>NC_046230.1:0-651666 GCF_009819885.2 Catharus ustulatus | reverse complement strand
TTCTTCTTGAGTTGGCTGGGTTTTTAGTGGTTTTTAGTGGGTTTTTTTAAAATGACCGGTAGCATTAATGTGCCATAGTTTCTCTCAGCCGGTAAAGCTGCTGTTAATGGAGAAGACAGAGGCATGGCAAAACAAAAGCACATTGTAGGTGCAAAGCCCATTGACTTGGCTGTCTCTCTCCTAACTATTCAGGCTTGATGTTAACCTCTAGATGCACAAGGATTTCAGCTAGGTGATACCTTGGGTCCAGAAATGGATTTCATAAAGAATGGGATGTTTCTGTAATTGCAGCACTGTGAGAAAATGAATGTTCCACTTAATGGCCTCCCATAATAACCCCCTCATATTTGCTGGGAATTTATTGCTGTGCTAGAAACTGTTCCTCCTCTTTGCACTGCTTTATTCACTCTCTTTGCTGTAGTAATCCTTAACTTGATAGAAGCTATCTTTTGCTAAAAGTAAAGAAAAAATAAAAAGCCCCTTTTGAAGTAAGTTTCTAAACTATAACAGTAGTGGTTTCTAGAACAAACACTCAGTAGATGATGAAAGAAACTGATTAATATCTCTGAATATTTGAAGTGAGGACTGATAGCCAAAAGCTGTCAGAGAGTGATTTAAAAATTAAAATGAAGCCATAATATATTCAAAGGGTGAAATGGATATTACTGGGGGGGTGGGGGGATTGGTGGGGGGGGTGGTGATGTATTAATTTTGATTTCCAGATTAAAGGAAAAAAACTTGGGAGCCAATTATTACCCAATTGCTTCAGGCTGGATTTCCAAGATGATGTACAAAAATGGCAATTATACAACATTGTACCCCTAGAAAAACAGCACTAATCAAAGATCACTTCTGCAAATGCCTGCAAGTTCTGACTGGCTGCATCCCAAGTCCAGCATCCACGAGGAAGGAGGAGGGAAGAGAAGATTCCTGCACTGCCTTAGCACAGTCAAAGGTATGGGGAAACAGAGTCTCAGTCCCAAACTAAAATTATGAACTGCATTTAATTGCATAGCTTACAAAAGATGATGTTTTACCAACATGTCAGAGACAAAAAAAACCTGGGAATTTTTTTATGGAACTGAAGGGAAATGACCTGTCCAGTAGGGCTCTGCTGGGAAGGAAAGATGAGGGAATGAGAAGCCACACCTGGTGATCTTCCTGAGAGGTGTGATCCAACTGAGAAACATTTGTTTGTCCTTTGGTTGCATGGTTTTGAGCAATCCTTGTGAAGTCGTTGACCAATTTCCACTGGAAGCATTGTTGATTTTCTAGCACATTGTGTAGGAGGTTGCTGGGACAGCACAGAGCTGTTGTGAGCTGCTCCTGCAGCTGAGTCCTGCCGTGTGAACCACTGCAGAGCCTGTGGTCCTCACCTCTGGGCAACTGGTAGGAGGTGCTGCTGATCCACTCCTGCTCAGGAATTCTGAGGAACTTATATATATATTATAAATATGGTATGATATGATATCATATGATATCATATGATATCATATCATATCTACACCTGTATTTATACCATATGTATATATATATGTGTGTATATATTTGTGTGTGTGTATTTATACCTGCTGTACTACAGCAGATGTGTGCCATGTAAAGTCAGGCTTTGCAAAAGATATTTCTTTTTCCACTGGTGCACTTAGTGCTTGTACCACTACGGAATTCCCCTGTCCAGTTTCACTGTAAAGAGAAATTCTATTGTTGATATGCTGCTCATCATGATTCATGTTGATCCCTTTCTCTCCCTCTTTCCCCTCTGTTCCCAGGGTCCATGCCCCATCCCTGCAGTGCCCAGGGCAGCTGGACAGGGCTCTCAGCTGCCTGCTCCATGGCAGGGGATTGGAATGAGATGATCTGTGAGGTCCCTCCCAGCCCAAAACGCCAGATGAGTTTCTGCTGCTGGCACTACCACACAGCAGTAATTTTATAACCTGCATGCATATTCCTGTATATATATATATACACACACACCCCCCAGTAAAGGCACACTGCACTTGGGGAACCAAGAGCAGGATTTGAATTGTTTTATTGAGGACAGTAGGTTGGGCTGTTTTTACCAAGCCTTCTAAATCAGTTAAACTTTGGAAAATGGACTTTTCTTTTGGCTGGTCCAGAATATCCAATTAAGATTTCAGTGACTTAAGTGCATCTGGTAATAATCCATCTCCTAGAGCTGCCTTAATTGCTCACAGAAAAATACGTTTCTGCCATAAAAAATGTATTTTTGGGCTGGAAGAAGATGAGGCTGGCAGTCCAGAATGCTGAACAGATGGCAGTGCAGAGTCCTGCACTGCCAATTCAGCCGTGCTTTGGGGTGCCTTTGGTGGTTAGGCCACCCCTTTAAAATGCTGCAGAGCTAACAAGGATCCATTCAGGACCCTTTTACTATAGCTGATGCTGCATCCTTTGTTGAGCCACTGAAATAGCTGCTGTTGTTTTCATTTTCACAAAGCAATCGTGCCCCATAAACTGCTGGATCTGCTTTCTAGCTGTGAGTGCAGGTAATCAGATGCTACCTGGCAGTTGTGCTTCAGAAGTTATTGTAAATATCTCAATTAAGTATTTTCATTCTTTGCACAAGTACTGCTTGTTGAAAAATGCTAAAATAGAAAGGTTTCATGTTCTTAAACTGAAGCAAATGCCAATATTTCACTAATTATGTACAAATGTACTCTACTAATGCAACGTTGCAGTTTATGTTAAATAGTTTCTTTGGATTTTGTGTAATTACTGTAGGTGTTCTATACCTGGAGATCTTTAAATCCAGTGGTATACAATAACAAAAAACCCTGCAGCTGTACTGTTCACACACAGCTGTGGCTCAGATGTGATTCTTCCACCAATGGTCTCTTAAAATTGCATTTTCCTTGACAGGGCAGAGAGGAAAAAGTCTGGGGACATTATACTACATTCTGAGCATTAATATAATTAGGTTGTTTCATGCAACACAACAGCAAGGATGGAACAAGTAAAAAATCTTTCAGGAGAATATTATCATTACATCCTGTTCATATAATGAAAAAAGCACCCAGATAATTTTTATAATTTGGGTTTTTTTGGGTGTGGTTTTTTGTGGTTTTTTTTTTTTGGTTTTTTTTTTTTGTTTTTTTGTGTGTGGCTCAGAACTACAGTATTTGAAAGGAAAGGGCTAATTCTCAGCCTGAACCCAGCACCGTATCCTCTGTACCCACAAAATCTGACAAGTGATCAAATCACTACTGCCACATAATTTTGATTTGTCTCAATTTGAACAAAGGGACTGTGGTCTTGCCTTGATTGTAAGTCATACCTAAGGAGAAATTCCCTAAGAAAAAATTATGTAAATACTGCCTCTAAGGAATGTTTTTATTATATATATGCCCATATAGGTTCACACATTCTAATTGCAGAGATAGATAAGTCACAACTCCAAGCTGGAGTTCTGTAAGCAAATACAGCAACATCATCTCCTCTTTCTACTTTGAATTTGAGGATAATGACTTTCAGGAACAGGTGTTTCCTGGCAGTTGGTGACTGGCTGGAGGAGTCAGTGCTCTTGGTATTGCCTGAGGTCATTAAATGATAGGGACTGTCTGATCTGGAAGCAGTTATTGCCATTGTAAATAACAAGAATGAAATATTACATCAACATAGGTGAGGATGTCTGTAGATAATTTTGGGCATTTTTTGCTAGTACAGTAATTTCGCGACTATAAGGCGCACCCTTTTGATTAACATTTTGGTCCGAACCTGGAAGTGAGCCTTATAATCCGGATGCACCTTATGTATGGACAAAGTTCGGAAATTTGCCAACCCGGAAGTATGAGCTACGAGCCGAGCCAGGACCTGCAGGAGCTGCGGCTGCGCGGGGGGAGCAGGGAACTGTGGAAGCCACGGCCGCCAGGCAGGGGGATGCCGGGGGGATGTGGCACAGGCACTGGCCGGGGAGAAGCCAGGGGGACGGGATGAGATGGGACGCTGCGCAGGCGCTGACCGGGGAGATGGGACAGGATGGGATGCTGCGCAGGCGCTGACCGGAGGAATGGTACGGGATGGGACGCGGCGGAGGCGCCGACCGGGGGGACAGGACGGGACGCGATGCAGGCACCGGCCGGGGGGATGGGATGGGGTGGGATGTGACACAGGCACCGGCCGGGGAGAAGCTGGAGGGATGGGACGGGATGGGACACGGCCCAGATGCCAGCCGGGGAGACGAGACGGGACAGGATGGGATGGGATGCTGTGCAGGCACTGGCCGGGAAGAAGCGGAGGGGCGGGATGGGATGCTGCGCAGGTGCCAGCCAGGGGGATAGGACGAGATGGGACGCTGCGCAGGCGCTGACCGGGGGGATGGGATGGGACACTGTGCAGGCGCTGACCGGGGGGATGGGATGGGATGGGACGCTGTGCAGGCGCTGACTGCGGGAATGGGATGGGATGGAACGCGGTGGAGGCGCCGACGGGGGGGACGGGATGGGACGCAGCACAGGCGCCGGCTGGGGGGATAGGATGGGGTGGGATGTGGCGCAGGCACCGGCTGGGGAGAAGCTGGAGGGACGGGATGGGATGGGACGCAGCGCAGGTGCCGGCCAGGAAGAAGCCAGAGGGGCAGGATGGGATGCTGCCAGGTGCCAGCCGTGGGGACGGGACAGGATGGGACACTGTGCAGGTGCCAGCTGGGGAGAAGCTGGAGGGAGGGTATGGGATGGGATGCGGTGCAGCCGCTGGACGGAGGGAAGCCGGGGGGACGGGACGTGGCACAGCTGCCGGATGAGGGGAAGCCGCCGGGACGTGGCGCAGCCGCCAGCCAGGGGGACGCTGCGCAGCCACCGGACGGGGGGAAGCTGGGACCCGCTGTGGCCGCTGGGCAGGGGTCGCTGGAGTGTGGCACGGCTGCGTGATAGGAGCTGAGGGCCACGAGCCGTACCAGCCAGCATCAGGGGTGGGTGGGAGTGCCGGGGCCCGCGGCACGGAGAGGGCACCTGGGGCTACGTTTAAATTATACATGGATTTGTGAAAAATGTTTGCAAATTGAGCACCTGCCAGTAATTTGTTACTTTGTTGAACGTGGCGCAGCTCCTCGCTGCAAAAATAGAGTGCGCCTTATAGTCTGGTGCACCTTATATAATGTACAAAAGTTGGGAAATTTGCCGACTCCTGGAGGTGCGCCTTATAATCCGGTGTGCCTTATGGTTGTGAAATTACTGTAATTAAAAAGCATATGTGCCACAATAAGCCAGATGATCTTTTCTGGAGTCTTTTAAATAATTCTACTTAGCTATAGATTTTGCATCCCCGGGTGCAGCAGTGATAAAGAGAAGAGCAGCTCCATCAGACTGCACTCCCTCCTCAGCCCTTGCTGCTGACCCTGCTTTCACCTTTCCCAGCTCAGGCTTTGTTTTGTGTAGTTCCCTCCTTTCAGCACTGACCAACCAGAACTGCCAAGGGGAACTTGGCTGTGCCTCCAGTGCTGCTGACACCAGCAGAGCTCTCCTCATTCGCTCCTTCCAGGGGAGGAATCTCCACAGCAGGAAGATGTGAGCAGGGCAAACATGAGTTCTGCATCACCGAGGTACCCGGAGAAAAAATTAAAGCCACTGAACAAGCCTGGAATTAGTGTGATCCAAGTGGTGATTTACTATGAATTAGAGAGTTTTAACTCTAGGAAGAATGGTAGGAAAGCTCTTGGCTCTGATCACTGCTGTGGTGCACAACAACAAAAAGGTGCAGCAAAATTTCAGTTCTGAATTTCATCTGAACCAAAACCTAGTGGATCAGAGGGAGTCTTTCCTTTTGCTTCCTTTGACTTTGTGAATGATATTGCAAAAAAATATTGAAAACACCCATGGTGATATAATGGCTTGGTGTTTGTGTTTTGTATCTGAGCACTTTATAAGATGCTGTGGGTGCTGTAGTCCCCAGTTTTCTCCAGAGCAGAGGCCTTGGAAATATCAGGAGAAGAAAAAGACCAGAAAGGAAGAGGTGCAGAGAAATTATGTAGGCAGCAATGCAGACACACAGCTGGGAGTCTGATTCAAGTCAGCTCAATCAGATTCCTGTCATTTCCACTGATGCTATTCCTTACCATTTTGAGTACTTGCATCTTTGTTGAGGGGGAACAAAAGGGGATGGGGGATTTTAAAATTAATTACTTTACTCATTAAAATAAACAGAGAGAAAAGTTGAAAGAGAACCATGATAAACTGGGCAATCAGATACAGAGGAAAAGACCTTAACAATAACACAGACGTGCCTCGTGCTACTCTGTGTGCATACAATAATCACAAAGGAAAGCATCATATACATATGCAAATTTCTTATCCTGAGGCTTTTTCTTTGAAGAACAATAGTAGGTATTAATCACCTGAGGTTCATGCAAGCAGATTTCTTTTAACTGAATTCTAATCTGATGCCTAGGGTTGCATATGTCTATTATCCAGATTGTACTGCAGATTTAGATGTGATCAGATTTAGAGCTTTACTGGAGAATACAGTTTAAAAGAAATGTCATTAAAATGTGTCCAATCTGCAGATGTACTGAGAGGTTCACCTTCACACTTTTGACAGCTGATGAAACTCGGTGACCTCTTGAAGGAGCTGGTGTTTCAGGCTACTATTGGCACAAGAAAATATGCTACCAAATGTAATTTTAACATGTTCATTTTAAATTCACAGAAAATCACAGTTTGTGTAAATTATAGATTGAGCCAGGTCTGTGATCATCTGTTTTAACATAAATCTGTTTCTCGGAGCTACATCACAATGAGTAAAAGAATGTGAGGTAATACAAATCCTGAAAGATGCAAAGATCTTGGTCAGTGTGCTGTGTGATTTTGCATTATTCCCATAATGTGCTATGATGCTGATGGATTCAATCAGTTTATGAGAGCTCTGTGCTTCCAGTTTTAAAGGCAGTATCTTTAAGCTGAATGTGATTGACCACAATTAGTTAAATGAATTTCACTCTCTCTGTTGCAGTGCCCAACAAATTATCATTCTTTCAGATCAAGTCTCTCAAATAGAACATTTTAACCCTATTTACTGTGTGCGTACACAGCAGGAAAGAGTCCACCTTCCACAGCACTCTACAGGCAGATATAGTCCATTTCAATCTAAAGGGACTGTACTATTTTTGGTATTTTGCAAAACATTTTCTAAAAAATCAAACTGTCAGAGTTAACTGATGAGAACAAGACATTAATACAAAAGACAAGGAATATTTTTTTCTTGCCTGAGTTCACTGACAGGAGTATTTGAATGTTGTTACCACTAAACAGGTGGGGCTGTCACTTGAAAAGCTGCACGATCTAAATATATCAATCCTCTAACTATATTGGGTCATATTAAAAAGCAAACACAAAAGCCTCCCTGTCTGTATAAAGAAAAATCTGTGGATTTCCTAGGACTCAACACTTTGGGGAAGGAGGGAGGAGAAATGCTTTGCACCACTTAGCTGTGCCAGGCTAAACACCCCCCTGGGCACTCCCTTTGGAGACCACAGGACACAATTTGAGAGTGGCAGTCAAGCTTCATGAGGGCAAAGCAGGCTTTGCTATGAGTTACAGCAAAAGTACAAAATTATTCCAAGAGATCAGCAAAAGAAGACAGCAGATGAAAAGGCTCCACAGTGGACTGACTTACAGGATCTGAGTGCTTCATGCTGGCAGTTCTTCATGTTCAGTCATCATTAGTCTATCATTTGCTCATTTTGCTGCTCTTCTGAGCTACTCATTATCTTACTGGCCATTGCTTATTAGTGGCCATAGCTTCATTTGCACTCTGCTTCCTGTTCTGTTTCAGTACCATTTATGCATGAAATCTCCCTTTTTGGTTCTTCATCAGCCTCATGCTCTGAGGAGACCCCAGACCCACAGGTAATACCTTTATCTGAAGCAGAAATTTAGTCACTGCTTTTCATAAGACTGGGCATAAGGCTTCCTTAGATTTTATCTTCAACTGCTGCTCCTGCATTTTTAAAACCATCAGACACATCCCAGCTCCCTGGGAGATTCTTCTACATTACTCCCCTCCAGCAGACCTCAGTTGTGTTCTCCTCCTCCAGCTGGGAGAGCACAATGAGCCTTTCCCCAGAAGTCTGGCAATGCAGATCATTTAATTAGGCCAGATGGGATCACTCCAGCAGAAGTGCAGAGCTCCCCATCCCCTTGGAGCAGCAATGCTGCCTTCCCAGTGTTCAGCATGGCCCTAGGCAGTTGGGGTTGAAATAGTGCATCCTGCTCACTCTGGCACCTGGTTTGGGGACTGGGATAATGCATCCTGCTCACTCTGGCACCTGGTTTGGGGACTGGGATAATGCAACCTGCTCACTCTGGCACCTGGTTTGGGGACTGGGATAATGCATCCTGCTCACTCTGGCACCTGGTTTGGGGACTGGGATAATGCATCCTGCTCACTCTGGCACCTGCACCTTTGCTTTTTACTGCAGGTCTGAAGCCCCCAGCCTTCAGTCCCTGCCCTTGTGCCTTGGAGCTTGCCCGTGTGTCCCGGTTTAAAGGGACAGTATTACCAGGAAAAGGAAATTCAGGAACTCGCAGGCACAAAAAAGGTATAGGTTGGGAATAACAGTTCTTTACTGATATATTTATAAGACAAACAAAAACAGCATCAGCTATATGAAAGAAAAAAAACAGTGACAGAACAGAACGGAATTCAGTCCCAGTCCCTTTTTTCAGTCACCGATGGCTCTCCGATGGAGCAGGGCAGGCGGCTTCTCAGTCGCGGCTGCTGCAGGGGCAGGGGAGGGGGCCAGGTGGCCTCACCGCCCCAGGTGGAAGAAAAGGGTGAGGAAGGAACTCTGCTCACCGTGGGCGTCCCAGTTCCCAGTTGCTCAGAGGAAGCAGGAAGCTTTAGCAGTCCAAATCCAAGAAGCCTGATCCCAACAGGAGAAAAGGAACCTCTCTCCTCGAGTTCGGCCGGTGAGCTGTAAGAGTTCTCCTACCCCCAGTGTCCTCTTACTTGCCGAAAACAAAAGCAGGACTCCACCTTTCCCTAATGGGGCCATCAGGTTGCTTCAGCTAGTCCTTTGTCTCCAGCTCTTAACGGCTAATAGGAGAGCCATCCCGGCTAGCTTAACATAATAATGGGAAAAATTTCTAAACCTCGCCAACCCACAACACCGTGTCTGTGTGTGGCGGGAGGGCAGTGCTGGCACTCAGCTCTGCTGTGCCTTTCACCTTGTTTCCCAAGGCAAAGGGAGCTGCTGTTGAAAACCAAACATGACCAAGATTTTTCTGTGTGTCCCAAACAGGTATTACACACTAAGTGTATTCAGAGCTCAGGCTCTATTCAAAAGATAGCCAAACAATTCAGAAAAAAATATGTACCTAAAGCACTCATGCAGTTTAGTTTGTGATGCTGTGACATGGAAGAGCTGTGATTATGGTGGAGAGAGGTTTGATGTTTGTAGTGCCAGACAGTCTGAAACTGGCTCTTGAATACACAGAGGTAATGTCTGTCTATTCATTTTTCCTGCTTATGATGTCCCTCAATAGCACAGTTTATATTGTCTGGCTGTGCACTTCTTTCCCTACAAGTTTCTCTGAGACCAAAGAAATCTTGAGAGATCTTATATATTTAACACTACAGCCTTTAATAAACTCAAAGGTGACAGAAAAATCCTTCCCTATTCAAAGATAACTTTAGAAAATGATTTCCCATTTGTTTCTGTAAGATAAAACTTCGATTTAATCAAAGATATATCCATGCTAAAATTATGGAATCATGGCTCTTATCTACTGCACATACACTGGGAAAAGGGAAAATCTATATTTTTTCTGACTATAGGAGCTCCACTCATTGACTTAGATATTGTCATAGAAGCAGCCTACTAGTGAGAGTAAGCTTTGCTGCACCTTTTGTTTGGTATTTAATTTATCAATGAACTTATTGGAAAATGACAGTTGTGGTGATGGGATATTTGTAGCTATTGATGCTCTCAGAGGTGGACTGAGGCAATCAGCGCAGCTAACATGGGACACTGAGCTGCCATTCCCATTGAGCTGAGCTGGACTCACAGCAGTGACCCAGTGCTAAAAGACCCCATTACCAGTCCCAGAGCCTCCTGCTCTTCCACTGTGCACAGAAAAATCGGCCACAAGAACTTCAAGGCTGAAAACCCTGGGATATGCTGGAGTACAATTAGGATTCCCTTGTCCTGATTTTAGCCCCTTTTTTCAGACTTAGTGGTGAAAAGAAGGGCCTATTTTACTCTATGCCAAGGAAGTGAAGGAGAAGCATGGCTCAGCAAGCAGCAGAACCTGTCACTCAAGGGAGAGGATTTCATTCTTCCCCACTGGCACTGGAACCACAAGTGAAGGATAATATGGGGGACTGCAGAACCAGTGAGAATTGGCAATGCACCACTACCCATAGCCTGATGGATGCCCAAAATGCTGTGGAGTGGGAATATAGGCAGGACACACCAGAGGCAGTGCAGATCAGGGAGAACGTTTTAGGAACTCAGAGCTGACTTCTGAGCCAGCTTGAAGGCTGAGGAGCTTCTGCAATGAAACTGGAGTGAGTCAGGAAGCAAGAAAGGACACAAAAATTGTAATGTTCGGGTGTGAGGAGTACCTGGATGTCTGTGTGGAGCCAGTAGTGCAGGAGAACAGTAAGAACATTTATTCCTGAAAGGGAGTGAAGCAGTGTGGAACAGTAGGAACACAGTTATTCCTGAAGGGAAATCCAGCAGTGTAGAGCAGTAAGAACACAGTTATTCCTAAGGGGAAATCCAGCAGTGTAGAAAAGTAGGAACACAGTTATTCCTAAGGGGAAATCCAGCAGTGTAGAACAGTAAGAACACAGTTATTCCCAAGAGAAGCGAAGCAGGGAGCCAAGGGGAGCCAGAGACACCTGCAGGGCAGAGTCCCTCAGTGCTGGAGCCAAACAGGGACAGCACAGGGATGCATCAGCAGTTTTTCCCATCAGTGGCATCAAATAAAGCAAAGCAACAAGGCAATGTCAGATTATGACACCAAAAGAACAGAAGAAACAAGAATCTATGAACGGATTTAAACTGAGACTGAAAGCCCAGGCTGGAGTTTGTGTGCTGCTCCTAGGTCCTTGGATGGGATCCTGGGTGAGGCTGCTTAGGGCAATTAGTGGCTGTTAATGACCTGGACAATGCGAGATTAAAGAGCCACTGAAACCCACCTGCAGGGATTAATTACAAAATGAATCTTACAGCACTTCCTTACTCTCTATTAGTATTCTGAGAATAGGTAAATCAGCCTGAGCAGCTCAGCAATTTCAGGATGAGAAGCCGCATGAACAACTTAATTTGGAGTTGGATAGGATGGGGTTTCAAGAAGGAAAATTCATCTGTGCTTGATTGGAATGAGCTCTTAAATTGTATCTAATTTTACAGAAACCAAAAATAAAATAGATTATTTTAATAGTAACTTCATTTTTTTATTCATCAACTCCAGTTAGGGAAAAATTGATATTAATACTTTTTGATGAAGAATTTCCAGTTGACTGTATTGTTTAATAGGGTACACTTAAACTGAGTGCAGTAAAACCTTTTCTTCAAAGACTTATAGTTTTGGCAAAAAGTATAATAAACAGAAGCATGTTTGACCAGCTGAGCTTTTATAGAGGTTTTTGGTGCAGATTATATAACAGGCTCTTAAAATATGGATTTGGTGACTGGTTTTTCCTCCCCTTTTTGGGAAATTGATATGCTTTTCTCATGCCTGATTAAACCAGATGTGATGCTGTTTCCTATTTATTGGGTTTGCTGTACTAGGCTAAAGCATCAATCAGAGCTCGGAGTGTGCTTTGAGGTAAAAGGTTTAATTTACACCTTGCATGAACACACAGCCTACGAAGAGGAGCACTTGAGATTTATCTGTGTCATCATTAAAGTGGAGAGAATGCATTAGGAACAGCTGATAGACAGTAACATTCGCCGTCTCTTTGCTTTTCCTCTGCACTGATTCTGAGTTTGGCTTCTTTCTCTACTCATGAAATATTAGGGGACAAAAAAGTTTAAATTCCTCATTATCTATAACTATCCAGCTGATTTTGTGCTGCTATTAGGACTTTTTTGTATTGGATTTAGGGATGATAGTGGCCATTTAATTCGGGTTTTGAGATGTGATTGGTCAGTCATGCAGCAGCTCTTTTTAGTGTGAGAAGAGTAAATGGAGGTGGTTTTGAAAAAGTGGGGGCTTAAAAATGTAGCCTGGAGACCAGAGAAAAAATGGTTGTGTGCAGATTTTTATGGCATCTTCTGTGCCTTTCCCTTCCTTGGTTGCCAAGGAATTCTCTGGATACTTTTACTACGGGACAAGGGAGGCTTTTGCACCTGAAAGTGCAAAGACAAGTGGGGCCTTTTGCCTGTGAGAAGCAAGGTGTGTGCTGATGTCTTCATGAATAATTTGATGCAACTTATGATCTTTGAAATGGTTCTTAATGTCTTTGAAATGCATCTGAATGTCTCTCCTGGCTTTGGGCAGCAGGTTCCTTACCAGCCAGGACAGCTTGGCTCCTGAGATAGACAAACCCGAGTTATTTCTAAAAGTAGTTCAGAGTTAGAATTCATATACAGCTGAATTGCACCTAATTACATCTAACTATAATTTCAGTGTATTTTCATCACTCAATTTCAATGGAAAATGACAACAGGATGAGAAATATAATGGTAACAGAATGAGGAATATGCATCATTTATCATCAAGGTCTGTGTTGTCGCAATTCCCGATTGGTTTATTTTTCTCTAAGGCAATAGTTAACGTGTGATATTCTGATTTTTAGTGATGACTAATACAGACTTGAGGGTAAAGCTGTTATTTAAATTGTTTGAATTTATTATGAATATATAAAATAAATAAAGTACTTGATTTGCACTGTATCATTAGATTTTGTGCCCAAGCCTTTTAAATCTGATTAGTTGTTTCATGAGAGTAGAATTAGATGTTTGCAGCAGAAATGCCAAGAGATAGATCTGATGTCTCTATTTAAGAGAGAATCAGTTGATCCAGTCTCCCAGAACTCAGGTTACTTCTGTGGGTTGTGAACCCTTTTCAGATTTGAATTTCCTTCTGCTCACACTGAATGCTTTCTCCTTCTAGAATCTGAGAATTATGTAAACATTATGTTTAATTGTTTTTTTTAATTAACTAATTAATTTTTAAGAAAAAAGCCAAAAATAGCCAATCACAATCAGTTATTGGAAAATATACAGTTATGACTATGATGGAATACTGTTGTGGTGCTGAGAACTAGTGCAGCTTTGGACTTTTTAATGCAAATAATGAAATTTGTTTTAAAAGACCATTGAATAGGTTGTATTTTTGTTTCTAAAATGCCAGCTCTCCCCTGAAAAGCTGGCAAAGAGCTGTACAAGTACAGCTTGTATGTCCTGCCAGGGAAGGAAGTGCCTTCCCCTGCACAGCAAGGCTTGGCCAAGGTTTCAGGGATGTTCGTTTCACGTTCTGAGTGAATCCCTGCCCACCACTTGGATGTGGGGAAGCCAAACCCTCATTCCACAGATTGTCCAAGGCATTCTTTGCACTGCAAACTGAATTTGGGTGAAGTTTAGGAGGTCACTTGGGTTATTGTGAGAGAGCATCCTGAGCAGAGAAGTTCAGGTGTCTGAAAATGCTTTAGTTGGCCACAAGGACAGAGGCAAAACTGAGTGCCCAGGTGTCACAGTGCAGCCTGTAAAGCACAAATCCTACAGTGCAATAGTGTGTCCAGTCAATTCCTGCACTGTTGGATTATTCTGAAGGACCTTGTGAATTTGTATCCCCTTGTGTCCCAACACCACAAGCCCAGATTGCACTCACTGGACACTTCCCCAACTCCTCAGAGCGAAAGTTACACATGTGGCTCAAATGCACATTATAACAGGGGATTCATCATTTTCCCTCTGACAATTAATTCCAAAATTCATGTACAGTTACCATGCTAGTTCTCTGGATTAGAACAAAACCCAGGCTTGGAAGTTGGGATATCATTTATACCTTTATTTGTTCTAAATATGCTTCCTTGTTTTAATGTTTAGAATACCCCAAACCCTCATGCTCCCTGAATGTTACTGTGCAGGTGATTAATTCAGCTATATCATGTTGTCCAAGAATTCCTTGGTCCACTTAAAAATGTCCGCTTAGAACGTGCCCTTGAACTCAGCAGACAACATGTGATGTATGAGACAGAGTACTGTCAAGCAAACTTTCTGAGCAAAAGTGGAGAGGATTTATGACTCCAACTTCCTCCTGGAGGAGGGCATGATTGGTGGATCTGGGCTCTCGTGGGTTATTTGTATGGCAGTGAAACCTGGCAGTCTCGGGAGGTTCTACATTCAGTCAGCTCTTTCACTGGGTATCTTACGAAGGTGAGCTGAGAGCTGAGGTTCCTCCAGTTTTCTCAAAAATTGAATAGCCAAGTTGGCATTTTGGGTGCCTGGCTTGTTACATAAGGTCTGTATTGACTGGGGAAAATAGAAATCAAAGTCTAAGGCCTGAAACCTGTCCCAGTGGAAGTTACTCAAGAAATTCGGAGGAAAACAAATCATGTGGAAGAAATAGAGTAGCTAGAAAAATGTGATTTTACATATATTGATTGTTTATTTGGGCTGTAAGTAGCAAATTGACAGTTCATATGTTTTGCCCATAGCTTGGTATAATACAGAGAGGCTTCAATTGTAAAATGAAAATCCAGGTTCACTTTTATATGCCAGCTCCTCTCAAATTAGATATTTGTGTTCCAGTTTCTTGTTCATGCCTATTTCTAATATGTTTTGCTAATAAAACACAGGTTCTGGTGGTTAAAGTGTTTACACATCAGGTCACATTTTGGTTAATTCCTACCTAAAATAATCTACTCCCCCCGCCACCCCTGCTTCCAGATTTAATTACAGGATCTTAATACTAAACCATTCTGGGCTGCTGAAACATTTGATTAATTTTTTGTGGTTGCAGTTCTGTAATGAAACCCTGGAAGCTTTCCACAGCTCCATGAACACAGCTGTGAATTATGGCTGTGCTAACACTCCAAGGAAACAAGTGCAGCATCCAGTCTCAGTGGAAGGTTTCCATCTGATTGGTTTTCCAGTCACAGCTTCTTCCCCTTGTGCTGCAAGGCTGGGATTCCTGTGAAGGTGCTGTGCTCTGTCTTGGAGAAGGGCAAATATTTACAGTGTCCAGACAGTTTTCTAGTCAGCCATAAAGATGGGTGGCCATGGAATAGGACTTTGAGAGAGAGGATTTCAGTGAAGAAGAAAATACAAATGAATCTGACTAACCCAGAGGAGAGTAAATGTTGAAATTTGCAGACAAATAGATAGCTTTGGAAAACATCATATTAAATTATGGGGAAGGTTTGTCTTGAAAAAACCCCAAGACACCATCTAGTTTATACTTTTTCACAAGGCAAGATAACTTCTACCAAGCTTTTCCTGAAAAATGTTCCTGTAATGTGTTCTCCAAAAGCCTTCAGTGCTAAAGCAATGTATCACAGCTCTCCACTGTCCTCACCACACGAGTTTTCTTAGTGCCTTGCTCAAATCTTTCCTGCTGAATGCTGAGCACATTACTTTTTCTTTTGCCCACAGAGGAAAAACAATTTTTTAACTCCTTCTCTTCCCCTCTGTATTGTGTACATACAGATTTAGACTCGGAACCACAGAAATATGAGGTTTTAAAGGACACATGATCCCATTTCAGTCCTTTCCTCAGGAATTTCAATAGAATTATGATTCTGTGGCATCATGTTGGGTCTTGGGTCATTGGTTCTTGCTCTCCTACAGGCAGTCTGTGGTGGATGTGAAACTTCAGTGCAGTGCTCAGATGATCCATTCCAACAGAGCCACTGCCAGGCTGGACACAGGAATGATTTCTGTATTGTAATGTCACTTTATGTTAGTTTGGTGCGGAGCAGTGATCTGATAATGCTGGTTTCAATTTGTGATCTACCAAACTCTGGTATCCTTATCTGGAAAATTGCTGCTTCTTGCGTTTTTCCTCCATCGTGTTTTGTGGGGATTTTTCTTGTAGCTTTGTTGTTGTTGGGCTTTTTTTTTTTGTTGTTTTTGGAGGGGATTAGTCCTCCCTGCACTGCTTTGCATTTATCCTTACTTACTAGCACCTGTATATTTCAGACCTTTTCTTTAATTTTTCAAGATCATTCTCAGAACACTAATAACTTTTTCTGTTATTATATTCTGTTTCTATTTAATCAACTAACAGCATTTAAATTTTCTTTCTGAATTTTGTTTTGCTTGGTTATTTACATGGGAAAACAGAAGCAGTCTGCTAAAAATATATGTGCATGCATTTGCACATGCTGTTTCATTTAAAATACTGCCTTGTGTCTGGCAATATTTAGTATGAATGGGAATGCTCAGAAAAATATGTAGGAGCAGATGGAAAACCAGTTTGGAAAACTCTGAGGGGAAGAGTGAGGCAGTAGAGACTTTGAGTGATAATCTCCCATGCGGAGCAGCCTGGAGGAAGTGTCGAGGTACTGTGAAAGCCAAGGAGCTTGGGAAGCTCACTCAGAGCTCTCCTGCTCTTTGGCAGGTGCCACAAGGCACAAAAGGAAAAGAATGATCAGAAACAGCAGTTTCCTTGCTCTTGGCACAATGGAAGGATTAACATTTCCATAAGATACCTCCACCTTTGTTACTGAGCTACTGCTGTGAAACCTTGCTGTGCAAGGCGTTGGAGATGCTCCGGGAGGAGTGAGGGGGTCTCTCTCTCTTCAGGAGCACTTTGTGCTGTCTTTCACTCCCTCAGCTGTTGATGTTTGTGAGGCAGAGGTAACAGCAGGGATTGTTCCCAAAGGATAATTCCCAGAGAATCTCCCCAGTGTCATACTGGGGATAGCACTGGGAGGGAGCTCCTGCTCTACTCTCATGTTATGCCTGGCATTTGGCAATTCTTGTTCGAAAATAGGAATGTCAAATAAAGTTGGATTCCAAACCACTTCAGCTCCCCTGAGCAAAGCAGTATTTACAAGGACAGAAATAAATTTAGCATCGTATCAGCAGCCCTTTAATGCATGTTTTAAATACTAGGCACTCCTCTGGGGGAAGGAGTAGGGAGAGTTGTAGCTGTATATAAATAAAATGCCCAAGCTGTAAATAACAGAGGAGATCAGAGGTGGAAAATCAGGCCTTTTGGAGAGCTTGTGACTGGACCTTAAAAATTCCTCGACAATGGGATTTTAAAAAGCAGATTTTTTTCATTCTCCTTTTAATTTAAACAGTTTTAAGATGGAATATTTAATTGAAATCAGGTTGCCAGTGGTACAGTTATGCTTTTTAATTATCTGCTGTTGCTTCTAGATGACCTTGGAATTTATTGATGTGGAATTACCAGCCCCTGGTGTTTCCAACTTTTACATTTTTGCAACACCAGGAAATTTTTTCTCCTCCAGAAAGATCCACCTGGCATCTCCTCCATGACCACAAATCAATTAAATGGTCTTCCCAGGATTGCAAAATTTTACAGACTGAAATCCAGCAGTTGTCCTTTACGGCAGGCTGTGGAGAAAGTTTTGTAAAATGTGATAGAGTAGTAAACAACCCTTTTGGGAGTCAGGCCAGGCTGCATGAGAAACTGAGAGCTGGAAAATCCTCATGAGAATGAGGAGAATTGAGGAAAGAAACCTGAGTATGGAGTGTGTGAGTCTACCGACAAGACTGGTGAAGAACTGACGAAATTCAGAAATCACAAAAAAAGACTTTAGAAAATATTTTAGGTATTTAAAAAATTCTTCACTTCTGTTTGAAACTAAATTGAAACTTGAAAGTGTTTTCTATTATGTGGTGCAAGGGAGAAGCTCCAAAACACTAGAGATGAGGCTGCCATTCCTGTTTCAAGCAGAGAGCTCTTGCAGTCTGGAAGGTTCCCATTGTCTGAAGGAGAGCCAGGACCAGAACCTCAGAGACTGGGCCACAGGGAGTGTCTTCACCCAGAGATGGTGGATTTCCTTTTCCTTGGGAGCTTTCTCATTGCCTAGCAATCTAAGGCTAAGTTGGTCATTTGGGGATCACAGCACAGCTTCTAATTCTGCAGGTTTGAATTGAATCATGAACCTCAGAAGCCTGTTCTGATAAAATTTTAATGAAAATTTACTAAGAATGTGTTTCAACAAAGTAATATTTCTTTATGTAATCCCTAGCCATTTTTATTCATCTACTACTGAAACAGAACTTTTATCCTTTGTGCTATCGAAAAACTTTGTCCTCTAATCCAAAGTTTTTATGCAAAGATTTCCCAGAAGCAAGCAAAAATCACCAAAATTCATCAAAAGAGCGATGCCAGAATTTCTTGAAACACGTCAAATATCTGTGACGAGGGAATTTGTGTAAAATAACTTTAAAACTGTAGTTTTTTCAGAAATCAGGTTTCACAAAATTCAGAAAACAGGGTAATGCCCTTTTACATGGATTTGAAAGGACCTTGGTAGAACAAATACGAGAAGTGTTACTGATTCTATTTTCTTCTTTCAGTAACTGTATGCCCCAAATTTCCATGTGGGTTCCCTCCTTCATTGCAGCAGTTGGTCCTGCTCTGTTTTGACAGGAATTGCTAATTCAGGTGGCAGGTTCTGGAAGGAGATGCCACCCAAGAGAGAATTTCCAAGACTGGGGACTGACAGGGGTTCTGACAAGCAGTTGCTAGAAGAGGAGGGAAGAGAAACTTCTCAAGTGACAAATACTAAAATGGGTGAAACAAATGCTTTCAGAGGCAAGTTGGATGGGAATGTTCTTGTGTGAATCAGGTGACAGAAATACACACACTGTCCTGGTTTAGGGGACAGTATTGCCAGAAAAGAAAAAGGTGAGAGTTTTTTCCCAAAATGGAGAGTGAAAATTCCCTCCCAGTTTACTATAATTTGGAAATTCAGGAACACTCAGGCAAAAGGTATGTGTTTAGGAATAACAGTTCTTTACTGATATACCTACAAGACAAACAAGAACAACATCAGCTATGAAAGATCAGCGACAAAACAGAACGAAACTCAGTCTCAGTCCTTCTGTCCAGTCAGACGCTCCTCCACGCGGTCCCGGTGGAGCGGGGCGGAGTGGCCTTCTCTCTTCTCTCAGTCGCAGGAACTGCAGGAGCAGGCAGGCAGCAGCGGCAGGGGGGTCCCAGGTGGGAGAAGGGTGAAGGAAAAGAAACCTCTGCTCACCGTTTGTATCCCCATCCTCAGCGCTGTTCTCAGAAGCTGGAAGGTATAGCAGTGTTGGAGAGCAGGGCCTGGTTACACCACAGAAAAAAAGAACCTCTCTCCTCTGCGTTTGGGCCGGCGAGCACGAGAGTAGCCCCTTGCAAGGACAAAGCAACTTACCACTATTCATCCCCACCCCCTCTTTTGTCTTGAGTAATTAGAAACCAGAGAGTTGCCCAGGCCAGGTTCCTTTGACATGCTAATGGAAAAAATTTTCTCCACCGAGGGAAAGAGTAAAAACTCCCCCAACCCCCAACACACACACACACACACACATATATATATGTATGTATATATATATATACATACTCACATCTTTGGGTGGTGCTGGGAACAGAGCCGTGCAGGATTCTGACAATTCCAGCACGAAGTGTGCCTGGGGCAGTAACCGCAGCCCAGCTGCTCCTTCCCTGAAGGGGAATGTGCTCACTGGCAGCAGCAGAGCTGAGCCTTTGCATCCTTTGGTTCCTCTGCCCTCAGATCTCCCTGGCCCTGGGGACTGTGTGCACTTGGTTTGGTCTTCCTTAAAATCCCCCTCTCCCCGACAATTTCTGGTGGCATCCAGCCGGGATTGTTGTTTGGATGAACTGATGGTGCTTCACTTGCCAGGGAGCTTGGAATAATTCCTGCCTGGTAACTTCTGTGCACTCCCACAGCAATCAGCACTTTTTAACAGAGTCAGCTAATAAACCTGTACAATTCCCCGGAGAACATTTTAGCACCACTTCATGCGGGCCTTTGGAAGGTTAAAAACTCCAGTTAGAGCTTCCAGCATGGGGAACAGCAATTGTCTGAATCTAGAAAGCCTTGCTTTAGCATATGGAAATAATTAAAGGTAACATTTAAAGCATCTTTTCTAAGCAGAGATTGTATACTGAGAGCACTCTCTAATACTGACAGGGACAGCTGGCACAATCAAGCTAAAGCCTACCCTCCCTTTATTCCCAAGAATAAGAGATGAATTGTCCTTATTTAGACAAATATGAGTTGCTGAGTTGTCTGTTCATTTCATGTAGAAACTTGTTTCGTCATTTAGATTAGGTTTTCCTCACGTCTTTGCTAATTTTTCTGAAGTTAGCTGTGACTTCTGACAAAAGCAGATCTTCTCAAAAATTATGTTTACATTGTTGTTTAATGCTTGCAATATTTACATGGACCACAAATCTGACTTATGAGCTCTATTAAAAAAAAAATAAGGAAGGGGTTGAAGGGTGGTTTTTTTTGCTTGGTTTTTTTTTTTGGTTGTTGATTTTTTTTGTGCATGTGGTTTTTTTGTTTGGGTGGTGGTTTTTTTTTGTGGTTTGGTTCAGTCTTGGGTTGTTGGTTTTTTTTGTGGGTTTTTGGTGGTTTTTGGTTTTTTGTTTGGGATTTTTTTGTTTTGTGTTTGTTTGTTTGTTTGGGGTTTTGTTCTTGTTTTGTTTGTTTTGTTTTGCATGCTGGGTTTTCTTGTTCTAGTCCAGTTTGAATTCCAACTTTGCAAATAAAACGGAACTCCTGTAATATGGTGTTACAGAATAATGAAAGCACAGTTCACTATCAGGCAGCAGTCTGGGAAGATCTGGCAATAGTGGGGTCTGGTAGTGTGGCCTTTTATGTGATGGTGACATCAGGTTTACTTCTGGCTGCTTGGGCAGAAGCTACCAGTTGCACTCGCATTGAATTTTCATGAATCCATGAATTTTCCCTTGCTGCTCAGAACTAACTTTGGAAGCCTGCCTTGTTTGTGGAAAACAACCCCAAATTTCTTACAAGAAATAAGAATCAGATTTGAAACATTTGTGCTACAAAGAGACAGACAGCCCTGTTTGTAGATAAATCCTTTGCTCTTTCAAAGGTCCTGGCTCCAGGTCTGTCTGCAGAATGCTTCACAAAATCCTAGCCAGGACTTTTGCTCCCAACTGCTGTGCAAAAGCCACCCCTGTGTGGTCACAGAAGGGTAGCCCAGTGTTTGTGTGAGTGCAGAGCACACAGCCACATTGTCCAGCTCATGAGCAAACAGCTCACAGCTCTGGCTGTGCCCAGAGCAGCTCGCTGGGGAGCCTTGCTGTAAAGTCATAAAACACAGGAGAAAGCTGAGCCATTTAAAACCCAAATATCTGGCACCTCCAGTCTCACTGCTGCTCCTCCACAGCCATGCTGGCTTTTAGCTTCCTCTTTTTATTCAACTATTAAATTGGGAGTTTTTATTACTCCCAATTTAGCACTTCTAATAAAAAGTCACAGTTAGAAGCCTCTGTGGGTACTGAAACTTGCAGCTGTGATTTCTCTTGATGAAAATAAAGACAACCCCTGCTTTTAAAGCTTGCCTCTGTCAGGGAGTGGCTCCAAATCAGAGGGAGCTGGGTGGGATAGCAACTGAGAAGGAATTACAGCAGCAGGAACGGGTGAGGAGAAAGGAGAGAAGGTGGCAGCAGAAGAGAAATATTAATTAGATGTTCACAGTGCAGCTGCAGTATGAAAATACCTCAAAGTCTAGAAACAGTCCAAAGCCCCTTGCTGCTTTAATACAGGACTTATTTAAACATGACATCAGTAACAGCCTGGAACCTCACTGGAGAGGCTGAATTTACCCGTCAGGGAAAGTTCTGTAGTGTGCAGTGGTCCTGACGAGTGTCCATCCCAGAAAAACTGTGGCAGCAGGGTGAGGGTGCACATCACTACAAATCCTTCAAAGTGGCTGTTTGAAACTCTGACTGCCTGTAAAGGGAAACTTGACACCTTGACCTTGGGATTCGAAGCAACAAAAAATGAAATTTTAGTGCAAAGGAAATTCTTTTCTATCTAGCTTCTTATACTGATGTCATAATCTTTTACTGAAAAAAAGAAAGAAAAAAAAGGATGAAATATTTTAGAAGTACAAGAATATATATTTTTAAACTGTGTTTCTGCTGGAAATAAATCTTTTCATTAAGAAAAAGCACTGAGATGAAAGCTCTGATATATAATGATTTAAAGTTTTCTATCTTAAGGTAAAATTTTTTATGGTCTCTTATGTGGGAGGAAGATAGGCTATTTTCAATTACTAAGGTTGAATTCAAAGTTGCCTGACTGGACTGCGGGAGGCAGTTCTGGGATAAGAGGAATTTTGAAGGCATGAACGGTATCTCCTGCAGGGCCTTGGAAATCTCCAGGAATGCTGCTCTCCTCTGCTACCTCTGCTTTTCCCTCTGCTGAGGAAATGAGGCCACCTCCCCAGAGGGATGTTGTATGGTTCGAAACAGTTTGTGTTTTGTTCCACAGCAGACCCCAGAACTGCAGAGCTCTGAAATAAAAAGGATCAGAGCATAGACCTGCCCCCTCTTTCATTATCTGTTTGATGGCCAGAGCTGGAGCATTTGAACAGCTGCTCAGATGTCTCATCATTTACAAAGCACTGCTGAAGGCCTGAGGGGGAAATATTCTTTCATTGAAGACAGAACTCCCTTTGATTTCTGTTGGAGCTGTGTTTCAGGCTTACAATCTGATGGTGCATTCAGTTATGTCAGAAAACAGGTCACCCCATCCAGACCCATCTTCAGAAACATTCCTCAGGTTGCACCTCAGCAACGTGACTGGGTTAAATTTAGTTCCACTGATTTTGCTGAAATTTCCTTAAATACAACTGTGCTAGAATTAGATCATAAACTGTGGGAGTTTCTGGGTCTGAATTACCTTTGGTGCTCTCTGTCCCTCCTCAGCTCTCCCATCTCCTCATCATGTTCTGGGAGCGAGGCAGTGATTTTTAACCTACTGAAAGCCAAAGTCAGGATGTGTTTGGGTGACAGAATCCCCCTTAGGACAGCAGATTTTAAGGGATGGCAGTTCCCAATTTTTGGCAGTACTGCACATTTGGGGCAGCTCAGGAATGACTCCCCTGCTCTTGGAGGCCACTATTCCTGCCACACCTGGCTGTGGGAGAAATGGTGTCCACAGAGTGTCAGAGTTCCATCCTGGGACTAAGGCATCCCTTCCTGTCCCTGCTATGTGTGGGGCATCCCTCAGCTCTGGGCAGGGTTTGTGTCCCTCTCTGTGAGCCTCCATCTGTCATGGGTAACTCCAGAGTAACTCCTTCTCCCTCATGCTCAGGAAGGAGGCACATCAGCCAAAAAAAGTTGTTTTCCTCCACTGCCATCCCACCAGCTGCCATAATGTCCCACACTCCCTAGGGTTTCAGCAGGCAGAGCAAGGTGTGTGACCCCAGCGCAGGACTCAGCAGTGTTACCGTGGCTCAGGACTCAGCAGTGTGATCCAAGGTCAGGACTCAGCAGTGTGACCATGGCTCAGGACTAAGCAGTGTGATCCCAGCTCAGGACTCAGCAGTGTGACCATGGCTCAGGACTCAGCAGTGTGACCCCAGCTCAGGACTCAGCAGTGTCACCGTGGCTCAGAACTCAGCAGTGTGATCCCAGCTCAGGACTCAGCAGTGTGATCCAAGGTCAGGACTCAGCAGTGTGACCATGGCTCAGGACTCAGCAGTGTGACCCCAGCTCAGGACTCAGCAGTGTGATCCCAGCTCAGGACTCAGCAGTGTGACCATGGCTCAGGACTCAGCAGTGTGACCCCAGCTCAGGACTCAACAGTGTGACCGTGGCTCAGGACTCAGCAGTGTGATCCCAGCTCAGGACTCAGCAGTGTCACCATGGCTCAGGACTACAGTGTAGCTGCCTGGGGTGAGAACAGTCTCTCAGCATCTGGGCAGTGTGGAAAAGACAGTGGCCACGGGGACGCCAGTTCACAGGTGAACAAATATTTGGATATGCCCCCGTGAAAAGTGAAGCACAGTTATTCTGATGCAGGGAGAATAAGAGAGGAATCTGCCTTTGTGCTTGCACTAATCAACCAGACTGACTGTTTGTATTTCTCCAGGGCTGGAATTGGGGCAGGGACACACACAACTGACTCTCATGAATAATTAATATATATATATATTTAAATGTTTCATCAGCTCGATGAATTAAGTAGACCTGCAATGAGCATATGAAGTATTAGACTCTGTGGAGTGAAGGCAAGCATTTAAATTAAGAAAACAGCATGATAAGATTGTGCATGCTGAGTCCAAGATCCCTTGATCTAGACGTTTAATGGATGGAAGGGAAGGCAGTCAGGAATATATAAAAAGATGCTATTAGTGCCCTGGGGTTGTCTGAGGAAAAAGGACTTTTCAGTGTGAGAAATTAATTTGAAAATGTTGACTTTTTGTCCAGATATTTTATGAGGAACCCTATGGCAAAGTACAGAAAGAATAGGAAACATAAAAATAAAAGTAGGGAAGGAAGATACAATATTTTAGAGGTTCTTTTCCAGGATTTTTTTTTCACGTTCTTGTACAGTGGAGCAGTCTGCCTTTTGTAAAGGAGATCAAAGGTGTAGAAGTGAAATCTATTGAAAAGCATATGGGCCTGGTGATGAAAGGAGGAAGTGCCTGCAATGGGATGACAAGTATATAGTTGTTCCTCCTGTCAGATCTAACATGAAATTGGAGAAATGAAACACAGCCTGCACCAACCCAGCTCTCTTCCCATGGAGAATGGGAAGACACACACACAGATATTGTTAAACTCAGGGGAACAGAAAAGCTCCTGTGGTACAACTGAAAGGAAATAGCCGAAATTTTTCAACATGTGCTCTGCTTAAGAGCCAACATGATAAAGTTTTTGATTGAAAAGTATTTGAAATTCAATCAGAAAATGGTGGAAGGCAAAGGGTTTTTAATTTTTGTCTATCTTGAAATATAAGGTTTGGATTTACTTTGTTAATCTCTTTGTGTGGTGGAGACCAGAACTTGATGAGAAAGGTGGAGAGAAGCCTCCAGCCCCTGCAGTGGTCCAGATGCATTCCACACTCCATATTTCCTGTTCTACATTACATGTTTCCTATTGCATATTTCCTTTTGCATATTGCATATCCCATATTTCCTACTCCACATTTCCTATTTCTTATTTCCTATTTCCTTTTGAATATTCCATATCTCCATATCTCCATATCTCCATATTCCATATTCCATATTTCCCATTAAACATTCTCTATTCCGTATTTTCCTATTCCATATTTTCACATTCCATATTCCTGTTCTCTATTCCACATTCTATATTCCCTATTCCCTATTCCCTATTTCCCATTCCATATTTCCTATTCCATATTTCCATCTTTAGATATTCCATATTTCCATATTTCCCATTCCACATCCCATATTCCCTGTTCCATATTTCCCATTTCTTATTCCATATTTCTCATTCCACGTTTCATATTCCATATTCCTATTTCCTTATTTCCCTATTCTATATTCCACATTCCATTTTTCCTATTCCATATTTCCCATTCCATATTTCCATATTTCCATATTCCATATTTCATTCCCCATTCCATATCCCATAGTTCATTTCCAATTCCCAATTCCCCATTCCCTATCCCAAGCAGCCCCGTGTTTCTGTCCCCATGTGAAGCACTGCAGGGCTGTGTTCAGGTACACACAGCACCATTTCCACCCAGCTCATCCTTTTAGAACCAGCAGCAGGGTATATGAGGGAGCTGGGAAATCGCTTCCTATGTGGATGGCCCTGTTTAAACCTAAATCTCACTGCTATTTTGTGCCCAGTTAATCTGGTGTGGTATTTCTTATGTTAACTGTACTGCAAATATGATAAAATTATTTAGATCCTTTCAAATACTTTGTTTAAACATGCCTAAAGTTCTCTAATGCATAGCTTAAATAATTGGTACAATTGAACATACCAAATTATATTTTTAAACATCTCATACACCTCAACACTAAATTTTTCTTCTTTCTTTGTTGTCTTTTACACTGTTTTCTGCATGAGGGGGGTGGTCAGGTGGAGCAGAATCAGCACAAGCAATGTGGTTGCCCTATGTGAGCCCCTTCTAAGCACAAGCTGCAACAATTTCAGAGGAGTATATCAGGGAGCCCTGATGGCTCCAATGCTTGTGCCAGAGTTCACTGAATGCATTCTGAATTTGCAGCCCCATCTCTGGATGAATTTCTTTTCCTTCTGTTGCTCGCTTTTCTTTGTTTGCTCTATACAAATTTCTTGTAAGTGATGGGATGCTCACTGCAGAATATTTCCAGGAAGTCATCTTTCTGCCTTGTAATCCTTAAATCTTGAGGTATCTCGTGCTCTTTGCTTGTCCAAGTGAATTTCTGAGACAGTGATCTGCCTCTGGGAACTGGGTACAATTTATCTGTGGACCTTTGGAACAAAGACTGAACACTAATTGCGACTTTCAGATACTCCCTGAGAGATTCTTACTCAAATATTTACCTTTTTAAGGCAAAAGTAAAGGAGATTTTAGAGATGTTGAAGCATCAATTTTACTCCTCTTGTCCTCCAGGCTGGTGTCTCTGTTCCCTTCCCCTGGTCTCTAATCTCCCTTTTGACTCCTTGGACACAAAAGCACAGCCAGACTTTGAGGAATGACAGGCTGTTGGAAGTCTCAAGCCCAGCAGAGAGGTCCAGGCTTCTCCCTTCCCTCCTGGGACAAGGAGTGTTGTAACCCAATACCCTACTGTTTTAAGAATGGTACATCCCTTTAACCCTATAACCCCTGCAAGACCAATGGACTGACCCCTGCGATGGGATTGGCCTGAAGCCAAGGCTGACCCCTCCCCTTTCCTGACCCATAGAAAAACCTGTGCCCGGGTTTGAAACTTCGTCTTTATCCCCATCTCCCGCTCTGACCACATGGAAGCCTAAGAATAAAGCAGAATACCAACCCTGGGAGAAAGAGCCTCTAATATCTTTCTGTTCTACATGAAACAGCATCCCAGGCCAGCTCTGCAAGGTAATTGGGGAGCAGGCGAGGCACAGGGTGCTGTTTCAAAGGAGAGCTGGAGAATTCCCATTCTGCCCGGCTCTGCTGCCTTCCTGCAGGGATGCCTCACCTGGAGCAGGTTGCTGCATTGCTCTGATGCCATCCTGGCCAAAAACTCCCCCAGCTTTAACAGCATGTGGGGGCAGGAATTGTGTGTGCTCCCAGACAGCTCTTTGGAGGGAACGTCAGAGTATTTCTGCATGGATTTGTACTGGAAAAATTGGAGAAGCCCAGGGAACTCTGAAGTGCAGTCCATTTGTGGTTGTGCAGACCCTGCTGTCTGAAAATACTTCTCTGGCTGCTGCTGACTTTCCCCTGGTCATTCTCAAGGGAAGAAGGGGAGCTGGTGAGCAGGGTGATCCCCATGTACAGCTGCTGTTATCATTTAGGTGCTCTTTCAAATAGAATTTTTTTTTTAAATAGAAAAATTTGAGAGACATTTTCTTACACATCCATGGCATCTTCCCTTCTTCATTTCTTCCTGTCTTACATTTTCTTCATTTCTTCCTTCCTTGGCAGGGGGAATGTTTCAGTTTTTTGTTTGGTTTTCTTTTGGTTTTTTGTTTGTTTGGGTTTTTGTTTTTGTTTTCTGGGGTTTTTTTTTCTTGTTTTTTGTTGGTTTTTTTTTTTTAGAGGAAGATATTTCATAACAGTGTAAGTACTGAGGGTGGAATATTACAAACTCACTACAGCTGGATTAAGCAACTGAACACTTGGCTGGAATGCCTGGAAAATTAAGAAACAAATGCCCTATGTAAGAAAACAGAAAAATCTTTTCCTGTCCCAGAAACAGTTCCCCTAATCCTAAGTTGCAATTCTCTTATCTCCACCACTGCCTGTAATGAATTTGTGTTATGTAATTGCACCATTTTGCTGACCATTTAAAAACTCAGAAGAAATTCCTCAGCTCCATCCCTCTTCTTTACTACCTCTGCTTCAGTGTGATCTCTGGATAACACCTTTTGGCTTCAGATGTATTTTTGCCTTTTCTCCATTACACATTACATTTTTCTCACTGTTTTGGTTTATGCTCTGCTTTATTCTCTGGATAATGAAAGAGATAAGCTGTTCCTAAGAAACTGCTTTGGAAACACCTCTGCTGTTCTGGCCTGACAGACAGGGTGCTGAAGCAGCGAGCTGTTCATGATGGTTCATCTTCCTCACAGGGGCTGGCACAAACTGGGGGCACAAGGGGAGACATCTGGGTCTAACAAAATCAAAACCCCAAAAACGGGATGGGATGGAATAATAAACCATCCCCAAGAGAGTCTTGCAGGTTAAAAGCAGCCTGTGGAGGTGGCTGGAAAGACACAGTTTGCTCAACTGTCAATGGAAAGCTAACACTCTTTTCTGTTGGTTTTGGGGGTTTTCTTTTGGACCTGCTTGTCTGTGTTTTTTACTGGGTTTTAGCTGCAGTGTTTCTGTTTTGTTTAATTTTATGGGGTTTCTTTTGTTTGTTTTTGTTTGTTTGGTTGGTTGGTTGGTTGGTTGGTTGTTTTTTACATATCAATATGGCCTGTTTTTCTAAGGAGCTTTGCTACTAAATTGTCCCTCCAACTTCCTACTTTTCCAAATTTTCTCCGGTACATTTGGGGTTTTCTCCTTTGCTTCCACTCCCTCCTTCTCACTTTTCTTCCCTAAATTCCAATATGATAAAATGGATGATAACTAAAATGACAGAATGACAAAAAAATAAAGTCAGAAAACTGAAATGTATAGTGATATCTCTGATCTGGACTTCTTCTCTCTTAGGGAGTTTGAATTAGTTTGATGTAATTTATTAACACAAACCAGATAACTGCAGAACCATTGCACTGTGGATGTAATTCAGGAGCTGAAGTCATTGATCACACAACCAGGTGTCTTGGTCTCCAGGTGAGAGGGGAGTGGCTGAGGCTTGGAAGGAAAGGCAAAGTGCTCAGCTCAGTGCTCACATTTGACCAGGTAAGTGATGTGAAACATTTATGTTGAAGAAGGTCTTTAATTTGTAATCACGGGTGCCATGTATCCTGGTTTGTGGGGCAGGTACTGTAAAGAAAAAGGCAGGAACCTTTCCTAAAATGGAGAGTGAAAATGCCCTCCCTTCAATACAGTTCTTTACTGATATGTCTACAAGACCAACAAGAACAACATCAGCTATGAAAATCAGTGACGAAACAGAACAAACCTCATTCCCAGTCCCTTTTCCAGACACTCTTCTCCTCTGCACGGTCCCGGTGGAGCGGGGCAGGCCCCTCGCAGCCACGGCAGCAGCCACAGGAGCAGGGAGGTGAGGCGGAGGCGGCAGGGATGTCCCAGGTGGGAGAAGGGTGAAGGAAACTCCGCTCACCGTTTGGGTCCCGGTGCTCAGCGCTGCTCTCAGAGCAGGAGGCTATAGCAGTGCAGGGTGCAGGGCAGATCCGACTGCAGACAAACCTCTCTCCTCAGTGTTCGGACTGGTGAGTGTCCCAAGGAAGGAAAAACGACCAGCCACCCTGACCACCAAACCCTGCCAGCAATTGAGGGAGGGAGACAGCCTCCACCCATCCCTTTGTCTTGAGAATCAGAAGCTGAGGTAGCTGCCCGGCCCACTTCCTTAGCATGATAACGGGAAAAATTCTCCACAGAAGAGGAAGAGTAAAACACCCCCAACACCACGTGAAATTCATTGCATTTCTTCCCACATATTTTATAGAATTGGGAAAACAAAGCAGATGCTATAAACAAACCCATCACTGCTTTTGTGAACACAAAGCACTCTCTGCTCTAGGTTTGCTTTCCTCTGTAGTCCTGGACTGAGCTTTCCTGTGAGATCCCCATTTTCACCAGGAGATATCAGGTTTTTGTAAATGATGACAGTAACTATTGTAAAACCATCAGTTCTAACATCACTCTGACAGAGTTGCTTCTTTGCAAGCAGTGGAATTTATATGATTGATTTTGACCTTTTCTCCCCTCTGGAAACTTGTGCCCTTGACATGCTAAGGTCTTCGCTCTATTATATCATTGTTTAATACAGGTTTAGATATCATTAAATGAGTATGAAATAGGACTCCCATGAAAGAGAGACATTCACAGCTCAGAATGTCACTGCCTTGCACGTGCTTGTTTAAATTCTCACATGTGAGAGGATATGAGGTCTTTGAGATCAATAATGGCATGAAGAAAAAGAGAAAATAGAAACATATTTGCAGAAAAAATACCAGTGTTTCTCAAGAAAAGCCTTGACGATTTTCTATCGAGTTATCAGACAACAGTCTTACAAAAACAATGTTTCTTTCAAAAAGTCACAGTGAATCAATAGGGATTTTTTTAAACACCATCGTGTCCATGTGAATTTTATCTCAGAACAGTTGCTTTGTTTAAGGCTGGAACCCACAAGAATACATTTTCCTGGGTTTGTATTCTTTCCTGAATAATACAGTAAACCAGCTCCTGGGCTATAAAGGGAGCTTGTCTGCCAAGCTGGGGCCATTCCTGTGTTTCCTCCCATGCTCTCCTCAGCTACTCAGGGGTTTTCAGTGATCTGAAATCAGGGATCTGAAATCACCTCCTCAAGGGTGAATGCCCCTCCTCAGAAGGCACTCGGGGCTGCACTCAGGGATTTTGGAGGAGGCTGTGGCTGTGGGGGAGTTTTGTGGCTGGAATTCTGCATCCAGAGGCAGGTAGAGGTCCTGCTGGATTTGGGCTCACTCCAGCACCTTTCAGTGGCATCTCTCCGTTCTCAGAATGTTTAGCAGCTTAAAAATCATTGTTACAAATAAAAGAAAGCTGCTCTTGAAACAGTACATAGGTTTTGACCCCTTCTTTGACTGCAGTTATTTTAGCTTTCATTCAATTCTACTGGAACTCCCACTTCAATCTTTGGCTTTTGATTTAATAGACCCCTGTCAAAGCCAGCATAAAACTGATTTAAAATAACCATAGAAACAGACAAAGTGTATTGTCTTTATCTTTCAGACTGATGTTTTGTTTCTCTTAGATCTTTGTAAAAATTCAGTAGAGGGACTTGAAACACTGCATTTTAATACAAGAAAATCTAATATACAGGAGGGAAAAGCCAAGCCTAAATTGCTGTGTGCTGAAGGTATGTTTTATGCATTACAATTTAGCTAAGACCCATTGAAGGAGAAGCTTCAGCAGCTTGCCAAGGCTCTCTCCATCAGCTGAGGCTGCTGGTAGGGCCTGCTGTAAATATTCTGCTGGTTTACATCTGGCAACTGTTGGACTTGGCATCACTCATGTGAAATGTTTAGGTAAAAAAATAAATATTTCTCTTCTCTGCCTTCAGAGGTAATCATGGCAATAAATAGTAAGAAGAACAACCAAATTAGTGGTGAGGACTCATTCATAAATGCTGTTATCTCACTCATTTAATTCATAAAGCTGCATCAGCCAGGTGCTTGGAAACCAAGCAGGTTTCACTTTTTAACAGCAAATCTACTAAATTGCAGTGGGTCTGTCTTTACAGCACAGCTTTATTTACATTTACCTCAAAGGAAAGGGATTGTCCTTGGCACTTTGAGCAGATGGTCTGGTTTTCCAGTTCTACTGAGAGCTGAATTTGTAAGTAATGCAATATTTATAATATAATTTTATGCTATTTCTAATTTTTTAATGAACTGTTTTATAAAGAAACATCTGAAAGTGAGGAGGGACCTTTCTGAATTCCATCTATGGAATGCTTTACAACTTGAGGCTAAAGAAGATATTTTTACATCTATTTATAAGCCATATTTTTAAAGATATTTTATGGTTTAGATTCTTGAGTGCTCCTTCCAAATGTTTTACAGATTGTGTACTTGTTATATTATATTGTGCCCATGCTACAGAAGTAATAGCATTAGTGGTTTCTCTTTAAAGGTTAGCTCACTTAAAAGGCAGTTTGGGGAACATGGTACCTGTGGTTGATGAAGTGGGACGGAAAATTTTATTTTAATCACTGTTTCCAATTTATTTGCATTAATTCGGAAGCATTTTTATCTGCATTAGCAGTTTAGCATTGTGCTAAATGTATTCTCCAAATCCACCACGTCCAGTGGCCGAAGGATTGGAACTGGTCCCTTCAGGCCAGTGAGTGAAGCCCATGCCATGAGCCAGTGCCTGGGTGAGCACTCAGGTTTGAGCCCCAGGGTTTAGCTGGAGGACACTGATGTCAGAAGTGTGCCCTGGACTTCTCATCACCCCACCTGTGCCTTCTGTTCAGCTCTGCTGTGCCAGTGGATTCAGAAATTGGCACCTCTGTCCAGGCCTGCCTCTTAACCTGTGTCTTAAACACCACCTTGTTCATACTGGCACCTTAAGGAGCTACTCCAAGAAGCAAAAGTCCTTCAGTCCCGACAGTGAGGAATGCAGTTTGATTTTTCTTTTTAAATTTTTTATTTTTTCCCCATGTCATGCTCCGGGCTGTTGTCTCTCAGCCTAGGAGTTCTGTGATTTTTATGGGAGGTCTAGGTGCCCAACTGCTTTTAGTAAGTGTTATCTCCTTGGCTTGAAAAAAAAAAAAAAGCTCAGCAGCATCATTCTGGCTTGAAGTATGGCTGTAATTTGAGGGACAGGAAGCCAAATTGATATTTATGTGTGAAATAGCTGCCTCAGTTCTCCAAGAGTAGATTTTAGAGGTGAGTGGCGGTCCAAAGAAATCCATGGCTGAGAAGGGGCAGTCTCCCAGCATGTATCAATTACCCTAGCCTTGTTCACTTGAGTGGAGATGCCAGTTTACTGCAGGATTTGCTGCAGGAACCTGGCACAGAAATAGGGAATATCAGGAAGGACATCAATCACTAGTTGCACAGCAGTTTGCTTGGCATGTAGCCACTTGCTACAAATTGCCCTCAAAAGCCTTACATCTTCATGGAGCACAGAACTACTCAGTGTCTGATAGAATTCCTTTGTGGGCAAGAGTCTAGCTGGCAATCCTTCAAGATACATATACATGTACATAAAACCAGGTGTCAAGGGCCAAACAAGGTGAAATTGGGTTCTAGTGTGAACGTCATGTTTTCTGCTTTCTCTGCAGACATAGAAAAGCCAAGAAGCCATGTGAGGCTGGAAGCTACTTCAGGAAAGACATAGAGGGAGAGAGATTAGTTTCTCCTGGCTCTAGATTTCTGCTCTATCACCAATGCCCATCACATATCATATCATAAAGGGTTTTCATATCAAACATATGACTTTGGTTAATATTTCAAAACTTTCAATTACAAATCCTCTTTAGCTGTACAAGTCTCCTTACCTGCAACCTGTTTGTGCTTTTGACTTCAAAAAGTTACCAGATTGAAATTTCAGACTGAGCCTCTCTTTAGCCGTGGGTGCCTTGAACTCAGAAAAAAGATTATGAGCAAAACAAATATCTGTTCTGAGTCTTCTCTGACAAAGTTCAGGTCTGGCTGTCAGTTTGCAGTTTGGTTAATTATTCTTGCTCTTTGGACAATTTCTTCTTACATTTATTAATACTATTGTGCTTCAGAGTATCACATCTTCCCTGGCAGCATCTCCTCCATTTTGCATTATTTACATGAGGACACACATTTCTAGTTTCCCTTTCTCATCAGACATCAGCAGGAGTTTCCATTCAGCTCCATCAGAATAGACCCCTGGGAAGGGCTGATCTCAATCCCTTTTCTTTTCTGAGTTTGTCATAGCTGGCCATACAGTGAGAGTCAGTTTTCAGGGATGAAAAAAGGGAAATGTCTAGTTTTTGTGTATAGACACTGTGGAAACTCCAACACTCCAACCATATGATGATCACAATGCTTTTTGTATGTACTTTCAGTATTTTAAATTATTTGAAAATACTGTTTGATTAGCTTTTTCTATTAGAAAAACTAACAAAATCAGAAGAAAAACAAATGATATTTTTTCTTAATAAAGAAACCAAGTTTCTCTATTTACAATCTTTGACAAAACTGATATAAGCAAGCAAACCAGAAGTTTTTTTGAGCTTTAACAGCAATTTGGAGGGAAGTAAGGTTTCCAGAGCAGGAATCTGACATCATCCTAAAAAGAAATGGGAGAGTTGTGACACATAGTGACTCTTACAACAAACTGAAAAACTCATTAAGACTCAGGTAACTCCACTGAATCCCGGCCTCTTCTTTATTCCTTTTGGAATCTAGAAATGTTTGGATAAGGAAGTTTTGGAGGACATTTTTCTGTTCTGCCTCATCCCACTCCAAAGCAGTGACATTGATCCCCATTGTTTTCTCACCCTTCCAAGCCCAGCCCTCACTTTGCACCTGCTGCTGCCCGACCTTCCCAGGCGTTTCTGTGCTTCCCCTCCTCCAGACAATGCTCTCAAGACCGAAAATGCTGATTTCCTTCACTTCTCAGTCCAGAGTGGCCCCATTTTGTGCCATGAAATGCAGCTACAGGAGACATCCCTGAGAGCAGGAACACATCAACTCTAAAGAAAGGACACAAGGGAATTTAGGAACAAGGGAATTAGCTGAAAATAGCCACAGCCATATGGATTTAATTGAGTGTGTGTGGTACGCTGGTGCCATCTCTTTTTTGGTAGCAATTATATGCTCTCTGTTTTCAAGTCTTCTAATTCTTGTTTTGCATTTAGCATCCCAAAGCCATTCTGGAGAAACAAACTCTGAGTATTATTACTGCACAAATTGGTAAACTGAGTGTAAACATTTTATAAGCAACATATTCAGTCTTTTTTCTGGTGGGATTTGTTTGGGTTTGGTTTTTTTGCTTTGTTTCTTTTAAGTGAACACATTATTTCACAGCTGATAGCTTACTGGGTCACAAGTTAATAGCATCTCTGCCTGGCACTGAATTGGAGTTATTACTAACTCTCCTCATGAGTTAGGACACTGTGGATTTTTTTATTTCTAGCAGTTGTTGTTATAAATGCTGTGTCATCGTTGTGAATATTTCTCTGATCTTATAATATAAAGTTTATTTGATGTATCCTGTATCTGTCTGTATTCTGATGGAATACCAGGTAGAAGTAACTTGAAAAAGCAGTGAGCATCATATTTGAGAAATTGAGGGTTTAGGATGATAGCTATATTCTTCAATTGACTCTGTGTTTGAATTTTATGGAGTCATAGGAAAACAATGGAAAATGTCGTCTTCCATGTTTGTAATAACATTTTAAAAGAAGCTTCAGGGATATAACCTGAGTGATCCATTGCTGCCTTGAGCTAAAGCAGCAAGAAAGGGAACTTCAAGAAGCTTGCTGGGATTTCACCTGTGACTTTCTTGGGTGCTGTCACGAGAGGGGAGATAACATAATCCATGTATCTGCAAGTCCAGGGGAAAAGTATCTTGTGTAAAGCTCCCATTTCCCACAAGCATTCAAGGTGTAGGACAGATGCTCATGGAACAAGGCTGGAAGGTTTATTAACATCCATGTAAAGCCAGGAGAGCTGTTCACAGACCCAGTCCTGCTCTCTACAGAAGCCAGTACCACAGGCTTTAGCTCCCTGCCAGCAACGTCCTTGGTGCTACAGGCTGCTGCTTCTGCATCTCTCAGAGTTGTCTCTGGTTTGCTCTGTGGTGTGTTATGTAAATCATACTTTGGCAGGAGACACTGGAGGATGCTTTCTTTGGAATAGCCCTTGGCATTGATAGGGCACGTCAGGGAATCACACAGAACCTTGCTGAGCTTCCAAGAACCCTCTGGAATAACTACCATCACTCCCATTTTTTCAAATATGAATGTGGACCTCTTACTGTACCTTATGCCATGTTTTGCTTAGCCTTTATATTCTGATCTTAAACTGGCTGAATGGAATCCTCATGTGTTTCACATGGTAAAACCCTCAAGTGATGCTTCTGGTTCATGCTGCTCCTCAGGAAGTCACAAGCAGCATGAAATGGCCTTGGCTGCCTGGAGTTGCCTCTGAGGGATCTTTCTTGAATGAGGCTTGAGGAAGAATGCCTTCTCTTCTCTGCTGCTCCCTGGGAAGTTGTCAGACATCTCTGTATAGTTCCATATCATTGTCGCCATCCATGTGGAGGTGAGTCCTGCAGCCCAGAGTGCCCAGTGGAGGTGGGTGAAGCAGCTGAAGCAGGGCCTTCCCAGCTGGATAAACCTGGATGTGTTTGCACCAAGGCTGGATGAACCTGGATGTGTTTGTAGCAAGGCTCAAGACACACAGAGCTGGTGCACCTCTGTGCTTCCAGGCGGAAATGCTGGATTTGGGGTTTTGAGGGCACAGAAACCTGTAAAACTCGGCTTCACTTTTGTATCTCCAGGTACTAGAGAAATGGGAAACAGGAGCTCTAAGGGTCTGGAGTCTTTGTACTCCTGGTTCAGCGATGCCAGGTGGGTGGATATGATGAAGACCCATGTGGTTTTGTGTCAGTTCAGGAAGCTGGACAAATGGAAGTGAGGAAGGATTTAGGCACCTGATCCTGACCCAAGATCACAATTGGAGGTTTCTTTACAGGGAAATAAGTGGGGGAAAAGCCCACAAGAACCCACCACAAAACCCAACATCTGGTCTTTTTTCCTGAGCCTTACCTAGCGATGATGTGGATACATGAAAAATATCTTTTCCCATAAAGGACAATTAATGATGTCACAAACAAGGAAAATCAGCTGTGCTCCATCACTGTCCCAGGACTCAACAACTGTTGAGTCATATCTGGGAGGGATGACAACTGTGGACTTAAAGGCCAGGCCTTCAAGAAGAGATGGGGATACACTTGAGGATGCACTGCTAGGGAATATCAAAGAATAGATGACCGAAACTACACAAGAGACAAAAAAGCCAAGGTAAGAATCTGCTCTTTTTCACTCAATTGCCTTGTGAAAACATGTATTAGTTTAACTGCTGGCTAGAAAGATTAAAGTGTCCGGATTAAATTGTGCCAGAGTCCAGCCTCCCATGAAATGGCACAATGCTGTTAACTTTACTGGAGCCTCAGAGATTTGCAGCAGGTTAGGATTTGACTTCTTACCAAGATACTACTTTGGAAAACTCCCACTAACATCTGTCAGGTTAAGGACAACTGTATTCTTTATCTATAGACATTGTAGACTCAAGAGTGAAGAGCATAATCTTGGCTTTAAATGGTGACGTGAACATTATATTAAATTGTTTCAGAATTTCTTTTATTGAGCTGGAATGTTCCATATTTTAGTATTTCTAAAGGAAAATATGAAAAACTGTAGGTATCACAGAGAAGCAATTACCTTTGAACTCAATGTCCCTTTTGCTCAGCTTCATCTCCTTTTTTCCTGCTCACAGTATTTCACAACATTATGCCCCAACTAGTTTAACATCAAGTGTTTGTGAAAGACAAATATAGTGTGCATATAGTCATTAAGGCTGAAACGTGTGCTTTTAGTACTAAAGAGAAGAGATGTTGCCATATTTTGATAGTTATTCAAAAGAAATTGAAAGGCTTCTAACACAGAGAATGGTCTAGGCTGTTGAAAAAAGATCTAAGGGTAATTTTTGTTTCACTGCTAAAAAGAGTTCATGATAATGAGGCTGACATTTGCCAGTTGCTCTTCTCTATTTTCTACTCAGAAGGAATCCTAACCACCCTTGTGGCTGTAGTTATGGATAAGGTCATTTCTGCTTCATTCCTTTTTTTTTGCTTCTTTGCTTCACGGTGGATTTCAAAAAGAGTTTGGTTTGTTTTAACAGTTGCTACTCATTGCTTCCAAAAGTGACTGACTTCTTGTACTATGGGGGTTACATTCCATTTCAAATGGATAATGTGTGTTTTTGTGAACATAGGGTAGGAGGGTGAGCAACTAAATCTCACTGTATGGGGCAAAGTATGTTTATACACGGGTGAATCCCATGCTCTGTGTGTAAATAATGGAGTACAACTGGCTGCATTTTCTGATAGGGAAGGGCAGTCTAAAGCTGGCAGTGTGTTCTGTATTCTCATCCTGGTGTTTGCAGGGCAGGGCCTCTGGTGTGCACAGGCAGCATCAATTTTGGAGACAGACCCTTGAGCTGTGACGCAAGTGGAACATGGGTACTGGAGTTTACAGGGAAAGCAGAGCATTTTCCTGCTTTAGGGCCAAAACATTTCTGATTCCACTTTCTGGAGTGGAGCTGAGGGTACTGGCAGTTCCCCCTATCCTTCTAATGGCTGGCAAATTCAAGCAGATATGTACTTTTTCTTTATTTGCTGGCTGGTGTTTCAGAATTGACATAAAAGACTGAAATCCTTACTGTGGTACTTCTCAGTTAAAAACATTCCCCTTGTTCCACCCCTTTCCAAATAGGCACTACCACTAAACAGCAGAGATTTGGTAATTGGTTGTGTGTGAATAAATTATAATCAGGTATGTTTAATTATGAATGGGGATGTGTATGTAAGAGAGCAGGAGACATGTAAAGGAAATGTGATATACACAAGGGATAGGAAATAAAAGAAAAATTCCTTAATGCTAAAAGCCATAAACTGTCAGGCATTTCAGTGATTTGTCACCTCTGCATTAACCACTGACTCAAGCTATTTATGATAAAAGCAGATAATTATGGTGCCATCCTCTAACAAAGAAGCTGTTTTAGCTGGGTAAATAACAGACCCTATAAAATTGTCTTAAATTTGTGTTTGCATAGCACACAGCATTCAGTAAGCTCCTGCTAGCTCTAAAGATGTTTGGGAAAGGGGATTTTTTCTTTTGTGTGCTTTCTGTTGTAATATCAGGGGAAGAAACAAAAGGTAAAAAAGTCTCCAGTTTTGCGTGACAGGTTTTAAAGTGTTTGCTGCAGAGAAATAAAGCCAACATGGCCTTCTCAAAGCCAAAGGCAAGTCTGTGGGATTGCCACAGAGCTTGCAATAGTTGTGCTACATTTTCTTCCAGTGAAGTGAAGTATGGCAGTACATTTTTATAGTCACACTGGTATTCTCTACACTTCATTCCTTATTCTTTTCTTGGCAGCAACAAAGTTCTGATGGCTGTGTGACACAGAATTGGGGAGTGTGCAGCGAGAGCATCCTGCTTGAGCTGAGCTGGTGGCCACAGCCGCATGAGACAAGGGTACAGTGACAGCAAACACCAGCCCAGTGTCAGAGAAGCTTGCCAGAGAAGCTGTCCAATTAGAGATACCTGAAACCTCCTGCCAGGAGAAGTGGTGAGTGCAGCTGTAGCTCTGCTGGGCCAGCACAGGGAATGTTGTATGGTTGGAACACAGAAAACATCACAGCAGGGCAGGCTGAGGAAAAGCCCTGAGAATGTCTCATTCCTGGCTCAGGAGGCACAACCTCTGCTCCTGGTGGCACTGAGCAGTGGAAGTGACAGTCCCCACGCTCACCCAGCCTCCCAGACAACAAGGGACAAGGTTCCCTCCTACAGGAAAGACATTTCCCATAATAAATACTGACAGGAAAAAGATAATGAGAATAGACCGGTTTTCTGATTCTAATTAGTGCTTCACACTGAGCATATTGTGAGCATAAAACATCTTGCAGAATAAAAAATTATCAGGACAACAGCAGTCATCAGTTCAAGTAATAAAAAGGCACTTAGGTATTAAAAAAAGAATCTAGAAATAGACTTATTTAATGGGGCTTTTTTTCCCAGAGAAAGTTTAACATTTCCTGCTCTGCTGATGTTTATGTGAGATAAATATAAAGTATTATCAGTTGAACAGCATTAGTTGCCACTGAAAGCCTCTATCTCCTTCAGCTGAATCTGCTTACCATAAGCAAAGTAACTGACTGCTGCACTTGCTTAGATTCCAATTCATTTTAGGGAAAGAGTAGAAATGAATTTGCTCTTGGCCTTTATTAGTGTTGAAAATATTGATCAAACTGCTTATCTGCCAAAAATGAAAGGCTTGTGAGAGTTCTTTGAAGATAGAGCATTGGTTAGGATCTCAGGGCATGATTCTAATATGTTGTTATCAAGGGATATTTTTTTTGTATGGAGACCAGTGTTTGCTAGAGAAGGCTTTCTGAAAAAAAAAATAAAAAAGTATATATATTTTAAAATGTTACATTTCTTGTGTATACATAAATATCTATGTACTGGTCTCTCTGTGTTAGTTGGCAGAGCCCATTCAAGCTATAAATTGTGTCCAAAGGGTAACAGGGGCAGCTCTGGGAGCTCAGTGCCTGTCCTGGCACCCTTGGCTGCTGCCCAGCTGCAGTACCTGCCTCTGTGGCCACTTTCTTCTGACAAACACTTCTCATGGCTCACTTAAAAAAATCACGCTCAAATGTTTTTATTGGAACAGTTCCTTCCAACTTCTCACCCCATGGATGCATTTCTGGTCTCTTGCCTCCTTTGCTCCTTATGCTGCTGCTTCTTGCCACAGTTTTCCTGCCTTCCTCTCTCCATCCTGCTGATCCCACTGTTTATCTGCTTTTGCTGTGCTAATTGCATTTCCTTGGTTTTTCTTTTTTGGGTTTTTTGTTTGTCTTGTTTTGGTTTGGTTTTTTTTTTTTTTTTTTTTCTTATATCTTTTGCAATAAGCCCAACACTGATAGTTTCTTTGTTGACTTATGTGGGATGAGATATGACAATATATTATTTCACTGAAAATTTTCCTCAAAGGATTATCCCTCCAGCATGAAATGATTGTTTCCTCTGTTTCAGATTAACTATACCGGCAAGGAAATATTTCATGCTTCATTACTACCATTAATCTTCCAAGGTGCCCCTCTGAGTGAAAATCCATTGTTTTCTTTAACAGAGAGGGACACCAGTACAAGTTATCCTGTGTAATTACACTTCTAACAGATGTATCTGTCAGGTTGTTCAGTGTTTGGTAACACAACATCACTGAATATTACATTGCAATGTAAAACACACTCTCAACTAGGTATGCAGACCTGCAGTTTTTCTCTTAACTCTAAGAAAATGTGATGGTGCTTCATCTGCTGGAGTGCACAGGGAAGTTACTTACTTTGCAAGACTGAGGGAGACATCTTTGGTGCTGTGGCAGGAACACCCAAGGTAATGAAATGAGACTGGAGAGCAGAAGGGGAGGGAAGAAGTTCAGAATCTTTGGACCTGGGAGCAAAAATGCCTTTTTCTGTGGAGATAGGATGATGGGATGATAGGATGATAGGAGATGCTCTCTCTGGCTTTGCTCTCTAGCTGCTGCTGTGAGTGATGGTGACCTGCAGTCAGAGAGGCTGCAGTTTCACCTGAGGCACTCAGAAACCTGATGTTCTTCCTGAACCTGCCCCTTAGGACTCAGTGCCTCTGGAAGGCAGCACTTCACATTCTGAAGCACAAGCAATAATAATTTGCAGATGCTGCTTGCTCATTTCTTTAGGTACTCAGTAGTTCTATGAAAGCTTTGCATGAATTAATGTGTAGGATGTGCCAAACCCACTGAGTTGCTAGCTATGATTTATAATTCCATTCTTTTCTTCTCCAAACAGGAATACTCAGGTGTAGGAGGGCACTGCAAGGCAGAGGAGCTCTGGAGGCAATAAGCCGGTGTGTTTGATTAGCTGTGTGTGCTGTCCTGTGAGGATTGCACAGTCTTGTCAGCCCAACTGCATCTTCCAGGCTTTCGTGTTATTTATTGTCCATAAAACAAATTAAAGCACTGCTTTGCCACTGACACAGAAGGGAGGGCTTGGAACTGAGTGCTTTGCCTCTTACAGCTTTCCTTTTGATACGTTTTGAGATTTCAAAATGCTTATACAGAAATTGTCACTTACACTGAGATTTTACAGTGCTTAGCAACTTTCAAGCTGATCTGAGGATTGCTAAATAATAATTATATCATTTCTTTCTCTACTGTTCTCTTTCTGTTCCTTTTGCTCCCACATGTACCCATCATGCTCCTACAGTTTCCAAGTCAAGTATTTATGTGCTCACACATAATGGAATTAAGTTTGCCTGTACATAATTTATTTTCATTATGTGTTCCAGCTTAGCTAACATGCCTTTAGGAGGCACTGAGGTCTCCTTGCACCACAACTGCCTCAACCTCTGCTCCCTGCCAGCCCAGGATTCTCCTCCTTTTTCTTCCTGTGAGTGGAGACAGCAGATTGGGGGGCACAGAATGGATCCATTCTCATGTTCCAGGTACTGACCCTGGCAATACCTGGAAGAAGGAGGCAACATCTTTGAGATGCTGTGATAAAGCTTTCTCAAAATGCACAAAGCTTGAGCTCCAGACCCTTTTCAGGAACTCCAAAACAGAGATGTAATTGAGACTTTTTAAAAGAGAGCTATGAGAACATATTTTAAAATGCTCTTAACAATAGGAATCCCTACTTTTATTTAGAAAGAAAGAGTTGTATTTCTAAGCAAATTATTTTTCTGAAGCTGAGTATTTGCAGCCTATTGGGTGTTACTCCTTGGAATCAGAGGTTTACATATCCACAGATTTATCACACTGCTTGAAATGGCTATGATTATAATAAACCATGAAAAAATTCAACTTGAACATTATTTTGACAAATTGGTTAGGCTCCTGCTTCCTCTACTCTGCACTCTCAGGGCAATGGATTCTGGTGCACATGGAGAGATGAATTTTAAATTAGTGTGAATACCTGGGTTCATAAGGAACTGTGCATCAATTTTATCTCTCAGCAGGAAAGCAGAATGCAAGTTAGTAATTTTTGTCTCTGATATCAAAAAGATTTTAATCCCTTTCAAGTACCTTTCTTTTCCTGTATTTAGAAAGCAGCTTACCTTTTCCAAATCTTTTGACACAGTTTAGCATTAGTTACTGTAAAAAGGGAAAAAATCCCACTGATTATTTTTATTTTTCAGTATATCCAATTCTTCTCTCCAGTAGTGGTCTCATAGCACAAAGCAAAATCGGGAGATGCTTAAGAGGCCTGAATGTAAATAATAATTTCTGATAATGACTACAGGATCATCTTTATTGGAGTTTTAATGGGGATCAGTGAGGTTAGACTGGGGAATACAAATTAAGAAGGGAAATTCAGGAGATTTAATCCTTTGTTCTGTAAGAAACTGTTAGGGAAGGTGAGGAACCCTGCACTGTCAGTCAGCAGCCCAGCAGAGTGAAAAGGGAAGATCGTATGTGCTCAGGTCTCAAGATGTGGTCCATTTTCCTTTTGGTTAACAGAATTCCCATTGATTTCAGGGCATTCTATCCCCAATATCAAAGTGCACTTCTGGGTCAGTCCCATCTTCGGGTTGAGGAGTTTCCACTGGGAAATGATATTTTTCTCTTGTAATGCTTAGTAATTGCAATCATGAATTAGTTTATGCCTGGCTTTGTGAACAGGCTCATAACTTCTGATGTGAGGTTTGGCTGAAAGCAGGGTAGTGCTACCCTCTGTCCGAATAAATTGGAAATAAATAGGAAAAGAGAAGCCATAAAATGTTACTGCTGGAGTTACCAGTCCATGCCACCCCCCCCAGATAATTGGTGCCCACAGATTGTGGAGGTAGATTCTGTTCTTTTGCAATCTTCAAATCTAATGGAAGCTCAAAGATGCTCCTGAGCTGACCACAGAAAGTAAAGTGTTATATTCTTCTTTGGAAAGGTTGAGGAAAAGACTAAGAAAGAGAATTTGCATCTTTCTCACCCAAGAAAAAATATTCAGGTCTTCCAGTGACAATTGCAGAAAACATTGCCTGAGGCTGTAACACAAAGAGCAGAATGGAAATTCCCAGCACTGTTGCAAGACTGATGTTATTGTTGTTGTTCCTGCTGGAGAACTCTGCTGGTGTATTTTACAGCAATATTTTAAAAAATATTTTCCCCTTTATTTATTTAAAATGAATGTTCTTTTGTGCAAAAAATAAGGTCTGTGAATTCAAGGAATTCAGATCTTCTGTTCAAGTCTAGACTTAGTCCTTACTGCATTAATTTAATTTTCAATTTTCCTTCTGAGTAAAATGAGCTCCTTTGTTATGCAAAGGCTTCCACACTTCGCTCTTACACTGAAGTTCCTGGGTAGTATCACCTGTATGCTGTGTATTTGACAGGAATACAAATAAATTGGAAGAACTACAATTATTCCTTCTTCTCAAGGTAATTTCTAAGTAGATTAGTTCAGAAGTGGAGAATGAAAAGAAAGCATTTAAATGATTTCATGTAGCTTGGTTTAGGATATTTCTTTGCAATAATTTTAGATTTGTAGCACTTGTATTTTATTTCAAATAAAGTTGACTCTGGATTATCATATTAATTAAAGCAGAGAGAATAAAAATGTTCTCATGACATCCCTGCAGCATAAAAGTCTAATGTTGCCGCACGGACAAATTTAATGTGAAGTTGAAATATTTTGTCAAAGCCATGAGTAAAGTCACTCATTAATAATCATCAGTTCAACTCTTTTAGAATGGCAGATTTGGAGAGCCCAAAGCAGCACAAACATTAAACTAGTTTATATTCTCCCATTATTTTTACGTTATTATGCAGAGACACTGTGACATAACAAAATGTGGTATGTTGAGTGTTTACCTATATTTTTAACTAATTTCAGGCTTTCTTCTTTCTCCCATTCCTTTAATTTCTTGCTAGTTGTACTTGTGAGCCCATGATTCCCTCTCTGGGTGCCCAGGAGGGTTATCCATGGACAAGGCTGCAGCTCTCCCTTTCCATGGGCCCCTGGAGAACACCAAATGGAAATATGAACCTTCAAAACTCTTTCTGCAAATGGCAAAAATCTCAGTTCTTTCTGTTCATCCCCACTGTCTGACCTCGTGCTGATGTCAATGGCAGCTCACAGGGTGTGCTGCAAGGGATCCCTGAGCAGAGCAGGGAATGGGCTCAGCTGGGCGAAGGGGGCACCAAAGTCCTGCTGGGCAGTGCAGGCTCTCAGAGGACAAGAAATAACTGACTTTTTAAAAGCATTTCAATCTCACAATCTCTTTTTGGCAGTATAGGTGCTGACACACATACATGTATTTTTGCTTCTCATAATGGGGTAGCATTTATATGTATTTTTCATTTATTAGTTTTCTAATTCTTACTCTTTTGTGGGTTATAAATTTTATACACCTTTAAATAATTAAGTAGTTACATGTACAGTAATTATATAGTTGGCCATGCTGGGGACTGCGCCCTGCTGAGGGACAGCAGAGCATGGCCCTTTTGAGAGCCCTGTGAGCAGAGCACATTCCTGCCCCATTCCAGGGGGAATTCCTGCTCCTGGCCCCTCCTGGAGAGCAGAGTGTGACAGCGGCACTGCCCAGGGAAGCAGGAGTCAGGGCTGCTCCTGCTGCCAGCAGTGTCCTGCCCTCTCTGGTGTCACCTAAAGTGGCTTTTGCTGCCACTGTGCAGGAAAGATTCTGCCCTGCACTGTTTGCAAGTCTGAAAATGCTGCTAGAAAATCTGGCAGAACTTGTCTTTTAAAAACCAAAACCAAAACCCCTCCCGAGGAGAAGAGAGGAAAAGGATTGCCTGTCTTGTCCAGCTACCTGCCAGTACCAGGATGGATAGACAGTGGCAGGGTCAGACCGTGATTTTCATCAGTGCACCTCTCTAAACCATATGGATCTGACTGAAAACTCTGCTCCCTCAATTTTTATTTACCAAGCTTTCCTATTCCCAGGTTATGCAGATAATGATTTGTAATGATGACTAAGAAGTTAATCCTTTTCTTGATAAGTCTGAAAGCTAAGAACTGTGATTAACAAAATGACTAATGGAGTAGCTGTATTTAATGGTTTATTTTTTTTTAAAAGAAAAAGCAATTATTGTAGAGACAAATGGAAAAATCATAGACCAGATATTTCTGCCTTTTCATTAATGTGAAATCACTTTCTCCTGATGCATTTCCTTAAATGTTGGGGTATGTGACTTTTGAAAAGGCAGGAAAGTTTGACCAAATAATTAAATCACCTTAACATTTTCATTATTGGGAAGGATCTGCACAGAAATCATGTGCTGCGTAGCGATTTGGTGGCTTTAAGGTCACACCAAATCCTTTGTAGTCATAAATCTGACCTAAACTGCTGCTCTCAGCTTCCAGTCAGATGTCTCTTTCTCTGAAATGCAGCTGGCCTTACTTTAGAGGTGTTGGCTGTTAGCAAAGTCATCAGCTTTGTTGGCAATCTCTTCCAATAGGTGATTAATTATTCAAGAAAAAAAGATTCAATTTGTAGTGTCACCTTTTGGTGTGTTTATATTTTCTCATTTTGTCACCTGAATTAAATGGCCACATAATTTAGAAGTTCTATTCTATTTAAAGTATTTTACTTCAGCTGCTTCCTAAATTACGTATCATGTTTTGCCAAAATATCTAGGTTGAATTTCCTGCTTGATGTGTGCAAAACATATTTTTGAGGTCTCTGGACATCTTTGTAGCTGTTTCACCATCTCTCTGCAGGTTTCTATGTTTTTTCCTGGCATAAATATGGCCACTGAACAGCAGAGTGTCAAGGCAGCATCACTGGAACATTCCAGAGGGGTGTCAGCCCTTCCTTAGCACACTTTGCTTGTAAGGACCTCTGTCCTTCAGGGATCTTGGAAGCTGTGTCAACCAAAGCATCAAAGAAGGAACATTTTCTCTCCTCCTCATTTTGCCCAAGTCCACAGTATTTCTGTAAGATCCAAGAGCTGGCCCCTGCTGGCAAGGGGATGACTTCCAGGAGGGATCCATCTGTCCCCCTGCAGTGCTCAGAGAGTTTTGGGGATGGCTCCTGCCTGTCCTCCTGCTCCTCTCCCTTTTGAGAAGAGTTCTTCAGCTCCATGATGAATTTGCAGTGCAGAAACCTCTCCTTCCTGAAAACCTCCTGTGAGAAGGGACCCTTTTGAAGAGAGGCTAACTGTGAGATGTAATTTAATGTTTGACAAGATGCTTTGAAATCCTTCGGAAGGAGCTGCCTTTCTATAATTAATATACAGTATGGTTCCTATTCTCCTGCATCTTTAAACATTCTGTGGAAAAAGGTAGGAATGGACAAGAAATGGATGAGGATTTCCTTATAAAATTTCCCCATCTTTGAATGTATCACTTATTTTAGACAATTAGCTGCACCAAGTTCCTCATTAAAAGTGCATGAGCAGTGCCTGCTGACACAGACTCACTCCAGTCTGTCTGCCTTATGTCTTTGCTGCAGTGTGATCACTAATTTTTCCAACCCTGCTGAATCTTTGTTGGATTTCTGTAAAGACAATTTAGGTTTCTTCCTTCTTCAAAGTCATTTTTTCTTGTTTTGATCTGGCTTTCTTACATTTACTTTCTGACAAACATGACTTAGAATGTAGGCAATGTTTTTGGTGTAAAGATTGGTCAGATGAGAAGAAATAATTTACTTTTTAAAATGCATTTCAGTGTCATAATCTCTTTTTGACAGTCTCTGTGTTGACATACTTATCAATATTTTTGCTTCCCATTATGGGGTAGCATTTACATATATTTTTCACATAATATTTCTAATTCTTACTCTTCTCTGAGTTATCAGCTTCATGCACCTTTAAATAATTTGTTGTTACATATACAGTAATTAGCTTTGTAAAACATCTACATTCATGGAACTGCAGAAGTTTTAAGGCAATGTACTCTTTACAATGCAAGCAGCTGTAGGAGGAACAAATTACAAGCAGCAGACGAAAGTAAAACACGGGAAAGATATTTGGTAGCTGCAGTAAGAGTAGCCAACATTTAGTAGCAAAATTTCAAACTAGTAAAGCTTGTTTTGAAGCCAAAGAAAACAGCAGCTCAGATGGAATGCAGAAAAATAACCCCAAAACCATTTAAGATGGAATATAGCAGAAAAGAACAGTTTTTAATACAATCTTCTGTTAGAGAAAAGCAAGCAGGTGATCTGCTCAGTCTGAGCCTTTGCACCCCAAAGGAGCTGATCCACGAGCAGTGACAAACCCCAGCTCACTGCTGCAGCCCAGTGACTCTGACTCTTCTCTTAACTTCCAGAATGAGTCAAAAACAAACAAAAACCCCACAAACAAAGTCGAACAAAGCTCCACAAACTACTGTTGAAAAATAAGTTTTGGATTTAATTCTTAATTCTTCTGTATTTCGCACATGTGATTTATTTCAAATGGTATTAGAGATGTGATTGCTTGGCCTCATTGAAGTCACTGCAAGTTTTGCTTGGAGCCTTTGGATATAATTTTTTAAGGCAAAACTTGGAGAAATTAGTGGTGGTCGTTCATATGGAGTCTATGGCTCTGAAATGAGCCTTCTCCCCAGCTTTGTTATAACTCCAATAGTTCTGTAATAAATGACTTCTACAGTTTCAATATTTGTGTTACAACAGAGCTCTTTTTTTTTTTTTTTCAAAACAGTGAGGAACAATCTAGGATGAAATATTATAGTTTTTATGCCAGCAATTGGAGACCAAAATAAGGATTTTAACTGGTGGGAAGGTTGGATTACACCATTCATTTTTCTGTCCCGCTGTTCCTGTTGGTATAGGGTTCTATGGGAATTAAAGTCTAAAACAGAGTTATATTTTCTCACATGAGAAACAATTTAACAGCTTTTTTCTCAGAAGTCTTAAGTAATAAATACTTGATCATATGAAATATGATTTATAATTTGAAAACTGTAACTATTTGTGTAATCTAACCAGTTTTCTCTTGATTCATGTGTGGTAGACCTATGAGTTAATCAGGCTTCCCCTTCACATCTGAGTTGAAATATCCTCTATTTTGCAGTAGCTGGAACCTGGACTCAGTGGAACTAGCACCACTCCTCAACAGTATCTCCTGATAATTCTGAGATTAGTTTGGTAGGTCCTGCAGAAGTTCCCTTATTTTCATAACTTTAGAGCCCTCATATCTGCTAATGATGGAGGATCTGAGACTCTTCTGCTATTTTCCCTTAAATATCACACCAGGAGATTTACAGGGGAGGTGCTTGTAGACAATTCGGTAGCAATAGCAGAACACAGTGAAAAAGCAACCTGTATTTGACAACCCTGCTAGCATCCAGCATTAAATCACCCAGTTTATTTTCTAAACCTAATGTATTGTTATTCTCTTCAGGGTCAAATTTTGTAGTTCTTTCACATGTAAAGCTGTCTCTGATCTGGAAAGATGAATAACAGTTGCAATATATCTTCACCTCTTATTTCCTTGACTTCAGTTTTCCTAATTTTTTCTCTCAGTCCTTTGTACTTTGTCATTCCCAAGAGTTGTCTCATAATGTGCTACTTTTTATGAATGCTAATCTATGAAAGCACAACTATAAAATGTTATGGCAGGGTGCTGCATTTACCAGCCACTAATTACCTCATGTTCAAGACTAAGCACAGCTAGTTTTTGTATGGAACTTTTTTTTCTATGGCACAGTATGGAGGTACTGGAGGATAACCACAAGAAATTTGAAAAAAAAAGAAAAAAGAAAAAAGAAAAAAAATTAAAAAAACAAAAAGAAAAATAACACTGAAGAGTGGGGAAGAAAGTTATGTTTTTTCTTCATTGGAAAGCATTTAGGCACAAACACATTCCTGGGAAACTGAGCATTCCAGTGGGAAGAATACAGTGCTGTGAGCAAGGAAGGTCCTGCCCAGGTTCCCACCTCACAGCAGGCTGAGTGAGAAGGGTAAGGGCAGCTGAGGAGGGAATGGATATCTGAAATATCCAGGGGAGTGAGTGCTGATGTGGCCAGAATTACAATCTGGCCCTGAGTCTTGCTTTTTTCCTGGAGATAACAGAACTAAGTAGACCTTATGTAGGTCTCAGTTCTGTTAAATAACAGTTTTATAACACATCTGAGGGACCACAGGCTAGCAGAATTTCCTAACTCACTTCCATTTATGTGGAAACATATTGTTATTTCAGATTAATGATTGAGAAGTAATAAATATGATTTTATAATAGTTTTTGATGAGATATCAGCTCTCTGTCAAAGAGTCATTTGTATGACAAGATATAGATAGAAACAAGACAGTGACTTGAATACAATTTCCCAAACAAAGGCCATGGTACTGCTCTGTTCACTGCAGCCTCTGTTGCATTTACTATGGATACCTTTTGTTCATAATTAATTCAGTCTGGGGGCTTTTGGTTTTATTTTTTTTTCCTTCAAGAGATTAATTTTTCTGAAAATGCACTGAAAACCATGCAAAATTGTTTTACATTTATTTAGGACATGAAAATATATACAATAAAGTGGTAGCAGACTTTTTGCCTACATGCTGTACTGTTGATGCTCACTAAGGAAAAATGGGCAAACTGGATTACCGCTATAAAAATACTTCTACCATTATTCTTCTGGATATAAAACATAGTTTGAATTGGCTTTGTTTAACTCCTACAAACATTTAGAAATTACAGTAATTTCACGACCATAAGGCGCACCGGACTATAAGGCGCACCCCCAGGAGTCGGCAAAATTCGCAACTTTGTAGATCAGATAAGGCGCACCGGACTATAGGGCGCACTTTTTTTTTTTTGCAGCGAGGCTCCGCCCCCAGCTCCCCCCGCGTGTTTGCTGGACGAGGCCCCGCCTCCATCCGGCTGCCACGGCACCGTGGCCCCGCCTCCACCTGGCAAGCCCGACCCCGCCTCCAGCCAGGAGCCCCGGCCTCGCAGCCCCGCAGGCCCCCAGCAGCCCCAGTCGCGCGGGCACCAGGAAGCCCCAGCCTTGCCTCCACCCAGCAGCCCCTGTCCCATGTCCCCGCGGGCACCTGGAAGCCCCGGTGCTGCCAGCACCCAGCAGCCCCGGTCCCGCGGCCCCACGGGTACCCAGCAGCCTCGGCCCCGTGGCCCTGCAGGCATCTGGAAGCCCCGGTTCTGCAGGCACCCAGCAGCCCCTGTCCCGCGGCCCCGCAGGCACCCAGCAGCCCCGATCCCGTGGCCCCGCGGGCACCCAGCAGTCCCGGTCCCGCAGGCACCCGGAAGCCCCGGTCCCGTGGCCCCGCAGGCACCTGGAAGCCCCTGTCCCGCAGCCGCGTGGGCAGCCAGCAGCCCTAGTGTGCGGCCCCGCGGGCACCCAGCAGCCCCTGTCGGGCAGGCACCCAGCAGCCCCGGTCCCATGGCCCCACGGGCACCCAGCAGCCCCGACCCCGCCTCCAGCCAGGAGCCCCGGCCTCGCAGCCCCGCGGGCAACCAGCAGCCCGGGTCCTGCAGGCAACCAGCGGCCGCAGCCCCGCAGGCACCCAGCAGCCCCGGTGCTGCCGGAACCTGGAAGCCGCGGCCCCGCGGGCACCCAGCAGCCCCAGTGCTGCCGGAACCTGGAAGCCGTGGCCCCGCGGGCACCCAGCAGCCCCGGCCCCGCGGCCCCGCGGCCCCGCAGGCACCTGGAAGCCCCGCTCCCACGGGCACCCAGCAGCTCCGTTCCCGCGGCCCCGCAGGCACCTGGAAGCCCCGCTCCCACGGGCACCCAGCAGCTCCGTTCCCGTGGCCCCGCAGGCACCTGGAAGCCCTGCTCCCACGGGCACCCAGCGGCCCCGGTCCCATGGCCCCGCGGGCACCCAGCAGCCCCGACCCCGCCTCCAGCCAGGAGCCCCGGCCTCGCAGCCCCGCGGGCAACCAGCAGCCCCGTCCCCGCCTCCAGCCAGGAGCCCCGGCCTCGCAGCCCCGCAGGCACCCAGCAGCCCCGGTGCTGCCGGAACCTGGAAGCCGCGGCCCCACGGGCACCCAGCAGCCCCAGTCAGGCAGGCACCCAGCAGCCCCGGCCCCGCAGGCACCCAGCAGCCCCGGTGCTGCCGGAACCTGGAAGCCCCGGCCCTGCGGGCACCCAGCAGCCCCAGTCGGGCAGGCACCCAGCAGCCCCGGTCCCGCGGCCCCGCAGGCACCTGGAAGCCCCGCTCCCACGGGCACCCAGCAGCTCCGGTCCCGCAGCCCCGCAGGCACCTGGAAGCCCCGCTCCCACGGGCACCCAGCAGCCCCGGTCCCGCGGCCCCGCAGGCACCTGGAAGCCCCGCTCCCACGGGCACCCAGCAGCTCCGGTCCCGCGGCCCCGCAGGCACCTGGAAGCCCCGCTCCCACGGGCACCCAGCAGCTCCGGTCCCGCGGCCCCGCAGGCACCTGGAAGCCCCGCTCCCACGGGCACCCAGCAGCTCCGGTCCCATGGCCCCGCGGGCACCCAGCAGCCGCGACCCCGCCTCCAGCCAGGAGCCCCGGCCTCGCAGCCCCGCGGGCACCCAGCAGCCCCGGTCCCATGGCCCCGCAGGCACCTGGAAGACCCTGTCCCACAGCCCCGCGGGCACCCAGCAGCCCCGGTCCCGCAGGCACCTGGAAGCCCCGGTGTGTGGCCCCGCGGGCAGCCAGCAGCCCCGGTCCCATGGCCCCGCGGGCACCCAGCAGCCCCGGTCCTCCAGGCACCTGGAAGCCGGGGCCCCGTGGGCACCCAGTAGCCCCGGTCCCGCAGGCTCCCAGCAACCCCAGTCGGGCAGGCACCCAGCAGTCCCGGTCCCATGGCCCCGCGGGCACCCAGCAGCCCCGGTCCCACAGCCCCGTGGGCACCCAGCAGCCCCGGTCCCATGGCCCCGCGGGCACCCAGCAGCCCCGGTCAGGCAGGCACCCAGTAGCCTCAGTCCTGCAGGCACCCGTAAGCCCCGCTCCCACGGACACCCAGCAGCCCCAGTCCCGCGGCCCCGCAGGCACCCGGAAGCCCCGGTCCCGAAGGCACCCAGCAGCCCCAGCCTCGCCTCCACCCAGCGGCCCCGGTCCCGCGGCCCCGCCTCCAGTCAACAGCCCCAGCCCCGCAGGCACCCGGCAGTCCCGGCCCTTCGGCCCCGCCTCCACCCGGCAGCTGCAGCCCCGTGGCCCCGCCTCCACCCAGCAGCCGCGGCCCTGCCGGCTCGCCCCGCGGCTCGCAGCTCTCACTTCCGGGTTTGCAAATTTCCGAACTTTGCACGTCAGATAAGGCGCACCGGGCTATAAGGCGCACTTCTGGGTTCAGGAGAAAATTTTAGTCAAAAGGGTGCGCCTTATAGTCGTGAAATTACTGTACATTTTATTCACTTTAAGGTTTGCAGAATCTGAACTTGAAATATTCACATTTAAAATGCTATGTAGAATGCAGAAATACTTGTCAGCATGGGATTACTAAATTGCTGTGCCATGGCCAAGATACAAAACCGATTAAATGGATCAGATCAATACCTGACAGCACCTTGTACATCCTGAGAGATGACAGGACAAAGGGTAATGGCTTCAGACTGAAAGAGGAATTTAACTCCAATCTTCAGTTTTACCCAAGTCTGGTCCTCTGGACTGAGCTACAGTAAAGAGCTGGAGGACACCAAGTGTGGGCAGGGACCACATTTGCTGCTTTAATGTCACTTGACAGGAATCTAGTTCATGTGTTCTGTTTGCTCCACAGTGTAAATGGGGCATCGTGGGCTGGGACTGTTTGTTTTGTTTGCAAAGTGAATCAAACTGAAGTAGCAACATGTTAATTCACAGCTGTTTTTCATCAAAATCTTCTGTTATGTTTATTACCTAGTTTGCTGCTGATCCTGCACTTACAATTAAAAACAAAAATGAAAAAAAGAAATCTTACACTTTTGATGTGCTTAATTTACAGTATAATCACATTTCTTTTGATTGATTTAGTAGGGTGGGAATGGCTGAGGGAAGGAAAGCTTGCTATGAATGTTCTGAACGACCCATCAATCAATTTGCTTGGCACAGTGATGCCACTGACACTAAACCATGAGCTGGGTGTTCTGTCTGAGATGCTGTGTCCCAGACTGTGTCACACCCAGCATGCCCAGCTCTGAGCGCCCTGGAGCACTGGCCCAGCCCTTGGGAGGAAGGCAGAGCCTCCTCTCCCCCCAGCCCATCCTGCTGTGGCAGAGCTGTGGCTGCTTCCATGGCTCAGCTGCAGGAATTCCCTTCCCACTCAGCATTCCTGGAGCTCCATGCAGGGGCTGGTCCTGCTCAGCACCAGAGCTCTTCCCAAGGTCTCCTGGTGCTACTTTGGAGGCTCCTGTGGGATGAGCCCCAAGGATGGGAAGGAACTGGAGGCCCCCTTGAAATAGGGACTGGGAATTAGCTTTCTCTTTTACTTTGGAGTTACATTCCTCTTCCATTCAGAGCACGGCTACCAGCAACTGTATTGGCACTGCAAACCTCCAACCAAAGCAGGCAAAATAAACATTTTAGGGAAAGTAAACATTCCTCTTGATTAATGGACAATTTTTACCTGCTCAGGGGACAGACTATTCCTTATTGATCCATGGCAGCTGAAACAAGATCATACTGCTTGATTGGTTTTGTATTTTAAACATATTTTTGCTTTACCTATTAATTGGTCCCAATCAAATTCTAGGAGATTTTAGAAGCTAATAATTTTTTTTGTATTACAATAACAGGTTTTCATATTATCACATCTAAATTGCAGCCTTTCTAAACTTAATTAACTGAAACATAAAGTTATTTTGTTGTTGCCAGAGACAGCTGAAATGCAAATGTCAATCACTTGTTGGGCAACTGCTAAACAATCCTCACCTACTGAGAATTTCACTGGGAGTTTTGCAGTCTGCAGCAAGACTCTGCAAGACTCTGCTCTGCTTCTTTTTCTTTTTATTTTCTTAGTCAATTTACAGTAGATTTTGAGTCACTTAGTGGGCAAATAAGTTAATTCTAAATTCATTGCCTAACACAAGGTTTGCTGAAGTTTACAGTCCTTAAAAAAGTCAATTCTCAATTACCGTAATTTCATGTGTATAAGGCATACCATTTTGACTAAAGTTTTGGTCCCAACCTGGAAGTGCGCCTTAAACCCCGGAGTGCCTTATATATGGACAAAGTTCAGAAATTTGCCAACCCGGAAGGGTGAGCCCGCAGCAGCCCCAAGCTGAGCCAAGCCCGCCTGGCCCTGGTGGCAGCGCCGAGCCGAGGCGGCCTGGCCCCGGCGGCAGTGGGGCAGCACCGAGCAGAGCCAAGCCTGGCCCTGGCGGCAGTGGCCAGCGGCACTGCTCCCCGGCGGCAGCGGCCAGCAGGGCCAATCTCCGGCAGCAGCGGCCAGTGGCGTCGCTCCCTGGTGGCAGCGGTGAGCAGGGCCTGGGCCGCTCCTCGACGGCCGCCCCGAGCGGGGCCGAGCCAGTAAACCCCACGATCGCGCAATTCTGTTACTAATTCATTACTTTGTTGCGCGTGGATCCTCACTGCAAAAAAAAAAGTGCGCCTTATACTCTGGTGCGCCTTATACTCATGAAATTACTGTACTTGGAAGACCAGTACTGTCCTTGAAAGTCTAGCAAGATGTAATTTTTCAAACCAGAACAGTTTCACCAATTGTATTCTATACAAAAAAATAAATATACTTAATCTGGAGTCATGTGCTGTGTTGCCAGAAAGTGAGGGGATGGAAAGAGTAACCCCATTCAGGCAGCAGTCAAAATATTTTTTAATTTTTAGAGAATGGGCTAGGATATCTTGTGTTCCAATGGACTATTTCTGCAAGTTACTGTTGGTTATGACCACTCAATGTGGTGTAAACGAGGCAGGAGAGTTTGGAGGAATACTTCAGATTTGGCTCATAGACTGCATTTAGGAGAATAATTTTTGCCCCCCTTGCAATGTTTCGCTCTAAAGCATTTCATGTGGAAAAAGGTTCCTTGCTCATGTTTTACTTGTATACTAAAACTTATCATTTGGGGAAATGGAGAGTAATTGCAACATTTATCACCTTCACAGTTAAAGGATTAGTGATTCTGGGAACTTGAAGCCTTGCAGTGAGCCAAGACATCAGTAATGGGATATTGCAATAGCTCCTGTATCAGTTATCCAGCAGCAGTGTGGGCACTGTGGATTTGGAGATGTCTTCTAGGACTAAAGCAGGAGCTATTTGTCCTTGGCTGTATTCGAGCTTCCCATAAGAAAATTGCTGTTTTGTGGAAATCTATGCTGAAGAGATAGAACTGCATTTGGAATGGTCCTAGGATGTGAACTCTGGTGGTTTTATTTCCTTTAGTTCACAAACCCAACAAATAAGGTTATATTTTTAAGAATTCATCTCGGCTCTCGGAATGATGAATCTGCTATCTCTGCCCTGTGTATGTAATTCCTCTCTGAAGTCACTCTGGGTTTCTCAAACTCTTTTTTTTTTAGAAGGACTTGACTGCAATTCCTTTGTTTGGTTTCAGCTGAATTTTGCTGAAATTCAGAGATTCATAGATAGCAATGTGGATGCATTTCAGCACTGAATCTCTCTGCTGTGATATTTCCTTTATTTAGCATCCTTGGAAGCACTGTCTTTCAGTAACAGCTTTTCTGTCTGGTTTCCAAACCACGTTTTCATTCATTTGGGTGTGATACAGTCACCCACCAAAATCCCAGTAGATCCTCTTCTGCAGAGAAGGGCTCAGCTTTGCAAAGAAAATGGGTACAGCTGGAGCAGCAGAAGTTGTGTGCTAACAATAGCACAATGTGAGGCACTGCTGAGGACCCAGGAACTCTGATTTCCTGTGACACAGATCCAACCTGTGTTGGTCTTTAACACAAAAATAATCCACACTGCACTGTATTTCCCAGAGTGGTAAGAAAACCCCTTGTGCTGTGACTCAAGCACACAGGTTTTCCACATTTCTTTGGAGCTCTGTGTGTGGCTTTGGAGGTGACTCAGGCAGGTATTCCCCATTCCCCATTTCTTTGGAGCTCTGTGTGGCTCTGGAGGTGACTCAGGCAGGTATTCCCCATTCTCTGGAGCTCTGTGTGGCTCTGGAGGTGACTCAGGAAGGTATTCCCCATTCCCCATTAGCTCTGTGTGGCTCTGGAGGTGACTCAGGCAGGCTTTCCCCATTTCTTAGTGCCTGGAGCTCCTTGTGGCTCTGGATGGCACTCTTTTACCTGTATTACCTCCGAAATTACGAACTCCTGGAAATGTCAGCTCTTGCTAAGTGATCAGCCAAAATGCAGGAGCTTGTGGCAGCTCAGATCAAACACCACTAAACCTAAGGTGGTAACTATCGAGAAATATGCCTCAGAAGAAAGCAAAATAGATACAGGATAGGATTATAATATTATAATAAGCAAGAGAAATCAGACATTGGAGAAAAGGTAGGAAATTGTAGGGAATTATCATCAATCAAAAAAATGAAAAGCAGCATTGAAAGTAACTGGTTCAAAGTTAGCTTGAGGTAGAAATTTTACCATGAGCAGAAAATCTTTACCTGCATCAACATTTTTTGACATTCAGCCTGATGTAATAATGGTAAGTAAACTACAGGAAAGGTAGCACTACAGCAATGTTAATAGCCGTGTGGAGATTTCAAGCTTTGATTACATTTTTGTAATATAATATTCTTTTCCTGCAAAAGTGTGTTTTTTCATTTTGAAGTCTATGAGTTGGCAAAGGGAAGCTGTGCCTTGCCAAATACATAGAAGCTCTCTAAGTGTCAGTTTAGAATAACTTGTGTTTGTTACAAATATGATGTGAACACCTCGTAAATTTTAGGCTACTTCACCCCAGTTTATAATCTGACACTTCATTCTAGAGCTTCAGGAAGTATTAAGAGAACTTACAGAAACTAGAAGAAAGTAGGCAGAGCAAATATTGATTAACTGAAAGGTTAATATGTAAAATGTTGAGGGTGAAGTAAACTAAAAGTCAGTTTTAAAGTTCTAGAACATAGGAAAAGGTATAAAAGCTGAGAAATTTCTGAAGAAGGCATGGAGCATGAAAAACAACCTACAGAAATTTTGTTGTGCTGTCTGATGGGAGCCATAAAGGGCACTCAGGGTAGACAGAAATTCTGTAATTTTTTCTCTTCAGTGTCATTAAAATTTTATCAAATCACATTTTTAGTTGGGCTTCAAAGGTCACCTTGGATACTTGTTATTCCCCCTCCACACATTCAAATACATGGATTCACATCTTCCCTGAAGTCTGTACAAAGCAAAAAGGAGAATATAATGAATGAACATGGGCTATAAACCTTGCAATGGGGTTCCAATCTACACCTCCAACTTTACTGCACTGTTTACAGACTATTCTCTACATTGGAGAGGAAGGTTTGTTTTAAGGCAGGAAATATGAGGAACGAGAAATACATTATTTGAAGAAACACTTAAGTTAAATGAGTTAAAGAATTTGCTTGCTGCTCTTTCAGGTGAGAGCATTTCCTCCCAAGAACTAAGACTGCTGGAGTTACATTGATGTTCTCATTTCCTCTGGATATTGAAGTTACCCAAAGTGCTGCCATCCAAGTTCAGCAAGCATGAAGAGCTGACTTAGCATTCCACAAGGCCACATTTTTGGCTCTCTGATTGCAGGAAAAATAGTCCCAAAGAAAGGCCCTGGTTCAGCAGGTTGCACAGCATCGCCAATTTCATGATCTAATAATCTGCAAAGAGCATTATCCACTTGTGTCAGGCACCCTCTGTTCGCTCCTCATGGTGTTTGATGCAAGCCCCAACGAAGATGCTGATCCGTCACCTTCCTCACACTCTGATTCAGGTCCTGTGTCCTGCTCTGAGCATCCTGTGTCTGATCAGTAACCACAGAAAAACTCATTTATTGCTCCTGGGGCCCAACTGCTAATGCCAAATAGGAGAGATGAGTAGGGTCGTCACTTTTTACAGCAGGAATTACACCAAGAACACTCTCACAAAAGAAAAAGGGGAGAGTTTGAGGTGTTTGGAAATAATGTTATGATTCATTGTTTTTCCATTGAAATCTTTCTCAAAAGGATAAAAATATTAATTGAGGGGGACCCAAGAGGTAAAACAGTGACTTGAAAAATCAACAGCTACTTGTTTAAATGTAGATATAAGACTTTGTCCAGATTTTCCAGAAGAGGAAGGAACTTCTGGTAAACGGGTGTGGGAAACTGCAATTGTATCTCTACTGGAGGCATTAATCTTTCTGTCTGACTAGTCAAGATCTGAGACAGTGCCCTAGCTGTGACTTACACCCTGTGCTTTTGATACCTTTGGATATAAGCATCAAAAATTATTATTTCTAAGTCAGACTTCACTGAATTTAAAATAAAATATTTATTCAGTGTGTTCCTGGTTTAATTTTCTTGAACTTACATCTTTGCTACAGGCAAAATACTTACTTCCAAATTTTAATTTTAAACGTATCTTTCCCAATTTGGATCTAATATTAAGGTTGAAACCCTGTATTACCTTAATGAAAAATTTTCCATAGATTTGCTAATTTTCTTGTTCTCTGCTGATAATCTTATGAATGCTATAAAAAATGTTATCTCTGCTTCCAAATTTTATTTTATTCACATAAAATGTAAAATGTCTTAAATGTAAATGTCTTAAATGTAAGATCCAAATGGATAACACAAAAGAAGGATAATAGCACCCAGACATTCATCTTGCACTGAAAAGACAAACACAGTTTTATACAGGTGTCCATCAAAGGTCTGCTTGGATGTGATTAAGCAAGATTAACTTTTAGCATGTAACATGATTTCATTTAGTGATCTCTTGCAATCAAAACCTAGGAAGGAATACGTTAAGAACAAAAACTGCTTGGGAAATAATAATGAAACCCACGTGCCTCTTATGCAGCCTAAAACAGGATGGATGTCTTTGAAGCTGAGGAGAGTGACAGAAGCAGAATTTGGAGGAGCAAAGTTCAGTGTTAAGGACTCAAATAGCAGAGCTGAGGAACTGAGTGCACATTTCCATTATTCTGATCAGCCACCTTAGGGTTAACTACACTTTCAGAGCTCCCATCTGTATTCTTAAGCAGGAATTACAGTACTGTGCACAAAGTGCACGGGACAGTGCAATAGCCTGTCAGCAGTATTAATTCCCACCGTTACAGCTATTTGGCTTTGCTTGGGTTCTTAATGGTATTTAAACAAATACAGTTCTCTCCCCACCTCTCATGTGATTTTTCTTTCTTTTGTTTAAAAACCTTCCTGATGGTTATAGAACATATGTATTTATTATTCAGATGGTTCATTTATTAAGAATAAATAATTTAAGCACGTTTTCTTCTGTTTAATTAACACATTAGCAGTTGCAGTAGGGAAGTAGGGAAGTAATGTTTATATTTATACTCATTTCTCAGGCTGTTTGTTTTCTTCTGCTTGATGGCCAACGTGCTTATTCATTGAAAGTTCCTGACCTGCAGAAGTCTGCAGAAATTCTTGCAAACTTCTACAGAGGCAATGGCCCCTGTGGTAGCAGAACCAAAATGCTGCCTCATTCTCTTCATGTCCTCTGATGTCCAGACCAAGTTTAAACCCATGCAGCAAGAAAAACTAATCAGGATGGCCCTAGCCTACTTCATGCTTGTTGGGAAGAAACATAAATTACATCACTGTTATTGCTGCTGCATTTGGCACACAGCAAAACCATTATATTCACCAACAACACCACAATTTACTTCCATTCTTTTGGAAACTTATTTTTCTATCCTGTGAGTGCATAGCAAATTTCTATGTATCAGAGAAAATTCATGCTCTATAATGCTATACTTTAAATCCACTTTCTTCTTTAAAATTACATTTATGATCCTTTCCCTTTTGTTTCTCCGACATGAAAATATGCTGCCATTTTCTTGGGTAGTACATAAACATCTTCTAAATGTGATTAAATCTAGATTCCTGTACCTTAGTTGGTTGGTTATTTCTAACTACGTTAACATTGTTGGAATCAGAGCTACAGGCACCCAATCAGATTATGTACTTCCCATTTTTGGTTACACAAATATGTCCTAAAATAAAATTATGAAGAACTTTGAAACTTTGACCCTGATCCTACAATCAGTTCTACAATGGGGTTTGCTGCAGCATCTGAATTATGTGTATTTACATATTGAATTCTTTTCTACAGGTGACAAAGCAGCTTTTATCATGCTAAAATAGATTCTTCTTTTATGATTTCCTTTATTTTTGTTGCTTCAGTTATTTTTTAACTAATGGAATCAAATACATTTAACAGTAGAGTAACCCCACTTTATAACTGAATATTACTGCTAAATTCTGTCTTCTTTGTTACTTAGAAAATCTAATATTCACCTTGATATTGAAGACTTTTATTCAGAAAACATGAGCATCCCGATAATTAAAACTCCCAGCTGAATGTCCTGATACATGATGAGGTAGGATCGACCACGACCTTGGAGGAACCCAGATTTCTTCAGGAAACTCTGCCTGTCAGGGTTAAATCCTGGTCTCCAGCAGTATTTTGAATCCACACTAGGGAAATTATGATAAAAATAATCTTTACATCTCCAGACTCAAATGGATCTTTCTGATTGACTGCCTCTGGTGCCAGGCCCATGTCAATAATTCGCAGGGAATGCATGGCTGTGACCTCTTCCCCCTTGTTTTAGAATTTATTTTACAGGACCAATAAACCATGCCAGGAGAACGTGGGATTCCTAGACACATGAATGGATGGATCTCAGGTCAGAGATAATCCTTCAGCACACTCCTGTTTGGGACTAAAGAACACATCTCCCTGCTGTAATGGTGCTGACAGAAATGTATGCAAGGAAAAATTGAAGGATACACTCTTTCAGTTAAGCAATGATTAGAAAGAAAGAATAAAATGAGCAAAGGATTTTCCACTTGCTTTCTCCAGTCCTGACGAAGGCTGTAGGAATTAATGGAGACACTGGGATGCAAGTCAGCATTAAATAGAAGAGGTAATGGCAATTATCTATTATAAATTCCTGCACAGTGCCATATCATCATTACTGTTTGTAAACCTTCCTATCCATCTACATCCATCACCTGTATGAGACACCAGCAGAAGACTGCAGAACACCCAGGTTGTCACATCAATAAACAAACACAGTCAGGTAAAAAGGAGCAGAGTTTTTGATTAAGGTACAGAGCTGAAATTAGGTTTTGATTCTGACACTACTGTAATGTTATCTATTGGTGAAGCCTCTTCATCTTTTGTGCTTCATGGAAGCTCCCATGGAACGGAGCAGCATTTATCCCTTTTTATTCCTGTTATCTGGTTTATTTATTTGGACTGTAAGCTGGCTGAGGAGATGCTTTTTCCTGTACAACATCTGCCCTGCAAACCTGTTCTCCACATCCCACCACCAAATCAGTTGTATTTGTGATTGTTAATAACAGGATCATACTAAAAATACAGTATTTTCCAATTTTAGCTCCCTCAAAGACTTGCTGGTTCCTTGTAGGAAAATACCCTCCTCTGAATTATGATGCTGTGTTTATACATATATATACATATTTTTTTTTTAGAGTTAGTTCACAGGTCATATTTCTAGCCTTTCACAAAGTGGGATGTTGTGTTAAAAATGCTTCTGCTGCTTGCCACGATTTCTATGCATTTATTTATTTTTATATTTATTTATAAATTAACAAACTACAATTCCATAGCTTTTAAAGTTTTTCAAAGAAGAGAATGTTGGCAAAAAAATTATTTTTCTGTATAGTTTTCTGGTATTCAAAGATCTGATTTTCCATATTTTTCCTATTCTACTCAAGCTCACAATAGATATTACAGGAAAGCAGACTCCATAATTAATTAGTCATGCAGCCAATAAGAGCTTCAGAAGTTTATCCCAACATATCATTTTGGATTTTTTTTTTTTGTCAGAATGCAATATAATAGTAAATGTGTGTTTCCATCTGTCTTCCTTAGCAGACAAAGCATTATATCTTTGGTTTGGAAAAGGGCTTGGGTTCTTGTCTCTGCATCCCATGCCATTTTTTCTGTGTGTGTGGACAGGAGGAAATCCTGCATTCCATTGACTCAAAGCAATTTGCTCAATGAGTCATGCTTCTAGCACCACATATAGGGAAAAATAATGGAGAGGAATAGTGACAGAAACCTAAACTCAAATTATTTTATTTAATGACAGCAATGCATTTGGTGCAAAGCTTCCCTGGCCTTCTGTGGAACGGCCTTGGGGTTGCTCTCAGGCACAAGGTGTTCAGGAACACTTCAGGAGAGCATCCCGACATTGCTCTGCCAGAGTAACCAACCAGGGATCAGCAGGAATCCCTTGGAGTGGCGAGTCTGCTGGAAGTACTGGCTTTTCCAGAGTCAGGTGCCTTTGATGAGCAATTTATGGGACAGAGCACACATGAGGAAGCATCTGAAGAAGCGAGAGAACTTAGAAGGGTACAAATTATCTGCAATAATTCCTTGTGGCTCTTACTGCTCATATGGAGCTAATACCTTGCAGTCAGTGTAATGTGTAATCTCGATGTGATAATGTGAGTGTGCTCGTGTCTGCCGGTGCTTTCCTGCTGGAACACCTCAGCTGTGCAGTGCTGGCAATGAGCCGCACCTGGCCATAATCTGTGAGGCCCCAAGCTCGGCTTTCTTCGCCCCCACAGCCTTCGTGGATCGGTCCGAGCTTAAGCCCTGTCCATTCCTTGTTCATTTCTCCTCTTTACCAAAACCTTTGCAATTTGTCATTTTCCTCCAACAAAAGCATTGCATGTTCTCTTCCCACCTTGGTTTTCCAAGGCCTTCTGTTTCCCTCCAACTTTACTGAGCTGTTACTTTTATCTTTTCTTCTTACGTTCCTTTCTTCCAGCCGCCACCTTTGCGTCTCCCTGTCACGGTGCCCTTTGCATCCTTCACCAGAGCCTCGTTTTCTTCCTCTCCGTCCAGTCTCGTCCGCTACCCACCGCTCTGCCGTGTCCTTGCTCCCGGCCCTCCGTGCCCTGCCCGTGTCCCTGCGCGGGGCCGAGCTGGTACCTTAGCGGGCAGGTGCGGCCGCTGCCCCGCGCTCTCCGGGCTCATGAATATTCGGGCCTGCCCTCGCCGTGACGTCGCCGCGGTCCCGGGGGGGGCCGAAGCCGCCCCGGCGCTGGCAGCGAGGGCGAGTGACGGCGCGGCGGCAGCAGCGTCCGCCCGCCGGCTGGCCCACAGCGCACACAGCGGGCCGGCAGTCGTGCCAGCGCTGGGGATGCGGAGGCGCCGCTGCTGCTGCTGGGGCCCGGCGGCGCTGCTGCTGCTGCCGCTGGGGCTGGGCAGCCTGCTCGCCGCCAAAGGCAGGTACCGGGGCGCGGGCTGGGCGCGGCTGCCCGCGGACTGCGGCTGGGCGGGGAAGCGGGGCGGCTCCTCGCCCTGAGCGAGGCTGAGCGGAGCTGCCGGGCAGAGCCGCCGCTCCCCGCACGGAGGGGCACAAACTTCGGGCGGGGGCTCTGGGCGGGTCGGAGCGGTGCCCGCAGCTCGTCGGCTGCGGCTGTCCCGGTGCGGGAGCGGCCGGGCTGGGCTGAGCTTGGCCGGGCGGGAGGTGCCGCTCCCGCCGGGTGAGGCTGCGGGGCCGCTCCGGCGGGAGCCGCGCACCGGGCACGGGCCGGGGCTGCGCGGAGCGAGCGGGGAGAAGCGCTGGAGTTGCCCAGGCCGGGAGCGGAGGAGAAGCGCTGTCGTTTCCCCTGGGCCGGGACGGGTGACCCCGCGGTGCTCGCCCGGTGTGCGGGACTCTCGCCGCTCCGCTACCCCCTCCCAGCCAGCCGTGCCCCTTCCAAGCGCTCTGGTCGCACAGGTGTTGGCGATTTCTTGACTCTGCTTGTTTTCTTTTCCCTTGCATTGTTTCCATGCAGTTTAGGACTGGCTTTCGAGCCCCAAGTTTTAGAAACTTCGTTTGGAGAACTCTGTCACAGTCTATTTTATATTATTTTCAAACGTTTCACTTGCTCGCATTTTTGTATGAGGCTTTGGTGTTTATTTGTGAACATGTGTGTGAGAGAGAAAACTTCAGTGTTTGGTATTTGTTTTCTTAACAAAACCCCAAACGTCTGCTTAAGCCGTAACTTTGTGAGGAAGTTAATTTTTTGCAGCAGATGTTGCCTGACTGTGTGTACATGTATGTGTATGAATAGCAGAGACTGTAGGAAATGAATTGCTCCTTCTGTTACTGACCCAGCGTGCCTCGGTGTGCTGGTGGCGATGCCGTGTTTTCTGGACAGATTAACATACAACACGTAACATTTTGATGGAGGGGAGTTAATTTCCTCCTCTTCGTTTTCTAATGTAATTCATGGGTAACTATCTCCTTTATAAGGATCTTTCTGTAGATTTCGTGGGAGATGTCTGTTAACCTGCTGGCAGTTCATCAGACAAAACGGGGTCGTTCTCTCGCCGGGCTCTGCTGTGCCTGTGACCGCTGGAGGGCTGCAGAGAACATTTTTGGATAACAGGAACCACAATCTCCCAGTAGCTGGTGGTTAAAAATAGGCATTTTAAGGTTGTTTATATTGATGTTCTACTGGTGTAAGTGTTTGATTATTACTTTTTGTACCTTGTTTCTTAAAACTGTGTATTTTCCAAAACTATAGTGCAGCGTTAATAAATGAAAGACGATGTCTTGCCATTGTACGCAGCTAATATCTGATATGCTTTTTCTTCCTCCACCTGATCAGCAGAGGAAATTAAAAAAAAGGTTTATTTCAGCAAGAACTTCGTGCTGCTTTCTCCTTGCTGTGTTTTTCTACAGTAAGTAAGTTTTAAGTTAAAAGGCGTTTTATGGTTATCTCGTACACACAATTGGAAAGCCTGGTGCTGTAACCATAACCTGGACTTGTGGCTGTAAGGTGCATTCTAGTGGGAGATGGAGGTAGGATGAGATGTGTTCAATGCTCCCCGTGTGCCGTGAGCATCCTTTTATATGGGGGATCAGAGACAATCAAAGATAATGATTTCAGTTCTCATCTCACCTAGTTCACTGAAGCAGCAGTGCTTCTCATTTTAAAAACAAAACCAAGCCCCCTCCACCCCCACTTCTTTTCCCCATGTTTGTGAGGATGGGGGAGAAAGATACAGGAACACTTCTAGTTCTCACTCTACACTCAGTAGAAAATAACAATTTCTTTCACTAAATATCCCAGCAAAATAGGCTGCAAAAATTGTTTACTCACAGTAGAAAGGGGGAACCTGCCCCCCTCCCCAAAAAAAATATCTCTTAAGTTTTCCAAGGAAAAAGAAATGTGAGGCAACATCAGAGTGTTTAGGAGGTGGTTAGTTACAGAACTTAATGTGTGTAATAAATATACGTATGCAATTTGTTAGCTTTGCAGCAGGTTGTTGACACTGAGATCTCTAGCATAGGGCCCAAAACAAATCACCATTTTGGATAGAAAAATGTTTTAAATATTAATCGATAGCTTTGCTCAAGAGAGGCACCCTTAGATTTGTCGGAAATGCATTAGTGATGTCTGGAAATTGTGTGAACTGTCACTTATGGTCTTCAGTTTTGGAAAATAGAATATGCTGAAGGATAAGGTTTTTTTCCCCATAATATTCAAAATTCATAGGTCCATGTGGTCACAGGCAGGGAGCAATACAATCTGCAGAACTTTTTGTTTCCCCAAATCTTTGTGAAGGGTTGATCTCTTAAATAACATGTTATTCTAGTATGTACTACTAAACTACTCAGTAAAGTCTGAAAAGGGCTGTCATAGCTAAATTTCTTTTAAGACCCAATTAAACAACCTCTGAAATTTCACTGTATTTGAACTTCATCATTGCCATAAAAAACATTTTAGTCTTAATTTTTAGGTACAGCCAAAAGCCTCTCAATGATCTGAATAACTAAGAATATTTTATTCCAATTAAATGAATTACGTGGGCAAAACTTGAAGTCTTAAGCATTGTGGACATTTCCAAATCAATGGTACATTCAGTCCCACGTGGCAGGTCTGGGGTGTGATCAGATGTGACTCTCAGCAGCAGAGGAACCTTGCAGCCTGGGGGAGGAGAGTGAAGGAAATGCTTTGAGAACACACTGAACAGATCCTAGAGTCTGGAATTTTCTGTATCCCTTAGTGTTTCCTTGTGTTCCTGTTTATAGTAAATAGTAATGAAATGCTTCTCTATTCATAGGAGAGACATTAAAAAAGAAAAAAAGTGCCTTCTTTTGAACCTCATCCAAAATACAGTAAGGAGCAATGTCTGGCAAGTGCTTAGGTCAGAAGATGGGAGGTGAAACAACTGGGCTTTCTTTTGCTGGTGCTTCCTGTAGCTCACCAATAAACCCCAATAAGGACATGTAAATTATTTCATCTTTGTTTCTTTTCATCAATAAATGGAGTTAGGAATCTTTTTGTCCCAGAGTTTTGATTGAAAAGCAGTTCATGAAGACTGACTGTTGTGTCTCAAAGGATAAAAGATTGTCTGATTATGAAGTCTGGGTGTCAAGATAATGAAATGATTCAGATGTCTCAAAAGACAGAAGTCGGTATTGGATAGCAGCTTAAGTATTCAGGTATTTCAGCGCAGAAGACCGACAACTATATTTGAATTGTCATTATGAAGTTAGACAATGTTTGCCAGTCAGAATCATATTGTTACCAATTTTAATTGCAGCGCTTGGAAGGTTACCAAGACTGGGAACTTAAGAGCTTCCAAAGCATATTTTGATTGTAAGCAGAGTGTGTGCCACTTAAAGAGTAACCTCCAAGGTGTCTTTTGTCACCTCCCGTTAGGTGGCTTATGAGCAGACAGTTTCATCCTCTCCCCTCCCCCTAAAAAGTGACTGGTTTTGAACTCCAAGGGTTGTATTTGTGTCTGGACACACCTTCTCCTGCCCAAACTGCACACTAAAAAGGGACCTCAATTTTCATTAATTGGTTTTTAAACGCCCAGCAGATGTACCCAGTAGGTGAGAGTTGTGCAGCTCACTGGGGGCTTTCAGCACAAAATTCAGGACACCTGTAATGCTTCAGTATTTTGCTTCTTTTTATGAACTGCAAATTTACAGTAATTTCACGAATACAAGCCGCACCAATTTGACCAAAATTTTGGTGGAAACCCGGAAGTGCGGCTAATATTCCGGGGCGGCTAATCTATTAACAAAATTCTAAAAGCTGCCAACACGGAAGTGAGAGCCCGCGGCAGCCCCAAGCCAAGCTGGAGCCCGGCCGGCCCCGGCTGAGGTGGGAAAGCCTGGCAGAGGCGGGGCCAGCAGTGTCGGGGGCGGGCGGCAGAGCCTGAGCCAGCAGGGCGGAGGAGCCCGGGAGAACTGGGGCTAGCAGTGCAGGGGAGCATGGCAGAAGCAGGAAGGCCGGCGGGTGGGGCTGCCTGGCAGCGGGGGAAGCCCAGCATAATCGGGGCCAGCAGCGTGGGGGAGCCCGGCGGTGCGGGGGCCTGCAGTGCCGGCCAGGGCGAGGAAACGCGGCGGCGGTGCAGACGGGAGGGGGCAGCCGGCGAGCGTGGTGGCGGCAGCGGCAGCCCTGCCGGCGGGGCGAGCGAAAGCGGCGCTCGCGAAAGCGCCGCCGCGAGCCGCGAGCCGCGAAAGCGCCGCCGCGAGCCGCGAACCGCGAAAGCGCCGCCGCGAGCCGCGAGCCGCGAACCGCGAGCCGCGAAAGCGCCGCCGCGAACCGCGAGCCGCGAACCGCGAGCCGCGAAAGCGCCGCCGCGAGCCGCGAAAGCGTCGCGGGTCGGGCGCGGGGCGGGCGCGGCGCTCGCGAGGCGCGGCGCGGGGCGAGCGAAAGCGGCAGCGGGGCGGACGGCGAGCCCGGCGGCGGGGCTAGGGAACGCGGCAGCGGGGCGGTGCTGACGGGAGAGGGGGGCCAGCGAGCCCGGCGGCGGCGGCGGCGGCGGCGGCAGCACCACCCGGCCAGCCCCGCCGAGCCGTGGCGCTGAGCTGGGCCACCCGGCCCCGTCGGCAACCATGAGCGGGCCGAGCCTGCCTGGCCCCGCCCCGAGCCAGTAAAGCCCGCTATGCCGCGATCCTGTTACTAATTGGCCAATTTGTGAAAGCTGCGCACGGATTCTCGCGACGAACGAAAGTGCGGCTAATATTCGGGGTGCGGCTTATCTATTGACAAAGACAGCAACATTGTCGAGGCACCGGGGGTGCGGCTTATAATCCGTGCGGCTTGTATTCGTGAAACTACTGTACTCTGTCAAGAAGGTAAAGGATTGGAATCTAAGGATTTAACATGTGCAAGTGTTGATTTGTAAAGTGCACTTTAGGACAGTTCACTCTAAATGCCTTCCAATTCTTTGCTGTGTGCATTCCAATAAAAATGGATATGATGATTGCTTATAGATGTAGAGCAAGGGCATGAGTTACATCAACTATGTTGTCAGAACATTGTGCATTATAATATGCCATCAAAATTCAAGTGACTTCTTGATAAAATTAGCATAAAGGCTCTAAATGTGCCTCTCTCACTGCATCAGTTAATTTGGTACTTAATAACTGATACTAAGAAAAAAAAAAATCAGTGTTTAAGACTCATTGAATCTAAGTCGGTTTTACCCTCCCTGCCATGAAATCTTGCTTAATGTGAAAGATGGATAATTCTTAAAGTCCATCCTTTAAGAAACTATTTTGGGTTTGTGTAAGTCTCTCATGATGCTTGGTGGTGAAGTATCCCTGATGCTGCTGGCTTTGTGGTACAGGTTGGGTGTGTACAAGATGTTCAAACTTGGCAGAAATTAAAGGGTCTCAGGTGGAAAAGCGGTTCAGGTTTTTTGGCCCTTACGCGTCTGAGTATCCTCAAGATACAAACAGATTGTGAGTTCACCAGTAGATTATTTAAGAGTATTGGGCTAGGAAAGACAATTTTTGCAGTTTACCTAACAACATGTCTTGGAATAGAAGTGTATGTGCTGAATTACAATTCATTTTTATGTGGCTTCTCTCTGTATTGATTTTAAAGATGGCTCTGCATGGATTTGCAGTTTCCCAGCAGTTAATGCTGTTATTCAGATGTTTGGTCTTTGTATGTGGAATCTTGACCTTCATTAAATCAATGTGAGATTTGCCGTGTATCTTGGTAGGATCGGAGTTTCATCCTTTGTGTGTTTTCCTATAAATGTAAACAGTTATTTCAAAGCTTTTAATGTTGTTCTACTAATAGTTTCCTTTATCCAAACAGGAGAAGTGTTTGATTTAATCTCTTTCACCTTTTGGCTTCCTGTGGTGTAACTGCTTTCATTGAGCCAATAGAACCGTTCTTGGTGGCTTTTGTTAGTTTTGTTTGGGGTTTTTTGTTTGGATATTTCTTTCCCTTTTTGAAGTGCTTTTCATTGAACTTAAAGCGATTAAGTGAAGCATTGGCCAAGATGGGTATCCTGCAGGTTTCAATGTGGCTATTCTTCCCTGTGCTGTCAGAACACCTGTGTTGAAGCAGGCTGTCTGCTCCTTGTCTGCATTCCAACTCCATGATTCTTGGCTGGCACTGGGTAAATACTGGGAGTGTAGTGAAGTCAAGCAGTGCTGCACTCTCCCAAGGTTTCATTTGTGCTCATTTTGTGGAGCTGTTTCTTGTTGCTGTTACAAAGCAGACCAATTGCTTGAAGTTCCATATCCCAAATATGGATAGTACTTGGCTATTTTTCTAATAATAGTGATTAAGAATGACATTTGATTTACTACTACTGTACTTTACATGTCTTAGTTAAAATGAAGTGGGACACCTTTTATTTCATTTGATGAAAATTGCAAATATTAAGATTCTGGTTTTGGATCAGTGTTCATCTATCGCTCATTTGCTAGCAGATTGGAGTAAGTAAAGTTGGTGAGCAAAAATAGATTCTGCTCATTTTGGGACTGATTTCCTCATTCTTTATTGTGTAGATTCTCCTCTTTCTGAATACACATGAGTATCCACACTGTGTATGTGTTTATGTATGTCCTGCATGTGTGTGAGTATTACCAGCTTACATGACTTTTCAGACATTTGGGATTTTTCCTCCTTAAACTTTGAGGTTCTGAAATCAACCAACTAAGAAAGTTTCCCCTAAAAAAATAATAAATGCTACCTCAAAAGGAGGGAGAAGTGCAAAAGTTGTGCAGGTAAATCACAAAATCTTACAAACACAGAGAAAGTAATGAGAGTTTCCCTCATAATTTGGTGAGTTGTTTTTTGTCTTACACCTGACTTTTGGAAATGCAATCAGTCTGACTGTGGCTGCCAGGTATTACACCCCTTGACTATACTGGATTGCACATTTGCAGTAATTGTGTTGAATTCCTTGGCTGTGAGAGGAGCTTGTAAAATGGGTTGGAGGAACAAAATTAAAATAATTTGTGAACTCTGCCTAAAGGTTTTCTGTGTGATAGATGATGTTGGTGTCTGAAATTTGGTTTGGAGTTAGTTTCACAAAGGCTACTAGCACAGGTCAGTCTGGGACAGAATGCATTGGCAAGTATATTTGAGGCATTTCTGAAGAAACTGTGCAGCAACTGTGTTTGAAGGGTGATTTTTCCCTTTTCCGTATGGGAACTACTTTAAAAATTCCTGAGCTACAGCTGAACAGATGGTATTTGCCATTATTGTCAGGCTTAGATCTTAAAAGTTCATTTTTTCTTCCTTAGTTAACAGAATTCTAAATTTGTGTTTAAAAAGGAAAACTAGAAAGATGTTAAATGTCTGATTTATGCTTAACTGCTTTCAAAAGTCAGCCTTTTGTTAGAGGTCTTTAAACCTGGCAAAGGTAGACTCAAAGTCTTGATTGGGTGTCATAAAGGGAAAAGCATTGCCTACTGAAGGCAGTTCTAGTTGGTTTCTATCTTTTTCTTCCTCAAAAAAAAGCATAAAGACTGTGTGTATAGAATGATCAAAGTGCAATTATTTCAGTGTTTTGCTGAAGGGAAAGGCACAAGATGAAACAGAGTTATTGAGATGAAATAATTTTAAGAGAAATATTTTGAGGTTTATTTTGGGGAGCTAAAATAATTTCTGCACTTCTCCTTTAATGGTGTCATGGGATCTGTGGGCCTGTTCCAATGGCTGCAAAAAATAATCGAGAAAAACACATCTATTTTCAGTAGGCTTTTATTACCATTCAGCTGTCCATCTAAATTTGTAGGGATTCACAAATCAAAAAGAACTGGAGCTGCTTGTGAAGATCAGCAAAAATATCTGAGAGAATATTTTTGGTGGAAACAACATGACCTCAAAAAATGTCAGTCTGTTTGTTGGGTGTTTGACTTTCTAATAATAATAAAAAAATGTTAGAATGTTTTGTCCAATATGTTTTCTTTTTAATAACTTAAATCTATGTAGATTTGAGTATAATGCCTTTATTTAGAAAGTACTTAAATTTGAGATGTAAAAGAGGTAGTTCCCTTATAAATTTAGGGGAATAGTTACCTTTTCCCCCCCCATCCATTCTGCAAAATACAAACTGGTCTTGTTTTTCAGTCTTAAAGACTATTCATTAATTTTCAGGAAATTAGTAAGGGATAAATCCTAAAATGCTGTAATTATTTCTTAAACTCTGCATTTGAACGTGAGGAGCTAAATCTCTGCATGTTTGACTTCACCTTCTCTGGAAGTACTTGAAGCTGACCAGTAGAGTGCTGTCTGTACAGAAGGAGGGTGTGCACTTACTTTGCACAATAGAGAGCATCTATTTACAGCAGGATCAACAGGAGGAAAAACAGTTTGGTATTTTGATAGGCAAAGCGGTTGGCAAATGAAGCTCTGAGGTTTTGAGGCTTCAGTGCTTTCAGCACTGCAAACCCAAGAGAGAGACAGGAGCTCTGAGCCACAAGCCTTCTCCAGAGAGCTCAGATTGATGAGAAAACGCTGAAATTCTGTCAGCTTTTGGGTGTGTGGCCTTGACTGTTTTTCAGGAAGCAGTTCTCATTGAGACCACAAATTCCAAAAATAAGGGCGAGGGAATAAGGTCTGTTATAGAAATTTAATTATAGACCAGCTTCTGTTTCTTTGGAAGCTAATAAAACCCAATATATTTTTGCAAGACTTGCCAATATTGTCAGATTAGTGGATTTAGTGAAACCTTGAGAATAGCTGAAGGGTAAACTGGGACGTAGAAGGAAAATTAATTTTAGTCTGTATTTAAGTTCACCTCTTTCTATACTAAAATACTTTCTATGAAGTGCTGACTGTAGCATAATTGTAAAGGATTTTTGGGTTTATCTTTGAAAAATGTTTCCTGGGTATCTTTTTGCAGATCTTGTCTAACCCTGTACTTTTGGACTGACTGCACGCCAGAGAATTCTCTTATACTCTGCATAAGCAATTACTCTGATATAATTTATGACCTGCTGACCTTTTCACTTTTCTACTGCAATGATTATAATGAGTGTGTTGAACAAAGAAGGAAATTGAAGGCCAAATACACAGGGGAGTTGAATCACCCAGGAGCTGGAGAAGTCTGGTGTAATCTGTGGGCAGGGAGCTGATTGCAGTCTTTTCCTGGGGATAATGTGCAGATCTCTTTCTCAGCTATTGTTGCACACACAGGAGGAGAAATTTGATGCTGGGGAGGCGAGGCAAGCAAGGAAATGCACAGTGAGAACTCCTGGAAAAATAGCACCATTGGGATGCTGCTTAGGGATTATTCTGCATTGTTCTGGGTAGCACTGACAGCTGTGTCAGTCCCTCCTCGCTGGGGAGAGAAGGGACAGGAGCATGTGGGACATCACATGCTACTCTTGGTTTCTTCTCTCATAAGAGAGGTAGTTCTTCTAGGGCTCCAGAGGCTGGGGGACTGAACTGCAGGGCTCTGGTTACAGAAAAACACTGTTTTTTGTGGGTTGACTCATGATACTTGAGCTGGTTTCACATTCGTTATTACAAGTTAAATTTCAAGTCTCAGATCTAAATGTAAAATTTAGTAAGAACATTGTAAATTCGGCAGTATTTTTGTGATGCATATCAGTGTATGTAGTGAGTCTGTCGAAATTCATCACCATGTGATCTCTGTGAGATCTGGACAGCAGAAAGAAAAGGAAGTAGAACCTGTATCCTTTCGTGTTCTTAGGCATGTAGAAATTAATGCCTTACAAGTTAGGGCTTTGCTCCTAACTTAGTGCTTCTTGTTGCAGGGAGTTGATCTGAAATGCAGAAGGACTGATATTTAATTTCTGTAGTAAGAAGTTTCACTCCATTTGGTGTTCCTGTTATTGGGTGGAACTGACTGCCACCAGCTTTGTATGACTGGTCAGATGGGGAACTGGCTTTGGAGTGCATGCAGCAAAACTGAGAGTGACTTCTGCCCTTCAAAGGGAATGTTCTTCATAGCCTTCCCAAAATACCTGGCTCACAAAAACGATTGCACCTGCCTTGGGAGGATCATGAGTTGCCCTGTGGTCCTCATAAAAGATCGGCTGCTCAAATTGCAGAAGAGCTGCAGCATCCTGTGCTTACACTGGTGTTTTTTCTCCAATATGTGTTTGATGGGGAGTGCCCATGATCCCATTGCAGAAAGGGAATGGAGATGTCATTGCCAGCTTACAGATCCAAATGGGTTGTGTGAGAGTGTGATCCTGAAAAGCTGCTGCACTCTTCACTGCAGTGATTTAGCTGGAGACAGTTTGGTTGCAGGGGAATTTCCATGCAGCGTTTATTTGCCAAAAATTGGAGAAAAAGTGTGTGCAACTTTTACTGAAGTATCATTCTGAAGCATTCATGTATTTCAGGGGCACAGCAATGGAAATCAGTGGCTCATTCTCCTAACTAAGGGAACGTTGGGTCAGTCGTTGTGTGCAAACCCATGGTAATCTGCAGGTTTGCACACACAGAAGTTCAGAGTGTCTGACAAATTGTATTGACTGTGTTTGATCACCTTTGTACCAAGTAATGCTCCACATTGTTGTGACCTGAAATAGAAACATCGTAGGTAGTGTGCTTGAAAGCCCAACAAACCACATGCAATCTTGCTCCTTTGTGCTGGCAGAAATTATGGAGAAGATTTTCCAGTGGTTTGCAATATCTGGGTATGTGTGTGATAAAGTAAGACTTCAGAGTGACCAGTCAAACACCTGATTGCTGCTGAGATTAACTGAGCAGGGTCTGGACAGGAGAAAAATAAAGAGTGCTTTTGGTTTTAAAGTAAGTTTTCATCAGCTGCTGACTGGGTTAATTTGGTATTACTTATGAATTACTGTGTATGCTATGTTGACCATGCAGGTGCAGATATGTTATTTTCAAATATCACTGAAAATAAAATTCCAAGGGAAAATTTGTATTTTGTCTTCCTAGCTTTTGTAGCAGGAATTACATGAGGTTTGACCACTTCTCCTCTGTATTCAAGCCAGGCTTCATTGTGACCAGTACCAGTGGTTTGGGTTTTTCTTTTTCCTTCGGAGAGGAGATACTTTGTTCTGACTATGCTAAGGCTATAAATATAACCTCCTTTTACATATTCTGATTTCTGCTATAATTCTTGAACAACTGTCTTTTGTGAAGTTGGGGTTGGTGTTTCAAAAGCATCTAGGTGTCAAAATCTTTTTCATATTGAGGGAATTGTTCTGGAATGTAAACAAGTACCTTTGTAGTTCAGATCAAATTCCAGGGAAGTTCTCTGTGTTCTTTCTTTCCTTTGCCATTATAATAAGGGCAAATAGATTTTTTTTTTTGTTTGGGGTTTTGTTTTAGTTTTTAAGGGTATTAACTTTTGGATGGGATAATCTACTGAAGTGCTTCATTTGCATAAAAAATTACTAGAATGCAGTATTGATTGCTATTCATGAGCACCAACATTCATGGAACAGCTTGGAAAGCTAATTAAAAATTAAAATTGACTTTATTCCTCTTTCTCCTGTTGAAGTTTCCCTTTCCTTTCGAATTGTAAAGTTGTTTTTGTCTTCAGTTTTTAAAAATAACCTGTGTTTAGCACAGTCAAGAGACTTTTGCAGCCTGGCTGAAGTCTCCTGGGGCTTCTTGATAGCCTCTTTGTTACTTGGGTGAGTTTAGAGTGTTTGCATATTTCACAGCCTCTTAAGATTAGGGAGTAAGATTTTAGTTCTAACAATTTTAGAAAACTAGAAAAGAAACAAAATATTGATTTGTTTAAAAAAATAAATCTTTACATATGTCAGTATTGTAAATCTCTTTTACACAAAAATCTTGTCTTGAGTAAATTGCTGCCTGACCAAGTGATGCGGTTACTGTTGATGTGCTGAAGTGTCTTTATTGCATCAGTTTCAGCCACCATTTAGTTTAACTAATGTGCAGGAGAAGATGACAGAAATCATGATCCTTTCCCTGTTTCTGAAGTATTTGAGGTGAATATTGAGTCTGTGTGGGATGGTGTACCAGAAAGTCCTGCTTTGTACTTGCAGCTCAGATTTTCCCTGTTCCTGGAAAATGCTGTTTAGACCACCCCGACCTTTTGACCTCGTTTTCTCAAGGTGCTGACCACCTGGGCAGGTAATCTGTTTAACTGCAAGTCTTTTCAGTCAGGGACATAATGCTTGAATCTCCAGTTTGGAGAAACTCAGCAGAGTATTTTGCACAGGACACCACTGTTGCCTAACTCATGCCAGTGAATTTTTGATTGCGTCCTATAAGAAATATTGAATATCATGGAGCAATTGGTAAGGATGTTAAAATGAAGTGGAATGTATTAAAATAGCTTTTGCAGGCAGGAAAAAATGTTATTAAAAGACTAAGAAAGTGGTTGATCTGCTCAACGCTTGGAGCATAAGAGGCACACTGTTGGATGGACAGACCTGTTTCCTCTTCTGAGGAGAAGCTGGATTTTTGAAAGTCTCATCACCAACACATCCGAATGCAACTGAGAACAGGACAAAATTCATTGTGTGTGCTTTTTGCAGTTTGTTGTGTTGTACTCAAACTTCTCATGCAAAATTTTGCATCAGCAGCTGAGGGAAATGAGTTACTCAAAGGTTAGGCTTACTTTAGGTGTATGTATTGCTGGTTAGAAATCAAATTTATTTGTCAAGTAATTTGTAAGATCTCTACCCTAAAGAAGGATTTTTCATGCTGTTAGCTCTTCTTAAATGTATTTGGAGCAGTGATTCATGAAAACGTTTATTTATCTTTTTAAGTTGACTTCTTGAAGAGAAGTGTAATATGATGTGAGCTATGAGGAAATCGTAAAAATTGCTTTAAAAATATTGTGCATCCTTGTTGCATGCCATATATTACTTATTTACTTGTATGTACCCTCCATATTCTGAATAAATGATTGTGTGTGGAGTTCAACTGTTCCATTTCCATTTTGTAGAGCAAATGATTGATTAGTTTTAGGCCACTGTTTCAGGGACTGACAGTGGTGCATTTGTTAACTTAAATATTAATTTGTAATTTTTGCAGGCAAGATCAGAAAACAGTTGAAGTGCAGAAAATACAAATGGGTTTTATGCATTTCTTAATGACTTGGTGAAAAGACATGCTTTTTGACTGAAATTTACTGTCTCTCATTTTATTATACATTGCTTGTGGTTTGTTGTGTAATCAGATGGCTTTTTGGGATTGATCTGCATCAGATTCTAATCCCTTTAATTATGCTAGCTAATGTATTTTCCTGTTTTTTTCCTTCATTGAAGTCAGCAGGGTGGATTGTGAATGAAGTTGAAAGTAAAGAGATCAAAAGTGGGCTTTCAGTTGGGAAATGATAACAGTGCATATTCTGCAAACCAGGATTAGTGTCCAAGGCAGTACAAAACTGTGCTCTGGCTTTTTATTAAGGAGCTCATAAACCTGTCTCTCACAAGGAGATGACTTTGTATCAGGATTTGTCTCTCAATGTGGCCCTAGAAGGAAAGAAGGCTCTGGGCTAGGATACTGCTCATGTAACACCACGGATTTGTTCCTCGTGCTTCCTTCTTGACTCTGTGAGACTTCATGGACAGGATTTGGCTTGAAGTTTATTTTCTTTTGCTGTTTATTCTTTGTGGAAGAGGAGTGATACCTTTTCTATTCTAAATGCTGCTCTTTGTTGAGAGGTGAGCCGCATGCTGTGACAATCACCTTGTCACCTGTCCTGTGCTCCCAAAGCAGATCTCTCCACTCCGTGTAGCTCAGTGAGGAACAAGGTGGGGTGCAATGAAAGCAGACAGTGCTGTGTGTGTGGAGCCAGAACATGGCTTTGTCTGACTCCTTTTGTTCCTGTGAATAGGAACGGTCGCCTCTGAATTATCACAAATCAGCCGGGTTTGTGGTAGAGCCACTGCTGTCATTCACTTTCAGCTCTGCTGTTAAAGCAGAAGAAGTCCCTTCCTTTTGAGTAGTGCACTGAAAATGTGTTTCCCACCAAAACTTCGGAAGAAAACGTCTTCCACAGCCCAAATGCCCTATCCCAAAAGGTTTAGTTAGCTTGGAGGAGCTCAGACTAGCTAGTTCTTTTCCTGATTTCAATTTTCTTTCCTCTTGCTGTCTTACCATTTGTAGCTGTCCTTAATGGCACACACTTTAATCCCTTTGAAGTGCAGTAACTCAACTGCATTTTTACCCAGGATGTAGAAATTAAGAGGCAGTACTGGCAGTGTGGGCTTTTAAGTCCCAGGCTACAGTTCTTCCTTTCCCTCGGGGTCATGTACTATTTCTGAGAAACAGCTTGTGATTTTTTTTTTGTGGGTTTTTTTTGTTTGTTTGTTTGTTTTTGTTTTGTTTTTTGGGGTTTTTTTTCCCAGTGTTTGTTTGTTTTTTGGGGGGGATTGTTTGATTTTTTGTGTGCTTAGTATTTTTTCTGGTTTTTCCTTTGCTGACTCTGGTAGCTCTTAAAGAATCCTTTTCCCCTTGCATTATGTTTTATTGAGACCATTAGCTGTGATAAAGCTGATTTACTTGTTTGATCTCCTCTGAAAGACAGTGTGTAGCTTGGATGCTGTCCTGTCCAGAGCTGGCTGCTCTGCCCACTGACACCCGGGGGTTACTGGTACCAGTTGCAACGTCTCAGAGCCAGTGGCTGCTCCCAGTTTGGACGTTGTGTTTGCTGCCTGCTGAGGGGCTTGAGCAGCACCCTGGACTCATGTTCTCCACCTGCTCCAAGGGTTGGAGCTTCTCCCGGAGCATCTGTGTGGTGCAGGGCTGAGGATGCTCTACGGCTGAGGACGCTCTCAGTCTGTGTCGGCAAAGAAAGGGCCTCTGTCAGCCACTCAGAGTGCTGCAGCAACCACTGCTAGTGCAGCAAGGTGTGTGCTCTGTCTGTGACCAGAGCAGCCTCATGTGTGAGGGATTTCCCAGCCCTTGACAGTGGTGCATTCAGCACTGCGGTGTTTGCTCCAGGCTTATATATCTTTCTGGGTTGCAGGACTTTTTAAAAGATTATTCATTATTCTGGGCATCCCCACAGCAGCTGAGAAATGGGTTTTTTTTCGGTTAGACTCTGATACCAGTAGTTGCACTTTGTTCCTTAAACTAAACTCCAGTATGGCTGTGTGTTCCAAGGGTAGTTAAAAATGTGGTGAATGCTGCTGGTAATTCCTGATGTGTGCCATGCTGCTGTGGTGTCCATCAGGCTGGCACTGTTGCTGTTTGCCCATTGTCCCCTTAGGCTGTCACTCAGGTACGTGACCAGCTGTGGCACAGCAGGGTGACAGGGGTACCATCTCCTTACCCAGGCAGGAATGTGCAGTGATTATGCCCTGCCTGGAAATTGCTGTTCAGGGCATTAAAAATCTTTTTCTTAGGATGTTGCTAGTTTTCCTATCACCCCAGTTTGTTTAAGTTTCTTCTCTAGCAAAAGTACTGAAGGAACTTCAGAAAACAGAGATGGGAGAAAAGCTTGCCAGGCTTAGTTTTTTTTTTTTACTCTTTTTTTCAGTGAAACATTTTGGCTCCTATTTCTGCTTTCCATTTGCGTAGGTTTTTAGTTTAGCATTTCTAGCTACTGTAAAAGAAAGGTTTTATTTTTAATAGGTGTGAAATTATAGATAAGAATGGTTTGAAAGGGGAAAAAAAACCACCCACTAAATCCCCAAAGTAAACCTATATTTTAATACAGATGCTATTTATATTTGCATTTAGTCTACTGAGGCATAATAGCCAGACTCTTGGCCTTGATTCTGAATTAAACATAGTTTTCTTTCACTTTATTGGCTAGGGAAAGTTAAGAATTGTTTGTTTGGGGTTTTTTAAATTCTTCTTAAAAATTCTATATGAATTAGGTTCTAGATTGCATGAAGTGTGTAACTGCTCTTATTGATTTTTCTCACTGATGGATTAATGGTCATCTCTCTTCTTAGCTGGTCTCCTGAGATTCTGTAGGTCACCCAGTAACATAATAAAATCAAACACAGACACATTATTTGTTAAATTATACACCATGAATGGAAAATGGGCTCTGAAGTAACTCTTTGTTCTCTCTCATATTTTATTTTACTGGTTTGTTCTTGTGGTTTTTGTGGGTTTTTAAAAATATAATGGAGTAGTAAAATAGAAAAAGCAGTAGGTGACAGAAACTACTGCTCAGATGGAAGTGCCATGTTGCTATATTAGGAGTAGCTGACAGATAAAATATTACAGTAATTTCACGATTATAAGGTGCACCCTTTTGACTGAAATTTTGGTCCGAACCCGGAAGTGTGCCTTATAGTCCGGTGCGCCTTATATAGTGTAAAAAGTTGCGAAATTTGCTAACCCGGAAGTGTGAGCCAGGAGAGCTGTGGGGGGAGCCGGTGGCACCACAGCGCCACTGAGCGGTTCGGGCTCGCAGCATTGTGACGTGGCACAGGCGCCTGGCACTGCAGCGGGGCACGGGCTCCCGGCACAGTCGCACGGCAGAGTTGCCCGGCACAGCTGCGCGGCATGGGCACCTGGCACTGCAGCGGGGCATGGGCTCTTGACACAGTCGCATGGCAGAGTTGCCCAGCACAACTGTGCGGCACGGGCACCTGACACCGCGGTGCAGCACGGGAGCTCGGCAAAGCAGCGGGGCATGGGCGCCCGGCACCGCCGCGGGGCAGAGTTGCCCAGTAATGTGGGGCAGAACGGGCTTCCAGCATCACGGCGTGGCTCGGGCTTCTGGAATCCCAGTGCGGCACGGACGCTTGGCAAAGCGGCGGGGCATGGGCGCCCGGCACCGCTGCGCGGCAGAATTGCCCGGCAATGCGGGGTGGAATGGGCTTCTGGCAGTGTAGCGTGGCATGGGCTCCCGGCACAGTCGCACGGCAGAGTTGCCCGGTACCACGGTGTGGCACGGGTGCCTGGCACCGCAGTGCGGCACAGGTGCCCGGCACAGCAGCGGGGCAGAGTTGCCTGGCAATGCGGGGCAGAACGGGCTTCCAGCATCCCGGCATGACTCGGGCTTCCGGAATCCCAGTGCGGCGCAGGTGCTCGGCACAGCAGTGGGGCATGGGCACCTGGCACCGCCACGGGGCAGAACGGGCTTCCAGCATCCCGGCGTGGCTCGGGCTTCTGGAATCCCAGCGCGGCATGGGCGCTCGGCAAAGCGGCAGGGCACGGGTGCCCAGCACCGCCGGGCGGCAGAATTGCCCGGCAACGTGGGGCAGAATGGGCTTCTTGCAGCGCAACGTGGCACGGGTTCCCGGCACTGTGGTGCATCACGGGCTCGTGGCATCACGGTGCGGCTCCAGTGCCCGGCACCACTGTGCAGCTCTGGCACCCGGCACCAGCAGCAGCCCTGAGTGGCATCGAGCCCACCCAACCCCAAACCAAGCCAGTAAACCCCGTGATTGCACAATTCTGTTACTATTTTGTTACTTTGTTGCTCGTGGCATGGATCCTCGCTTCAAAAAAAGAGTGCACCTTATAGTCCGGAGCGCCTTATGTAAATACAAAGTTGTGAAATTTGCCAACTCCCGGAGATGCGCCTTATAATCCGGTGCACCTTATGGTCGTGAAATTACTGTAATTATAATGTAATTGTTCGCATTCATGTACAAGGGGACTCAAAATAATGTCTCCAATGTTTTTATCTCCCATTATCCTTTTGTGAAATCAAGGTTAGTGGGAAAATTTCATAAGGTGAAAAAGGGGACCTAAGATGATGTGTGAGTTATTTAAGCAATAATTTATTCATTTTTTACTTCATAAAATTCCAGGGGGAATAATGAAGCCATAAGTGTAACACCAGGGATTCCTTATTTGAGAAGAGGTCTCAGAACAAAATTAGGACAAAGCTTTATTTTAGTCTTCATATGAATACAATAAGTCAAGTCATATTTTAAATAGTTTAGAAGTTGTTACCTATCTTGGCTGTTTATTCTTATAAAAATGTATTACAAATTTAATTTGAAAATAAATCTCTTTTCACGTGATGCAGCTTTACCTTGCAGGAGAAAACAGTTCTCTGCAGCACATTCTTTTGTGGGTTTTTTGTCTAAGTCTGTGAACAGACCATTTTTACTTTGAAGTACAGCTCATTTCCCTGATTATTTCTTTGCAGGTTTTACTGTGCCATTTAGTTTGCAGTTTCATACAGCATCAGTTAGGTGACACAATAGTTCTGTGGTTCTTTTCAGGCTGATACAGGGCATCTCTTCTACATTAATATCAGCAGAGTAGTATTTCTTTGTTCCACTTAGACAATTACTCTGTAGTCGGAATGCTACTGTTGAATTTAACTTTCATTAACCTGGAATAGATAGTACTAACCAAAAAGCCAAGGTAATTTTGAAGAACCTTCTGATCCTGTAAATGCAGTCCAGACTGGCAATGGTTTAACCAGTGGGTATTATGTTTACATGGACCTTCTTTTTGATGACTTTAAAAATGGTTTGATGGATTCTGGGAAGAGCTTCCTGTATTTCTGACAGTTTTCTATCGAATAAATGCCATCACAGTTTAAACACCTATTCAAAAGAGGCTTAAATTGTAACAAAAAAACCAAAGTCAGCCAACTTTGAGCGCAGTATATAAATAAAAAGTGAAAGCTTGCTGTTCCTCTTTCCAGTCATTTGCCCATAGCTCCCTTTGTTTTAGAGCCTGTAAAATGGGCTACTTTTGATTAAACTGACTGTGGTGTGGTTTTGTTGGTTTTTTATTGCTGTCAGCAAAGAAGTTTTACTGCTGAGTAAATTAGTAATTTGCACGAGTATGAAAAAGCAAATAAAGAAAAAAGGTACAGGCACCAGTGCTGGGCTAGAATTAGATTCACTCTGAGCCACCAGCAAGAGGTAATAAGGCTGTGGTAATACTCAACAGCAATTGAATGTTTAATCAACAAAGCTTCCCATCTGAGCATTAATATAAATGCAGTGAGAAGTCTGTTGCTCTTAAATGTAAAGATCTGAATCAAAGCTTGTGTTTAATCTGTGGGAATGATCTTTTTTTCCTCTGTGAAAAAATGACTTTGCAAAGGTTCCAGTTTCCTGTTTTCCTGCTCCGTGTGTGTGTGGCTGTGGAACAGGAGGCTGGGGTGAACCCGTTGTTGCCCATGCTGGATGTAGAAGCAGTTTGTGTGTTCGAGGGGAATGTGACACACAGAGTTTGTTCTCTTCGGTTCCTGTAGCTGTTCCTTGTGGAGGTGCTGCCCATGTTTATTTTCGGTGTCAGCTTTGCTCTGCTGGTGTCCCCACTCCAATGCTGCTAACACAAAACTGTACACTGGCACTGCTCTTGGGGCTGCTTTCAGATGAGCTTTGTGGCGTGGCTCTCCTGTGAATCTCCTCTTTCCATTGACCTTTTTTCACCACGCCATGGTTGCTTTCAGTGTCATGGGGGCAGTCTGTGCATGCCATGACCCTGACATGAGACTGTTGGTCACAGCAGGCCAGCCAGTGCTCAGCAGCACCTCTGTTCCCATGGCACATTTCAGAGAATTCCCTTGCTGTTTGTTCTTTCAGCAGTCTAAATGTACCCACTGTGCAAGGGATTTTCCTTTCCTCCTTTCGCATGTCTGGTAAAAATGCTGCACAAAGCTTCTTCTGCACTTGATATGAGTGTGAGTTGTTGGTCTGGGTGTTGTCAGGGTTCTCCAGGCTGCTCTGTGGAGTTGCCCATCATGTCACTGGGGCCCTCTGTAAGTATGAGGATCAAATACAGATATTTTTTCATCTGGCCAAGATCCTGAAGGGAGGGCAGATGGGAGTAATATCCCGTTGATTTCTGCTGGAGCAGCTCTGTCTTTTGCATGTTGACATTGCCCATTACCTGAGAATTTGTGGTGACACCTGGAGTTTGATGCAGATACTGATGTTAATGCAGCAGCTTCCAAGGCATAATTAAAATGATAAATGGGATAATTCCATGGTTAGATTCTTCTGCCACATGCTGTGGCATAGAGCTGCAGCTTAGCTTGCAACCCACTGGGAGGGGAGACATTGCTGTTGGCTGAATGCAGTGTGAAATGTTCAGTCTCTGCTCAAACCTGAATAATGTTTTTAATAAAAGCAAATGCCTTTGGTAATCAATATCCCTGTGTAATTGTTTAGCTGCTTTCCCAGTATGAATCTGTGTACTTCAGGTGCTCTTTTGCTTAACAAGCTGCAGTCAGTGAAGCGTTTCTTGCAGTATATGAGGTTTTTGAGGAGGGGTGGGAGCAGAGGCAACTGCAATTGAGTTTTGAATACAAGCTTTAGGAGTAAGAGTAAAGCACAAGATATCAGGTGCTTCTCTCCCTGAATTGTGAAAATCTCTTGGTGCCTTAGTGAATATATACTGTTTCACTTAGATTGAAAATCGGTGTTGATACTATTAAGCTTTTACAGTCTTGTAGAATTTGATGGTATAATTTAAACATGCAGCTGTTGTTTGCCTCATGTCAGAGTGGAAAGGATTAATCTTCGTATGTATCCTGCCCTGCAATTATCTAAAGGTACTGTGTGCCCTATATTATTTAATCTGATACAGCAGAGTCTTGTAGTCTTCATTCAAGCAAAACTTGCAGTTTCTGAAGGGAGAATTTAATTTCAGGAAGGATGTTTGTCATGAATCAGAACTGAAAGTTCTGTAGCAGAAATGCTCCTCAATTTCATGCCAGTAGTTCAAACACTGCTGTAAAATAGCAACAGAATATCATTGTCCTCTAGGTGATGAGCAAAGGTGTAAGTATGCAGGGGTGCAAAGTTACTGAAGATAGTGGAAATGAGAAATGAAATTTGTAGGACTGTGTTTTCATAATAGGAAAGAAAAAAGGAATTTGCTCTCTCCACTATGTATTTCCACTCTGTAGTTAGTCCAGCTGACTTGCACTTGAATTTAAATGGTTTAAGTAGAACAGGCAATGTCTGAGCTTGTTGCACGTCTGTGCTTTCTGTGTTTTTTTGCTCATTTCTTGGGGCTCAGGCCTTCTGGATATGCCAGCCTTAGTTCAAGAAACTGTAAATTGCTTCTTTGTTTTTCATGGGATTATTTCTACTTTTGGCTTGTGCATGACCCAACTCAGCTGAGTCTTCCTTCTTCCAAAATACACTTTTCTGGCCATGGCATTAAACAATTACTCTTACTGCTCTTTCTCTGCAGCTGTGAATCAGCATTGTCAAATAGTGTTGATGCAGTTGTGCTCTTGATGCTGATGTCTGTAAAGGCAGAGCTGAGGAGCCCAGGCCAATGAGATGGGCAATGAAGATGAGCTCAGCTGGTGCTAATGGCAGTGTGGGTGCAACCCCTTATGTGAGAATTGGACTCTGTGATCCTTGGGGTTCCCTTCCAACTCAGAATATTCTGTGACATCAGACACAGCTCTTCTGTGGAATCAGGATATACACTGGGAGAAAGCAAAAATCTTGATAACTGTAACACTCAGTAACTAAATCAGAGCTGCAATCCACCATCCAAGATGCATTAAGAATGGTATGTCTCTTGACCCCTGTGACCCCTGTAATACCTGTGGTCTGACCCTATTGGTCAGAGGTGCTTTACCCTATTGGCAGAGTGCCAATTCCCCCGCCCCTTTCTCCCCTAGAAAAGACCCCTGACCTTGGAGATCTTCCTCTTTTGCCCCCTGGACACCATGAAGAAATAAACCATGGAACCCCCTGGGAGAAAAGAGCTTCTTTGTATCTTTTACCCTTGTTCATGCTGCTGGTCCCAAGCTTGCCCTGCTACAGAATTACCAGGGTGCGGGGTCAGCCTCGGACAAGTAGCAAATCAGTAAGGAAGTTTTCCGGTGAGTTAAAAATTCCTATTTAGTGGATATGAGTAATTCAGCTTTAAGGTTTTGGTGTGAATTCTAAAGCGGGAGCAGGGATGATGTTGTTGTACATGAATACACAGCCAAAGGAAAGCACATGTCTATCTTTTGAACATCTGGAAAGCTCAGAGTAAAACTGTTGCTGCGTGAGACTTTTCTTAGACCTGGTTTACTATTCCAAGCTAACAGGGCTTTTTTTTTTGTACCAAATAATTTTAAAATTTTTATTGTAAAAAGTAATTTCAGCCGGTTTCAGGAGGAGTTGAGGTATCAAAATTTAATTTTGGTATTGAAGCAGGGTCTGCAGATTTCCAGTTTGCTTCTGAAGAGGTGCACGCATATCACAACATAAATAGATTTCTACAGAAATACTAAGGACATTGAGGTACCTTGCAGACTTGCAGTTTTTCACTATGCCATACTTTATTTAGTATTATGGGACTTTAAAGAGGCTTAGGTAACAACTACAACTGGAAGTGATGTTTTTTTGAGTCATAAAGAAGTTCATAAAAGCTTAAACTAATTCAGTTATTTCAGGGTTCTCCTTTTCTCATTCATGAACTGGCATGAGCTATTCTTTCCATCCCAAGGTCACATAGTTGTTAGAAAAGGCGAACACTGTTCTTAAAACCTTGCTAAAACAGAGGAGAAGGGGAACTGCAAAAGACTTAAAATTTAATCATCGCTAAATAAAATGTTCATGAAATGAAATGCTGTTTCTAATCATGTGAAATAGCAGAGGCCAACCATGGTCAACTGTAGTAGGAAAAGTGCCCAGAAAGTATTGAGAAGCAATTAATTAACTTTAAGGACTAAGTGATTTTTTAAAAATTTTGATTCAGCTCTTCCGGCTTTATCTCTGCTTTGTGAGTAGAATGGTACTTCTTTCTGAGGATTAATTAATAATGATACATGGTAGGGGCAAGTAACCCATTGACTGGAGTTCTTTTGACCTCTTGGGCAATGTATTGATCTGAAATGACTTTGCCATGATGTGATCAAAAGGAATAGAAGAACATAAGAATTGAAACTAACAAAAACTCTGTAGAGTTACTGTAATGTGAACGGAGCAAAACCTTACATCTGAAAACATCAAGGTAAGGTTTTAGTCCAGTGAAGAGTGACTGTCTTGACTTTTCAGGTCAGTGTAAGATTCTGGAAGTTTTTACCCACCAGGGTTACTTTAATTTTATAGCAGAGGGAATGCTATAGTTCTGTTAGAATAGAACTATATAGAAATATAGTTCTATTGAATATATTTCTATGTCCTCTTGCAGCTGTAATATCATAGTCTGTGTTTGCAGTATATTTATGTACAGTAATTTCACAAATAGAAGCCGCACCATTTTGACTAAGATTTTGCTCCCAAACCGGAAATGCGGCTTATACTAAGGAGCAGCTAATATGTGAATAATTTTCTGACATTTACAACCCCAGAAGTGCCAGCCAGGGTGCCGAGCTGAGCACCTGCCAGTAAAACCCAGGATTTCGCTATTGTTACAAATTGGTTGCGTGGCGGGTGGGGCCAGCTCAGCGCCGGCAGCGTGGGGGGAGGGAGGGAGGCAGGGGAGTTCCCTGCTTCAGGAGGGGGAGAGGCAGGGGGCTCTGTGCTGACATCCCCATGGCTCGGGGAGGAGGTGGGGGGCTCCGCCCCCACCCTCCGCCGCCACGGTGGGAGCAGGGGGCACTGTACTCGCCCACCGCCGCCGTGGCGGGACCGGGGCGTGTGCTCCGTGCCCGCCCGCCGCAGGAGCAGGGTGTGTGCTCTGTGCCCGCCCGCTGCTGCTGTGGCGGGAGCGGGGCTGGGGCGAGCGAGCCCAGAGGCGGCGGCCAGCGCCGAGCGGCCCCACCGAGCTGGGCTACCTGGCTCTGTCAGCAGCCCTGAGCGGGCCGAGCCTGCACAGCCTTAGCTGAACCAGTAAACCCCGCCATGCCATGGTTCTGTTACTATTTGGCAACTTTGTTGCACGGGGGTCCTTGCTGTGAACGACAGAGCGGCTTATATTCAGGTGCGGCTTATTTATGGACAAAGAACGAAATATTTGCCAACACCCAGAGATGCAGCTTATACTCAGTGCGGCTTATATTCGTGAAATCACTGTACATGTGTGCACACCACTAGTACTTCTCTGTTGAGCTGAGTTGATGCAGATGCTGCTGCAGCTGCCTGCGGTTGCTCACAGCTCATTAGTGGACCAGCTTTCTGACTAGTGTGGATGGCACTCACCTTCCGTCATATTCTTGCAGCTGCTTATAAGCTCTCTGAAACTGAAATGCTGGAAAAGTGGAGAGGTGTTCTATCTAGTCCCATGTTATGTCTGGGGATTGATATGCACAGCCTCAGGAAAATCCTGTTGACTTTCATGAGAAGACGTTAAGACATTTAGGCTTTGTCTGTCTGGTTTGCATCTAGCAAAATGGATGGAAAATCAAGTAAAATTGTGGTGTTCAAATCCATCTGTATGCAAACCGAAATGCAGATGTGTTAGTTCTGAAGTGCTGTGTGTGAGAGTTAATTTAAATCCCTTTTTAGGTTTCCCTATCATTGCAGGTGTGCTGCCTGCTGTTCAGGACCATGGTGCCACATTTCCCCATTCCCATAGCTGATGTATCTTAGGGTCTGGCTTGGGGATGTGATCCATGGCAGGAAACATTGCTCTGGCTGGGGGACAGGATATGGGATCTCAGGAATATGCCTGGAATCTCCAATCCAACTCACACTAAATGCTTTCCTTTTTTAAAGGAGGAAGCTGGGTGCCTTCTGTGATTTCTGTGATATGGATAAGGGGCAGATGATTTCTCTGCTGCAGCTGGAGCCCTGTGGATCTGCTGCTGGAGGTGCTGGCTGTGTGAGTGGCTAGTAGAGCCCAGCAGCCCAAAGCACTGTCACCTTCTAAACTAGTCCAAGGAGTGTCTGGGGGTAATCCCCTCTGGAAATGGAGCTTCTGCTTAAGCCTTCATCTGTGCCCACAAAGTGCTTGTGCTGTCCAGGGGATTCAGGTGCAATGTACAGATGTAGCTTTCTTCCTGCATGAGCCTTTACAGGAAGCTCCAGCTCTCTTTCACTGAATATCACACTTTCATATATGTGTGGTCATACACAGCTATGCACGGAGCAGCTATGGTATAGGTATTTGTACAGAGAGAATGTTTTTCTTGCTAAAGGATTATGCTTTATTGACCTAGTGTATCATGAGTAAATAAGTTTAAATAGGGTAGGAAGCTTTTTAACCAACTGGTCAGTAGAAGTAACTAACTTTATATGAAGCAGAAATGACCTTAGGGTTGTACTAGAGGAAAAGTGTGTCACTCTTACCTCCCAATTTGTATGTAAAAATCTCTTACTGTCTAATGCTCAGTGTAGCATATTCTTCTATGTGTAATGCTACAAGGATCAAATGAGTGCTTTTTCTCAGCAGTACACTTTCTCTATGGCGAAACAGCATCCTGGTGAGAGGTGAAGGATTATTTAAATTCTTTTTTGCAAGGCTGGAGTTGAGTGTGTGCTGATGTAACTGGAAAGGTTCCTCTCTGGTGTTTAAGCCTGGAAGTGCTGGGTGAGAGTGCTGATATGCCAGTTTGACTGCCCTGGTCCTGCAGGCTGAAACTGCCCCTGCTTGCTGGGCTAGCTGGTGGCTGAATTTGCCCATGGGATCCTGCAATCGTGAAGTGAGAAGGTCTGTCCAACTGAGAACTTCAGTGCTGTATTCCGTGTTGCTCTCCTGCCTTTCCAGTAGTTTTCTTGCAGGTTCTGAAATTATTGCCTTGCCTGCTGGGCCTTTTGCAGCCAAGGCAGTCCTAGGCAGCAGACAGCAGCAGGAACCCATTTTATGAACTTGAGCTGTCTAGAAATTGTCTCTAAGCTATTCCTCTAATCAATATTTATAAAGAGAGGAAGGCTCATCTAGAGAAGATGGAACAAATCACTCTTTTTGACAGCTAAAGTAAGTAGAGTTGGACTCTGTCTTAAGTCTAGATTATGAAATAGTGAGTTTGAAAAATTTTGAATTTGCCCAGTCTGTTAGTGCTGCAGAAACAACTGGGTAGGTTTTTGGTAATCAATTATTCAGCTTGATCTTCTCTGAGAAGGAAGGAGAACTTAGTTCACATGCAGTGCTTGATTATAATTTATAATCAAGGGCAAACAAATTGAAGTGCTCTAGGTAAACGACTGCGTGAGAGACCACATGAATTAGAATGGGCAAATATTTTCGTATAATGCTGATAAATACAGTAATTTCATGACTATAAGGCGCACCCTTTTGACTAAAATTTTGGCCCAAACCTGGAAGTGCGCCTTATAATCTGGTGCACCTTATATATGGACAAATTTCAGAAATTTACCAACCCGGAAGTGCGAGCCACAGCGACCGCCACGAGCCGCGCCCGCGCCATGTGAGCCCCCGAGAGCGCGGCGCCGTGGGTGCCCTGTGCCACCTCGAGCTGTGGCAGCCCCGAGGGAGAGGTGGCACTTTGGCAGTGCTGAACCGTGAGGGGGAACGGCGCCACGGCAGCATGGAGCAGCAAGGGGGTGGTGGCAGCACTGGTCTGTGAGGGGGAGGCGGTAGCACCGAGCCGCAAGGGAGAGGCGGCCCTGCGGCAGTGCTGAGCCATGCCAGCCGGGGGCGGGCCGGAATGCCAGGGCCCGTGGCACGGGGAGGGTGCCTGGGGCTGCGTTTAAAGGCTATGACAATCTGTGAAGAATGTTTGTAAATTGAGCACCTGCCAGTAAACCCCGCGATCGAGTGATTCTGTTACTAATACATTACTTTGTTGCGCGTGGCACAGCTCCTCTCTGCAAAAAAAAAGTGCACCTGATAGTCTGGTGTGCCTTATATATGGACAAAGTTCGGAAATTTGCCAACTCCCTGAGGTGCACCTTATAATCCGGTGTGCCTTATAGTTGTGAAATTACTGTGCTTTCTTTAAATGAGAAAAATTCCAGTTTATTTCATCTTTGTTTATGTGGCATAAGAATGTAACTTGATACAGAATAATTCTTTTCCACCAGAAATGATCTTTGGGAAGAGAGGTGAAGGTCACATTTTGTGAAGTGCTACTGTTTGTGTTTGTCCTACATCTGGTACTGCTGTCAGTGGTGAAATTCTTTCATGAGAGGAAACTCAGTTTTTTGACCTTGATTTACAATATAAGAGCAGCAAGAGTGACCTGAGCTGGAGAGACATGGTTTTGACCTTCAGAGCCGCATGAAGACATTTGTGAGTGCAGCTTTGATAGCTGAGTTGAATAAATAACTTAAAATATGAGAGACTGAAGCGTTCCCTGCGAGGCAAGGGCAGAAGGAGCCTGTTCAAAGACTGGATGAGTGTTGGAGATCTAACAGGAGAAGAGCCTGTGGGCCAATACCACTGATCTCACCTCACAGTCTACTTACAAGCAGCCCTTATAATTTTTTTGCTGTTTCATTTTCTGTATTCTGTCAACAGTTTTAAGTGTTAATGAGGGTATGATTTACAAATCTTGGCTGTTGTAATTACTCAGCAGAACAGGACGCTGAAATGAGCTTTGAGTGCTTGTGACTTTTGTGACAGAATTCAGTCATTAAGGCAGAGTCAAGGTCTCTTGCTGAAAAGATATCAGTGAAAATTATTTCTGTAATTTTAAAACAAAATATTTAAAATTAATTCTGTTAATTTAAGAATATTCTTAAGAATCTGATTACATTTTCTCTAAGAGGTGGAACACAGGATCTGTCAGGGCTGTTAGTTTGGGTGTATCTGACCTATTATTTCCTGTGACATCACTGCAGGTTGGGAAGGGGCTATAACCATGTGATGGCAAACAAATGATGAGCATTACTCTGCAAACTTAGATTTCAGAGGAGATGGAGTCAATTTTTGTGTAGATGGCCAAAGCGTCCTGTAGATTTCTTTTCTGGTTTTGATGGTCTTTAAGGAAGAAGCGTAAATATTGCTGTGTAACTTGCAGGAGGGAAAATGAGCTTTTGGGAAAATTGCTGGGTTAGTCCTTACAGCCACCATGAAACCCCCATGCTAGGACAAGATTTTTAGATCTGATACTTGTACAGCATCACTGATAGTTGCACCACAACTCTTGTTTTATCCGGTATCTTCTGTTGTTTTTACTGGATGATGCAGTAGGAACAACTCAAACAGCTTTCTTAACTCTAGGGAAAAAGCACAACTATTGAGTGTCTTAATGTTATCAGGATGAATTGTATAAAACTGAATTCAGTCTATAATTTAGAAAACGTTTTATGATTATTAGGATGGGAGGGATGCTAGCAGAAGTGACTTTTTCAGCTCCTTGGCTGCAAGGTGGGGATTTATCAAGATCTGGTGTTCAGTCATGCCCTGGGTTCCCTAACCAAGCTGGGGAGGCCATCCCTAATCTTTGTACTGAGTATTTTTTTAGGAGAATGTTCCTTTCAGCAAGTTGTTGGAGTTAAACTTTTTATTAAAGAGATGTATTGCCAAGGACTTAGAAATAACAATTTAATGCATATGTATCTACTATTCTTCTGAAAAATATTGGTGGAGGAACATGAAAAGTTCCACTCATTGTGAAAAGTGGCCTGAAGAGGAAAAGAGTCCAAAGAACTGAACAGTGTGAAGCAGCAATGGTACCAGTGACTGTTCTTTTGAATTTACTCAAGATGTTTCACTTTTAAATACGCTTACGTGGTGTTTGGATTTCAATTCCAGGTATTTGGGAATTGAAACTTAAATATGAAGTGATCTGAAGAGTTTGCTTTAATTTGTCAAGTGCTTGATTTCAGTGTTAAATGACACCTGCTATGATTGATCTTACGAGGGAGCAGGGTTGTTGTAGTAGTCTTCTCTAAGTCCCGGGCCCTGTGTGATACAAGTGAAAATGTGGTGGCAGTTGTGGAGCATTGGATCTTCAGGGAGCGAGGCCTGTTGGGATAGACACTAGATTGCAAGGAGAACTTGCCTAAATGAGGAAGAGACTGCTAGGTGACTCTGCCCTGATTTATTTTACTGATGTAGAGAGGTTCACAGCTTTATTTGGATTTGGTCAGTTTAAGGTAGGCATAAGTGGGAGATGGGGTCAAAACTTGAAATTAAGTTGAATTAGATTTTGTTCCCTCTGTATAAATAGTGTTGGAAAGGTTATGTTCTTCTGTTGCCCTTCCTAAAGCAGCTATGAGCCCTTCCCTTTGCCCAGAGCTGAAGCCAGTTTGTGTTTCAGAGAGAAGTGGTGTCATATCTTAGAGCAGGGATCGATGAGAGAGGAGGACAGAGAAGGGTGGAAATAAATCTTGTGTGTACAAACCTCGCACTGAGAACACTGGGAGTGTACTGTTGCTGAAACTGTGACAAAGCCTTCTTACTTTTTGGTCTCTAAGAAAACATCTGGCTTACGTGTTTATTAATTCTGAATACAAGAGCTACTTTATTTAAAGTAATCCACCAGTTCAGTTAAGACCCTCATTTGCCACGCCCCCCCAATGAAACATTTTCTAATTTTCTAATTAATATTTGTTTCTAATTTGATGGATTTTGAAACAAATCAGTCTAAACTGTCTTTCTGAAAGATTTTTTTTTGGTAAGCGTTTTTTATGTTTTGCTTCAGTACGTGACCTTAACTTCTAGGTGTTAATGCCTTTAGCATGATGAAAGATTTAACAGAGGTGAAAGACAAATGTTCACTACAAGTTTTATTCTTATATGATGGCAGAAAAAGTCTTTTCATAAGGTTATCCCTGCCTAAGGAGTTTAATGTTGAGTGTGGGCTTATTAGCAATTCTTTTGAAATGTGTCATAAAACTGCATATTAACTCTGCTTATTTGCTATACCTGCCAGGGTTCTGTGGAAAAGTAAAAAGGATTTATTATAATTCACCTTTACATACGTGTTAGTTGCTAGACACCGAAACCCCTGTTCACAAATTCTTTGCTAGAGGTAATTTTGCTGATATAAATTATCAACTTTCATCATTATTTTAATACCTGAAGTGTCTCCCTGTCTTTGGGAAAATTATTGACAGGTTGGGGGAAATGCAGTGTGTAAAAAATCCAGAAATAAAAAGAAATAATAAACATACCAGGAGCCTTGCTGTCACACAGAACTGTACCAACCTTTGACTGTTCAGTTATAGCATAGACAAGCCCAGCTGAGGCTGGCCAGGATGGGCTGAAAACAGTGAGAAACTCCCTTGGGATTCAGTCAGTGTGTGGGTTGCATCTCGTGGTGAGCAATAAGGGATAATGCCTCCCCCAGCAACAGCTCAGAGACAAACAAAAAAGGAACTCAGATCATTGAATAAAGACTGGGTTTGAGGTTTAAACCTTCCCAAGAACTTATGATCAAAAAGAGCCTACAACACTAAATTTGAGTTTAGTGAGAGTCGTCTTGAAGCAAAATTGCATCCAAATATAACTTACAGGCACAGTAACAGAGTGAAACATAAATAGTTTTACAGTGTATCCCTAAATCTGCTTTGGAAGGGACAGTTCCCACTTTTTCCCCCTAGTTTGCAAAGTTTTAATCAGTTTTATTTTAAGCATGTATTTTAATCAGCCCCTCTGCAGGGCATCACATTTGAATTGTTGAGTTGGGTTTAGATGTTTCTTGCAAACAAATAGTAGAATTCTGGAATCTGTTTTGATTGTCATAACATTTGGGCTGAAAACAGCAGCTGACATTATGAAGTTGGTGTAGTCAAGACTGCTTTCTCTTCTGAAATGATAGTGACTGTGAGGACTCTCTACCATAAGAATAATAAAAAAATAAAGGAAATAGAGGTAAAGTTGTGAAATTAAATCCATGAGTAAAGTGAACTCAGTAATTGGTAGAACTTGTTATCAGTCATGTATTTACTGTATTTTGAATTGTCTGCTAAAGTTTTTATTAATAGCTGTTTTTTTTCTATTCTAGGATAGTACAGTCTTAACATTCTATTACTTTAGATTTCTTTTTCTGCTGCAGGAGCACGAGACATTAATGAAAAGTGAATGTCTTGCACTTGAATTCTAATTTCAATATGGAAAAAGACCTAAATACTTAGTGTGAGGTTAGAGAGACTAATAAAGGGTACACAGTCAGTTCACACTTTCAAATGGTGTTCTGGCATTTGCCGAATTAATTTTAATTACCTTCATAAAGGCAGCTTTTTCTGCAGTGCAGTTTTGGGTCTTTATAAGAGCAATTGGAGACTCTGGTTGGATGTTATTTTGATGCTGTTCACTCAAGTTATGCTTTCTTTGAGAACAAATCCTTCAAGTTCATTAGGTGACCTGATAAAGAAGTTTTTTCTGGTGCTGTCTTGTATAATATGGATATTTTTATATCCCTTGGGACTATAATCCTGAGTACCCTCAGAAAACTAATGGAGAGATTTGTAACCAAAATGAGCATTTGTTTTAGCAGTCAGCAGAGTGAAAAAGGAGTCTGAGTGAGACATGTGAAGTGACTACTAGAGGCTCTCAAGGCTATGGTGGACAGGCATTTCTCTGCCTGTGATATGGTCTGATCATGTAATTAGTGGGTTTTTATTTCTCTGCCAACAACTGCAATCTAGTTAAGCTGCAGCAATCAGACTTGTTCTCATTTCTCAGCATCCACAGCTGCAGAGGAAGCCCTCATTCTTTGGTTGCTGCAGAAGTGACCACGGGACACAATTCCTGTGCGAGCCCTGCATGCACGGTGCAGCTCCTGGTGTATCTGGAGAGAAATATTCTCCTCAAGCGCCTCTGGGAATACAAGGATATAGATACAAACTCTGCTTTTTTTATTCTTGTTTTTTTTGGATTGTTTTTGTTTGGTTTGTTTTTTGGTGGTGTTTTTTTTTTTGTTTTGATGTCCCTCCACTTTTTTTGGTTTTTGTTTGATGATGAAATGCTAACACCAGAGTTCTGAGTTCCTCCTTATAGGGAAGATCCCTGTAGTGGTGCTGTTTGATGGCTGGCCAATTTTTCTTTTTCTCCACTTTCATATAGGTTATGTACATATATTATGTATACTCTTTCATATAGTTATGTAATTTTTTTTTCTCCCTATTTTATCTTTTTTCAATGACTGTGGGCATTTGAAATGTACTAGCTTGCTGTAGAAATGATTACAGGTGTCCACAAGTTTGATTTCTTTTGTGTTTTTTTGTTTCTGAATGTTGATGTGAAATGGGAAATACTCATTCTTTCAGTTGTAAAAAACCCCAAACACTATGTGTTTCCCATTTTCATGTGATAATTTGTCCTCTAAAAAATTCCTCAAATTCACTTTTTCAAGAACTGGAATTGACATCAGTCAGTTTGGAGATCCCCATCATAGTTACTTCTGTAGCTTTCCCTGAGCTGTGTAGGGGCCATCTGTGATCTGCACAGTCCAGAAGTAATTCCTGGGCATAGCTCCAGTGAACTCATGGGACAATAAATGCTTCACTACATGCTACTGCACTATTTTGCCACCTACCAGTATGACTGGTAACAGCAGCATTATGAACCTTGCTGCACTGTCACAGAAGAATCAGGAGCAATTTTTTCCTGGAGGCTGTTTACCTTCAAGTACAATAATTTAGGTGTTTAGTTAATATTAGCACAGGAGATCATCAACATTTTGTAATTGTTTTCCAACACCACTAACCGGTGACGAACAAAGCTTTCTTAGATACAGGCTTTACTTCTTTTTGTTTACTCTGTTGTAGAATTAGGAGTAAACATAAATGAAGTGCATTATTTCAGAAGCAATACTACTGTGGACTAGGCATGAAAAATGAATAGTATCTGCCAGATGTTTGGATGGAGGACTGGAGTGTGAGATGCAGGAACAAACAACAGGAACTCATTGTGTATACTCTGTGTGTGTGTATAATTCTGATAAGTGTTTTAGATGAAGCCTGAAACTAGAGTTTTGACAAATTTGGTTAATTACGAGACTTGCAGTCCATTTTCAGAGCTGTAAACTTGTCATGTGCAAATTTAGGTCAGGTTGTTGAATTCCTTCTGTTTTGGGAAATACCCTTTCTGGCTTAGTCCATAAGTGGTTCTGAAAAGCTTTTTGTTCTCCTGGAAAAGGGGATATTTTGTAATGAAATGTGAGATGGGACACATTTTTAGTAGTAGATGAGAGATGCTCTACACTAGAAAAATATGGTACTTGGTGCTTTTTTTTCCCCTTGAATATCACTTAAGTTGGAAACAGGTCCTTTGATGAAGCAATCCATTTTAAAGCAGGGATAAAACATGAATGCTGTGGACAGGAGACACGAAGAATGAACTCTCATTTGTGAGGACAGAATAGTAAAGGTGCAGTTTTGTAAATTGTTGTGTAAGAGAGCAATAATTTGTGTGTTATCAGTCATGTCACATGTCATTGCATTGTGTAACTCATAAGAAAATTATATTTTGGAAAATTATAAAATATGTTTGCAGAATTGTGAAAGAACTAAAGAGGGGTGCACAGACTGATGAAATTGTCATAGTATGTTCAGTGCTCCTGAGCAGTCTTGTATGCACAAAACACAGCAAATAACACTCGATTGATTTCTTGAGGCAAAAAAGCTGGGAGAATGTATTAAGGAAAAATTACTGTGCACTTTCCATAACCCTATTTAAATAATGGGATGTACTTGCTAATTAATGGTATTTTGAACTGTGAACACGAATAGGTTTGGAAAAACCCCAACCCGGTGTAATGTATTATTGGATTTGCTTAGTGATTCTAATGAATGGTTAATTAACAGTAGAGATTGAGGCATCCTATCATGAAGCAATCTCCTTACTGCTGAAATGTGTCAAGTAATAAAGATTATGTGCAATAGACACTTCTAGCCCTCGTAGAGCATGAATCCTTCTGTAAACCAAGGTGGTTCCTGAGGAGCTGGGAACAGAACATCTCATGAGCAGCAGGTGCTGCTCTGATCCAGGAGCTTTCCACCTGTCGTGTTGGGTGCAGGTCACTGACTGCACCTGAACCACAGCAACCTGACCCCAGCCAACCAGAAATAACAAACTCTTCTGTTCCCTGAGCCAGATTTGGAGAGATCTGTGCTCAGTACTGTTGCAGTTTCTGTGTGAGGGAGGCAAGACTCACATCCCGTTTTTCATTGTCCCCAGATGGGGAAATCTTGCATCGTTTGGGGTTTCCTCAGGTGACCAGCAGTGGCAGAAATTGAATTGCAGGCATTAAATAAAAAAAGGCTTTATATTCCATGTCCTTAGAGAGCTTAGTCATTGAGCTGGCTTTGGTTGAAACAACACAATTAGCTTGCTCTTGGCTTGTCCTTGCAAATTTATCACTGTCTTTACCACATTTGCAATATTCTGCTACTAAAGTCCCTGAACGTACACATGAAAAAAAGCTTTTCACACAGAATAAGAAATGTTAGCTTGGATTTTCAGAGAAAATATGCCAGCAAAGCCCTTCGTTCCCCTTAATGTCCTCTAAGTTAGTCTTTTTTCTGCCTAATTAGCTGTATTAATATTAAAGACTACAAGCTGGTGTTACCTTAATTCAGAGATCTTAACTTTAATACTTCAATTTAATCTCTTGGGATGCAGCGAAAATGTACATTATCCTGTTGTGTCAATGCAAAGCAAGGGACTGCAGTTCTGTATTTATCTCAGTCTTAGTAAGGCTTAAGAAAACAAGTTACCCAAGTTGTAAACCAGCTGAGAAATAAACATCTGAAACTAGATCTGTTTTTGAGGAAAAGGAAGTGAACAGGTGATGGGGAAAAGTGACTTCAGGTAGGTTTATCTTGGTTTTTTTTTTTGGCTCTTTGACATTTCTTGTGAGCAGAACATGAGCTGGACAAGTCAGCTCCCTTCCCAGGCTGTTGAGAGGTGAGGAAGAGCTGCTGTGAGTTTGGGAGATGCTGTTTCCTGCAACTACGAGTTTGGGAGATGCTGTTAACTGTTTTGTGCAGCTGTGGGTTTGGGAGATGCTGTTCCTGCAGCAGTGGGTTTGGGAGATGCTGTTTCCTGTTTCCTGGAGCAGCAGCTGTGGGTTTGGGAGATACTTTTTCCTGCAACAGCCTCTGGCTCAATGCCCCTGCCCTCTGCTGCCCCAGGGGCTCTGTGCTGTTTGTGTTGTTGCTGCAGCTCGTGCGGGATGTGGGCAGTGTCTGTGAGCTCTGGGACAGCTCCAAACCCAGCAGGATCACTGCCCAAACAAGGACTTGCACCCTCAATCCATCTCTGCAGCTGTGTTTAGAAGCTGAAGCTGGTTTGGGTGTTTCCAGGGCCAGGAAACATGACGTGATGTATTGAGGGCCTTTCCTTTGCTACTGGCATTTTTCCTGGTTCTGTTCCCTGCTTGCAGCTCCTGGGATGCTGCAGGGCAGCTCAGGCAGCACTGGGTACCTGCTGTGGAGCTGTTCCACCAAGCTGCAGGTGCCTATTCTGAAGCAAGGGTGGAAATTTCCAGCTGAGCTGCAATCCTTGCAGAGACAGCAGCTGCAGACAAACACTGAGATCGCCCCTGGCTGCGCTGGTTACACATTAATTGGAGTTATTATTCAGGGGCACATTTTCATGAATAACATATAGGAGGTTTATATTGGAGAATACCTTCCAAGGTACCATATAGCAATTATTTTTAAAAAATCTCGTCTTAAATCAGAAAAATAAAAAGTGATGCAAAGTATTATGTCAATGGTTCATAAAGGACATACAGCTATTGAGTATTTCATAAATATTTTGGAAGATTAATGTCTCATTTACAGTTCTCAACTAAAATTTTATTCCCTGGATGAAGAAAGAGGGAACTGCACATGTTTGATGCAGCTTGGACAGACAAAAAAATCTGGGTAAGAAAAGCAAGGTCATTGAAAGGCCTTTTTCTGAATTGAGAGCAGTTGGTGGCTTGTGTTTTGCACAAATTGTCTGTCACATTAGGACAAGAAGAAATGGCTTCAGGTTGAGCCGGGGTGGGGTTTAGACTGGCTGTTAGGGACAATTTCCTCACTGAAAGGGCTGCCCAGGCCACTGGTGAGTCTCCAGCCCTGGAGGGATTGAAAAGGCACTTGGATGTGGCATTTGGGGACATGGAACAGGGGTGGGTTGGCAGAGCAGGGGCAACAGCTGGACTCAATGATCTTTTTTGCAACTTAACCAATTGTCTGAACCTTTTTGTCTTCTCACTCACAGAAGAAAATCATTAGTCTCTTTGAGAGGTCATTCCTGCATTTTCCAGGCTCCTGCTGTTTCTCTGTTCCCTGTGTCTCCCTCTCAACATCTGTGGCAATGCCAGTGACCTGAGGCACCCAAACTGATTAGTAAAGCGTGAATAGAGAGGTCGTGTGGGTTTTTTTTTTCCTTACAGTTTGTGGGGAAGACACAAATGGGTAGGTATGGTGCTCACTTACTTGAATTTCTTCCCACTAATCTATTTTATTATTTTATTATTATTACACTTTTATTTATGAAGTTGTTTCATTCTCTCATAGGCAGCTGCCAATGTCTTCAAGGTCATGTCAAGTATTTCTGGTATCTTTTCCTGGCTTAGACTGTGCATGTGCCAACCTTTTCACAGCCACTCCTCTAACAGGCATTCTTTCATTTCTTTTGCCTATTTTTCCCCTATAATTTGCAACCCATAACTTGGCATTTCAATTTCATATGCTTTGGAAAACCTTAATTAGGTACTGGCAGAAAGGTGGACTACAATTTGAGTTTTTGGCAAATAACCACTTTGCTGAGCATGCCATGTTTCACTGAACTTGAATGCCCATTCAGCTTGCTGTTGTTTTGTTCTGAAATAGTGCTCAATTTTTTCCTATTGCTTTAAACTTGTTTCTGCAATGAAATCTCACACACAGATGTGTGCAACTGAATTTGCCTCTATTAGAATTTTAACCATATCCCTATGTAATTCAGTGTAATTCAGTGTATACTTCTTGGTTTTTGTCCAACTCCTGAGAGTTGTACCTGCTGCCTGGGTCACAGCTCGATTAAACACTTCCTGTCTTCATCCCCAAACAAGTGAGTTATTTGTTTATGCAAATTACAGAGGCTGAATGAGATCTTAATGACCCAAGGACCAGAGCTTGCAATTGTCTTGTGGCTGTTGTGAGGAAACATCATTTTAGCTCTAACTACAGCAGAATCTTTGCAACCCAGGGTAGTCCATAGGCAGTACGTACACCCTTCTCCCACTAAAGACGAATTAAGGCATTTTTTTCTTATGTGGAAGTGATTTTATCCATTTGAGATGCTTATGTCCAGGTCAGTATTATTTGTTCTGTGCAAATACTTTCTTTTACGCTATGAAACTTTTTCTATATATCTTGCTTACAGCTTGCCAAAGCCTCCCTTTGAGCTTGATGGATAATCCCTCATCATTCTTTTACTGGCTTATGCTTTTTCTCCTTTAGAAACCAAACCAACATCATTTTATGTATCAGTTATTCCAACTGAAATGTCAGTTGTTCTCCTGATTATTGACTGATCATTTGCCAGTCTTTTTATTGTGTTTTAGTAAGGATAGTGATTAGAATGGAGAAGTAACCGTGTCTCAATTGGCTTTCAGACTCTCGTGAGTAAAGCTTCAGGAACACCTCAGTGGGTCTGTGGTTGAAGTGTTTTTTTCCAGACAAGCAACCAGGACAAGGCTGTCTCCTGTGCCTCTACTGCAGGGATTGCACATTTTTTTGATGGGTCAATAGCTGCAGCTTCTGGAGGGCACAGGTGGAACTGGGTTGGTTTTAAAGAGTGGAGAGAACTCAATAAGAACATTGGGAAAGGTTATGTACCTTTGCTTTCTTTCTAGATTCTCAGAGTTTGGTCGTTGCTGTCCCACTGCTCAGATCAGTGGTTGTTTACACCAGTGGAAATAAAGTTGGGGTAATGTTTGGCTCTGCTGAAAGAGTCCTGTGTTCCTTGGGAATGCCTGAGATGCTGAATGGGAATGAATCAGGTGCTCTGAGGGTAGGGCAGAATTGTTTCCTGGGCTGCACGAGAGCTTTATGCTTATTCTGTCTTTTGGAGCATGATTTCATCTCCCAGGAAACACTCATTTCCATTTTCTCCATTTTGTCCTTTCTCATAATGTTTGTGCTTTATGTATTTTAAGTGATCCAGCTGCAAAATGACAAGATTTTAACTTCTGTCTTCTGTTGAAATTGTGCAAGCTTTCCTTTGGGTGATTTTTAACTGGATTGCCCATACATTGTCTTCTCAAGATAGATTCTTTTAATACTTCTCTCTTGCCTTTTCTTTTTAAAATCAGAAAATTCTGCTGGGTATATGATCTCTCTTGCCATCTGTGTGTAAACAGATAATTTTTAATGTTAGCTTTATTAAATTGAAAGCAGTTAGGGTTCTTATCCTAGGGCTTGGATAGTTTTTGGGTTTTTTTGTTTTTTTTTTTTTTTTTAACCCAGAAGTGTTATTCCAAGGATTCCAAAATACACCTTCAAGAACTGATAGTGTGCCAGTGGAGATGTTTTGGTAGCCAGAGTGAGAGCAGAGTGAAGTGTGGCAGTGTTTGCTCCCAGCACTGACTCTGTAAGCAGCCTGCTTAGGTAATGATGAGATCAGAAGAGGCTCTTTGGGTGGGGGTGTCCTGAGTGCTGTTTCAGTCAAATCTGAGAAGCTTCCACTCCAAATTTAAATTCTCACTCATTTGTCTGATCTAGAAGAGGCTTTTAAATAGTTTCATCTGTTTTGTCTGTGATCATGTGCAGGAGGATTTTCCTTACTCTGTTGTCATTGTAAAATGAAGACATGTATCTTTCAATTTGAATTTTGTGTGGAGGTGATGAAGGAGGGGCAAGTATCCGATATGGATTTCTTCTTTTTTTGTCATGCCCAAAGGAAAAAAGAATGCTAGAAACAAACCCTAACCCACATAATTTAATGCTTTTTGTGAAGAGTAATAGAATGCTATGTTCCTAATTGCATTGAAGCCTTCTATTTATGCTTTTATCTCTTGACTGTAAATGCATTATCTCCTTTGGTATGCATATTAAACAGAGCAGTGTTTTTTCTATGACATACTTAGTCTTTTGTTTGCCTCTGTGACCTTCTGATTTTTTGACGTGTTACTGAATTTCCAGACTTATCTTCAATCATTATTCATCTTTAAAATAATGAATTTTAAAAATGGATATAGTGACTTCCAAGCCAGCCTTTCTGTTATTAGTTACCTTCTTCTAAATACTCTCTGACCTGGTCTGCTCCCAGCCATCATGGGTGCCCTTAAACAGTGAAAGAAACATCCTGCACAAGCCTGTTAAAGACTAATGAATCTATTAACTTTGTCAGCTAGACTGAGATTGCTGTGCTCTCTAGGCAACTTCAGTCTTTCTTAAATTATTTTAAGATTCCTGTTGTTTCATCTGCTGCACTTGACACTTACATTTTTATATTTCCATTTTTATTTAACAGTCTGATGGTTCTTAGGGGCTTCCTTACATTATTTCCTTTCCTATTTCTCTGTGCCATGGGCTATAGAACTTACATCTTGCTTTTGTTTTAGCTGCTTGAGTCTTACCTGCACAGTTAGGATAAAAAGTTGAGCACTCATTTGCATTTTTCTACTCTTTGGTTTTCTTCTGTGCTTCCCCTTTCCTCTTTTACAGCTCTTATCCCAATGTTGTTCTCTGAGGTTTGGAACTGATATCCATTTTGGAAGCCTTTTGAAATTTTTCATGCTAATTTTGGGGAAAAAATGTTATAATTTGCTCTTCAAGTGTTTAAATGCCTTCCTGCTCACTTGAAGGAGTTGAGGTGAGTTTCTCTGAATGGGCTACTCCAGTTCCATGAGGACAGTTGTCATGAAGTGTTGGATTTTGCATCCTCCCTGCCAGTCATTAAACTTGTCCAGGGAGTTAAAGGAGTTCACAGTGGTAATGAGGATTCTGCATAAATTCCTCTGTTCTTAAATTCAGTTTGAGTTCTCAGTGGCCCCACTCTGTCTAAGACATGTACTCCAAAATACATCTTTTTTCTTTATTGAGGGGTCTGTTATAGCTGTCTGGGAAAAACATCATTATTTGCTCAGTTAAAGGCATCCAAATATCCTTTCATTAGAAAAACTCCTGTCTCTCTCTCTTCCCCTCTCAGAGAGCATTTTCTCCAATCAAAATAAATGGCTTTCAGACACCACTATTAGTATAAAACCATTGTGGGTTAAAGAATGGTGCCTTTTTGGAGATGTATTTTAAAACTGATTTGTTGAGCCTGCATGGATTCCGAAATAAAGTTTCTTCATGTGGAAATAAAAAGGCAGAAGTATTTATTTTTCCTTAAGATGTCATTATGAAATCTGTCATAACTTTTTGTTCTCAAAAAATCTCACCTTTAATTACATTTGTGAAAATCCAACAGAGTAAACAAAAATTTAATTTACTTGTGCAATAGGAACATGATTCATGTGTATTATAATGGTATCTGGGGCAGAACAAAACCTAATTTTTTTCTCCCCTCAGATTAAATTGATTCTTGATCAAGAAGATCTGAAAAAATACAAATAAACCTTGCCATCACCAAAAGGAGAAAACTGTGAAGGATTCTGTGGGATAAAATCATGTGATGTTAAGTCCTTTTTGAGACTGTAGCTATCTTTCCAGTGTTGCTGGATAAGGAACTTGTACATTATGGCTGATAGCTGCTGATTTCTGTTAATTTGTAGCAAAAGAACTTTGTCTGAATTGCCTGGTTTTGTATATGTTCCTTCTTATATGTAAGTAGGTGCAGTTCTTACAAACACTTTGGTAATTTGGAGATATGAAAAAATCAAAAGGCCTTTCACGAAGTATTTTCTTTACAGATGGACACATTTTCCTTCTCTTTTGCTAGAAGTTAACAAGATTGAGTAAGCAAATGCGTTGAATTGTTTTGCACAACTATAAAAAGCATATTCTTGTATTTTCAAATACCATTTCATAAGGTATTTACAGAAATTATATTTGAAATGATAAAAGGATTTCTTAGCCCAGACTAGGATTTAGGAAGCAGTAATGTTCTTTAAGGACTAAGGTTTGGGATATTTTTTTCTTTATAACTCCACCTTCATCCAGTCAGGGATCTCATTCTCAATACTGCTGAAAAGGCATTTGACATGTAAAGGCATTGTGTGCTTAGCACAAAATATGAATTAATTGAGGGTAATCCTGATTTTGTAATTGAGGATTATGATAATTTCCTGTTTATAAAAATAATGTTCCCTGTTTATAAAAATGTTCCCTGAGTTTGGCCCATTTGAGTTTCAGTTGATGAAATGTTCATCTGGTGAATATGAACAGCGCTTGGAGGATGCCTTATTTTGCTGTGGTCACTGAGGCTCGCAGTGGGGAGCCCCAAGGGCTGTGCTGGAGAGAACTGTTTCCATGTGCATCCAGAACAGTGGGAATTGTCAAATATGCCATTCAGTCAATTTGCTAGGAGCTCAGAATCCCTTTGGGGTGTTGGCTGTGAAGTTGAGTGTTATTTGGTCCAAAGAAAGAAGTTAAAGATGGGAGCAAGCTGTACCATGCGCCTATACAAGGAAAATTGGGAGCTGCCTGGGGTGCAGTAGGTGGGGAAGTGCGTTTCTCTTCAAACTGGAAATGTAACCTGCACTTTTGTTTCTTCTTCTGCTCATTTCTGTGTTGGAACTGAACCTTAGTGTGTTGCTGTGATGATTCCTTCCCTGCTTTGTCCATTCCCTTTGGCTGCAGTAACCCTCTGCAGTGTGCACAGTGAGCACAGATCATCAGTGCATCTGTGGTCTTTCCATGGGTTACCCTTGGAAGTTGTGCTGGGACTTGTCCACTCCTAGACTCTGTAAGAGATACGGGGATGACAGAGCTGATAGGAAAGGACCTTAAAGCAGGTATGCACTTATATCCCTGTCATTTCTTGCTCAAGTGACTGCCAGGTCCTTCAGTTTGCTAAAATCAAGCACAAATATCTATAGAAGATAATGGCACGACCTCATTCGTGCCTTTTTCTTAAGGAAGAGGATTTAGGGTGATTGGGAATAAGGAGAGATTCAGGCTGTGTCAGGAGGAAAGTTTCTGTGTTTCTGGGAGACAGGAGGCTGATAGATGTCTAATTGTAAGGGTTGGAGGTGAGTCAGCAGTGCGAAGCCTGCAGGAGGGAGGCATAAGGGCTCTTGCAGCTGGAGAAATGCATAGAGAAAAAATATTAGTGGAAAAAATGGACCTCTGCCTTACAGAGTGGGAAGACTAAAGAATGAAGGACACAGTTGGAGGAGGCATTAAATGTCCTTGGAGTCTTTCAGGTGTATGACATGAAGCCACAATTAAAGCTGGACAGAAAGAAGATTTATTTGCTATACAGATGTATACTGGAAAGGTAGACCTTTAGCTGGTCATTTGGAAGATGCCAAGATCAGTGACAGCAACAGACTGACTTGAACCGGCTTTAATTCTAGCAGATACTTTGCAAGGTTTGTAGCTGGTATTGGCATTTGTCCTAGTTTGGAGGACAGGTGTCTGCTAAGAAAGGCAGGAGCCTCTCTTTGAAATGGTGAATGTAAACCCCCTCCCTCTAAATTATTATAACTTTGAAATCAAACGGCTCTCAGGCAAAGATATGGGAATTAGGAATAACAGTTCTTTACTAGGGAAAGTAAAATAGAAATACAGTACTACAAAGAAACAGACCCCAAGCCCTGACAAAGTCAGAGTACAACCTGACACCCCGTCCGGCAGGGTGTTGGTAGCAGTTCGATTAAATGGTAGCTGTAGTCCTTTTGTAGTGACAGATGTGGTTAAGTTGAAGCAGTGCTCCTGTAGAAGGTGCAGTTTCCTTCCAGAGGTCCAGTGGTGATGTGGAGAAAATCCAACTTCCCTCTGGAATCCAGTGGAGAAGGGGCTAGCCTGGTGTCCCCCACACCTCTGTTTTATCTTGGTAAGACATGTTGGGCCCTTCCCCCTGGCTGGAGCAACTTCCAATGGGATGCAGTAATTTTATCAGTCAGACAGTGGGACTCAATGGGCCATTAGCAGAAGATACCTCCCTGGAGGAAGGGTGAGTTGTGAAAAGATAAAGAACAATGCCCCGCCTGGCCTCAATGGATGGCCTATTAGCAGAATATCTGCTGTTGAGATAAGGATCACTGCCCCCACCCTCAACAGATGGTGATAGAATAGATACCTTTTATCACACCCTGTACTGTAACCCAAGACAGCATTAAAAGAAGACTGTGTATAATTATGACAGCAGTTTTTTCTGCTTCTGCCAACTAACTAGAGAAACACATTCACATTAATGCTTTTAAGCATCTTTGTATTTACACTATTTCATTTCCAGAAGGGTGGTTCAAAACCTGCTATGAGCAGTGGAATAGACAGCAATGCTGGAAGAGACTTAAGTTTTCTATTTAGTAGACAGCAAATTACAGTAATTTCACGATTATAAGATGCACTGAGTATAAGCCGCACTTCTGGGTGTCAGCAGCTTTTCATTCTTTGTCCATATATAAGCCGCACCTGATTATAAGCCGCACTTTGGGTTTGGACCAAAATTGTAGTCAAAATGGTACGGCTTATAATCGTGAAATTACTGTACATAATGAGTCAGTTTTTTAATCGGCTACTGTGACTTGTGCAATATGTTGAGAGAAATAAACGTGAACTTCCTGGAGACATGGCTTCTTTAGGCCATTATTTATTGATCAAAAGGATGAGACAAAAGTAGCCAAGAACCCACCATGGAAAGCACTGCAATAACTACCTCTGTATTAAAGAACCTGCAAGACTGTAGAAAAACTCTGCTGAGTTCTGCTCTGAAAGCCTTTGTGACTATGGGGATGTGAAATTCATGGCATTCCACAGTGAACCTTCTGGTTTGTTCCATTTCTCAGTTCATCACATTTTCTGTCTATTAATATTGAGTTATTGTTGTGCTGGTCTTTTTGACACTGAGCATGGCAGTGATACCTTTTGTTTTACAGCATCAGCCTTGTAGAAATGATGACCTGCACTCCTGTAATGTAACCTAATGATCCCAGGGCAATGGACAACGTGCTTCTCTGAAACTTGATTGTAAACATTTTAATGTCTCCTGTTCATTCTAGCGTTTAAAATTCAGCTTTTATTTGGCGAATGGACTTGGCTCTGACGTTCATAGCTCTGCTAGCTGTAAACAACTTCCAGCCCTGAGCTAAAGCTTGTATGTAAGAAGTAGAGCAGTTTTTTAAAATTGGTATTGTTTTGCTTTCGAGTGACATGGGGCCCTGGACACTCAGTCCCTGTATTTCTGTTATTTTCTTATACATCTCATGACAAGTCTCTAACAAGATTTTCAATTTATTCTCTTTCTGGAGGACACTGTAGATTTAATGCCATTAATAGAGAGTCTGGTTTTATTTCTCACAGTGGATGTTCTTCACCAAACAGTTTATTAAGTTCTTCAGGCCAGAAGAGAGTAGAATGAGCGTAGTCAGGTATGGTACTGGGAGTGGAATTTGTACCATTTCTTTGGCAGTAGCACTGAAACTGCTGTGGAAGGAAACCTGAGCAGCAGTGGACAGTGCCCTGGAGATGCTGGAGAGCCCTAGGCTGTCTCTGCAGACCTCACTCAGCCGTGTGTGCACAAGAGATGTGCTTGACTGGGCTTCTTCTCTGTCAGTTGCACCACTGCAGCTGCTGGCTGCAGCTCCTGTGGTAGGCTGAACAGCTAGAACAGACTGAAAGTGACTTTCCTTAATAGTTTAGGTGAAGAGTATTCAGAGAAGTAAACGGCTTCTTTTTTTTTTTCTCCTGTTAATTCTCAATGCTAACACAGTGAAGTTGCTTTTAGACTGAGTGGAGTTCATTTGAAGAGAAGTTTTGGGATATATGATAGGATAAATTTAGTTTGTACACTATTTTATTTTGGGATTTGCAGGAGTGTGTGCAGAGCTGCTGCCCAGTGCTGCCCTTGGTATCTGTCCAGATAAATCCCAGGCTCTTGGGATGTGTGTGCGGCATCCTGAAGTGCCAGAGGGATTTCTTTGCTTGCATCTGATGTGAAGTAGTGCACCCGATACTAGTGAGATTAACTGAACGTGTACCATAATTAATTAATTATATTCTGTGTTTATTCAAAAAAAGGGTCATTAATCAGCAGGAATTTGGGTATCTTAATTTAAACAGATGTCTGCTAAGACCCCCAGTGTCAGCACTGCTAGGTTCAGCCTAAGGAGAGCTGCTATGAGGAGCAGAGACTGATTGCAGGGGGCTGTGCCTACTGAGAACAAATCCTAACAAATGTTCCCTCTGACCATCTGCATCCTGGCAGGAAAATGGGGAGAGATCAGGTGTAGCCAAGGACATCAGGCAAAACAGCTATTTCAAAAAAGTAGTGGAAGTCTGTTTTGGTTTGAAAGACAGGTATCTGCTAAGGAAGATGGGGCCTCCCTTGGAATGGATAATGTAAAACCCTTCTCTCCAAATTATTATAATTCTTAAATTAAGGGGCTCTCAGGCAAAAAATGAGGAGACGAGTAATAGTTCTCTACTAGTATGTATAACAAGGCAAACAAAACAACAACAACTATGGAATTAATACCAAACAGAACAGGGACCCAGTAACACGCCTCTTGGCCACGGGCTCTTTCCCCTTTGGTGCAGTTCCCGTCGCAGTCGGCAGGGAGCGCTGGCGGCTCCTGGTTGGGGGGCAGGTACGATTATTCCCTGCGGCTGCAGGGGGCGCTGTGGTGCAAGATCGGGAAGCACACGGTAATGGTGGCCGTGTCCCAGATGGGAAGGGATGGAAAAGGGAGGCTTTGCTTCACAAACCCTGGGGCAGGGTGAGTCCCAGTGCTCCAGAAGGACTCTGAGGAGCACCAAGCTGGAACAGCAGGAATGAGCAGAAATCCTGGGGTGGCGGATGAGCTATATTAGAAACTCCATGGTGATAGCTGGAACTGCAGGATGTCCTGTCAGGCCCAGCAGCATAACAAACACAGCTCCCGGCTGGGTTATGGCAGTGGCAGAGAAATTAAATTCCTTTCCCTCCAGCCACAGCTCCAACCATCCTCCTTCAAAGCCTGGAGAGAGAGAGCAGAGCAGCTGCCTCCAGTCCCATCCTTTACTTCCAAAAATATTGGTATCTCCCTCTTTGGAGAGAAACTCCCAGAGAAAAAGAAGAACTGTAGCCAGATGTTACATTCCTCTCCTGAACCTTGGCCACTCTTTAGTTTTTCTTATGTACCCATAAATACCCAGTACTTAGTTTCCTAGCAACTTACCGGAAAAAATTCTCTAAGTAAAAAAGAAAGAAACCCAACCCCCAACATTATTTACCCCAGATTTTTTCCCATACTAACATTTTACATCAAGGTTAAACCTTTAAATTATATGCATTCATGCAGTACCTTAATTATATACATTTATACATGCAGGTACGGACACAGGCACAGTGTCATGGGAATTTGTCCTAAAACAAGGTCCCCTTGAGATATGCACCAGGTCTCTCCATCCTTTCACATCACCTACCAGGTGCAACCTGGTCTCTGAGCAAAGACAACCCCACAGATGGGATTGCCTTTACTGGAGGCAGAATTCACCCAAACAGTTTTACCCAGCATACCTCTCATGTGTACCATGGGAACCTTATCTCCATCGGGTGTTCCCAAGGACTCAGATTGGGCAGGGCTTGGAACCTCAGATTTACTTTGGTAAATTAATCTCCCAGTTCATGCAAGTCCCCCTCACCAAGTGCTTTTAAGGTGGTTTTAAGCAGGCCATTGCACTGTTCGACCTTCCCAGCTGCTGGTGCATGGTAGGGGATGTGTTCCCTAACCCTGCTGTTTATGAGGCTGTTCTTGAAATGAGTCCTGTTGTCTGACTCAATTCTCTCAGGGGTACCATGCCTCCAAAGTACCTGTTTTTCAAGGCCCAGGATGGTGTTCCAAGCAGTGGCGTGGGGCACAGGGTAGGTCTCCAACCATCCGGTGGTGGCTTCCACCATGGTCAGCACGTAGCGCTTGCCTTGGCGGGTTTGAGGCAGTGTGATGTAGTCAATCTGCCAGGCCTCCCCGTACTTACAGTAATTTCACAACCATAAGGTGCACCGGACTATAAGGCACAGGTTTTTTTTGCAGCGAGGCTTCGCCCCCAGCTCCCCGTGCGCGGTTGCTGGCCGAGGCCCCACCTCAACCTGGCAGCCATTGGCCCCCGGGCCCGCCTGTACTCTGCCCTGATGACCTGAGGCATCATGGGCCCATCAAGCCAGGAACAATTCTCCCTTTTGTTGCCAATCTATTTTTGACACATCTGTTTTTGCAGTCTGATCTACCTGCTCGGTGTGTCGGTGCTCCTCATGAGCCCAGTTCTTGGGGACATGGGCATCTACATGATAGACTTTCATGGGTAGCTTCTCTACCTGGGTGGCAATGTCTTTCCACTCATCAGCAGCCCAGATTGGTTTTCCCCTACTTTGCCAGTTTGCCTTTTTCCACCTTTCCAGCCAGCCCCACAGAGCATTGGCTACCATCCATGAATGAGTGTAAAGGTAGAGCTTTGGCCACTTCTCTCTTTCAGCAATGTCCAGGGTCAGCTGAACAGCTTTGAGTTCAGCAAGTTGACTTGATCCACCTTCTCCTTCAGTAGTTTGTGCAACCTGTCGTGTGGGGCTCCATACGGCTGCTTTCCACTTCCAGTTCATCCCCACGATGCGGCAGGAGCCGTCGGTGAAGAGAGCGTAGCATGTTTCATCTGCTGGCAGTTGGTTATACGGTGGGGCTTCCTCAGCTCGGGTCACTTGTTCCTGCTCCTCTTCGTCAGTGAGACCAAAGTTTTCACCTTCTGACCAGTTCGTAATTATCTCCAAAATCCCAGGGCGATTCAGGTTTCCAGTGCAGGGGCGTTACGTGATGAGGGCAATCCACTTGCTCCATGTGGCGTCAGTGGCGTGGTGGGTAGAGGGAACCTTTCCTCTGAACATCCACCCTAGCACTGGTAGTCAGGGTGCCAGGAGGAGTTGTGCTTCCGTCCCAATCACTTCTGAGGCAGCTTGGACTCCCTCATAGGCAGCCAAGATCTCCTTATCTATTGGAGTGTAGTTGGCTTCAAACCCTCTCTAACTTCAGCTCCAAAATCCCAGTGGTTGACCCCGAGTCTCCCCAGGCACCTTCTGCCAAAGGCTCCAGAACAAACCCTTCTTCCCAGCTGCAGAGTAAAGCACATTCCTCATCTCTTGTCCTGTCCTGACTGGGCCAAGGGCTACTGCATGAGAAGACCTTTATTTGATTTTTTTTGCCGCAAGCCTGTCAGTCCAATCAGTCCTTCTGTGTGTAAATACAGTGCCCATATGTCCTCTGCCAGAACTTCCTTTGACTCCTTGTTGTACTGCATTGTGCAGTTTCTAGATAGGAAAATACATTTCATTCAGATGGTAAAGCAGCTTAGCAATCTGTGGGATGGAAAGGTGTGATCTGTCTTAATCATTGTTTTTCCTGTGTGTGTTGGATTCTTGTCGTGTACTTTAAAGATGTTGCTTTCCAGAAAATAGCTTAGTGGAAAGGCAGAAATATGATTTTGACTGCTGCTGAAATGGGTGACTTCTCGTCTAATACTTAGCAGCTGATTGGTTTTTCTCCTCTAAATCTGTGTTTTCCATTTGCAGTACATTTTGCCTAATTAAATGTTGTCAGATACTGTCTGACCTGTGGTTGTAGAAAGCCCTTAGGCTCAATTTATGAAGGAAGAAACTGTGCCATAGTGTCGGTGGGATTAGTGATTCTGAAAATGCCATCATTGTTTAGAACAGAAAAAGTGGAAAAAGAAGATGCATGTATGTGGATTGCAGGAAGACGTTTTCTCACTCAATATCCTAAGAATATTTGTCTTTATGAGTGTCTTGTTTTTTTTTTCCTTCGAAACCATGGTAAGTAGTTTCCTTTCTTTATTGCTGTTTCCTCATTCCCATTGACATTTGAGATGATGTTTTCCTGGCTCTTCAAGTGAGACTTGAGGGAGCTGTCACCACCTGACAGAGAACTGTTACTCAATTATGTTCTGATTTAAGAGTAGCCTTTCCTAGTGCACTGTACAAGGGGTACCTGGTGACCCTGACTGAAAACAGCTGTAAAGCAGCCAAGGAGGAAGGAGGAATCCACTGCTTGATTTTATTGCTGGTAAGTGATGCTAAGGTGTTAAGTTCAACCATGCAGAGGCAGAAAGTGATGCACAAAGTATGATTTGCCTGCTAGGAATGTACTTTTTTATTTTAAACTAGCAGGAATGTCAGTAACAACTGTGCTGTTGCATTAGGTCTGATTTAGTGATTCTGTAATTAGTGCTCTCAGTTTAGCATCTGTTTTTGAGGTAGCACAGCAGGTCCCAAAGTAATCACAATGCAAATGCTCTTTTGCAGTATTTTGAAGAATTAAGTTCTAAAATCAAAGTTCTGTTTGACTGTATCTATGAATTTTTCTACTTTTCCACCAGACTGTGGAAGTGCCGTGTTCATCTTTAGTCAGGGGGAATAAAGACTTAAATGCCTCTGTTTATGTCTCCTAATGACCATTGCTAAAATCATTCTGTGACTGATTTGGTGTACCCAGGTATCCTTGATTTCATGAGATGATGGATTTTGCTTCAAGCTCCAAAGGAAGGACAAAAAGTATGTTGGCACCTGTCTCAACGTAATTTTAAAGTCTGCATATGTGGTGGAAATAATAATTCAAAGGATCATAGTATTTCGGAGAAATAGATCTGAGGGAAGTAAAAATGCAGGTGTTTTATAATATACAAAAGGTAGCTGATATGTAAGAATGTAAATAAATGTTTGCCTAATTGATCAGTGCTCTCACTGTTGACTCATCAGGAGCACCTCTGTATGCAAGAGAAATGACTACAGACTGCTGTAATATACTGCACTGTCCTCCTTAAAAGAAAACCTCTTGCTTATTTAGCTCTAAAGCCAACTTTTTCATTTTTTTCCCTGTAAAATAGAAAATACTTCCTTAAAACAGTCTGTTCTGTTGTGATTGTAGCTGTTGCATGGGTTTTTAATATGCAAATATTTCTTTATTAGAAGTAGAAAGAAATTTTCTGAAATATTGCTTTCCTTGGCTTTAGGAAAGTTCTAGGATAGGAGTGAGGGAATATTTTTCAAATGACTGCGTAAATATAAATAATGCATTGAGATATTCAGATTAAAATTCAGAATTGTTTGTTCAAAAATACACAACCATTAATCTCAGAATGGAAGTGTCATTTTGGTTTTCATATTTTCAGCTGAAAAACATGTCTAAAATAAAAGAGGGGATTTTTTTTCCCCCTAATAAGCAGAAAACAATAAAAACAAAGCTGTGATTGTCATATGAACTTTCCTGCAGCAATATAGCCGCAATCACTCTTTTGAGTTGCATTAATACCCTTCAAATCGCATAATAAAACATTGCATCATAAATAATTACCTGGCAATTGTGTATTTCTCTTCCATGCACAAATTACCATATCCCAGCTGATGCCTTTCAATTCTCCCAGACACAGAACATTTAGGTGTTTAAGCCATTTTAACAATAGCTCTTTCTCTGCTTGTTGGAAATGAAGGGAAAAGATTTTCTTTTCAAGTGCTTCTGTAGAGGTTTCAGATGTTTTAAAGCTCTCAGGAAAAGTTTTTGTGTGCTCAGAAGGCTTCCACTGACTCCAGTGGTTTCTAAGGATCGTAATCAACAGTTTATATCCAAGTTACATTTGCAGTAACTGGAAAAGCGATCTGATGAGTGAGGCGTGAAAGCACAGGCCAAGGAGATGCCTGGGAGGAACTGGCTCTGTGTATGTGTGTGTCCTTTACACGTGGTGTGGAATACGAGTGTTGTGCTCTATGTTTCAGTGCTGGTTAGAAATCGCTGACTATCTGCTTTTTCTCAACAAAACTGCAAGTACAAATCCAGTCCAAATCTCCTTCCTGATGAGGGCCTGCTAAACAGGTGCAGAGCCCCAGCTCCATGAGCAGCAGTGCCCTCTGACACAGCAAGAAGTTACTGTCGTCTATTTACAGACTCCTGAGTACAAAATAAAAGCTGTTCCAGCTGATTTATATGGGTGCTGTAGTCATTCTCTGTTGTGCCTAGCCCCTTAAAGGATAATTCCTTGGTTTGGGATGTGTTCAGCATGACCAGAAAGGAGGGCGAGGTGATTGTCGCTGGGGCTGGTCATGATGTCCTGCCATGGATAAGCATCTCTGTGCTTATCCCTCTGTGCAAGGGAGCATCTGCTTCTTCCACACAGAATGTGCAAATCTCTTTGTGCTCCTATGGAGAAACTGCCTGGCTTGGCAGTTCCCTCATCTGAAACCACCATGTTTTAACAAAAAAGCAGCATTCTGTACAAGTGCTAGTGTAGAACTACTCCAAACCACTGCTGATTTATTCCTTTCACATCAACTTCTCCAGGCCATACTTTGTTATTAGATTTCACACAGAGTCCAACCTTAAAGGTAGCTTTAGCTTTTTTTAGTTCACTGTCTGATTATATTTAATCCCAGCACAGCAAAGGTAGGAGATTTGAGGAAGGCCTGGGATAGGATGTGGCACTGCCAGGACTTTCTTTGGAGTGAACAAGATCACATCGGTCCCCATTTCTTAAACAATATAAAATTAATATCTTCTGAGTTTTGCAATCGTTGGAGTTGTGGAAGCTCTTCAAAGAAGTTATGGAAACTGTGTAGGAAACCTGTTAGTTTTTCAAAGGTGCTTTAATCTCTTACTATTGCCTTCCAGCAAATTTGTGTACTTGCTTCATTTATGAAAATTAAGTTCTTGTAATATTTAGGGTAAGATAATATCAACAGGAATCCTGTGGGAAAATTTTATTACCAGCATTTGCCTTGGGTAATATCTTATTTCATATAATGATGAAATAGGTCTTTTTGTATTCTCTGGGGTGATTCAAAAACATCTGCTTCCCATTAACTCCTCCAAGTACTTTGTTTAAAAGAAATGTATTAAAGAAACCTTTCACAACTTTTAGCAGAGCAACTGTCTCTTATTTAGTCTTGGGCTAAGTGCTTTCCAATATGAATGATTGCTCTGGCAGAAAGGACAATTAGAGCAGCAGCCTGCAATAAAACAGCACCCAGTCCTATTTGCAGAGTATTAATGGTCTGCTTTCCCAGCAGGTTATGATCCAGATAATGCAAAATGAGCTGCTACTAAGAGTTCCCAGAATTTTATAATGCTTTATTATGTTTCCTTCTTTTTGCAGCAGCTGCTGTAAATGAACAAGTTAGAGACCCTTGGTGGTTGAAATTCTGCAAAGGTGTGGGATGATTCTCAGATTTGTGATTCTTCACTCCTGAGTTAATAGGAATGTTGTTGTCCAACAGTGTTAATGTTTTGTTGTCTCCTTTGTTTTTTAGTCAGAAAAGCGTTTGAATTTTTATTCAATTATTTTCATGATTTAATCTGAAATTATCTTCAGAAGATAACACTGAGAGCTATTTTTAGCAACTCTCCTGTCTGGTCTTACTCCATTTCCACCATTCCATTAGTATTCAGTCCTGTTTCTGTCTCTTGCATCTGTCCTATATTTCTTGTTTTCTGGCAGAACTAAATTTATAGCTGCCTTTGTACTCTCTGATCCCTCTGATACCTTCACTGCAGAATTCTCTCAGCATTGCAGGGTGGGAGTCTGTGCCCCACAATTGCCTGTGGTTCCCTGGGGATGTGGAGCCTTGGCAGCCTCTGCCTCAACCATTCTCACTCTGTGGTGGCAAAAATAACAAATTATTCACTTGTGCATTTACATTACTGATTTGCCTGTGTCCTTTCCCTGGATATGCAGGAATATTACCATGCTGCACATTTCATGGCTTGCTGCTGAGCTGATACATGTGAAGTTTGAACTCTCTGAAATATTTGAAATAACTTTTTCATTTTTTATTCCTACAATTGCTTACCATGGAAATGCACAAAACTAGGCTTTTTCTGTGTGTATAAGTGCAATACTTAGTTTCATGTAATTTTATGTTCCTATTTTTAAGAAAGTAAGCAGGTGGTTCAGATGTATGGGATTTTTTCCCCCACTTGTTGATTTAACTTTAGTGTCCAAGGGGGTTATTTTTTTGGTATTTGAAGCAGGTTTTTTTTCCTGCTCTATTTTATCTTTCTAATAATACTGGTAGGCCAAAATGGTGTTACAGCTATCAGTAATTAAATTTGGAATGTTTATTGCACATCTAAAAGGCACCTAATCTTTTGTGGTAAGGGCCAATATTTAATGATAACTTACCCAACTTTTCTGAATTGTTTTGTGCTTCTATTTCATGCACCATGGAATTGGTGGAAGCCTCTTCATGAACCTTAGTGTGCTTTGTTTCAATATGTAAGCAAGTATGTGACATAAATAAACATGTATATGGCTGTCATGTTGTGTGTTTTGTGGTAAGAGTTATGGATTTAGGGAAAAAATTTGCTTGTTTGCTTTAGTAGCATGGTTGTAAGGGTGTTCATGTTGTCACTGCTGCAGGCGGGTTCTGGTTTTATCTGTTTAATAGGTGTTGGACTCATAGCATCTTGGTGGTTGAAAATCACGATTTTTTGTGTTTGTAAAGCAGTTACACTAATTTGTCTCCTGTTTGTTTCACATCCTACTGGAAAAACAACTGATTCTCCTCAGCCTTGTAAATCCTAGAAGATTGCAAAGGTACATAGAAGGCAAAATAATGCATCAGTAATGCATCAACCTTTGTTTCTCTGTAACATCTGTCAGCTCCTAATCAGAGGACAGTGCAGGATAGGACATTCCTGTATGTGTGAAATTTCTTTCTAGAACTTGAGAGTATTAATAGTGGCAAATATCTGTGTATTACATCTCTAGCACTGTTGTAAACTCGTTTCTGTGAGTACTGCTTTATGAGTCTTCTCAGGCACTCAATACACGAGTGGACTGTGAGACATGAGGGCTCTGAAATACCAAGGTACTAAATGAGTTTTCTGGACAACTCTGACAGAAAAGCCAAGTGAATTGCATCTTTCTTGTGCTGTAATTGTGCTCTATCCTTCCTTTGCTTGCTTGTCTGAGAGCTCTGGTCTGACCTGTGCCCAGTATTGCTGTCACGGACCCCAAGTGGGAAACATTTACCAGAGTCTTCTGTGTTACCTTCTGTGCTCGAGATTTGTAGCTATTTCTTATCCAAAATTCAGGAGCAGTGTCTGTGTTGATGCTTGTAAAAGCCAGCCAAATGATTGGAGGTGGCTCTGCAGAGTGCTAGTTTTTTTTAACCACGTGCAATAAACAAATAGCAAAATGTGTGCAGCCCCCAGTGCAGTTCTGCTCCTACAAAGTGATTTGTAGCTAGCTAGCAGGATCACGTGCCACGAATGCTCATTCTAGCTAAATCTCACTGTATTTTGCAGTTTGCTCAAATGGGAGATGAATGGTTGGTCTTGAAGCAAAGCAAAATGCACTTCTTTTGAGAGGTGAGAATTATTTCAGCTTCACCGGAAAACACATTGATTTTTCAAACTCATCTTAAAATACAGAATGCTTGGCGCTATCCTATTCCATTTCTTTGACCTTTCTGAACCGGATTTGATGGCAATTTTACATGTAAGCAACAGCTCAGACCATAATGTAAAATTAATAATACTAGTGTTTTACTCCAGAGCTGAGGCATTGGTATTAACTTTTGATTTGGAAATGAATAAAACTGTAGTTTACAGCTCTGAGTTGCTGTAATCATGAGTTGAATGCAATAATGGCTGACTCAGCAATGCTTAAAGCCTTCAGTTTCAATCCTTGTGGTATGTGAGAATGCCAATAAGTCAAGCAACATTTGGAGATTTCCTGGGAACAGAGTAGTAAATTTCAGAGTAAGACAAAGGAAATTTTTGTCTTTTACTGATTTCCAGCTTACTGGTGAAGCCTATAAATTTAGAAAAGTGTGGTTCAAAGAAGATTGAGAAGTTAAAGTTTAAATTAAAAAAGTGGAATGGATTAATATTTGTCTACTGAAAACCAATTAGAAAAAGAAACTTCTTTTCCCTCTAAATTTTACTACATGTAGACTCGGAAGGAATCAAAAGTTGTATGCAGGTGCAATAGCCTTGGTGAAATCAAGGGGTGTATTTATCATGTTACTAATCTGCTCAAAATACTGTAAAAATCCACGTGGACAATTAGATTACTTGTAATGAAGGTTGTAGCTGCCATGGAAATTGCACTTGGTTTGTTCACTGATGAAGTTTCATTAATTACAACAGCATAAACAATGGCTTGGGATTTTGGGAGAAAGCACTAGTCTGGGGGAGGTGAAAAAGGGGAGAGCACAGTGTGTTAACTGCCCTTGTTTTACTGAGCCAGCAAGGTAAATCCTGCACATTCAGGGCTCTCACTGAGGAACAAAGAAAATTCTGTCATTAATGATAGGTCTCGTGAGAATTAGGTGTTCTTCCCCTTCCATGATGGGAGGAGAGCTCTGTAATTTTAGGCAGCAAACAATGTGATTGTTTATCCTCTCCAACACATGATGCCTTTCTGAACTACTCCAGAGTGCATCTTTCCCCAGTGGCTTGTGTGACATTCCCACACACAGGGATCTGGCTTCTATCTCAGGTTAGTTTTCCCTTTGCCAGTTTCAACTTTTGTTTGGTTTTGGTACTCCTAAAAGATTGCACTTGAGTTCTGGGGAAATTTGTTCCAGCAGCGGTAGTCTCACTTGAGAGGTGCCTTCAAAGGTTACTGAGCATAAAGCTATGGCAAATCAGCCCCTAACGATAATTAAAACTCAAAAAATGGCTTATACAGTCATTGTCCACTTGAAAAAAGAAGACAAGTTACAGTAATTTCCTAAATGACCTGGGTTCATAGAAAGTGCAAGATTATAGGGACAAGATGGCGCACATCTGATGTGTGATGCAAAACACTCTTTCCTGAAGAAGCTTTATTCCTGAGTCTGTGATATGAAGTCCGGATTTTTAATTTACAGTAATTTCATGATTATAAGATGCACTGATTCTAAGCCGCACTTAAGGGTGCCAGCAACTATTCATTCTTTGTCCGTACATAAGCCGCACCTGATTATAAGCCGCAGGTTACAATACAGGGTGTGATAAAAGGTATCTATTCTATCACCATCTGTTAAGGGTGGGGGCAGTGATCCTTATCTCAACAGCAGATATTCTGCTAATAGGCCATCCATTGAAACCAGGCAGGGTATTGTTCTTTATCTTTTCACAAGTCACCCTTCCTCCAAAGAGTCATTTTCTGCTAATGGTCCATTGAGTCCCACTGTGTGACTGATAAAATTACTGCATCCCATTGGGAGTTGCTCCAGCCAGGGGCAAGAGCCCAACATTTCTTACCAAGATAAAAACAGAGGTTTTGGGACACTAAGGGAGCCCCTCTCCCACTGTCTGACTGATAAAATTACTGCATCCCATTGGGAGTTGCTCCAGCCAGGGGGAAGAGCCCAACATTTCTCACCAAGATAAAAACAGAGGTTTTGGGACACTAAGGGAGCCCCTTTCTCCACTGGACTCCAGAGGAAAACTGGATTTCTCCACATCACCACTGGACCTCCGGAGGGAAACTGCACCTTGTACAGGAGCACTGCTCCAACTGAATCACATCTGTCACTGCAGGAGGATGCAACCACCATTTAATGGGACTGCTGCCAACACCCTGCCTGATGGGATGTCAGGTTGTACTCTGACTTTGTCAGGGTTTGGAGTTTGTTTCTTTGTAGTACTGTATTTCCATTTTAATTTCCCTAGAAAAGAACTGTTATTCCTAATTCCCATATTTTTGCCTGAAAGCCCCTTGATTTCAAAATTATAATAATTTGGAGGCAGGGTGTTTACATTCTCCATTTCAAAGAGAAGTTCCTGCCTTTCTCAGCAGACACCTGTCCTCCAAACTAAAACAGCAACTTTTTGTTCTTTGTCCATATATAAGCCACACCTGATTATAAGCCACACTTTGGGTTTGGACCAAAATTTTAGTCAAAATCGTGCGGCTTATAATCGTGAGATTACTGTATATAAAAACATTTCTGAAAAAGTATGAAGTTGACACATGAGGAAAATCCATTGTACCAAAGTGTCCAAACCATGGGGGCTTTTTGATATAATGTAATCACATCTGCTGAATAGAGCTGATTTATTCAAAACAACCACTGGGGATTAAATCATTGGCATTTATTTACATCTTAGTTGAGATGTAAATCTGGTCATCTTAGCATTGTCTCAAAGTCAGGCCACCTTGAAATATGCTGCTGAGCTTTCTCCTGTTATTGAGAACATTTCTATTGTGCATATTACCCTCAGGTAGATAAGCAAAATAACCATTAATCCTATGATTCTCCCTGTTTTAAGGGGCTACTTAAGAAGATAAAGTAGAAATACAAGAGCATTTTTCTAGCTGCCAGGCTCAGGAGAGCCTGATTAATGCTCAACTGTGTTTACTTAAGTAGAGAGACTGTCTCAGATGAGTGAGTACTCTGCTGTTTCCCAGGTGGGGTATTCCCTGGAATATTGCTTGCTTCATCATAGCCGTTGCTAAAAGCAGCAGATGGCTTTATTGTTGTTTTTCCAGCCTTTGCCTGCTGTGGCTGTGGCCCATATTCTCTGGGCATTTGGGGATTTGTCCCAGTACTTCCAGTTATAAACAACCAGCACTGGTGATAGAAACTCAGTAGAAACTCCAAGATACAGAAGCCTGTTTCCATAATGCAGAAAGTTGTTCTGCACTGTTTTCTCTGAAAACAGTGATGACTCTCATTAGATAAAGATCTGTGCATCATAGCCATTTAGGTTGGAAAAGACCTTTAAGATCATCGAGTCCAACTGTTAATCTAGCACTGCACATGAGAACACAGAACATGTTTTATCAACAAGTAAGTGCATCTTGTAGCTTAGTTCTGATGGCAGTACTTTCATAAACACACAGAGGATGCAGAACAAGTGTGAATCTTCAGCTCCTGCCAGTAGACAAAAGTTCATTCCATGCTGAAGCAGCTGAACATATAACTTTTTATTATGCTGAAGTGTTACTGTCTTTTCTTATGGGCAACAAAATAAATGGCTTGTTCACCCAGCTGAACATTTTTTCCATCTCTGTTCAGTAGATGTAGAAAATAAATTAGGTTTCTAGCCTTCATGCTGTATTTGATGAACCTAAGTTGCACATCTTCCCTGTTTTTGACATGAGACTATATTGCCATAAAACATTGGCTGGATGAAGTATTGCAATGAACTGTTTCCACCAGTCATATCCTGGAACACAGATGTGCAGGGAAGGCTTTTGTTGTGCTGAACACACTTCAAGGAAGACCTGTTCCAGAGTAAAAACCTACGGAAAAGCATGGTAATACATTTTTAGGCCATTTATGTATTGCCTAATGCATTGAGTTTTGTGTGCCTGAAAAATAGTGAGGTAAACTGACCTTAACTGCAGCATATTTTTATAACAATAATAGCGATATAGCATCATTAAAAAAAAAAAAAAGAAATGCCAGTATATTTTGGAAGTGTAGATATATATTTGAAGTCTGGTTTCCGGTGTTAACTTTGGCTCCTTGCTGTTTACGCTTTAGTCCCTTAAGTTTATTTAAAAGGAGAAAGCACCTGGCTTTTACAGTGATTGAGACTTTATTTCATTCTCTGTATGCTCACCATCCCCAAACTGAGAGTACAGATCTATGAATTTCTTTTATTGTACTCCGGTCTCTTGGCTTATGCACATTGTAGCTGTCTCAGTTCTGTTTCTCTTGGTATGGAAAGAGAACAATGCCTTTGTGCCCATCACATCAGGTGAGAAGGTCAGGAAGTCTTTGGGGCTATGACCAGACAGTGTTTTAAACTAAACTAAACTAAACTAAAGTTTGTCCAAAATGGTTGTGATTATTAAAGGTGACGTGTTTGTAATTGGCTTAAGTTAATCTGTGATTTAAAAAAAAAAAGAGACAAGGAAATTATGGAGATTGGAAAAAAAAGAAAAAAAAGTGTGTTTTGTAGAACCCAATGCTTTTAGCTGTTTACTTAAAACTTTCTTATGTGTGGCTTTTGTACCTCATTTTAGAGCCAGCACATCTTGGGAATTGGTTTTTGAATGATGGACAGATCATTAGAGTGCTGAGGAGCTGTGTATGGGATAAGTGCCACCAATCCTGTCCTCCCAGGTTGTGTTGCTTTCAATTCAGGCTAAAGCTGCTGCCCTTGTGATGCAAAAGATCACAAGGAGCTGCTGATTTGGATGGAGCGCCTGTCTCAACAGCAGGAAATAGCTCTGGCTGTAAGAAGCCTTTGTTGAGAGATATCAGCAGCTATTAGCACAAGCGGGATCCCAGATGTCAGGGGGCTGGGGATGCTGCTGGTCCCAGTGGTTTGTCAGCCACGTTACTGGTGACAGTTTCTGTGAGCTGCTTGCCTAAAGCACTCCTTGAACTAATGGGAATTGGTGTGCAAGGAAAGGTCTGAAAATGGGAAACACCAGACTTCAGAGGAGGTGTGCTCAGTCTTCAGTACGAGGTGGAGCTTGAAATTTTAGTCTGGAATGCAAACCAAAGTCCTTTCAGATTATGATGAATTATTTCCAAAACCTGAATTTTATATACCAATATTAAACTATTGTTAGGAAGCAATACATGTGAACTCTGAAAATGGGGTAATAAATCTTTCATGTTACCTTTTTGAAATGCTCCAGTGATTTATGTAGCTGGAGAGCAAGACCTCCATTTGGTACCCACCCAGCATACTGGAACAGGACTGTGCTGCCAGTGTGTAATTCAAATATTCCAGACATGGAGTAGCCTCTGAGAGCTGTGACAGGCAGTCACAGGTAGTGGTGAGCAAAGCTGTTGGGAAGAATTAACAGTAATGATTATCAATACTGCAAGAAGCTGCACAAAAACCATGAAGTGAGTTGTGAAGGTCTGAAATGTATTGCTAGGAATAAGGTGGAAGGCTTAAATTCAGCAATGGAGCTGCATAAATTGGTGCTTAGGTCTTTAAGGACTCCTGGAACTTTTTAGGCAGACAAACATTGGCTTAGGGTTTGTCAGATCAGAGTAAGATAGACATAATAACTTAAGTCTGCCTTTGTTCCCGAGAACGTGCTGAAAAGATGGCTTTGTCACTCACAATCCCTGGATGGCAGACACCTGGGAATAGCTGTGGTAACTTCAGGAGAGGCAGGAGCTGTGTGGAGGCTTGTGCAGCTTGTGTTTGCCTAAGTCTGTTTGTTCTGCAAAGCTGAGGGACAGTTCTTTGTGCAGCACTTCCAGGGGGTCTCGGGAGCTCTCAGTAACCACACACCATATTTCTTTGACGTGAATGGAGGGCACCCTGCTAATTTCTCTTACATATTTTCCAGTGCTGGGAGGAGCAGCAAAGCTGTCATGATTAATTTTTAAAAAAAGTCTAAGAACAAAATTCTAGGACTCATGGACCATGAGTATTTACATAGAACAGTGAGTGTATTTAAATAAATGAGCCTTAAAAATCAGTTTAAAATGCTGGAGTATACTAACAGAAAATAATGCTTTGGAATCCCAGCAGTGAGAATAAAGCTGTTCATGGTATGTGGTGTGAGTTGATACAGGACTCTGCTCAGAGATTACACTGATAAATCATTTTTCCATGTAGGGACAAGCAAACCTTCCCTTAACAGAAGCCCTCTGTGGGGAGCCATAGATATTTTAAAAAGCAGTCTTTGGCTCGTGGTGCTAATTATCCACTGTGCTCTGGAGCAGTGCTCAGCCATGGCCCGGTCGCAGCAGAGACCTCTGAAACTGTGACCTGCACCTGTGCTCATGCAGGACTGGCACTGCACAGCTGCAGGACACAGCCCCTGCTCAGGCCTGGATAAACCTGTTAATCCTGATAATCACATGCACCTTCATTCTGCTGTGTTCGTAGCCTGGGTAACCTGTGATGCGGCTGCCCTGGACGTGCTCCTTAAGGGAAGTGTTGAGAATGTGATGTCAGACTGCTCTGGCAACAGTGCAGGATTATTCTTATTCCAACAGCTGTTTTCAGTTCGTACATTCTTAAAACATGGTGAAAGAACAATTTCATGCTATGCTTTCAGGTCTGAATATTCTAAGTTAAGAAAAAATAATGTTTTTAATATTGTGCTTAGCCTTGAAATCCAGATTTCAGAGGTTGCTTTATAATTTTTTTTTGGTCTCTCATTATTTAGCATCTCAGATGATGTGATTTTTATGAAGCTTCATTTAGAGCCCTCTTTTGGAGGCAGAAGGCCTGTGGGTATTTATTTCTGCAGTGTTAGAAGGGGAGGAGGAAAGTAGTCAAACACTCTGACTTCTAGAGGGTCCCATTCATTTTAAGCTCAGTTCAGTGTGAACTGTAGTGTTGTCACATAACTTTTGACAGCATTAAAATATTTCTCACTGTCTCACTGAGCATTTGAGGTCTGCTGCAGACATGCACAGATTCTGTGGAGGAAGGAGAACAGAATATCCCAGGCTGCTTAACTGCACAGTGGTCCTGGTACTTCACTCAAGGTGTAGATTTACATTTTTAGAATAGATGTGGGACCCATGAAGGAAAGCTGAGTGTGTCTTACATCTTGACTGTCCTAAATGCAGTTTGAGTGAAATGAACTTCTAGTTCTGTAAATTTAGTAATTTGTTACTTTATTCTACTTTATTGTGAGCTCCTTCAGTATCTCTCAGGAAAGGTCAAACTACTGTATTTTGACTTTTCTGATAATCTACTATCCCACTTATTGCCTAGCTACAAAGAGAATTCATTCTGCAACATCTAAGAAGCACCAAGTGCTTGAAAGATTGGTTTTTTTCCCCTAGGGAATTCATTACTTTTGAGAAATGTTTTTGCCCAACCTGAGCTACAGCAGCTCACACGGAAATGAGAAATTTAGGAAGCTGATGAATTTTGTGTTTTAGTTACCTTGCTTATCATAATTAAATGCTTTGAAGCACATGTTGGTATTGCTGTGAGGAATCACATTTCACAGGAGAGTAACTGGTACCACACTGTCCTGGAAGCAGGGGACAAGTTGCCTGTAGTGTCTGGCCTACCTCAGCTGTATTTATTTTTCTTGCCGATGACCTCTGTTACATCTAAACATAAATCCTGTTGCTGAAATATCACCAAAGATCAAAATCCTCCTTGCAGCTTGTTGGACAGTTCAGCTTCAGAGGAAAGCAGAGCTTTGCAGGTGTTCCATGGGAGCTGTGAACAATCACCTCTTCTTTACACTGATGGATGCTGGAACGTGATGTGAGTGGAAAATGTAATCAGAACACCTTTTCAGGGGTAATTTGGATTTGTACAACACTAAAGATCTGAGAGCTGTAACCACAGTGAAGGCCCTTGCCTGTCTCTTTCTTGCATAGTTTTTATTTAGTGAAGACATGTCTTAACTTGAGATGCACTTCAGAATAGATCTGGTTTTTTGGCTCTTGATTGCAAATTACATTTTCTGTTTTCCCAGCTTTTTCCAAAGTAACTTTTCAGCCTTTTACATTGATTGTTCCCCCAGGAAATGTCAGACTACTGAGCCCCCTGATTTTAGTCTTGTCGGTAGCCTCTCACAGTGGATCCAGCTGATGCCAATTTGTTCTTTTGTCTGAATGGTTCCCTGGTTCAGTCCCCACAGCTGCCAGTCTTGCTGTTGAGGCTGTGATAGGTAAAGCTGATGAAGTATTTCATACCTCTGACATATCCAGGCGAAATTGTCCTATAGAATAGATTGGTTTCAGCTGTTTCCCCTCTGAGATCTAAGGAAGTGTCTAAAATGATCTTAAAGGGACATTCTGTTTTTAATCTCAGCATAACCTAGGAAATGAAGCTTAAAAATTTGTTGTAGAGTAGGATCTCTGGCGCTATCACAGGTGGATGTTAAACATGTTGGAAAGCATGAAGAGCTAAATCAATTTTAGACAAAGAAATTACTAGCTGATAATGAAACTATTTAAAGAAGTGATACCTGGTTATGGATGTTAAAGTAAATAAACTCTAATAAAGAGTTAACTCCTTTTCCTATTCTCAGAATTAGTGCTGGTACCATTTAATATCCTCAATGGAATCAACTGAGAAAAGAAGAAGAGCCTTAGTCTGAAAATCCAGGAGCAAAGTCTCAGCAATACATGAGAAGGTGGTGATGAATTGCTGTCTTTTCAGGTGATTATTTACAATTTTTATTCTTAATCTTTGCAAATGTTTCATGGAAGGGCAGTAGTGTACAGATTTGCTTTTTGTGCCAGACCATCCAGAAGAAAAGTCTTGTCCTCTTGCTCAGGAAGGAGCCTCCAGTACTTCGTTCTGCTACTTCCCCATGTGTATCTATCATGTCTGTTTTTAAGGAAAACCCTCTCACCTGCTGCTTGGTCAGCCTCTGGAACTGAGGTGTGTAATGTGATGTGTAGTGTCTTCCTTGGCTATCTTCAATCTTTGCTGCAATGCAAAATTGATCTGCTGCCAATTCAGCCGTGTGTATCATCAATGAAATGTGTACTTAATAAATAAAACCTGCTCCAGACTATTGTACCTAAAATATTATTTCCAGGGTTTTTTTCTTGTATACCATCTTGTCTTTGTAGATTCGTTGTTGTCATTTTCATAGATCTCTTTTTCTGCCTTGTCACTTTTGCTTTTCCCTCATAGATGAACAATTTTGATCCATCTCTGACTTCAAGATTTTTTTTTCTCTTTTTCTGCCCATGAAAAACTCAATACCAGCTTTTTGTAACTCCCTGCTACCCTTGCTATTTCAGCCTTTTGCACAACTTGGTTTTGGTAAGGTTATATCAAGAGGTATTCCATTGAAGACAAGCCATGGCAGTGTGGCCATGGTTGTTCTGCTGTGGTGCAAGTTCGTTTCCTTGGCAGAAAGTGCTTTGGGTTCTGTAGCCTCATAGTGGGGCAAGTGTGTCCCACTGCTCTAACTAACAGGGAGAAGGGGGCATCTGATTATCTGTGTATTTTGTCACTCTGGTTTTAAACCATACCAAAGACATTGAAAAGATGTTGCAGAAAAGTGTTTCCTTTTGCATGACTTAAAGAAAGGTTGGTGATGATTAGTGTCTTCTAGTGATGGTGCATCTTTCTTATTACAAGGAAATGAAAATGTGTTATCTCTCTGTGCACCCTAAAAGGCTTGACATCTCTCACTAGCCTTGCGACCTTCCCTAAATCTTCACCTCTGTTAATCCCACAGGAGCCTCCCCAGTGCACACAGTTGCATGCAAAGAGCACTTGACTGACTTGTTAGTTTGGGTACTGACTACATCTTTTGGTACTTCCATTGCCTTCTTCCTTCTCAGACAGATCCTGGGACAGATCCCCAACACTACTTTCACCTCTGCTGTAGTATAGACACATCACAGCAGTTGTGCCAGATGTGACAGTGAACAGTACTGGCAAAACAGCTTTAACACTTGATAAATTTAAGAATAATATACATGTATATATATCTGTAACTCCAAGCAAGATAGAATATGCAATAATGAAGACATCTACTTGGTTTTATTACCTGCAGTCTCTCTTTGTAAAAGAAACAAAAATGCTACATCAAACTGCCTATAACTGCATTTCATTATCAGACTTATTTCTGGTTTTTTTTCTCTCACAGCTTTTAAAATTATTGTTGGCTTTGACTAACCATCAACAGCTCATTTAACTGAGATTAGCTAATTCCCAAGAAAATTAGATTTTGCTGAAGAATATGAGCTGACAAAAATGAGTATTTGATGTGTATGGTCAGGTGGTCCCTGGCAGTACTTGATGAGTATCTGAAAAGCTTCTCTCTCCATGTGGCAGGAGAAATGTGGAGGCTCTGCAGGAGCTTCTGCAGACAGGTGGGACAGGCAGTTCTGCAACAGAGAGAACAGAAGGGCATGAAGAAGAACAGATTTCAGTTCTTAGCTTTTGGGTGGTGGGGGTTTTTTTGTTTTTTGTTGTAAGTTTTTGTGATTTTTCATCATTTGCTATAACTAGAATCTCAGAATTTGGAAGATTTCTTAAGATTCCTGATACTTTGGTTCCTAGCCATTTCTAATAGCTAGAGGCCTGTTGAGAACTGTGGTGAAAATGAGGCATTTTGGCATCCTAAATCAATTGAAATCTGATTGCTTTTATCTGTCACTTTTATCTGTTTACCACAATTATCCCCATCCTGCCCTATCAGAAAGTGCCTGAGCATGTGTTGCAATATTTTGACAAAATACCTTGCTTTGAAATCTTGCTGAAGAGTTCTGTTGGGGACACATTTCTGCAGTCAACAACTAGGTCCAATCCTTGCACTTCATGTGTAAAATTTCAGCTTCCCTTTGATGGGTATTTCCTCCATTTGGTATCTCTTGCATGTCAGAATCCCAGTGCCAGCTCAGCAAGGTGAGCAGGTATTGAAACAAGGTGCAGGCTGCTGCAGCAAGTGTCCAAGTTATGGTTTTGTACAGAGTTCTGGTTGCTTTGCTAAAGCTGCAGTAAGGACCTATTCATTGGGATCTCACCTTAGGAACATGCCATGTGATGTTTTCTCTCAGAGTGTGAGGTGGTGCTGAGGACAGAGGCAGGGCTGGCAGCCCAAGGACGGCTTGGAGCATTCAGCTTAGGGCTGCTCTCATTCCACAGCAACCTCTTCCCTCCCTTCTTGGGAGAGCTGTGTGTAGCCTCACGGGCATGAAGGAGATGCAGGGCTCTTCACCTTTGTGTTCAGACTGCTTACCCAAGATTATTAACGGCCTTGGAGTAGGTAGTTGAGCCTAATTTCTCCCTGTTCCTCTGGAATATCTGCACCCACGTGGAACTTGACTCAGCCTGTCTGCCTCCAGCTGCCTGCTCTTCAAGCCCTTTACTCTGTCAAGATAGATGAATTTCTGCACTTGTGACTGATACGTAAGGTGAAGGAGGTTCCAGTAATATTTAGAGAAGTGATTAAATCCCTCAATAGGATGTAATTCTTTTGAACAATTAACAAAAAGTCACCTTCTGCTTTGAAACTCAGGCTTTCTGTTGTGTTCTGCAATCTGCAGCCTCCTCCACCAGGCAAGGGCACATGTGCTTGTCTGCTTTTTTTTAATATTTTGTCTTTGCATGGTTTTTGCCACCAAAAGATCCTTGTGCTTGAAAGTATGGCAGATTTGCTCAAAGGCAGGAAATAACTCAAATATTTTATGCACTGCATATAAACATATTTTCAAAGAGAAGCATTAAACTGTATTAAAAGAAAATCTAGAAACCCAGATTTGAATTGATTTCCCAGTTGTATTATAAGATGAAAATGCTTTACAGGATCACCTCTTCCTACTTCTCCTTCTATGTCTCTGGATTATGTGTCACATTATTTCCATCATTCCAGAGTTTCAAAGCAGTGATGTTGAGCACCTTTGTTCTCACAGCTGGTGTCGAGACTGATGGGGTGTACATCTGACCCAGAACTTTATTCATGCACCATTTTTCACTTCTTCATCCAGCTGCTTCACTCACAGCAGTTAAAACAGTTCATCTAATCAATAAAAACACCCAAAGAAACAGGGCAAACACTAAATAAATGTTTTGCCACAAATATTGTTCAAATTATGTGTTTTTTTTGTCTATTTGTATTGTGTCAGAACCTACTTCCTTGTAGCTCTGTTTAAATGACAGATAAATGAGTTGTGAAGCAGTCAGTAATCCTGTTCTGGTCTCTGGAGAAATTTAATCAAAACTATTTTGAAGGCACTGTTTAAAGTACTCCGCTATTTGTAACAAATTTCATGTGAATGTGAAAACAAGATTGGTGTTTTCTCTGTAAGGAAGCAGCGTTCTTGTGCAGGAACAGACAAATACAGACATGTAAACTAAGAATATCTTTTATCCCCACACACAAATCAAAATTTAGTAACTAAAAAAAGAACCTTGATATTAATTCAAGAACCCATGGTCTAATTGCTGTCATTTTTGGACTGTTTGTTTTTTGCACCTCCAGTAAGGATTGAAAAATGGGTGTTCATTTCTCAGAAGAGAAAAAAATGCCCTTGGAATTTGCATACCTACAACGTTCTCTGTTGAAGTCTCAGCGTATCTATCAGCTGCTTTGGAAAATACACAAGTTTGTTGTAAGGTGAAAGATCATTTGGAAAAAGAGGAATGAGAAGGAGATGCTTACACCTATACTTAAGGTGCCACAAGTCTTCTGGCTGCAGAGGTCAGGAAATGATGATGTTTGCTGTCGGTTTGAGCTCGCAGGTGAGACATCCCTGGGTTCCAGCTGCACATTGCAGGGATAACTGCACTGTATTTCCATTTTGAGGTTTTAATGACCACATTACTCATATTTATATTTCTTTCTTAATTGGACATTTGGAGGAAAATTTATTTGGTAGTTCTCCTGTGTTAGTTTTCATCATTAAAGAGCACAGTGTTGGTCAAAATGTGTTCAAAGCATCTTGCCTGCTTAAAAATTAACTGTACAAGAATAATGAAGGGTCTAATTATCACTGTAGTTACAAACTAATTCTCAAATGCAAAATATACCTCCCATATAATTACTGGGATCAAACTGGATTTTCAAATAATTTATCCTGTTTAACTGGAATGCCTTCTAAAATTAACCTGTCTCGACACTATAGGAGGAACATATTCCACTTTTTTTGTTCTTTTGCTTTACTGTGCACTGGGAGTATTTTTCTTAGATACTGTGTATTATTCTAACCCAGAAATCAGTGTTAACACTGAGTTCGTGCAAACATACTCTGAGGATTTTCCTGCAGGAACACCCTGGGAGAAAGAAAAAGATATAGTGAAATCTTTTCTTTAGGGTTCACTAAAAATAAGTAGCTAGGTAGTAACAGCTCTGTGTTTTGACTATTGTTAGATGAGTGGTGGTTGGGCAAGATGTACTGGTTTATCTTAGAATTAAAAATATGGGCATGAAACTTAACTTGGTTTTCCCCTTTCCCTGGCTTCATAGTCACTCTTTTTCCAAGCGCCTTGATATTTTTGAGCCAAGGTCCTTATGTATCTGATTATTTACTGGTTGTAGTAATAATTTCTGCTGCAGTGATGGTCCAGATCAGGGACTAATACAGTTACCAGACAGAATAATAGGCTCCAGATTCCTGCAGGTACTTAAAACTTGTTTTGCAGTGTATTAATATTCCATTCATTCTCCCTCATTACCATGTCTGGAGTCTGTCCTTGGCTTGCTTGCCATTTTCACTGGGCACCTCAGAGATATCTCTTCTGGAGAGAGAGGACTCTGCATTAAAGATAATATCCCTCTCCTCTGTTCTTTGTCTCCTTTCAGCAGTTAGTCTGTGGAAAGGGAAAAGCAAACATGCCTGATCACATTCTGGCCATCTCAGGTCAGTCAGTTCCTCCTCCACTTTGGAAGGTCTGGGAATAAATCACAGCTTCCTAAATTCTCTTTGAAATGAGTCAGGGATAGGTGGATACCAGTGACTGACCTCCAAATTCAAGACGATGGGAAGGAAATTTATGTTCATAGAACCTTGATATACTGATAATAATGTTTGACTTAGTCTGAAACTTTTTTTGATGCAAAAAATATTCTGGGGTTCACAAATTAAATGCTTTCTGAGCTGATGCAAAATAATTTAAACACCCCTGGTGCAATGGCCTTGGTGAGTTGTAGATGCACCATTTAAACAGAGACTCTCTTTTAGTGACTTGGGCTTAGACTTCAGTGGTCAGAGCCTCTAAAGCCTCAGGGAACTGACCTGGCTTCCAGGGCCAAGCATTTTTGGAAGTTGTAACTTTGCTGTGCTGTGGCTCTTCTGTCCAGGCTGATTGTCCGGAGAAGGAGGACAATTTTTTGCTCCTGGTTGCAAGGGCTTTGTCCAGCAGCACCTCCCCACGGGAAGGGGAGCTGGGAGACTGAACAGGGACAGGCCTTGGCCTCACCCAGGGGCAAAATTAGGGAACTGGAAATAAATTTTGATGCACAGCACTTCCTAAAACGAATATTTCATTAATTCTTTAAAATGGAGCATTGTGAAAATGTACCGTGAAAGCCCTAGTGGTAGAAAAAGCGTTTGAAATACTTAGCAGATCCAGAATTACATACTTAGTATGTATAGGGCTTGGGTTTTTTTAGTTAGTTCTTTCTGTAAATTATAATGATGTTTTTCCCTTGGAGATGATACCTCTGCTCATTTTGAGTTTAAATTCTGTGTCTAAGAATGTGCTAAGTCATTACAAAAAACATTTGAGTTATTTTAATGTGTGCTCTACCTTTTGAAATCTGCAAATAGCAAGCTTTTCAACAATGAATATTTGTAGATTAGTTTATCTAAGATAGAAGTTCTACATCAAGGTGATTTTTTCTTCAGTTTAAAAGCCAATTTACAGTAATTTCATGACTATAAGGCGCACCCTTTTGACTAAAATTTTTCCCCCAACCCAGAAGTGCGCCTTATAGTCCGGTGCACTTTATATGATGTACAAAGTTGCGAAATTCGCAAATCCAGAAGTGTGAACCGCAATGGGGGGGTGGTGCCGCGGGAGCACTGAGTTGTGAGCGGGGGTGGGAGCGAGCAGCCACAGCCAGCAGGAGCTGATCAGGGAGGGAGGGAGCTGCCCTGGCTCCGGTGCGGGGGGGAATGAGAAGCTGCCGGGTGGCGGCGGTGGTGGCCTGGGCGCGGGGGGGAATGAGGAGCCGCCAGGCGGCAGCGGCCGCGGCCCGGGTGTGGGGAGAACGAGGAGCTGCCGGGCAGCACCGGGTGCGGGGGGAACAAGGAGCTGCCGGGCGGCAGCAGCACCGGCTGCGGCCCGGGCCCAGGGGGAACAAGGAGCCACTGGCAGCTGCAGCCCAGGCGTGGGGGAAGAAGCCACCAGTGGCCGTGGCGGCCGAGCCGCAAGCCAAGCTGTGCCAGCCAGTGCCGGGCAGGAGTGCCTGGGCCGGTGACAGCTGCGGCCGCTGGGCAGGGGAAGCCGGGACCCGCAGCCGCGCGGTGGTAACCAGGAGCTGCGAGCCGTGCCAGCCAGTGGCAGGGGCAGGCGGGAGTGCAGGGGCCTGTGGCACGGGGAGGGCACCTGGGGCTGCATTTAAAGACTACGCCAGTCTGTGAAAAATGTTTGCAAACTGCCAGTAATTCATTACTTTGTTGCACATGGTTCAGCTCCTTGCTGCAAAAAAAAAGTGCGAGCCGTGAGCCGAGCTGCGAGGGGGGGCAGGAGCGGCCAGCCCCCAACCAGCGGTGAGCGCGTGGGCTGAGAGTGACCACTCAGCCCCTGGGCAGTGGCAGCCGCACAGGGAGAGAGGGGGCGGGCAGTGCTGCGCTGCCCTGAGCCGCGGATGGTCCCGAGCCATCCTGAACCGCAGCAACCCCAAAGTGTGAGCTGTGGCCACCCTAAACCACGGCAGCCACGAGCCGCGGCCGCCCTGAGCCCCGCCTCGCCAGCTGGGGGTGGGCGGGAGTGCCAGGCCCCACGTATGGGGAGGGCACTTGGGGCTGCATTTAAAGACTACACCAGTCTGTAAAAAATGTTTGCAAATTGAGCACCTGCCAGTAAACTCCACGATCGTGGATTCCGTTACTAATTAGTTACTTTGTTGCATGCAGCACGGATCTTCGCAGCAAAAAAAGTTGTGCCTTATAGTCCGGTGCACCTTATATAATGTACAAAGTTGCAAAATTTGCCGACTCCCGGGGTTGCGCCTTATAGTCCGGTGCGCCTTATGGTCTTGAAATTACTGTACTGCAAATTCAAGTTAAAAGTTTTATTCCAGTGGGGAAGCTAGTGGTCAGAAAAGTCACCCTCCTGGAATATAATCCACCAAGTATTTATGGAAGTTACTGTAATGCCAGGATACAACTTGGTGTTAATGACATATGAACCTGAAAATCCCTTTTGGTGTTGTTGAGTTAAAACCAGTTTGGGTCTTGGAACTGAAGAGGAGGTTTTACTCTTAGCTTTACTGAGAAAGAGAACATCATCTGTGTTTGGGGTGAGTTCCTGCTCGGTGGAGGGGAGGACTTGGACAATTCAGTGCAGTCACTAATTCTCATTTTTTTTTGCTCCCAAGAGTACTGGGTGCAAGGACTTAACTTGTGCTGCAGAAAAAACAAAAGAAAAAATAAGTGATAAAGGTCCTGTACTTGTGGGCTACTGGGAGAGAAAAATCTTTCTTCCTGCTCCTGTCTTGAAGAAGAAAGTGCAGGATTGCAGAAAAATAGGCTGTCTTCTGAGACTTTTTTTCCTTTAAATCTTCTTGTAAACTGGGACTGCACCAGTGCTGAGAACTGCCCTGAAAGACTTGGAGCTGCTCTTTCTTTTCATGCATTTCCTCGCTGCTGTGGTAACTGTGTCACCATTCTCTAGCAGGCAGCCCACTGGGAGCTGCTCCCTGGGGAAGTTCTGCTTTTTCCAGCAGATGTGGGTGGGATGGGTCATTCAGTCTGGTCACCCAGATCTGAAGGTATGACAGGTGTGAAGCCTTGATTTGGACAGGAACTTTCTCCATGGCTCTGTTTGTCTGTATGTGGCACAGGTGCAGCAGGTAGAGCTAAATCAGGTAATCTGAATTTTAAAATCAACATGGCCAGGTCCCTCTCTGGGCTGTGTGCCCTCCCTGCCTCCTGGGGGCAGAATGGGGAAAAAGGGAAAAAAGTCTTGAGGATGTACAAGAGCTGCTTAGCAACAGCCAAAAAAAAAAAAAAACCTCTACTGTGTTTTCATGCTGGTTTAGTCACAAATCAAACACAGCACCAGGCTCACCAGCAAGGAACACAACCAACTCCGTCCCTACCACACTCAGTGGGGTAATTACCTGAGATACCAGTCTCTTATGGTAATAGAGACATCAAGCATGAAAGTTATAGATCTGTTATTCCAGGGTGTGCTAGAGCTCTTCAGAACTGAGTTTGTCTCCTGGAACAGTGAAAATGTAGATGATGGTTAGAGACCATAAATAAAAACATAAGGGGGATATAATGCAGTACTTAACTGACTGCTGGGCATGTAATTGTTCAGCTTATGCATGATCAATGGGTATTTTTGAACAAAAAAACCCCCATAATTTTAAACCACTTTACACTTCCTCATACAGAAGCCAATACTTCTAGTTGTAGTAAGTTAAATTGCTTGTTTTCTTATAGAAGTCTTTTAGATCTCACATCTTTTAAAGTTCTGAAAAACACCACACAGAGTATTGGGCATGGATTAAGCAAGCTCTGCTTCTTTTGCCCTGAATCTCATCTACCTCTTTATACTGCCAAAATACAGTAAATTCATGACTATAAGGCGCACCAGATTATAAGGTGCACTTCCGGGTGTTGGCAAATTTCCGAACTTTGTCCATTTATAAGGTGCACCGCACTTATAAGGCGCACTTTTTTTTTGCAGTGAGGATCCGCACACAACAAAGTAATGAATTAGTAATGGAATCGCGTGATCGTGGGGTTTACTGGCAGGTGCTCAATTTGCAAACATTTTTCATGGATTGGTGTGGCCTTTAAACGCAGCCCCTGGTGCCCTCCCTGTGCCGTGGGCCCCGGCACTACCATCCACCCCCCAGTGCCGGCTGGTGCGGCTCTCGTGGCTGGCGCGGTGTGGCTCACAGCTCTGCACGTCTCCGCGCTGCTTGGTGTGGCGCGCGGTTTGGCGCGGCTCGCGGCTCTGCACAGCTCTGTGCGGCATGTGGCTCGGTGCGGTGCATGGCTCTGCACGGCTTGCAGCTCGTGGCTCTGCGCGGCTCGGCACGGCGTGGCTCCACGGGGCTCCTTGTGGCTTGTGGCTCGCACTTCTGGGTTGTCGGCAAATTTCTGAACTTTGTCCATATATAAAAGAGTGATGGTTTTTAGTCTGCAAGGGAAAATAAACTGGGTTTATTACATAGCTGAAATGAATTTTAATAAGTAGAAATCTGGCTTTTCTTCTAAAATGAGAGTTTAGAGGCAGATGAACTGACCCTGTGAGTTTTAATCCAACATTTTTCATTGGGGGAGCACTTGACAGAGTCGACAGGCAAATATGACTTGCTCTTTTAAATGCTGGCTTTTGCCAAGTAAATATCACAGCAGTAATGATGAAAAAAACCACTAAAAATCTGATGAGTACCTGATACTTGAATTTTTTTGAAGTTTGAATCAATGCTGCAGACTTTACTGACCTGTTTCCAGCTCTGAGTGATTCCAGAATGAATTTAAACAAAAGGGAAAATTATCTACTTTATACATCACCCTCTGCACTGGAAGAATTGTGTAATTGGTCATTTTCCACATTTTCAAAGGCTGGAGAAATGCTTTCATGAGGAATCCTGATCATCAACGCTTAATACAGCCTTTTGTGGTTTGGTTTTGGGTTTTTTGAATTTTTTTCTTTTGTGTCTGCATCTCCATGCTCTGCCTAAATGAAATGTTTGAAGATGATGTTTTATGTGGTATTTTTGTAGCCAAACCAAGCAGAGTCTATGGGATTTAGAAGTCATGAATGAATGTTTTGACTTGCTGTTGTTTCTTGGGCATGTGAGAACAGGAATAACATAGACTTTCTGTATGAAATTGCGTGAAGGAAAACATCATTATAAATTTTCCTAAATTCTTTTTCAATATTAAATTTTCAAAATTTTAAGTCACTTAGGTCGAAAGAGACTCTTCTGGCCACTGTTGCCCAAATACAGAACTTATATAAATTAATGTATCCAAACATAATGAGATTCTGATGGTCTGAGGACATTTGCAGAACAAATTCCAAGCAGACTTTGTTTCATCTTTCTCCTGGATCATTCTCCTGTACTCGACACAGAAAAGGCTATTTGGAGAGCATATGGCCTGGAAAAATATTTCTAAGCAGGTCTACCAGGAATTCTTCTCATAATGGCTGCAAATAATTCAGATAAATATGTCATGGATGGTTGTTCCTGACAGGAGGGAGTATATAATGTATAGAAATGATAACTTGTGGAAGTCTGACTCTGAAGAACCTCATTCTTTGCAATACATGATCTCCAAATGTATGAAATCCTGATACAATTGCATAATGAATGTGATTCACTTATGTTCCAAGGCGTTTTCAAAGTAGAAATTGCATCAGATGAGATTGTAGTGATTTATTATCATTCCAGTCTACACCTAAACAATAGCTCAAGGAGGATTTAAGTATTTTTGCAGGTTGGGATTTTTTCCCCACTATTACTTAGAATTTTGGAAATAATTCTTTGTGGAAAAGGAAAATAATCTTTCTACAGTAACCCTCTATTAATATGTCTAAAATAATTCATCTGGTTTTGGTAGTGACAAGACAGAAGAATATGGATTTATTGTGTTCTTAAATCTAAAATGATTCATGGAGAGATGCATTTTATTTCATATGTTTGAATGGAATTATGACTTTACAGATGAATTTTAGGTGCTGTTTGCTGCTGCCATTTTACAGAGAAATGCTCACAAATTTATTTTTGAAATTTATTTTTGGATTTCTTATAAACTGAGGTGTAATGAAGGAAGCTGCTGGTTTTCCATGTACAGTAATTTCACAATTACAAGCCGCATCTGATTATAAGCTGCATGTCTGGGTGTTGGCAATGTTTAGGTCTTTGTCCATATATAAACCGCACCGGAACATAAGCCGCGTGTTCGTTCGCAGGGAGGACCCACATGCAACAAAGTAACGAATTAGTAATGGAATCGCAGGATTGCTCGCCCTGGCCTGGCGCTGCCCCATGGTGCCAGTGGGAGGGAGGCACGGGGCCTGCTCGCACCCGCAATGGGAGGAAAGCATGGAGCCCACCTTCACCTGCGGCGGGAGGGGGAGGGAGGCACGGAGCCTGCTCGCACCCGCGGCGGCAGCGGGAAGGAGGCACGGAGCCTGCCTTCACCTGCAGCAGCAGCGGGAGGGGAAGGCACAGAGTCCCCGCCTTTCCCCCGGGCTGTGGGGCCTGGCAGCAAAGAGCCCCCGTCTCCCCCCCAGGCTGCTGGGCTGGTGGCACAGAGCCCCCCCCGCCTCCCCCCTGGGCCATGGGGCTGTCAGGAGGGAGCCCCCACCTCTCCCCCAGGCTGCAGGACCGGCAGGAGGGAACCCCCCACCTCCCTGCCCCGTGCTGTTGGCACGGAGCCCGCCTCTACCCACCGCGCAACAGAGTAACCAATTTGTAACAATCGCGCAATCCCAGGTTTTACTGGCAGGTGCTTGACTCGGCACCTCGGTTTGCACTTCCGAGTTTGGAAATTTCAGACCTTTTTTCATATATTGTCTGCTCCTGAGTGTAAGCCGCATTTTCGGGTTGGGAGCAAAATTTTAGTCAAAATGGTGCAGCTTATAATCGTGAAATTACTGTAACTACTTAAGGTTGCATTGTGGTAGAATTGTGATGCAGATCCTGGAATTTTATGTATGGAGGAGAGGTTGAAAAAGGTTTTGAGTGTTTGTGGTTGAATATAAAACTTCAACTGTGATCAATCAATCTGTAACCTGGTTATAATGTGTATATACATTTTTAGTTTTGTGTAAGTTGAGCTAGATTATTTTGAAAAGTAAAAAGGGACAATATTCATCTCACAACTAAAAATCTCAAGGATTCTGCTTGGTTTTCTACCTGTTCTTTAAAAATGAGCATTTGAATTGGTATCTGATCTTAGTGTTTACTGACACGTTAATAGACTTAAAATGGAATTAGAACTTTATTCTCAGTCTGACCAGTCCTGACCCAATTAGGTCATCCTTCACCTTGGGATCGGCAGAGGGGTCCAAGTGAAATTGTAAATTCAGAATGTGGAGCAGCATGAACTGACCTCATGAACATGACTCAGGTTTTGTGAGCTCACACAGTGAGGAAAGGCAGGACACTGGAAGAACACCAAGCCCTGTGCATGAGCTGCTGTGGAGACATGGTGGGGTCAGGTGGGTGCTGGAGCTTTGCCATGGAGGATGTGTCTTCTCCATCGCACCCTCAAGGACAGAAGGGGTTTGTTGAAGCAGAGGGAACCTGGATTTCCTCACAGATCTGATACAAGCTGCCCATGATGTCTAAATGGGAAGAAGGGGGATGCGTGCTTAGAAAACCTTTGAGAAGAGAAAGAAGGAAGTGAAAACCAGTGCAGTTCTCTTGTTATTTGCTTGGAAATTTCTTTTACTTCAGTATCCTTCAGAAAAAAGGTGCAATTTCTGTAACTCAGACTGTTATATCATCATTAAATAACTGCTTTATAGTTTATTTTTTAAAATAAATTTTAATGCAACTGAATTAGCAGGTGCCATAAAATCAAGTTCTGGGATGTAGTAAGAATATATAGGATTGCTAGCTGGTACAGACTTATCTTAAGCACACTGGGTGCTTTCATAGTTTTTAAGATTCTATTCTCTAGTTTCTGGAATCAATAACATCAAAATTAAAAGACGGCGTCTGGATTTAGTGGGGCTTTAAAATCTGTTTTGGGGTTTAAAATCCCAGATATTGCCTGGATACTTCACCCTTGTGGGTAACTTTCCTCCGTGCATCCATTCCTGGGAGGAAATGTGCCACCTGATGGCACCGGGAGATGAGAAGGTGCCAGAGCCTCCCAGAGAGAGCCTCAATCTTGTCCTTCCACACCCACAACGTGGAGTTTTCCTTACTGGAAAGGTATGGACAGAATTGTACCTGTACCTGCTTTCCAGCCATCTCAGCCCACTGGCTCAGGGAGTGGGAACTGCTGCTGAAAATAAAGTGTCTTTTGGAAGCAGTTTCATACCTCTCACGAGTTTCTAATGTGTCTCTAGGCTAAATACCCCAATGGAATACCCAAAAATGTGTTTGTCAGGTCTAAATCAAATATAAAATTTGAAAGGAAAGCTTAAGGGGGGATGCACATGGAGATCCTGTGAGATTCCCTCTCTCCCCACCGGAGAGATGAGGGGAAAGAGAGGCTGTGGAATCTCCATCCTTGCAGATACTGAAAACAGAGTGTGTAACGCCCTTGGCAAGTGTGTTTAGCTTTAGAGTTGGCCCTGATTTGAGGGGGTGACTGCAGCAGATGGCCTCGAGGGTTCTTTGACTTAATTTATTCTATTACTCCATTTTCCTGTGTATAAAAATACTACCAGTAGCAAGTGTATTTTATTCTCAAAACTGACTGGGATGCAGAACGCTGTATTAGTTGTACCTTGCCATTTGATAAGATGATATTTGTAACAGTGGTTAGTGAAACCACAACAGTTTTATTGGCTGAGCTGATTTGAAAGAGAAAATCCTTTTGGGAACTGCCATGACTGTATTTGGTCTGGGCTTATTAAGAGTGGGATAACAGAAAAGATGTACAGGCTACTCTTCTTTTTGGGGTGAACAGTTAATTTGATCTTGAAGTGACAAAAGAAGGTTAAATAACTATATTGCTTACACATTTCCTAACAGAATAAATAAAAATGGGTGAAACTCCCTAAAATGTTGGGATGGTGTGAAAGACTTGATCATCACCATACCGTAATTACAACACTGCAGTTTGCCAAGGCATTTGCTAGAAAGAGCAGTTGCAGTAAAACATGATCAACCTTTTGTGTGGTAGTTCTGCAGAGTGTTCAGAGTGTGGAATAAACTTTTTCTCTTTTAGGAAATATTGGGGAGAGTTAACTTGCCAGTTTGTGCCATTGTATCTGCAGCTGAAGGGGGAATGTTTCTGAGGGAATGCTGTTACCTGGAATTCAGCCAGGGATACCCTTCCTGAGCAGGAGGGCATGTGGCCAGGTCAGTACCAAGCAAACTGAGAAGGGGAGGAAGAAGGGTAGGAGCAGTGTCCACCTTACTTCAGGGATATAGGTGAAGGAGGAGATCCACTTAGGGACTCTGGAGGATCACAGGTGACTTTGAATGGGAGATGGATTTGCTGGAATCATGTGCCTCAGGAACTCTGTGGCTGTGATGTCTGAGTGCAGTCCAGAGGCTGGCTTCCTGGTGTTCAATCCACTCTGGGACTCGGGTTCTTAGACCAAGAGCTGTAAAATCCACATGGGCAGAGGCTGTTGAGGTAGACATCATCATTAAAATAAGAATTTAAGTATTGGAGCTTGTTCCCGTAAACACCTGCTGCGAAGTATCCTGCTCCCTACTCAGTGAGCTGGGGCAAACATGCACAAATCTGTCAGAGCCTGGACCACAGCAAGTTCAGGTGCCTAAAATTAAATAGCTAAATAAGCCATCTGGATTTGAGAACTCCCAAAGCTCCCATTAAAGAAATTAATGCCAAGGAAAGCAAATTCCACTAATGCTTGGGAGGGCTGAAGTCACTTGAATTGCTCTTGTCAATAAATTAGATTTTAGTCGTAAAGCTCAGGCTGATACTCTGCTGACTAGTAAATATTGTCTATTGATTCTGTCACCTGAATTAATCTGAACTGGATCCTGCTTCCCCTTAATGCTTACTTTTTTAGTATCAGATGTAAGAGGCAGAAGCAATATGAATTTACGATTTATTGCTTTAAAACATCAGTTTGGGCTGCATTAAACTTGACCAAATGTATAGCCCGTGTAAATATATAATTGGGAAGAGATGGAATATTGCGTGGCTTGGGGTTGTGCCTGATTAGCACTTACTGCACTGTGCTGTTCTGATGATTGGAATATTTTAGTAGCCTTTTATTTTCACCCAAAGAAAACCAGGCACAAGTAAAATTGCTTTATTAAAGTAAGAATGAGGCGAGTTTTACTTTTGAAGGAACAGTGTTGTTATAAAAGCATGTCCCCCAAAGGCAATGTTTTCCATTAAGAGTGGAAGTTTAGTGAATGTCCATTAGAATGGGATATCTTCTGGTAATAGGTAGTCCCTGGACTACAGAGCAAGTCCTTGAGGGTCGTTTGTATTTTTATACCATACAAAATATGGTAGTCTTTCTCTAGTCTGTCTCTTACGACATGTGTTGTATAATTCTTTTGTTGTTCTTTTCGACCTTCTACCCTTAACTTCTTGCCAATTTATTAAACTCCTGATAAACCTTTTAGCACCTACAACTTTTTCTCTTCAAATAATAGCAAACTGCTGTTCATGACAAAGTTCAAGTTCTGAGTTTTTTGTTAAGTTCAAACTCTTTTCTCCATTCTTTTCTCCATTGTTAAATTTTAATGTTTCCCATTTTTGAGTATTTGGCTACTAACACAGCTTTATTTCTAATGAGAAAACTCACAACAGATTAAGAAATTGTCACAGTGGAGTGCTGGACATTAAAAGTTATCAGAGAGAGAAGCTGCAAAATGACATCAATGGCTAAATAGAAGGTTTGTCAGGAAATGTGTAAAAATTTCGTGTTTATAGTTTCAGAGACAATTAATTACAAGAGGGATATTTTTAAAACACATCTTTCAGTATTTTAAAATGCCTCACAGTCATATTAAAAATATGAAATTTCTTTGATTTTTCTGGGCCTTGTTTCCAGTTCGCTTTTCCTTCCTGTTACACAACTGACTTATTTTCCATTATTGACTGATTCATATTTTATGATGAATTTATGATGGTTAAACATGGAGAAATGCTGAGCTTCAACATTTATACTTCAAGCTCTTCATTTTCAGTATCCTCTCAGTTCTTTGAAATGCAATTTCCAGAGAGGATAGTTCAGCAAAAAATTCAGTTGAGCATGGTATTTAGGAACTCTCCAGGAGGTGAATTGTTTTCCTTCTTTCTGAGGGTGCTGGCAGTGCTTGTCTCTTTTTCTCTTGGAGTCCTGTTGCTATGATGGGGTGGGATGTAGTGTTTAACTGATGCAATCTCAGATGTATTTTATCAAGAAAAGACATGTATTTGCTGCATAGTAGATGAACACTCTCTAATTCTATGCATGGTACGTACAATATTGTGAGTGCTGTTTGTTCTCTGAGAGCACAGTGTTGGTGTCTCAGGGCTGCGAGTGGGCTTTGCCCTCCTCAACTGCTGCAGAAACCTTCATTCGTTTATCTATCTGTCTGTCTGTCTGTCTGTTTGTTTGTTTGTTTGTTTGTTTGTTTGTTTGTGGAGGCTCTGAGGCCCTGCCCTGCGGGACACAGCATTTCCCTCCTGTGCTCCTATTTATGTGAGGAGCTCAATATGCTTTTTGCCATTCGCGTGCAGGACCATTCCTGTTCCAAAGCCCAGATCCGAGCTCCCATTTGTATGGGGAGCTGAATCTCCTTCCTGCCATTCCCATGCGTGAGCATTCCTGTTCTAAAGCCCAGATCCGAGCTCCTATTTGTGTGGGGAGCTGAATCTCCTTCCTGCCATTCCCATGCATGAGCATTCCTGTTCTAAAGCCCAGATCCGAGCTCCCATTTGTGTGGGGAGCTGAATCTCCTTCCTGCCGGTCCCGTGCACAACCTTCCTGTTCCAAAGCACGGCTCTGAGCTTTCAGGGCTTGCGGAGGGGCCGGAGCCTTCGGACAGTGTCCAGCTTCACGTTCTGCACAGGTCGCCGTGCTGGACTTACAGCTGTGGCAGGGCCTTCCCACGTGCTGTTCAGGTATAAATCCCAGGAATAAAGCCAGGTTCCTGCAGAGCTCCTGTGTCCCCTCCCTGCTCCAGAGCTACCACTGCAGGAAGAAAAGTGTTTTTCCTTCCCCCACGAAGCCGCCTGGAGGTCGGGCTGACGCTGCCCGCTATGGCTGCCTCAGGTGCCCCCCACGCCTCTCCTGCCAACCGCATTTCCATCTGCAAGCCCTGCACAGGAGGTGTTTTAGGACAGAAGTGTTGGGTGTGGTTTGAGCACTCTGGCTCCTGGTGGCACCCCTGGCACAATGAAATGCCTGACAAATCATAGGATGTGCACTGGAGACTGGTGGTCCTGTGGCTGATCTGACCTCTGCTTAGCTCTCTGCTGGAAACTTTACTTTCTCTTGATACACTACTTCAATAACTCAAAGTGCAGTCTTTTTCTTGGCAGTTGATCCCTACTTCACATGACGATCTGCATTCGAGCAGATGATGAGCAGTTGTCTGATCTTCTCCAGGAAGAGCTGAGGCTTTAAAAACAATATAAAAAATGCTGAAGGGCAGCATTTCAGGAGTGGGACTAGCAGAAGATACCATTCCCTTTGAGGTTAATTCGAGATTAAAAAGTCCAGAAATGGAACAACCAGGACCTTTGGTTATTTCTTTCTTCTTTCTGTGAAAATAGTGTAGGGATATTACAAAACTGAATAGTAGGTAATTTCCACACTGTTGGTGGAACTTTTGAAGTTTGTTTTGGAATTAGGTAATGCCTTATCAGCAGCTCATGTTTTTCCCCCAACAAACCAACTGTAGTGTTGGTGTTCTTGCACTTCTGTAATGGCATATGATGGTGGGGAAATTCGACTCCCATGCTTTCTCTGGCACCAGCATATCCCAGATGTTATCCGAGCTCAAAGCTCAGATAAACTTCTGTTGGCAGAGCAGGGACAGGGAAAATGATTACTCTCAGAACTTTGATACTTCAGTAAGACCAGGATGTACTGCAAGTCTCATATGAAAATGTGTAATCTCATTTATATGGATTTGATTTTACTTTGAAGTCTGCCAGTTTTGTTTAAAAAAAAAAAAAAAAGAAATCCTTGAAGCATATTTGCTATTTCTGTTTTCTCCCCCAGAAGTTTGACAGTGCAATTCCAGTATAAGTTAGAAGAGAGTTTTCAAATCTCAAATATTCACAATCTGAATTAATTTTATCCAGAAAACAATGGGTGGAATTGCCAGCTACTAAAAGGGTAAAGACTCTAAAAACCGAAGCTCTAGAGCACTGTTTTAAAGTCCCCTCAGACTCAGGTATTTTTACATGTTTCTGTTCCAGTTGTGTGTTGTAGAGGTTGCAGCAGTCCTTTGAAATTTCCAATTATTCGAGACCTTCCAATTATGTCTCTTATTGATCAGCATGCTGGAGACTTGTCTAGGCAGAACCAATGATCTGTGACCCTCTGGGAGCATCTTGTGCTAATTCAAAGCGTGTGGATAGTTCAGGAACAATAGCATAATACTTTGTGGGCTTAGGATGTTTGCAGTGGAATTAATGCACTCACTAGTTCAAAGGCTTTGTAAGCCAAATGTCAGCTCAGCTCCCTGTTAAACACTTTCCTTGGACGTGTCACTGGGAACCTGTGAAATTACACTGGTAATCTTCATCCAATTCCAAATGCAAACCCAGCATATATTTGTTAATAATGGAAAACAGCCTTGAACAGAAAAGCCTTTCTGTGCTGTAGCATTTCCTCCATTTTATAAATGCAGAGAATAAATACAGCCTGGTCATTTAAGGGCTACTTCAGTGGTCTCAGGGCAATAATTTACTGAAATGTAATGAATTATTCTTTGTGAGGGGGCACATCATGGTTAATTATTTTTTCCTTGGAGCTTTTTTCTTTTTTTGTGGGGTTTTTTTTGTTGTTGGTTTGTTTTGTTTTGAGTTTGGAATTTTGTTTGTTTTGTTTGTTTTAGTGGTATGGGGGTTTTGTTTGTTTTGGGTTTGTTTTTGTTTGGTTTTTATTATTTTTTTAAATTTTGTTTTGGATTACAGTAGTTTCACGAATACAAGCCGCACGGATTATAAGCCGCACTTCCGGTGCCTCGACAATGTTGCTGTCTTTGTCAATAGATAAGCCACACCCCGAATATTAGCCGCACTTTCGTTCGTCGCGAGAATCTGTGCGCAGCTTTCACAAATTGGCCAATTAGTAACAGGATCGCGGCATAGCGGGCTTTACTGGCTCGGGGCGGGGCCAGGAAGGCTCGGCCCGCTCATGGTTGCCGACGGGGCCGGGTAGCCCAGCTCAGCGCCACGGCTCGGCGGGGCTGGCCGGGTGGTGCTGCCGCCGCCGCCGGGCTCGCTGGCCCCCCTCTCCCGTCAGCACCGCCCCGCTGCCGCGTTCCCTAGCCCTGCCGGCGGGCTGCCGCCGCCCGGCTCGCCGGCCGCACCGCGCCGCGTTCCCTAGCCCTGCCCGCCGCCGCCCGGCTCGCCGGCCGCGCCGCGCCGCGTTCCCTAGCCCTGCCGGCGGGCTGCCGCTGCCCGGCTCGCCGGCCGCGCCGCGCCGCGTTCCCTAGCCCTGCCCGCCGCCGCCCGGCTCGCCGGCCGCGCCGCGCCGCGTTCCCTAGCCCTGCCGGTGGGCTGCCGCCGCCGCCGCCCGGCTCGCCGGCCACGCCGCGCCGCGTTCCCTAGCCCTGCCGGCGGGCTGCCGCCGCCCGGCTCGCCGGCCGCGCCGCGCCGCGTTCCCTAGCCCTGCCCGCCGCCGCCCGGCTCGCCGGCCGCCCCCTCCCGTCTGCACCGCCGCCGCGTTTCCTCGCCCTGGCCGGCACTGCAGGCCCCCGCACCGCCGGGCTCCCCCATGCTGCTGGCCCCGATTCTGCTGGGCTTCCCCCGCTGCCAGGCAGCCCCACCCGCCGGCCTTCCTGCTTCTACCATGCTCCCCTGCACTGCTAGCCCCAGTTCTCCCAGGCTCCCCCGCCCTACTGACCCGGCTCTGCCGCCCCCCTGCCCCGCCCTGCTGGCTCAGGCTCTGCCGCCCGCCCCCCACACTGCTGACCCCGCCTCTGCCAGGCTTTCCCACCTCTGCCGGGGCCGGCCGGGCTCCAGCTTGGCTTGGGGCTGCCGCGGGCTCTCACTTCCGTGTTGGCAGCTTTTAGAATTTTGTTAATGTATTAGCCGCCCCGGAATATTAGCCGCACTTCCGGGTTTCCACCAAAATTTTGGTCAAATTGGTGCGGCTTGTATTCGTGAAATTACTGTAGTTTTGATTTTTAATTTATTTTTTCACCTTGGAGAATGCAATAATTTCACAACTATAAGGCGCACCCTTTTGACTAAAATTTTCCCCCAAACCCGGAAGCGCGCCTTATAGTCCGGTGCACCTTATGTAATGGACAAAGTTGCAAAATTTACCAAACCAGAAGTGTGAGCCACAATGGGGGGGCGGTGCTGTGGGAGCACCGAGTCGCAATGGGGGGGTCAGGAGCAGCCAGCCACGGCCGGCAGGAGCCGCGTGGGGAGGGAGTGAGCCAGCGCTGGCTCCGGCCGGGCGCGAGCCGCGCGGGGAGAGAGGGACCGGGCAGCCACAGAAACCAGCCACCCTGAATCAACCCGGACCGCGGGCAGTCCCGAGCCACCCTGGACCACCGTGAACCGCGGCCGCCCTGAACTGCGCCTCACTAGCCAGCGCCGCGGACAGGCGGGAGTGCCGAGGCTCGTGGCACGGGGAGGGCGCCTGGGGCTGCATTTAAAGGCTATGCCAGTCTGTGAAAAATGTTTGCAATTTGAGCACCTGCCAGTAAACCCTGCGATTGCGCGATTCCGTTACTATTTCATTACTTTGTTGTGCACGGCGCAGCTCCTCGCTGCAAAAAATAGTGCACCTTATAGTCCGGTGCACCTTATATAATGTACAAAGTTGAGAAATTTGCCGGCTCCAGGAGGTGCGCCTTATAATCCAGTGCGCCTTATGGTCTTGAAATTACTGTAAACTGAACAGGAATGCCTTTTAAGATGGAGATGATGTAACATCATTCCTTTTCCCAGAAATGAAAAGTCTGCTACATGATTAGTTTGTGAAGGAAACATTGAAATGAAAACTTCTCTGCTGTTATAATTTAGTGTCGATTCTGCTCTGCCTTTGGTTCTGCCACCATTAGTGTTTGTCTGAGTGCAGGATACCTGATAACAGAGAATTGGCATGGTTTTTCTGATAGTACTTGTGGGTACACACTGGAAGTTCTGAAAAGTCCCTATTCAGGCTGCACAGTATAAGGAAACTCAGCTTTCTATGGACCTTTCTGGGGCTATACTTCAAAGATACTGCTGCAAGAGTCAATAAAAATGAGGATTTGTAGGAGTTAGAGAGATTCTGCTACACTGTTAGCTTCTGAAATTTCTTCAGGGTTTTTTTTTTGTGACTATTGAGAGACTATGTATTATTAGCCTTGAGTGAAATAAAAGCATTTAACTTTCCTCAATATATGAAGTTTTTGTTTTTAAAGATTACAAAAATTGATATAAGTATTTTTCGTCTTTAAATTGCGTTTTCCTCAAGTTCACATTTCAGCTGTCAGGATGTTTTAGTGCATCTGGAGCTGGGTGAAAGCAGTAAGTTCTGTGGATAAAAATGTCTATCAACATTTTCAAATCTCTTTTGTTACAAAGGGATTCTGTCATTTCTGTCCAGAACTGTGTCTGTGCTGAAGTGAACCCAGCCAGTCCCAAACCCACTTCAGTTTCTTCAGTTTTCGCTTTCTATAAATTGTGCTTTGCTGGAAGTTAAACCAGGTCAGTGCACAGGAGGGTGAGTTAGTGCAGTGCGCTGTGGCTCTGGGAATGGCAGCATGCAGTCAGCTGCAGCCTTTCATCTTTTTCATCACCTCTGGCACTCCCAGGGCTCAGCCTGCAATATTCCCTCTGAGCCACCCTCCTAGGCAAGAAAGAGGTGCTTGGCAGAGCAGCTCACTGTGTCTGCAGCTCAGCTCTGATCCTGTGAGTCCCCTGGAGCTGGAATAACACAAAAAGCTGAGTGAGCTCAGCTCCTGCTCCTGGTTGTGTGCTGGCTCGCCTGGCGTGGCGTTGGGTTGTCCCAGCAGTTTCTCTGGAAGTGCTTCTCCTTGGGAACAGCTGGAACTGAAGCACAGGGCTGTGCTAACAGCTTTCATGTGCCAATGTTCAGTGGGGATCAGCACATCCTGGCAGGAATGGGGGGGATGAGCTCTTTCTGTGTGCCCCATCAGATCAGAAGCTGCAGCTTGCACTCAGGACCATGACAAGAATTCTGTTTGGTGATGGAGCTGAGTGTAGCCACAGCACTGAATTCATCCTCCTGCTCAGGCAGTCTGCAGCACAGGGCTGGGATGGATGGGGCATGACAGAGAAATGGGGACTGCCTGGATAAAAAAAGAAAAAAGCTGTCGGGGCTAATTTATCTTCTTTTCCTCTGCTACCCTTTGATTAGTTTATAAATCAATTTACTGTGCATTTAACTCAATAAGTAAGAAGCTTTATGAGGAAAAGTGGATGATCTGAGATGGTTGTGTTTGCTTTTGTAGAGTTCTTAATTTTTTATTAAGGACAAGTGGAGATCATATATATATACACACACACACGTTTTTTTCTGTGCTGGATTGTTCCCTTGGCATTTAAATGTCCTCTGCAGTCGTAGGAGACACACAACCCTTTAAACATTTAAACCCATTATACAGAGTTTGTGTCAGATTATACAGGAGCCCAGAAAAGGGAGAAAACCCGCTGAAAAAGTAATTATGTGTTGCAACCAAAGGCTGTGTATGTTTTGTCAAAATCATGTGTCCCGTGTCCACCAGCAGAAACTGCTGTGATCCAGATTAAAGACACCTGTTCATTAGCTAATCATATATCTGTCATACCAGCTGCTTGAGCTGTTCTGGTTTGCTGTTTGCAATTAAATTGATGGCAGCCACTTCCTTTTTATTTCCCACAAATGGAAGCACAGCTATCTTTCCTACTGAAAGCTTAGGCACTTCTCATTTCAGTGGGAAATACTGTAAGAGTTGTTTTTCTGTCTCAGTCCACCAGGCTACCCAGTTTGGATTTTCAGACCACCAGATGCAGTCCTGACTCACAGGCATGCTGTGAGCTAGATTCTTTTCCTCTCTGGGCACTGCAGTTGTGGTCACTGGGGCTGTTCCACAACATTTTTCCTGTTCCAGAAGCAAGGAGTTGTGTGGAAGCCCAGCAGTACAAGATGCTGTAATGTCACTTGTTTCTTATCCATGCGAATTTCATTGTAGCAGCTGCTGATTTGATAAATGTAAATATCAAATACTGCTTGGTAATATAGGCGTAGCAAATTTTTAAAAAGCCAACCAAACAAACAAAAAACTCCCAAAAAAACCCCAAGAAAACCTTTTAAAATTAGTTTTTTATCTCTTTAAAAGCCATATGAAAATAATGGTTCAGTGGAAGGTTCCTCAAAATGTGCTTTGCTCGTCTAATAATATGGAGCTACAAAAAAACCAGATGTGTTTGTTCCTTAGGTGTGAGTTAGCTCTGTGTCCAGTTCTATGACCTTCCTGATGAATTATCCTGGAGTGTTTGTTAAATAATAGGTTCCAAAATACCTTTACAAGGTCACTCTGACAGGTGAAATCTAATTCCATGCATCACTAGCTGATTAGTTGAACAGGAATGGATATTTAGGGTATAGAAAAATCTCTCTCCTCCCCAAAAGAAGAGATTGCAGCATTTTTTGGAGATGATTTCCACAATCAGAAACACCTTATTAATTTTCATGAAATATGTATTTCTCTTTGCAAATTAAGCTTTCCTCGCAATCAAACTTTGCCTTAATTGCTCTACAGAAAATAACTGCCAATAAACAAGAAAAAGAGTCATATTTACATACTTCTGTCAATAATGCTTGTTGATCTTCAGAAAAGAGTAAACAGTTTCCTACAAAGAGCTTGGTTTTGCCAGCAACTACTCTGTGAGAGTAACTAATTGTTGATTTGGTGTGGTTTTTTTTCAAGATACATGATAAAAGTTTCATCTAATTCCATTTCACTTTCAGATGCTTGTTCATTATATAATAAATCAGTTTGTTAAGTCAAACTTGTTTTGGATGTGGCCCAGCACATCATACCTGTCATAGTGCACTCAGCTGGCTACAGAAGTTGAGTGAAGTTAAAATGGATTGTTCCCAGAAGTGCCTTCTCAAGTCATGAATTATTTCTTTTTTGGGGGGAGAAGGAAGGAAAAGGGATTAAATATGATATGACCCAAGAAGAAAGTAGTACATGATATTCCTGATGTGTATCCTGCATAGTTGTGCTGTTTGGAATACCCATACTGGGTGGCAGCTGGGGCATTGTGGAACTGAGCACGGGAAAGGTTCAGAGCTGCTGAGATGATTGATGTGAGTGAGCTGCCTCCTTTTTGGGCACCTCTGGTAAGCAGATGTGTTCTTGATGCATGGAGTGTCTTTCGCTGGAGACATTACAAAGGGAAGGTGTCACTCAGGTCACTAATCCAGCCTTTGTTTGGCAGTGCAGTGAAGGAGGAGAGTCCATCAAGATTATTCCTGGGAGGCAAAGCGCAGCTCAGTTACCAGGACAAGGATTGCTGCAGATGTGGCTCCAGATGCTGCTCTGTTGTGTTCCAGACAGCTCTCCAGAGGTGTGGGCTGTGCAGAGGTTAATCTGGAACAGGTTTCTGCTGGGGATCTGTGGCTCTATGCTCTGAAGCAGGGGGGGTGACATCCCAGGGCAGCTGCCCAAGCAGGGACAGGGACACTGAGTGCCCCAGGGCTGCTGTGCAGCACCTCCTGCCTTGCACTGGGCTGGCAGCTGTGTCCTCTGCAGGAAAGGACATCTTTGAGTTACAAAATTGCTGTTCTGCCTTTTCTTACCAGCTTATCTAAAGAGGCAGAACAGCAAGGATGAGGAACAGTGGTATATTCCAGGTAGTTGAGTAAAGATGTGGCTCAGCTGAGCTGTCCAAATAAACAGTTTCATGGGGTATCAGTCCTTGCTGTCAGGAGGAAGGGGTAGGAAAAGTCCTTTGTGCTGAGACTTCAAATCACCTCAGTCTGTTTTTGCATTCTATGGCCTAGAAAAATAAGGGGTAACTTGATTATGTAACTACCAATATATGGGGGAGAGGGTTTCATGATAACAGCTCTCTAATCTACCAAAAATCCCAGAAGCAGTAATGGGATCCAATTATGACAATTTGAAGTTGAATTAGAAATTGAAATGAGGGGATATTAGAAGCAGTTAATAGAATTAAGTAGATTCTTTCTACTGTAATGCTTTTCAGTGGACATGCCAAGCCAGCATCCTGTCAGGATTTATTCACAGAAAAATGGGTTTCCTCCCTGGCTGACAGAGCTGGGCAGTCAAGGATTTTAGGTTTCTTTCTACTGGGCAGTCAAGGATTTTAGGTTTCTTTCTAGTTTCAATTTGATACTCTGAAATTGGAATACTTAAGTGCAGATTTCAAATTTAAATATTTTACAGTTCAAAGTGAACTTTTATTTTATGGAATTCAGAGCTTTTTGTACTCCTCTAAAAAGAATATTTCAGTTGTATCTGTGATTGTTCCAGGATGGTAATTGTGAAAATGAGGTTTATCCTTAAAAAAGCCCAATGAAATTTAGAGGAAGAGGTTTTTGTTTATTTTTTTTTCTTACACAGTTTATCATTTCAATAGATCAGAAGTCATAAGATAAAAGAGTATATTAGAAAAAGACAAAAGAAAATAGTAATTTTGGCACCTGGCTAAGAAAATGTTACAAAAGGTCATGGAGTTAAGCGCTCATTTCTTGAAAAAGGTTGAAGAATCCCCTCTGAAAATGCCTTCCGGCTGCTTGGTGGATCAGTCTCTAGTGTGCAGCTGGATTTTAGCTTCAAGTTACCAGTGGTAAATACCAAAGTACTATGTTAGCAAGCACATTTTGCTGTTGACTGACAAACAGCAACACAGGGTTTTTGGAAATCATGTTTGGAAGTGAAGGTTTTTGGTCTGCATGGGATAGCTGCTACATGAATTGAAGCCTTTTGTGTGCCTAGTTTTAAATGTGCTTTTAAACCCGATGTTTTCAAACCTACCTGCCTTGTGAGACACTGATGCTCCTTCCTCCCTTAGTCATGTAAATCTCTGAAACATGCCAGTAGTCTAAATGGAAAGACTTTAAATTCATAATTCTGGTTTGTAATTAATGCAGGGCATAGTTTAGCACAGGCACCTGGTCTGTAGGATCTGAAAGCAAAATGTGTATTTTATGATTAACCATCTTATAAATCATCTTCAGTGCTACAAAACATTGCACTTTCGGAAAGCTCTCTTCCCCTTTAAGCATCCTCTCCTGTTTTAACAGCAGCAGCAAAAAAAGCCCCTGAAAAAACCCCAACAGTATCCCAAACAAATTTCTACTCTTAATGTCTCATTTCTGGTTTTCTGGACTTGCAAATATGTTAAGAATTTTCAAAGTAGAATCTTTCTGTCCCAGCTCCCAGGCTGGAAGGTCTGGCCATCTTGTGTTGTCATTTACATAGCATGAGTCACAATGAACAGCTTTTTGTGTTCCCTGCTATCAAAGCTGCTAAATTGCTTTAGCAGCACCTTGTTCCATACAAAGTGAAAGCTGTTGAATAAGTTACTGCGTCTCCTACCTGAAACTACATGTAGCAAGTAAAATGTGTGCCAAAATGACTCCTGTTATTTTCCTCATACTTGGTTTAAGAATGAGTAAATTAGGTATCCTACACCAATTAACAACATTGTTTAGATGATATCAAAGCCATACAAATCAAAATAAGAAATTAAAAAAGACCAGTGGAGGAGGGGACAGTACAGGGTGAGGGACTTTGGCCATTGTGTTCTGGGTGCCCCCTCGTCCTCTCCCAGTTCATCTGACCCTGCTGAGCAGAGGCTGCCTTGGCCCTGGAGGAGTTTCTGTGCTGGGGCCATGGCAGAGGGGACAGGTAGGACAAGGAGGGACATCCTTCTGGATGGAACACTGCCCAAATATTCATCTCATGGCTCAATTACCTTGAGCGTCTGCCCTTTTCAACAGTTAAAGGGTACTGAGAGAAGAAGGAGCAATTCCTGATACGAAATTAAAACTAAACTTACTATTTTTAAAAAATCCAGAGGAACTAAATGAGTAAAATGCTATTCCTATCTTGCTGAAATAATTATTAGTTTGCGTTTTGGTTTTGTTCTCCACAAAGCTGGTTGTAGGCTGTCTTGGGGACCATTTGCATGACATGGAGAGTTAAAATTCATATACCCAAACAAGTTTCCTGGCTTCAGCAGTCCTCACTTTGCCACAGAAACAGATATGGGGCCAAATTTTATTCTTCATAATTGATGCTGTATGGATTAGCAGCAGGAAAAATCTTGCAGTTGATTAATTTGGCTGCTATTCTATGTCTAACATGTATTCTTAACTGAAGGGGCTTGAATGAACCAGTGTTGGTTCTTGGTAGTAATTTACATGTAAAATCCTAGGAGTTAAAAATAGGAAATACAGCATGGGCCTTTGACAAGAGCCCCTATTTGCTTTGTAGTATTTCATATCAGTGTTTGTGGGGTGATTGGCTGATAAAGGTTCCTTTTCCATCCACAGCTGATTTCTCACCCTTTTATTCCTGGGAAGAGATGATCCTCCTGAGCCTTTGTTAGAGCTGAAGTTCCCCTCTCAGCTTTGGGCTGAAGGATTTTTCTTTTCTCTGTCTTGAAACCTGCTCCCACTCTCAGCCTGGAGCTTAGGAGTGTGTGTGAAGTACGACAGGCTGAGCTTCCCTGTTTACCGGGAGCATCCTCCTCTTCCTTAGGGTAAATTTCTTGCTCTGTTCTGGAATGAGACTTTACAGGGTCACTCCAGAGGCCTGGCAAAGTGGGGTGTGCTTTGGGAAAAAATTTAAATTAAAAACATGATTCTAGACTGATCACTTCCTCTGTTACATCCTTCCAGTTTCCCTGTCCTGAGAATTGTTGTTATAATGAGTCAGTAAAAAATGAATGCAACCCAATGAGCAAGAGAAAACCCCTCCAAATATTAGGAAAGACAGGATTACTGAAAGCACGCAATTATTTTCACCCAAATTGATACTGTACATGTTTTTGATAGGACAAAAGTTGAAGACATCACATTTTATTCTTAAATAAATCTACTGCACGAACATCTCAGTTCATGCCCAGCTCTAACTTCATAGATGATTTATAAGAACTCTCCTCTTTTCAGACAGTGCATTTGTTACCCATTCATCTGACTGTACACCAAAGTGATGATAAATGTTGGAAAGTTTCATAGGCATTAATTATTCCATGAAAATGGAAATAATTTGCTTAGTTCCTGGCTAATTCTTGGGGTTTTTTGGTTGAACTTATAATAAATGTAATCATTATCTACATGCTGTGTGAAAATAACTTATGTTTTGGGGCTGGATAACCTTTCAGATTCTTTATTGTGCTAAAACCTTCATAATTAGTATATTATCAAAGAATATTTCCTTGTCTCCTTGTAAAGGTGAACTAAGTAACTTACCTGGGTGCTAAGAGATTAAAGAGATGGCCAAACAGAGACTAAATTGATATTGAGCAAAATTGACTTATTTTTTCACTGATCCAAACTGTAAAATTTTATCAAAGAAAATAAATCCATGATCTCTTTCTGACCACCTCTTAATCTCCCTTAATCTGACCACCTCTTAATCTCTCTTTCTGGGAGAGCTACAATAAAGTGGTGTGTCAGTAGCCTAGCTTTTCTCTGAATTCCCGGAGCTGTATTACATCTTATCCCTTACAGGAAATGGAGCTTTCCCACCTCTGTCATCCCTACTGCAGCCCAGGATGCTCCTGTGAACTGGGATCCTTCCCAGCTCACTGCCTTTGTCACTTGAGATGTTTCAGATTGCCAGCAGCAGCAAAGGACAAGTGGCTGCAGAATGGACAAACCTCAAAGGTTGGGCTTTCCAAAACCGTAATATTCAACACCAGAACCATGTGAAGTGTCATTCCATGTTTTATTGAAGGAAAGTAGCCTGACGCAGCTGCTGACACCTGAGCTGGTTACCTGAGAATCCAGGTGGGAAAATCTCTTAAAAGAAGTGCAGGTTTTGGGTGAAATCTGAATGTTCATTTTCCTACACAAGTGGACTTCCCTTTCCAGAAAGTTCAGCAGTGGGATGCTTCAACAGTGGATGCATATCCAGTTATTTCCAGCTAGTAAACACTGTCCTCCTGTGCAGGTACAAAGGTCTGCTGGACCTTTGTCAGAGGCCTGGTGTTTGGGACTGGATGCAGTTAATTGATGGAAGTGTTGCTTTAAGTCTACCTGCCTGAGCTGTGAGTGTGAGCAGCATTTCTCTGAGAGTCTTCAAAATTCAAAGTAATCTTGTATATTTTCCTTGGTAGTTAAGTATAGTTTTAAATTTTGAGAAAGGAATGCTTGAGGAGGTTCAGGACAGGGCTCCTTGCCTGTCCTGAGAGAGGCACATAGAGGGAAAATATTTACTTTCCCATTGATTTTTTTTTTATTTCTTTAAAAATTGTATTCTTATTTTCCATAAAGAACTATTCTACCATTATCAATACATCTTCCAGATGATGCCTTGTTTTGGTGACTCTTACCTGAGAAAGTAGATTTTTTAAAAAAATATTATTAAAGTTTCACAGTACAAACACATTTTATTACCAACTAAATTATAACATTTTTTAAAAGAATGTTACCATCACAGACAACTTCCTATTTTACACTCCAGTAATTCAGGTCAATAAATCCACTTACAGTAAATTCACGAATACAAGCCGCACTGAGTATAAGCCGCATCGCCTGGTGTTGGCAAACATTTTGTTTTTTGTCCATAAATAAGCCGCACCTGAGTATAAGCCGCTCTGTCATTCGCAGCGAGGACCTGCGTGCAACAAAGTTGCCAATTAGTAACAGAATGGTGGCAGGGCGGGGTTTACTGGCTCGGCTCAGGCCATGAGGGCTCGGGGCTGCCGACAGGGCTGGGTGGCCCAGCTCGGCGCTTCTGCTCGGCAGGACCGCTCGGGGCCGGCTGCCACCACCGCTGGGCTCGGTCACCCCGGCCCGGCGCTGCCCCGCGGCGGCAGGGGGGGCACAGAACCCGCCGGCACCTGCGGCGGCGATGGGAGCCAGGGATGTAGCCTGCCTGCTCCTGCGGCGGCGGCATGCAGGGACGGGAGCCACCTGAGCCACAGGGCCAAGCAGGAGAGAGCCCCTGCTTCCCCCGAGCCGCGGGGCCAGCAGGAGAGAGCTGCCCCTGCCTCCTCTGAGCCGTGGGGCCAGCAGGAGAGAGCTGCCCCTGCTTCCCCTGAGCCGCGGGGCCAGCAGGAGAGAGCTGCCCCTGCCTCCTCCGAGCCGTGGGGCCAGCAGGAGAGAGCTGCCCTTGCTTCCCCCGAGCCGCGGGGCCAGCAGCAGGGAGTTGCCCCGCCTTCCCCACCCCCTGTGCTGCCTGCACAGAGCAGCTCCACCCGCCGTGCAACAGAGTAACCAATTTGTAACAACCGCGTAAATGCCGGGTTTTACTGGCAGGAGCTTGACTTTGCAGTTTGCACTGACTTGGTTTGCACTCCCAGGGTTGAAAATGTCAGAAAATTATTCACATATTGGCCGCACCTGAATATTAGCCACATTTCCAGTATGGGAGCAAAATTTTGGTCAAAACGGTGCGGTTTGTATTCGTGAAATTACTGTATATAACTGGAGATACACAAGATCACATCAGAGAAAGGAAAAGCAAAGACTTGAATCTCTAGTTTGATGTTAAAAACTGAATCTGGTTATGCTCATCTTCTCTGTTGTGTAGCAGAGTACTTCAGTTTTTAAAATGAAAGCCTAAATTTTGAATTGACTTCTTCAATCTGTAAAAGATTAATTGTTTTATTAGTTTTATACCTCAAATCAGTGAGATGGTTCAGTTACACTGAGAAGGTGTTACATCTTTACAGCCTCTAAAGTGGAGCCTTCAATAATAGAAATGGGTCTAATGGGTGGTTTTGAAGAGCAGCTTGGTTAAGGCATTCTGGAATTTCAGAGTTACATCCTGATGAGCTGAATGACAAGACCTTCATGGCATCTGTTCCAAAACGTAGCAGAAGTGATTTAAACAAATCAGTGGGAACAGCATGTTTGTTCCTCCGTGCTTCTGCAGGTGCTTGTCCTTCAGCAGAGAGCACAGGAGCAGCTGAGAGAGCCCTGCCCAGCCCAGAATATTCTGCTCCAGGTCACTGTGTCCCTGTGGCTTGGTCCCATGGCTGCTCCCTGGAGTTCTGAGGGACTGTGGCTTTAATGTGACTTCCATCAGCTTCATTTGCAAGTAGATCCTTTTGCAAGGACTGCTGAAGGCTGCTTGGTGCCTTTTTAAATTAATTAATATTGAATCAGGTTTAATTTAGATCTTCTTCCTGGCCTGATGAGCCTGTTCCTGTACACTGGTGCTAATCCCATCAGCAAGTGCCAGCCCAGGGAGTGAGGTTGGAAAATTTGGGAATGTCTCCTGGGAGTGCCCTGCCCTCACCCCATGCTGGCACTGCTCTTGTCTGGCTCCAGGGAGGTGTGAGAGCAGTCAGGCAGCAGTGCCTGCACCGATGCTCTGGTTTTTCCAACTCCAGCAGAGATAATCCATCAGAGAACCCTGCCCATCTGGGGGTCACAGCCTAATTCCTCCCCAGTCAGAGGGGATGTGACAGGTGACAGCTTCTACTGGGATCACTTACTCCTTAGAGAGTGACGTTTGGCTATAATTGCTCTAATTGCTACAATAATTGAGGATGAGGTTTTATTAGAATTTCCTCTCTACTACTGTTGGTTTTCCAGAAGCTTGTAAATGTGTAGAGTAAAGCCATCAAAGAAGGAGTAGCATTTTAAAGCTGTAAAATCCATTTAAAACCTTTGTTCACGTGCTTAAAGAGCAGGAAAACTTAGAAGTAAAAGTAACTTTGAAAAAAAATTATCCGCTTTTCTATTGCATTGTTCTTTTCCACATTTGCAAATAAATGGAAAATCTGTGCTTTTTTTTGTGAACCCAACAGTATTTGCCTCTGATTCTCTACTTCTAGTCTCAAAACCAATCTTCTTGCTGTCTTTGGTCTCTGTGCGTCTCGAGGCTGTGTGTGTGCTCTTGCTCTTACTCTCATCCAATACTTGGCAGCTTCAGTTCTGGAAAACAAGATGGCAGTTCACAGACAGAGTAAGGCACTTTGGTGGGGTTTCATGGGTGTCTTCTGAGGTGCTCAATGGGGTAATTTCTCACTCCATGGGTTTATCTTGAAGAAGAAATGTGTGTTCACAGCACAAATCTTTCAGTGACTGTAAACCAGAAGCTGTATCTGTGTTACAAGAGTAGAGATCAAAATTACTTGCCTCTTGGAAAAATATGGTACCAAATAGATCTGTGCAAAAATCTGGGGGGAAAGGTGAGTTTTGGGTAAGAACAAGGACCGAAGGGTGCATACGTGACCAGGTAAGACAGAAGAAAGGGAAAGGTGGGGCTTTCTGAAAGATATATGCAAGAAACCAATAGATGTGTAACACTAGTGAGTTTAGAGATGAGGTTATAGAAGTTCTGATTCCACACAGGGAATGTCACAATCAGTTCCAGATCTACAGCAAAAATAAGTGAAACATTACAGTAAATTAAATCAAGGAAGGGATAAATTTTGAGAACTAGAGGGAAAGGAACTCTGAAAAACAGAACATGTATAATAACATTATTCTTATTATCAACATATTATTTCTATGTAAGCACAGATAAAGAGCTCAATTTTTGTTTCATGTTCAGAGTGAGGAGGGCAGTAAAGGGGTATCCTTAATACAAATACCAAGGGGGGAAAAAAGTTATAAATAGATACTTTCAGTACTGTTGAGGAGTTTCTCAGGGGAAGTGTTACCACCTGAAGGATTCCAACTGAAATTGGAAGAGCAATGGGAAATGTGCTGTAAGAAAGGACCTTTGTACAGCAGATGTAGCTGGACACTGTGGTGTGGGATGCCATTTAGACAGGATGAGAGGAGGGAGAGGCAGTGGGGACCAAAGTGGTTTATCTGAGTCTCTGAACACAGTGTGTTTATTTCAGACTTGGATTAGTGTGGGGCAGAGCAACCTGAGTGCTGCTCATGGATGTGGCACTGAGAAGTTCTTTCCATGCTTTGCAAACCAGGATGGCCATTGAGGTTGTTTGGTTTGACGTGGGAGAAACAGAGTGCTTATCATGACAGTGCCCAGTACCTGTGCAAACCAAAGGCAGCCCTCCAGGGGACAAAAAGGCACTGAGTTTTTCCACATCTGCTCAGAACAGGCAATATTGTGTTTTTCTTCCATTCCTTTTTCAACACTGGGGTAACTGCTCAGTCTGCATGGTATAAATGCTTGAAATTTTCTGTGGGATTAGAGGTTTAAAGGAGAAATGTGATGGCTGCATTGGGAAGTAACCAGATTATGGTAGAATTGTGTGAGAAGAAATAGGATGAGTACTGGTCTAATTGAAGTCAGTGAATAGGCTTTAATTGAATGAGGGCTTCAGTATGAGTGAATGATGAATTTCAAACTGGAGAACAAATTGGCAGAATGTTCATGTTACATTTCTACTGTGCACTGTGAGTTTAGGGAAGTTAAATTCTACTGAATGGTGATGAAAGTATTTCCTTCTGCATAGAGTATGAAAACAGGAACAGCAGTTCAAAACCAAGCCATCACCTTTGGGGTGTGAGGGAGACTATAGGTACAGAAGAGTTGGCAGGTGTTTGGAGGTGCTTGGGCGCTTCCCTTTGGTATTTGGTTTATGCAGGTTAAGTTTTTTGGGTTTTTTCTTAGTATTTTTTTTTTAGGATTGGAACAAGGGAGTTTTTAAAAATGCCAAACCAAAACCAAAATTAAAGAGATGTTGAGCTATAACCTAACCTTGGAAGCAGGAAGAAAGGAAGGTGGTTGAGATGGATGGAAGGAGAGAAATCCATCAGTCACAAACATCCCAGGCTGGAGGACTGATGAGCGACCCAATCCCTGTGGGAGCTCATGGAGCATCACCTCAGAATGGGATGGACAGCCTGACCCTCCTTTCAGAGGAGCCCTTCGTGGTGAGGAAGGGATGAAGGAAGTGTCTGCAGAATTCCCTGAAAGCACAAGTCCTTGTGACCTCCCGTGGTTTGGGTGGGTGCAACTAGAGGGTGGTTCTGTACTGTGAGTTTCCCACGTATCATGAGCATTTCCTTTAGGCAAATGTAAGCAACTATCAGGTTTTTAGACCTTGAAGGACCAGTAGTTTCATAATTACAGGTTTTAAGTTAAAGATCTGAAGATCTGTCCAACACAGGTCACTAAAGGGCATCCTTTCTAAGAAAAAATATACTGATTTTATCTTTCTGTGGCTACCTGGACTAAGTGCCCTTCATTAATGCTAATGAACCAAGCATCACTTAAAAAAGCAGCAGAGGCCATCATGCTTTTCCTAAACTCCCTTAGTCTGCAATTTGAATGCCAGTAGTTTTTAAGGTCCCTTCTATATTCAGAAGTCCCGGGAAACTTTAGGCTTGTTTTACTCAAATCTGTGTAATTGCAGCCACTCCTGAGACTTTGACTGGAGATGACCAATGTAAGTGATGTAGGGGAAGCGTGGAATGTGCTCTGCAAATACTGCTTGGACTAAGCTTTCAAAATTGCACGAAATTCCATCAAGAAGCTTCACAGCTCCAAGTCTGTCAGAACTGCTGTGGCTTGGGGCACATCCAGAGCAGACAGAGAACTCCACTGATGTGGCTGTGGAAGGTAGTAGGTACCCTGTATTAAGTAAAATCTGTTCAGGGAGAGATCTTTTCCCCAAATTTTGAAGGCCATTGGTTCTCTGGTAAATTCAACACTTCCTGTAGGAGTGTGACAGTCTCCCACCAAGCTGGCACAATGCTCACAGCAATCAGACCTTTGAGGAGCTTTGCATACCTTCAGTTGTGTTGCAGGCTCTTCTTGACCCAATAAGAAATAAAGTCAGGCTTACACCAGACTCAGAAGCATTCCTGGGAAGGAAAATAAGCCAGCAACTACATTGTCTTTTACTTTTTGAAGCACTCACTTCTTTCCTCCTACTTGTAATTGGTGCAAGAATACAAAATAAAAATTTTACTTCTGGTCTGTGCACGTGGCACTGCTTTCTATAAATCGTTTTTTCCTGTTAATTATTTGCAATTCTTGCCTCAAAGGAAGAAAGAAGAGTAATATGCCAGGGATGATGAGGAGCCTCAGACAAAGTGAAGGAGGTTCAGGAGAAAGAGTATCAACCAGTATTATTTTCTTCTTCTTTTAAATAGATACTAACCTCTCCATGATCCTAATTAAATTAGCTGAAGTTTAGAACTAATTTTGCAGCTCAAATTTAGATATCCAAATTGCTGATATTAGGAAATTTGATGTATTACTTAGTTCTAAAATAAACTAGCAACACTGTTAATTTGACCTTGGTTGTAATTAACCCAAGTGTATTTTGACATCCAAGCCTCCCAGGGCATCGCACAATCTAAAGGACACTGTATAGAAGCTGCTTGCCTTGCATTGTAACTCAGTGTAGATGTTGGAGCTGATCAGTTATTTTTACCTTAAGGCAGCACTGATCTGCTTTGCACAAAGTTAGCAGCAATTGCTTGGTGTGCTGAAATTGTGATGGTGTGTAAAAGCTAATTAATGATGGAACTTGTACAGGCATATGCTTCTGTTTACTGTGCTTTTGTGCTTGTCCTAAAACAAGTTCAGAAATGGAAGATTAAAGATAAAAAAAGAAATTTTTATTATTCCATAGAGGGGAATCTGATATTGAGGTGGGTAAACTTCCCCATCCCTGTGAATACCCATATTGCATAAATCCTCCTTCCTCCTGTACTTGGGGGTTACGTCCCTGAGATCCCTCATGACATTAAAATGCATTTGCTAATGATAACTCATTAGTGGTGATTACCCTGTACTAATAACTCTTCACAGGCTTCTTTATTCTTGTTATCCTTTTAAACTCTAATCAATATAAAAGGTTCTCTGATCTTGTGGTAACTTTCATTTCTGCCCACCTCCTCTTTAAATGGAGTAATCATCACACATACTGCTTTTATTTTCTGTTTTTGAGCTGAGACTCCTTTGCAAATCACAGACTAATTTTGTGACTGGCACACTGTGCATGTTTTGCAGTGTAATGGCTTGGAGATTCAGAAGTGTATATTTGGACTCCTTGGGAGTTAGAAACGCCAAAAGAGAATAGGAGAAGAAACTTGAATAACTGAGACTTTGAAGAACTTATATTTGTGTATTTTAAGTAAATGTTAAACTCTGAACATATATTTTAGACCTATAAATATTAGTGTCTAAAATGAAACCCAGGCAGTTTCAAGATAGTAGGACTTAACTGTCACCTGTTCCCCTGTGGAACAGGGGACTAAAACTCCTTGAGGGCAGGGGAATATTTTTGCAGTTTAACTCCCAGTTTGGCTCAGCTTGGTTTTATTCCATCTGGGACTGAATTTGGCAGATTTAGGCCAGCACTTTGAGACTTGAGCGCTTTGAAACCCAAACCATCTGCTTTTGGTGGATTATCACTACCTGGGGAAGTCAGGGCTGCAGAAGGTGAGCACCAGGTAGGATTAACTAAAAAAAAAAAATTGAGGAACAGAAAGAGGCTTTTGAACAAGGACTTGCTCAAAGCAGATGCAGCTTCAGGTGGAGCTGCTGCTCAGGAGTAAACTCCTGCCAAGTGCTGAAGGAGTAAGAACAGCTTTGCAGGTTGTTTCTGAGGTGATTGCCATTGCCAGGCAGTTTCACAGGAGACAGAATCTTCCAGTGGCTGCTTGTTCCCTCGATAGCTGCAGGGCATGGAAAGGCCAATATTCTTTGTTTGGCGAGGGTGGGATACCTCCCATCTACGTGGTGTCTTGGGGGAAAAGGCTCGTGAAGTACGTGACTGAGTAGGGATTTCCCCCCTTGTTTTTCATTCCTACCATCTTCCCTTCAATGAGACTCTAAAAAGTGAGAGGTGGTTGAGAATACGTTGTTAGTGATTTACATTTGTTTGACCTGTTTCTTCCTGTGCCACATGACTCAAATTTTTCTGTATTTCTTAACTTCATTTGCTAGTTTGGGATTACAGCTGGGGATGAAGTTAATTAATATGGAGAGGTGATTATGCTCTTTTAAAAAACAAAGGTATATGACAGCCTTAATGTCTTAATGCTTCACTGGTCAGGGCACACAGAGTGATCAAACTGATTCTTTTTCTTCGCAGAGTAGAATGGCTGGGGGTAGTGTGGAAGAAGGAGGAGGACTGGCAATTACAAATCCATTGTTCTGCAATGATTTTCCCTGAAATATTTGGGGTTTTAACCTCTTTTGGCATGTATTTAAACACCCATCTTCTCTGAGTACAAGACTGCAGAAGCACCCTGTAAGCAGGTAATGCATTCTGGAATTTTTGCAGAGAGTTACCATCTGGATCCTTGCTGGTGTTTTGCCTTGTTGCCGGTATTTTGATTAATAGGATGTTCCTGGAGTGATTAGTGGAGGGACAGCTCATGCATCTCGTGTTCCATGTGACTGCTGCTCCCCACCCCTGCCTGTGAGCAGTGGGATGGGATTCCTGCATTCTGCTGCCAGAGGAAGCTGGGCTGAATGTGAAGAAATCTGCAGTGAGGGAGCTCAGTGAGTGCCATGTTACCAGCTGCAGTGCTGGTGAAGGCTGCTAGAAGTTATCATCCAGACAGAAATGATGAAAAATGACAACTCTTCCTGTTGTTGTACCAGTTGTGTTTTCAGGGGAACTGTGTGGTTTTGAAACGTTTGCACTTGCCAGTTTGGATCAAAAGCTTAAGGTTTCTACTAAAAGCTTTTAGTAGGGCTTTGTAGGCATCCTCCTAGCACACCACAGGATAAAAACCTGCTAATGTAACTGTGTGATGTTCTCTTTGAACTTCCTGCATGGATTAACTGTAGCAAACCGTAAATAATTTACAGGTAATTGTGAACACAATGAAATTTTAAAAATTATTTGAATATGCTATTTTATACTGATAGAGTACAGTCTGCTGAGAAATGATATGCAAGGAGAGGATGAACATTTGCTCTTGGTGTGAGTTCTTCCAGTGGTGCAGTTGACTCATCTGTACAGTTCTGCATTGGCAAGTGCTGCTCCTTGGACCTCGCACGGAGCACATCAAGTTACTTTTCCTGACAAATTCAGACTCATACACTGGTAAAACTGACACAGGAATGGAGAAAATTGCATTTTTTTACCATTACCAAAAGATGACGTCCCATTTGAAGACAATTTTTGCTTTACTTCATTAAATACTTAATTTCTTGTTGAACCAATTGTTATTTCTGCTGTTAATTTTTTTCTTTGGAGAAGGCTAAGGAGAAGGCTTGAAGCAGTAAGAAGGGTTTATTCTCCTGGGATAGTGAAAATGGGAGCATGAGTGGTGATGTGGAATATCCTAGTCTGTAGGCTCTCATTCTCTGTTGCATTTGCAGAAACAGCAAGTTCAGATTTTTGTATTCCTCTGTGATTTCACTTGTTGCAAGCTGAACTACAACACACTTTAGAAAGATGACTTAATACAGCAAAAAACGCATGCAATTCTTTTCTTTCCCAGTTATTAATCATTTACGTATCTATAAAAGTGGCAGGTTTGCCCTTGGATTTTGGTCATAGGTCATTATGATTTGCAATCCAGTATAGATTCTTGTTGTGGCTTGATACAGGGCAGAAAAAGAGAGCCTGAGGTATGAATAAATCATTCAGCCCACCGTGGTAATGCACAGCAATTTGTGTCACCAGTGTTCTGAAAGGCCAACAGTCTGACTTACCAGGAGCAGAAAGTTTTAAAGAACACAGCATACCTGCATTTTGGTCTGCAAAATGCAGCAATGATGATTAAATATGTGAAAGTTCTTTTTAAAGCACATACAGATCACCAGCATTTCAGATCATCAGTGAAACCAGGAGCTAATCAGCAAACTGGACATTTTCTCTGAGCAGCTTGACAGAGGCTGTATCTAAAATGGCAAGATTGCTATTGCGTCTCCTTTAAAGAAACAAACCTGTGCTTCAAAAACACCACTATCTTTTTTATCAGCTAACAAGGAGATACCAGAGAGTTTTCAGAGTGGCATTCATACCTCTGGGCTGTCTAATTGTTACTGCTGAAATGAAGATGCTCATTGGACTTTTTCACTGGAATTAGTTTTGGAAAAAAACCTGGGTTGTAAACTGCATTTCTCTGGGTTTTGCTTGGGCCAGGTTCTGTGTTAATTAACCCATGCACATTTTCAAAACTCAAGCTATCAATGCCTCCAAAGCAGTAACTTAGTGTTTCAGACTTGGAGCATTCATGGCTGTTTGAAGCAGTGTGGAAGCATCTTTTGTGGTTTTTTTTCCATTCTCTCCGATACTCAGTCCCTGATCTTATTATTCTGTAAATGGAAGATACAATTAGTTTTAGTTTAAATACAAAGAAGTAGGTCATGAGCAGACTGTGAAATGCGGAAAAATCCTTTAAATTAAATTATTTTATTGAAGAAAATTATCTCAGTGCCTCTACAATGGAAAGTCTGAACATGAAGGAGATGTTTACTGAAAAAATGTATTGATAGCAGCTTAGTATTGTGCTAATGAAAATTATTTCGGTATATTCTGCATTGGCTATTGAAATCACAGCATTATTTTTATTTACGCAGAAAAACGAATATAAGACAGACCTGTATCCTGAAATCTTTGAAATTACAGTAATTTCACGCGTATAAAGTGCACCCTTTTGACTAAAATTTTGGTTTGAACCCGGAAGTGCGCTTTATACCCCAGAGCACCTTATATATGGACAAAGTTCAGAAATTTGCCAACTTGGAAGTGCGAACCCACAGCAGCCCCGAGTTGACCTGAGCCCACCCGGCGCAGAGCCAAGCGAGTAAACCCTGCAATCGTGTGAGTCTGTTACTAATTCGTTACTTTGTTGCGCACAGATCCTTGCTTCAAAAAAAAAGCGTGCCTTATACGCCAGTGCGACTTATATATGGGCAAAGTTTGGATATTTGTCAATACCCAGAAGTGCACCTTATAATCTGGTGCGCCTTATAGTCGTGAAATTACTGTACATCTGCTTTAAAGTTAGATAATTTTTTTGTTAATCGGAGTCCTATGATTTTGTTCCAATTAATTTCTTTTGTTCTAGATCTTGTCCTTAAAAAGGGGAAAACAAACTGTATAAGCAAAATTATGCATTTCTTCTGTCTCAAAGTCTTATCCTGATAAGGTTAGGGGTAAACCCTTTATTGTCCTGGATCAACTCTTGTGGAGTGTGCTCACCTGGCTTTTCAGGGTGCTGTGGGGAAAGCAGATATCCACTGCACATTAGGTAGTTCAGTTTAGCAGAAGAGGACATTGCTGCTGTTTGATGAATGGGGATCAAAAGCCCACAAGGGACTGGGATGGTGTTCAGTAATAAAAAGGAAATAGCAATGTGTCAGTGGATACAGCTCGTCCTGCCTGATGACTTTGTTCCCTGTGAGTCAGGCTCAGACTCTTCCAGTGGGCACACACAGAGCCTTGACTTAGCTGTGACTTCTCTCAAGCTCCAAAGACCGTGCAAAGTAAGACAAGACAATTCCAGCTAAGGCTGGAGCACAGAGTCTCTGGCAGATGTCCCACCCACAACCTGCTGTGCTGAGCTGCTGCTCACCTGGGCGCATTGGTGTCCCTGTGCCATCTCAGACACCGGGCCAGGGAGCCCTGAACTGACCCCTGGCATAGCCCTGACAGTGCTGCTCAGACAGAACTGATTGTGTCACCAGAGTCCACTCCTAATTCACATGCCTCTGAATCTGTGATTACAGTGTTGACCTTTAATGGGTACACTTGTTACGTTTTTTTCCATGTTTAAAATAGCACAGTAACACTTAATTTTTTTCGTATAATAGGAAGATTAAAAGGTCTGGCCTTGTTATCATTGCTGTGATTCTGTGAAAAAATGTTTTTTTTTTTAGTGGGCAGGAGCAGGACTATGAGACAAAATTCCATTTTTATAATCTTTTCTGTATCTGGTTCAGTGGGGTCCTGATTATGGGGCAACCCTCTATTGTCTCACCTATGTGAGACACTGAGATTCTGTTATCTGTTAAAATGATATTTTGGGTTATCATTAATAGTATTTTTCAAGAAATTTTGATTTTTTTAATTACAAAATTACAGTCAAGTAGTTTTTTCATATGTGATGGTGAAATTCTTGTGCAGTTGAATCTGAGAAACATATGTTATTATTTCTAAGCTATCTTTTTTATTTCACTGAATGATGAAAGCCATTATAATGCCGTTATAACTATGTTGAATTTAATATCTAAAAAAATTAATGCTTAAAAACAAAAAGTAGGAGAATGAAATAATTACGTATATCTTTATTGGAAATTACAGTTGTGAAGTGTGGAAAGACTCTCCAGCTAATGAAAGTTAGAAAGTGCTATGTTTATTGACAGTACCAGGCACACAGGGAGTAACCTCCCAAAGATGTGTGCAAAATTTACAAAGCCAAACAAATTATATATTGTTTTAGCTCTAACTAGCTCCATCTGCTAATAATTATCCCTTCTACTTTGGTACTATTCTTGCTAAAACTCTAAATCAATATATATTGCTTCTATCCTTCTAGCTAAATTCTTAACCCTTGATTCAGTTTTACCTGAGTATTTGCTGCCTGTGCTTGCTGTGGTATTAGAATTATGACTTTTTCTGCAGTCTTGATTGAATCAGAGTTGGTAAATGCCTGGAACATCCCAGTGTTGTATTCTGCAGCAGCTGAGTAAAGGGGCTGTTACAGAGAAACCTGTCTGTCTGTCTACAAACTTTCTTGTGCTGTGAGGCAGCATCCTGCTGCATCAAAATAAGCTATTGGTACTAGACAGAGTGCTGTGACCCTCATAATTTAATCTGTGCTTCAGAATCTGGAAGGGTGAGGTGTGGCCTTGGTGGGGAGCTGGCATGGATTGTGAGGCTGGATGGGATACAGGGCTGGGCTGGCAGAAAACTGTGCTGCTGTTGCTGAGGAGGATGGGGATGGACTGAGAGCTGCTGAACAGGTTCTGGGGCAGCAGGAATGTCTGGGGCAGTGTCTGGAGTGGAGGATTATGTGCCTAATTTGGAATGACCCATCAGTGCACATTTAAAGTGAATTCTGTTTGTCCTTATCCCAAGTCCTCCTCAGTGCTGTTTCTGTTTTCTCTAGCCAAAGAGACGAGGTGTAGCTGATCTAAACAGCTTTGTTCTCCTCCTTGGCTCAGTGTGTTACCTTACACCTGCCCACTGACTTGGGGAGTGGCCTAGACTTCTTAGCTGTTTGATTTGCCTTTTCCTACTGGGCTCTTGGGAGGTTCTCTGGGTGTGAGTATGTGCTGCCCAAACTCATGGTGAATGAATTTGTGTGATTATTGTAACTTCTCTGTGTGAGTTTTTTTTCCCCAGACTGAGTTGACTGCTTAGAGGGCATGAAAATAGCCATAATGTAAATAAGTAGTGTAGCATTTCTAATAAAAATTATGCTGAAATCCCCTATCCTATGAAAAGCCACTACTATAGTAGTTAGTGAATAGTATGCATAGTAGTGGTCTCTAAATAGTTAAGGGATTTTCATTATGAATATCATTACTACTGTTCATTTCTAAATTCAGCACTATTGAGGGAACAAGCAATTACCCACCACTCAAGAAATTCCCTCCTGAACTTCCATGAGTACATTTTGTAAAGTGATTCAAACACCTCAGTGTTGTGACTCTTGCGTCTGTGTCACAGTAGTCTATGTAATATATATGTATGTAGAGAGACATTATATAGAGTTACATTTTTAATCAATCACTATAAATATTTTATTTGAGTGTGAGGGGAATTTACTATTCATAAACTAAGATCTTGCTAACTGGGATTAGGCCTACTGCAGAAAAATTATTTGCAAGCTCTTCATGTAGTTCCAACAGTTCTTGATGATCTTACCTGTGTGATTTCTTGCTCTACTTCCTTTTCATCTCACTTCTCTCACCTTTATAAAAGTGATTTTCAGTCTGCATCACAAGATGCTTTGTATTATGTGGCTTAGTGATAAAATGTTGGGGGAAAGCACAACCACTGAGTTCTGCCAATTCTTGGGAGTTAACAGAATGATTGCCCAAGCTATTGGATTCCTGTGATTGATCTTGTCACGCTAAAGTGTTACTGGCATTGGCCTGGTTATAGTCTAATATCTATCTGTATAGAATGTTCTACACAGAGAATAGTGTTAAAATACCAACAGAAGTGCCATTATTGGTAGCAGTTCTCTGCATTAAAGCAGAGCATTTGGAATTGCTTTTTGTGAGGGTATTGTTCCACTGTGAATTCTGATCTACTTTCTATTGTGTTCTCTTCAGGATCCAACTTTCTTATAGCTTTGGAGTTTCAGCATGGTACAAATGCTGAATTTATATTTGCATCATCCCTCTGGTAAGAAGAAACACACATTTTATGATATGTGGATTCAAATCTGAGGGGGTGATTAGGGTGCCAGCCTAGAGGGTCGAGAAATAGTGTGCCGGAGACTGGTGTCAGAATGTGGTTTGAATCTGAGTATGGTTCTTTTCTGAGAAAAAAAGGTGCTTTGGCATAACGTGGGAGACATAGATGCTGTTAGGAATTTGTTGACCTCCTCAAGGAACAATGTGATGTGCTGTGTGCCAACAGTCCCTGATCGGGAGGAGAAAGCTCCTTGCTGTGGTTAGCACCCAACAGTGCAGGTTCCTGGACTCATTCTTCACTTGGAACAGGGCTTCTTTAGGGTCAGCTCCCTTCACAGGTGAGTGCCTGGACTTCTTAACTGTTGATACAATTACAAACCTTGCAGAACTGCTGTGCCGCTTACCAGACAACAGATGGTAAAGTAAATATAAATTAAACATAAATTCATAATGACATAAAGGCTGGTCAGGTAACTGGTAGGGTTTTGTCTGGCAACTCACAGATTTATAGTTTAATTAATTACATGTTTATGAAAAGCACTATTTTTGAACAGGTTTTGGTGTTTTGTTTTCTAAAGGTGTTTTTGAGAAACACAGGTCTTTGTTCTAGTCAGATGAAATCTCTTTATTTCTTTATACCAATAGAATACGCTGTGATCCAGAGACAATCCTGATACAGACAATACTACCTTATCAGAAAATTTGTATTGTCCTTCCCTACTGCAGCATTTGATAATTGTCTCCACAATACTGACAAAACTCTCAGGAGAAAAAAGAAAATAAAGAAAAGGAAATGAAGGAAAATGAAAAACTAGTCTGTACTAGGTGCAATCATATTGAATTGACTGTGAAAGAGGAGAATTCTGGGAGAGATGAGCACCAAGTGCCCCTTTCTGAAAAGGTGGAGGTGTGTCCTCTGGAGCTGTGTGCACCATCTGTATGATTCACCTTCTTTACTGGAAATTGAACATCTGCATCTGACTGGATGTACTTGAAATGAGGGCATTTTAATAGACCCAGGTGCTTTACATTTAAAATGGATCTGCTGTGCTGCCAAGTGTGGGGTGGATTCTCTTCCTCCAGACAGGTGAATTATGGGCAGGAGGAGTTTGAAGCCATCCTCTGTCTCTCAAGACTCAGATCAGCTCTTTTTTCTCCCCCTACTTTATTTTATTGTTAACCAGCAAAATCTTTAATCATCCCTTTCTATCCTTATCTGCCCTGCAAGAGAACAGTTGTGAAGATGACTCTGTGTTTCTAAACTGGTTTCTCATTCAAAGGGACCTGATAGTGGACAGATGGGCAAGCACTGGAAAATAGGAAATGACAGCAAGGAGAAAATTCCCTCTGCCAAATACCTCTGCAGCTCATTGGGTGAAGGGAGGTGGGGGGAATATTCTATTCCCATCTCTTAACATGAACAAATCTGGCAGAATTCCATTTTGTTTGGGTCAGATTTTCTGCTCACTGTAAGATTTGGGGCATTATCTTCTTTATCTCTTTCATCTCGTGGATTGCTTAGGCAGGCATTTTGATGAAAATGTGCCCTAGGTGTTCTCTGAGTTCACACTGCAGCCACACGAAGGAGAAATGACAGATGGGGCCATTTGAGTGAAATCCATCTGCTACGATTAGACTCCCAAGGGCAGCCTTTGAAGGCTTATTGGAAGCACCCGAGCAGTGCAGAATTCCAGGGGGTTAATGCCTGCACCATTTGCCTGTTAATTCATTTGAGATCCAGAAAACTTCTGAAAGGAAATACACTCAGATGAAACTCTTGCAACTCTGTGAGGGTGAGACATCCCTGCTATTTTGTGACTTGATCCACCCAGCAGTATTTCTTGGGATGGACTTTTTCTCATTTTCCAAGAGAAGCATTTTAAAATGTGCTGTTTTAAAACAGCCCAAGGCTTCACATTTGTAGAAATTTACCAAAAATATTTGTTGAAATTTTCATTCATTAACAACTTCGATACCATGTGAGATCACTATGCGTGCACTTGATTTGGGTGTCATTTTGAGACATGCTCATGAGCTCAACAGAGATGTTTTTTCTCCCACTTTGTCTATAATTGAAAGAGAGTGAGGGAAGGATGGGAAAAGGACTCCCATCAGGACTGGGAAACCGAACTCTCACACAGGTTAAAGGTGAGGATGCACTACTGCAATATGTTGAAGTGTTTAATACCCCATGCCTCTACAGTACTGAGCACCTTAGCTCAAGTGAGACATGCAGTTCTTGCTGTTTCTTCCATATCCATGTCTTGGGTTTGCTTGAAGTTCAAATGGGAAGAAATCCACAGAACTTAATCATTTGAATATTGGTGTGTCATTGTCTAGATTCAAGCATTTCTGTCTCAGTTTTGATCTCAGATGATTGATATCTACAAGTAGAGCAACTTACTTCTTAGTGTGATGATGAATGAAGTCTTGGAGTCAAATGAGCTTTCTTGTTCTGGTTTGTCTGGTGTTTTGATCGTTTATATATGTGGATGAAACTGGTGCAAAAATGGGTGACTGGGATGTGAAGATAATGTCAGATCATTTTGGCAGTGACGATAGGAATTTATTTGGGACTTGTGCAGATCCACAGCAGGAGTTTACCTGTACCTGCCTAATGGAAGGAGAGCAACACGAATCTTGCATAAGAAATTATCCTCAAAGTATTTAGCAATGAAATTAACATAAAGCGAGCTGGCTAAAGAGCTATAATTTTGCTTGCAGTTACTCATTACTCTGTGGTAAATCTTAATTTGGCTCTATAAGAAATACTCTTTTCATTTTAGTGTATGTGTTCGTTTAGGAAAACCAAGGAGTTACTTAATATGCAGTTTCCATATATTGAAACATTATTTGCATTACTCTTTGTTCCTTCAACACTTGAAGTGTGTTTCAGCATAATCAGCCTCCCAGTGGATTTTAGCATGAAAACAAATCTCACTTTAATTTCACAAACTTCAGTTTACTGAACAGTGCAAGGAAATTAAATTACCTGCTTGCAAACACAACCTCCTTTCTCCACTGTGGGTTTGTGGTTGTGCCATTAATCAGGAGTACAGGCAGGGGAGTAATAACTCAGACAGGTTTTCTGCTTTGGGACTTCGTGGTGGATTGTAAGCTCAAGGAAAGGTGGGGATGATGTCAAACCAGAGCTCAGGCACTGTAGGGTACATCTGCCAGAGTGTAGTGGTCACAGTGGGGGAACTGGCAGGTTTATTTGTATGTTGTTATGGGCCTGGAAAACCATATTATCTCTATCTGTCATGTGCATAAACAATTTCATACGTATTTTGGGTTTGAATATTCAGAATTTTGAATACATTGCTTCTCAGTACATGACCCTTAAGCTGCTTTTGTGTTATGCGAGTTGTAGGCACAATACCTTACAGCTTTTTAGAACCTTTCAGCACTGATGAAAAGAAAGTTTTATTGAAACTGTTCACCCTTTCAAGAGCACACCCATTACTGTAGAAACATTATTCTTTAGAAGGCTATAAGAGAAGGTGATAATTTTTTCAGCACAGGGTGCTTTATCAGAAACACTGATTTATTGACTGTGAAATTTTACAGGGAAATACACCAGCCTTGATGAGCCTCTTTTGGAGTATTTCCTCAGGTCTCCGATGAAAGTGGTAACTTGAAAGAGAAATCCCCAAGAGAAACTCAAAGACTAGAGATTACAGTAATTTCACAATTATAAGACGCACTGAGTATAAGCCGCACTTCCGGGTGCCAGCAACTTTTCATTCTTTGTCCATATATAACCCGCACCTGATTATAAGCCGCACATTACAATACAGAGTGTGATAAAAGGTATCTATTCTATCACCATCTGTTGAGGGTGGGGACAGTGATCCTTATCTCCACAGGAGATACTCTGCTAATGGGCCATCCATTGAAACCAGGCAGGGCATTGTTCTTTATCTTTTCACAACCCATCCTTCCTCCAGAGAGTCATTTTCTGCTAATGGCCCATTGAGTCCCACTGTCTGACTGATAAAATTAGTGCATCCCATTGGGAGTTGCTCCAGCCAGGGGGAAGAGCCCAATATTTCTTACCAAGATAAAAACAGAGGTTTTGGGACACTAAGGGAGCCCCTTTCTCCACTGGACTCCAGAGGAAAACCGGATTTCTCCACATCACCACTGGAGCTCTGGAGGGAAACTGCACCTTGTACAGGAGCACTGCTCCAACTGAATCACATCTGTCACTGCAGGAGGATGCAACCACCATTTAATGGGACTGCTGCCAACACCCTGCCTGATGGGATGTCAGGTTGTACTCTGACTTTGTCAGGGTTTGGAGTTTGTTTCTTTGTAGTACTGTATTTCCATTTTAATTTCCCTAGAAAAGAACTGTTATTCCTAATTCCCATATTTTTGCCTGAAAGCCCCTTGATTTCAAAATTATAATAATTTGGAGGGAGGGGGTTTACATTCTCCATTTCAAAGAGAAGTTCCTGCCTTTCTCAGCAGACACCTGTCCTCCAAACTAAAACAGCAACTTTTTGTTCTTTGTCCATATATAAGCCACACCTGATTATAAGCCGCACTTTGGGTTTGGACCAAAATTTTAGTCAAAATGGTGCTGCTTATAATCGTGAAATTACTGTAATATATTAGCTTCATATGTGGGCTCTGGAGTCTTATGTGACTTGTTCCTATCCCAGCTGACCATTTTGGAGCTGCCTTCATGCTGAAACTGTCTGCCTGGTGTCATCTGCACTATTGTTTTCTGGTTTTGTTCGCTTTTGCGGTTTTGTTATTTTTTTTTGCTAACAAATCTTGAATGCTTTGGTTTTCTAGTGATATAAAATAGAGGATTTTAAAAATATTTTCTTTAATCTGCTAACTATTTCTTTGCCATTGTTGTATGTTTTTTGTATCATTTTCTGTGTGGATTGTCCCCCTGCCATCCTAGGGAAGGGGCTTCCATCTCTACACAGGAAACAATCAAATGAGGATGCAAAGATTCTTCATGTAAACATGACAAGCATGGGAAGCAGTGCCTCAAACACGAGGAGAGTAAATCTCTCTCCCCTCAGATTAAGTGCTTCTCTGAATGACACTTCTTTATGGATTTTTCATTGGGATGATGTACAGCATCCATTATTTTGAAAGACTGCTCTTAGATACGGGTAATCCCACAGCACTGGATGTTTGTGGCTTTGGCATGGAGGCATTAGGTCTTAGCAGTATGAACACAGGCCCAGAATTTTATGGGCTGTAGAGGTGTCAGATGGCAAATTACATCTCAGCCAGGCTGAGCAAGGGCAAGCATCATAGTTGATATTTTATGGAAAATTATTCATTTACAATAAAGGAGTGGGGGTTGGAGAGGGAGGTTTTCCCCCTCTGACTGATCAACCAAAGGCATTTTCATTAAAAGCAGTTCATTTAGGTAGATGCCTATAGAAGGTATATGTTTATATGGTGTGGGAATCTCCAGCTACAGACTTGGATCTCTGTCTTCTTTGAGTAAAAACATCTCTGGCATTAAGTGAGTTATGAAATTGTAACTGATCAAGTTTATTATTACCTCAAACTAATGCATGGGGTATATGTTGAAATTAGGAATTGCTATAATCTCTTTTGGTTCTCTGTTCTGGAGCTTACTTGTTACTCTAAAGTAGATCTATATTTTCATTCTTTCTTTTTGAAGGAAGAAGGGAATCATGCCAGCAGCCTTCACCAGGGTGCTGAAATGGGACTGCAAGGTGGTGAAGATTTCTGTGCTTGTGTCAGTGCAGTGTCAGTGGTCCAGGGTGGGCTGTGAGAGGGGGGACTGGAGCCCCTGTAGCATAGAGTCTGCAGTCACAGTGAGGGTAAACAGCTTCAGGCTGCACCAATCTATAGTCAGACTAAGTATAAATGGGGCGTCAGGGTGGGGGGAAAGGCCACAAGAGATACTCTTAAGAGATAATTCTCCAATGTGTTTGTACCAGTAGGAAAGCTTAAGAAAGTTTTTGTTATGAGCAAGTGTTTGCTGCATTTCATTCCTGTACTGTCCTCGTTTTGCTATGTAACAATGCAGGACTGGTTTTGAACTTTTTCTGCCCAGCTTTGTTCAGTATCCATTCTTCTTGAACAATGTAGTCTGTGTTTCACAAATTCCGCGCATAAAATTGTGCTACATGATTCCAAAATCCTGTGGGTAAAAAAAATAACACATTTTCTCTCAGTCTTCTACCTTTTTTTTTTTTTTTCTCCATGAAGAATTATTTTGGTCCTGAAGAAATTTAACTGATCCTGTTACAGTGTGACCTCACAGCATGATGCAGTGATGGTTTGCTGCTGCAGGGGTAAGCAAGCAGTGAGTGCCAGTTCTGTCCCTGTGGAAAATATGTGTGAATGTGGGGTAGATTTAGTCAAAGTTAACACCCCTCTGCTTGAGGAAAAATAGCAAAGTGTGACTGTGACTAAGTGAATAATTGAATGATAATTGAATTCATTTCTAAAGGTGGCTGCTATGAGAGGGGTAGCTTGTTAATGAAGAGAAAATAACTTCCTTCTTAAAATTAAGTCTTTTCTGTAAAGCTACTCAGATAATAGTGGACGGAAATGAATTTTAATGTGGCTGTGGTAATTTTTTGTATTGGTATATCATTAAAACCGTGTTTAGTATGTTGAGATCAGAACAGTTACTCTAATTCTAGTTAGAGAGGACTGAAGTAACCAATACATAGATTATATTGTGAGTATTAATTTCTGGCTACTTTTTTTTTGGATTTATGTGCTACTTGGCCAGCTGCAGGTGTGTGGTGTGACTTTCCATAACTAAGCAGTTAAAGAAAAATTACTGAGTTACTTTGATTATTACAGCATCCTGCCTACCGCTTAAATCCAAGCTCAGTGCCTCTGGGTTTGTGTGCACTTCTGTTCTCTATTTGAGTGGTTATCCCAGGGTACTCTGTACAGAGTTTTGGATAGAAACAAAGCAAGACACAATCCAGTACAAAAGGCAGCCAGTCTGAAGGACTCATTACAAATGGCACCTCTGTATCTACTCTTGATGCAAGAAGAGCTGCTTCTGACAGGCTTCTCTTCTGCATTTGGCACTTTGGCACTTGACATGGCAGATAATCTATGCAGATACTGATCCAGCAGATTCATCTGTCTCAATATGCTGGAAATATACAGGTGTATACGCCGAAGTCAATTAACTGATCTTCAAGACTTCAGACTGGAACTTTCACTGCTGAGTATGTTCTGCCCTCTTTGTCCAGCACTGTTTAAACATGCATCCCTTTTATTAATTGTGTCTAATCTATTTTGGATGAAATCTAGGTAAGGTCTGATATTCTTTCTATTTTACCTCTAACTATTTCTGTGTTGCAAGTTCAGCTGGGAAGAGATGGAACCTGTCCTGTTGTCTTACTATTGCTCCACATGGCATGGATTTAATTTCCAAAGTATTAGTTTTAAGCTAAAAAACACCCCTAAAGAATTAAAATGTCATTGCTTTTAATAATTTGGAATGATAGGGACTGTTAACTCTGTTACATTAATGTCACTATATAGTAGATCCTGTGGTTATTTTTTCCTCTGGCCAAATTGTTTCCTCTGTTGTAAAAAGGGACAACAGATCTTTTTGTCAGTTCAACATTTCATTCTACTTCAGTTCTATTTCCTAAATAAAGGTGTGGCTTTGAGGCTGATAAGACCTAATACTGACAGACTGCTATCCTTTCCCTTAAATGTCTATTAAAAAGTTCTTGCAAGCGCAAGTTACTGCTTTTGTCATTCACCCATTTCAAAAATGTTAATCTAATGAGACTAAAAGAGATAAGAGTATTTGTACACTTATGAGTTGCTTAACCCTTTTAGTTTTGAAAATAGACTTACTGCCAGTACTTTCATGTGACTGTCACTTTTCATATAAAAAACAGTTTAATTCCTCTGCCTGAAAACCGGTGGAAGGAAAGGACTTGCACTGTCAGCCAGAAATTATTACACCTGAGTCCTCAGTGTGTGGTGTTACCTACAAACATTTTCTTCTGCAGGGGAATGTGTCTGGACTGCTCTAGGAGCAAGTGTCTGGTGTCTGTCTGGTTCCTGTGTCCCCCTGCCAGAGAGGGAGTGAAAACAACCCCATCTCCAGTAGTAAACAGCCCAGGAAGCCCAAAGGCAGGTCTTTGTCCATAGCAGAATACAAGCAGGAAGATTCTTTATCTGCTGGCAAAGCAGTGGTCACAGAACAGCCCTGATCCCCTCTGGCTTTTGCCTGTCACACGTGTGTAGACTCTGTCTATAGATGAAATTTTATCCCTCTGCTCATTTGCATCTCCGTGTTCTTCCATTCCATGCTAATTGCTATTCTGTATTTCACTTTTGTGACATGTCTGTGCCTTATCTGTCACTTTTTGAGCTTGCAGTTGCTACACGTTATTAAGGCAAATTGTATCATAACTGACAAGGTAATAGATGTTTTCCTCACAGGTACACAACTCTGCTTTGTCATGTTGGTGAGAAACAAAACGAATGGACAAGTCTCTATGCTTTTAATCATCCACATTTCAGAAAAAGCAAATCCATGCCACTGTTAAAACAAATAGTAATATAATTAGTTTTTCTTACTGCTTAACATAACAAAGCAGTCAGTTAAAAGAATAAACACCATGTATTTCCATAGAATTGAAACTTACAGGTCTTATGAAGCTGACTGGCATTGTACTCCTAATTTTTATAAACCTCATTTGTTAACACCTGCAGGCAAATCAAGGTGATGATACTAGAGGAACAGAATTATGGCTATAAATGAGAGCTGTAAAAATACACTGTCTGAATAAAATAGTTTTAAAGGAATATCAGAGGGCTATTGAGTGCACATTTCACCATGTTGCTCAGAATTCTGTTTTCATTGTTATAAGAGCTGTAAAGAGTGAGATATTTAAATTATAGGGAGGTGAAGAGATTGTAAATTCCTGAGGAGAATGGCAGGAACTGCGAACAGCTACGAAGCTGTTTGTGCTGTCTTCAAATAAAAGAATAAGGAACATATGTTTGTACTGAAATAGTGTGGCTATACAGAGAGAGAATAATAAAAATTGATTTATACTCTTAATTAGCTTATTTTAAACTTTTTTAAAAACAAAGCTTTTACTATATCCGGCCCAGGGCAGCCCCACAACCAAACACTCCCAAAGCCTATCAGTACCTGCCTTTTTATCATTTATTGTTAATAGAAAAGAAACATTCAGCTTCCTCAGGGATCAGGGTGGATGCACCTCCAAGTCATGTTTGGAAAAACAGGAGTCTAAACTGGGAGAGAGAAGAGGATGAAGAGTCTTTCCTCTGGGGAAAGAGAAGTTCACTTTATGAAGGAAACAATGCAGTAATGAGTTGCGATGAATTAATTTTAATTTAATATTTTTCTTATTATACGTTAAAATGCTGCTGTGGAGGGTATTTCTTTAGAGGTTAAATATCACCTGAGACTTGAAAGTGGAGCACGTCGGACAACCTAAGAGGTTGTGAGGAATGGGTTGGTTCTTGATTGTAAGTGGAAATTCCAAAGTTCAATCTCCTGTCACTGTTCAGCCAAAATATTTGTATCATGCTACTGAAAGGCAATTCGTACATTTTTCATTCTGCTTTGGAATTTGGAGAGGTGTGGGCTCAGGCTTTCAGATCAGCTGTGAGTGATTAAATAGTTTTAAAAACAAGACCAAGCAAAGGCAGGCAGTTGGGCACCTGTGTGGGTTGTGACAGCCACTGTGGGGTGTGCTCAGCTGAGGGCTCTGAGCCACCTCTGCTTTGCTTTTCTTGCAGATTTTTTGTTCTTGTCCAGATTTTCCCCATTTGGTAACAGAAATAGGTGAAATCTGAGGCCACATTAGGAATTACGCTCATGTTTCAGGGCTGGGGTTGGCTGCTGAATTGTGTCCTGCGGTCAGATGTCCACATCAGGTGGAGTCATTTGGTGTGATCACTTTACACTACTGTCTGCTGAGTTCAGAGATCTTGCCTTGTTCTGCCAGGTTTGAGTCTGTGCTAGCTCTGTCAGCTGCTAGAACTGGGTCTCTGAAAGCTGTCATGTGGCTCGGATACTTCTGCCTTTCACTTGTGTCTGCAGTTCCCTGCTGAGGCCGAAATAACCCCGTGAACACCAGTGATGTCATAAAACTTTGGCTCTGCATTGGATTGGATTGGAGCATTCATAAATTCACACTCATAAATCACAGCTCAAGAGACTTCTTCAAAACCTTGAGAATTGAGTATTGTAGTCTGAATCTTGCAATATACTCTTGATTTTCATAATTTAGAAGTTTTTCTGTTCGTAAGTGCTTTGTTCACTTCAGCATTGCCATGAGACTGCTTGGCATGTTAGATATACAGTACAAGCTTGGTGTAATACAATTATGGTTATAATCCTGCCTTCTGAGAAATGTCCTGAAGGGAATGATGAGGAAAAGACCTGGAAAAAGGTCTGGTCTGTCTGCATGTGGCCCCTTACAGTAACTGCTGGCTCAGATGAGAGTTCAATAAAGGTATTGTAAAAGCTTCAAAGTATACTCATAACTGTTCCCCATCCATTTTCTTTTTCAGTGGAGTCCTGAATATGTTTTTGCTTCTGAATGTGCACCCTTCCTCAGGCAGGAGAAATTTGTATTGCTATGTTTTGGCCGTTACATAAAAGGATGCTAAAACTGAAATAAAAAAAAGAAATAACTGAAATCATCAATCTAAAAAGTAAGGAAAAAAGTAAACACACTGTGATCAATATCAGAAACAGACAAGGATAAGTGAATCCAAACATTGACAGATGTACAGGAATAAAGTTCACTGTCTTTACCATGTAAAAGTTTAAGGCAACAGAAAAAGAAAAAAAAAAGCAAACAAAAGCTCCAACCTGCGACCCTCACTAGATTTTTAATTTGCTGAGGAATTGTTTTATGCACACACTGGGGAGTACCAAAGGTTCCTGTGGCTGTGCACTGCACACTCAGTCCTGTGAGGCTCACTGTGGTGCGGATTTCTCCTGTGTCTGATCTCTGTGCTGGCAGTGCTCTGTTGTAAGTGACCAATGTGAACACTTGTGATGCTCCTTGGAGCTGAACCTTGTCTCGGCCATGTGTCATCACCCATAATCTCTTGTGTAAAAAGAACTTTGATTTTGACCTTGTTTGGTTCAGAAAGAAACCCAGTTACATATTTTATTAATATTAATGCTGAGGCTGTCACAAGGTGATTAGAACCTTTGTTTTTCATAATGATCTTTCTATTTCAAACAGCATGAGGTGACCATAGAGTAAACCTAGAAGTAGGATCAGAAGCTGGAAGAGTACACACTGAAAATTTATTTATAGACTTTGGGCCTTACTGGGGCTAATTCACCAAGGATTCTTTTACCCGTCTCCTAGCTGTGTGTAAACATAACCAAGGAAGGTTATTGGCCTAAAACTGGAATAATCTCATTGGTGTCTGTGATGCTATTTCAGATTGCTCTGCTACAGTTCTGATGTGGAATTTTGTGATGCTGTTTGTCGCACAGAAGCTTTCTGAATCTGCACAATTCACCAGAGCTTTGTTACATCCTCCAAAAGAAATCGACTACCCAACAGATGCCTTTTTGAGGGGAGGGTGTGGGGTGTGGGATTTCACTGTTGTATGCTGGATTTCACTGTTGTACACTGTTTCGGGTATCTTTGTCTGGGGTTGATACTGGCTACAGAAACCTGGGATGCAGTGAAGCTGCTGGAGTAGAGTTGATTTGCATTGCTTTCAGTGTCCATCAAATTATGGCTTGTGTAGGTTGTTGTCCCGCTTCTGATAAAAAATGTTTAGTATAGTAATGAACCTGGCCATAGTGTAGTAATGAACCTGGTCACAGCATTTCTGTATAGAAAATGACTCATTTAAAAATAAACAAAAAACCAAAACAAGTGAAACATCTGACATGAGTATTTTTACAGACAAATACTTCCTCCCCTTCCTAAAATTCAATGGTTATAATATATTTGATGTGACATTTGTTTTCTTTTGTTAAACTCATTTTTTTGACAGTGTCCTTCATTCAGTGGCAAAGACTAGAAGCTCCCAGTGCAGAGATGGGCTGCCTTTTCCTTCAGCCCTTTGTTCTCAGGTTTTGCAGGTAACTGTCCCCCTGAAAAGGCAGGATGTCTGCACCACGCTGCCTGCTCAATACCAATGCTGGCATTTCATTGTACTGTTACAAAAGCACAAAACTTTCCTCTGGCAGTGCTTTCCCTGCAGAACCTGGAGACCACTCAAAGTGCTTCTGCTCTGCTAAGCTCTCTGAACAGGCTTTGTCTTAAAAGCTATGCTTAGCAAAGCCAACCACTACAGCTTTGATCCATGGAGAAGGAAGAAAAAAAGTCTCAACCAGCTCCCTCCTCCTGCGCACCAGTGCTAGACTGCAGTGTTGATGGGCTCTGGACTGCAGTGATGGATTGTGGTCCAGGGCAGGAAATGACTAAAGCAGCTGAGCTGTGACTTGTCAGATCTTGTCAAAACTGATGCACTGAGCTCTGAAGGTCTGGAGTAGTTCAGGAACTCATTCCCAGTGGAATGCCAAGACCCAGCCTCGGGGGAGCAGAGTTATTTGTCAAAAACATGGGGCAAAAGGCAGTTCAGAGGACTTGCAGCTATGCAATTCTATTCTAGCCCTAAAGTATGGCAAACCTTGGAGCTCGTAGTGATTATATACTTGTTACCTTTAAAACAGTTGCTTAAATTCTTGTGTGACTTGTTGCACCAGTGAGAATGTGATCTGTGTGATAATCTTAACATTTTGTTTATTATTCAGTTTTAATTTTAGCAAGGAACAGTGAAATGAATACTTGTTGCTGGTGTGAGGTAGGAGGGAGCAGACAGATTATTTGATTAGCATGGCTCTTATTTTTGATATTGCTTAACTAACAAAGGCCATGCCAAGCAAATTCAGGGACTTTTTTTCCGTGTTGCCCCTATCAATGATACAAGCACGAGGCCTGCATGTTTTTACTCTTTGTTATGCAAATATGCAGTGTAGTATCTGTGGTAAGCCTGATGAAAATATGTGCAGCATTTGTTAGGGCAGCTTGCTTGTCATCATTTCCCTCTGTCATCTGCATCTCGTTAAAATGCCTTAACTCATTAAACCCGTTGGGATAATGGTGTGTGGGTCCCAGGCCATGTTCTGCAGAACCTTTTGGCTCCCACACGTCTGGGCCCTACTCTTCCCCCTCTGCCATTCTTGCTCGGGTCAGACCCGCAGGGGACAGGGAGCTGCTACTGGGGAAGATTGAGGGGCATCCTTGATCTGAAGGCACTCAAAGGACTGCTTTGAAAGAGAAGGTACTTTTGAAGGGATACCAAGCCCTGCTTGATGCCCCTTGTCCCTTCTGACCGCAGGGATTTTCCTCCTTTGTGTGTGGGGACTGCCCATGTGTGAGAGCAGTCAAACACAGTGGCCCCTTTTACCTGTTCTTGCTGGAACAGAGCAGGCCTCTGACCCTCGCCAGACAGGTGACTTTAATTAATTGACCTTGTAGATTCTATTACTGACACAAATAACGTAACATACTAATTTTTTTTTCCCAAAGGCAGGTTAGTCTGGATTTTTAAGTGAGTTTTTTTTTGCTCCCTTACCTCTTTAATCTCTTCCGTAGCAGTAAAGGTTGATGAGCAGTGTTGAAGATGTGCTGATATAAACACAGCCAATTGCCAAATCACTGCATCAGCCTTGTTAAATTCATGTTTACATGATTATGGAGCATCATTTCTGCATTTATGTAGCTGCAGGCACTTTTCTGGGCTCCCAAGCGTGATCCAAACATTGAAGTAACTCTGCTGTTTTTTGTTGCATTTTAACATATAACAATTTTAACGTTTTTAAGTGTGACTACCAAGTTACTGTGTGAGGATCTTGAATGAATGAAGTTTCAAAGTCACAAAAAACCTGTAGTTGTGTAGGTTTATTTTGGGTTTTTATCCAGGACAAGCTCTGGGCAGTTACAAGTGTGCTTTTCGATCATATAAAACTTGTGAATGTTGTACAGTTCGGCTGAGGATATGACAGGTCCAGACCTTTCTGCTATTGCACGGGGTCATACATGCATGGTGAGGTATTTAGAACTTTTATTTATTTGCAAATTACATTGTTGTGGAATTTGATAATGTGTTCTCATTCCTAAAAAGGCTGAAATACAAAAAGCATCTTGGTGCTGTCATTGGATTCATATGGGGACAAGAATGTGTTAATTGTTGGTGCAAAGTCCAGCTCTGCAGGTCCAGCTCTGACTGGAACTCTGTGAACTCTGACTCCTAATGCAGGCAAATTGCCCCACACTTTCACCCCAAGCTCCACCTTTACTCAGCGTTTGTTATTTAAATACATAAATGTGGGAATGAGCAAGGAGTACTTGCTAATGTAAGAACTGTATTTTAAAACTTGGCTGTTGGCAGTATAATTTATGTAAATAGACTGATACGTTTCAAAACACTCAGCAATTAGGAGACACTTGAGGATATTGAGGGAAGAAAGAAGAATAAGAGCCTGTTTCCAGGTCAAAATGCAAAAAGAAAGAGGTGAGGGAGTTTTGAGGGAAGAATAAATCATTCAAATAGGATCAGTGATAATTTTAGGTTTAAATCTGTAGAAAATGTACTGAAAGAAAAGATTGCCTTGGAAAAAATAAAGACTGCATTGATAATGAGGAGGTGCATAAAAATCAATTAAATTAATCATTGTGTTATTAAGTCAGAGCTGTTTATAATCAGAAACAGCATCAAAACTTAAAAACATATTTCTTTCAGGCAGTTCCTAGGTCCAGACTCAGCTTTTAAAAGAAAACAAATGAAGTAGAAAAAATTAAAGTATAGCTAGAATATATCTGAAGAATGCAAAATAGTTATGAAAAGCAGGGTGTTGATGTGTTCACCATATGGATTCCATCGCCCATGGAATGAAGGCATTCTCTGCCTTGGAGAGCTGAAACACAGAGGTCTTGACTCTTAAAAGACCCTTAAAATGTCTGGAACACTCATTCCCGTTGAATTTTGGGGAGGGTAGAATGATCATTATTTTTTTTGCAGTGTATAGAAGCTTCAGTCAGGACCACAAACTAATAAAAGCAGTTGTATGAAAGTGCAGAGAAGTTGGGCTCTGTCCCAAAAATCTGCTGTTCTTCAGGAGACTGTGACAGAGAGTCTGTCTGAAATGACCAGCATGGACAGAGCTGACTGAATGGTACCAAAGCAGGAGACACTCCAGTGTTACCTTTGTCCTGCCTGTGTGTCATTTACTGCACTCCTGCTTTCTGCTGGGGCTGGGAAGGGCACCACCATCAACTGACACCTGCCTTGTGCACTGATGGTAGTAAAACTTATGTAATCCTGGTTTTATTCATGTGTGGGACCATGTGACAAATGCCATTTAAAGGCAGATGCTGAGAGGTTTGGAGTGAGGATAGAAAGTCAGTTAATAGATTTATTTTGAGGTACATCTTGACTTCTAAGACACATCTGAACACAAAATAAATACTTGCAAATGGACTTCCTGTTGTTTTTCTCTGTGGTGCCCTTCCACCTGCATTACTGGTAGCTATTTTTACACTTCATGTTTTATCTGTGGGTTTGATTCATGGCTGGTGGACAGGTTGTGATCACTCTATGACTGGCATGGAACAGAGCTGTGCCACCCTACCTGTGAACAGCTTGCACTGGAACAGTGAATGTGATACCTGCAGTCCCCTGTGGTCTGCCCATAGTGCACAAATGGTACAAGACAATCAGAGGATATGTACTCTAAAGGATTCTCATGCCCCACTTATGGATTTCTGTGCGTTTTTACTTCTTTCCCTTGACCTTTCAGCGTCATGAGCTTTTGCCCACACAAACAGGCCTAGAATTTACCAGTCTCTCTCAGTTTCTTGCACTCTTCCTATTCCCTCTTAAAGAGTTAAAGTTTCTTGGTTTTCATCAGGGAATAAAGCATCTCTTCTCTAATACAGTCACAATTTCAAAACCAACATGGTTCATTTGGAAGGAGTGGTGGCCAAATGAAAGAAAAAGATGGGTAGCTTCTTTCAAGATCTGGTGGATGAAGTAAAGGACAGGTAATTTGCATCAGTATCTGTCCTGTGTATGATCAGCTTCTCTCTACTGCGATATCTTTCAGCCCCTGCTGTATGGAAAGCTGTAATTTTAAACAAATAATGAAAAGATGAACATCAATACTTTATTTTTGTTTTTAAAAAAAACCTTTTTACTCCTTTAAAATCCATGGCATTAGGATTTATCTCATTTCCCAAGACTTCCAAATGTGTAGGCTTATATGTAGTAGCATAGGATTTCAGTGAGATTAAATTTATGATAGCACTCCAGTCTGTGGCATGAAATTTTATAAAGGCTACAATTTTTAAAGATTTTTTTTCCATTTATTTTAGCATCATACTAGAATAGGTGGTTTAACTTGGAATTTTTCAAAACACTGTTTTCAGCTACAGAGTGTTGCTGAAACTCTTGAGACATTGCATAAAACCTAAGATATCTTATGTACTTTTTAAAATCTTCAACTCAAGGTATTCTTTACGAAGGAAAATGTGCTAATCTGAATTAGAAGGTGCTGAAAAGCTCTTGAAAATCTGCTCAGGCAGTGTTAAAATGTCTTGAGTTCTGTAGTAGCTGCAATGTTCACTTTAGAGATGTCATAATTGAGACATTCATAGGGAGGAATAGCAGCAATTGAAATCCCCTGGTTTTGGTATTTCAGGCAGTAAGGGGGGGATTACAGATGTAGTTCTTTAGTTAAACAGGGCATCCTGCAGGCCTGCAGCTCCTCAATGACTCTTGTCTTTGGTGCTGTTAGGGGATTGCTCTTGCTTTTCTGCACAACCACTGAATTTGGTTTGTTTTGTTTCCTATGAAAACACACTGTCATGATAAAAATGTTCACTGGAGATCTGTGTGTTCCTCAGCATTATGTGAAATATCTGGAATATTTGCAAGGCATTGGTGCCCAGTCAGGGAAACTGCTGGGAGCCCTGGTCAGCTCTGACAGAACCCTTCAGAGCTTCAGAGCTTACTCCGTTCTCGTTTATTTAAGGAATAAAGATGAGAGTCAGGTTAGTTTAAAATTTCTGCTGTTAATGCTCATAATGGAGAAATAAATCCATGTTCTGAACAACTTTCAGCCCAAACAAAAGAGACAAAGTGTGTAAGATTGGGGCAGCTTCATACAGTGAGCATGGAGTTATTAAATATTGAAGAAAGTTAAATTAAATTATTGAAGGGTTAAATATTGGGCATCTCAAGCTTTTATGTCTTTTAAAATGAGAATGAAGCTGTTCATGTGGAATTCATGCTGAATTGATGATCAACATTGATAAGCAAGATAAGTGAAATGCTTTTTGAGTACAAGTAAATACATAGGAAAACACCTTGTTGGTGACTTTTTTGGTGCCCTTGAGACACCACTGAAAATGTTTTTATACTGTTGGATACTTTCCCCAAGGTTTTAACTGTTTAACTTTCGTCTGGGGATGCCATCAATAAGTGCTGTTAAAGTTCCCATGGATATCTGTGATTCATCCCCTAATTCCAGTTTTGTTCCTTAGATATGGGACATGCAGCTTCCTGCTCTACATGCTGAGGCATGGAAACTGTGGGAGCTCAGAATTCAGGTTTTAATTCTCTGAAGTCTGTTGGTTATGACAGCTGTCAATAGATAAATTTATAAGGACATGTTGATGAAGGAGTTGAAATGTCTTCTGTGTTAATTAAAATAACTTTTAAGCTTAAAGGCACTTCAAGGCCCAGAGACCACAGCTATGTGGTCCATGCCTTAAAAGATGGCAATGAGATAGGGTGTAAAGGCTAATTCCTGTATGCATATGAAAATTCAAAAAGTGCTCTTCAGAAATAAGGGTCAGAAGTAAAAATGCTGCTGAAAGTTTTACATCTCATTATTGCAAGTGTAGTTCTACAAAATTTGCAGCTAGATTGTTTTTTTCCTGAACAGCACAGGTTTGGGTTGAGCAAAGCATTCATGAAGTTCCTGTTAAATGTTTAATGTTAATTTGGTCAGTGTTAAGAAGTTTCTATCCCCCACTCACAAAAAAAAATCCAAACAAACAGATTTACGAGAGAATTAAGCATATTTATAGCTGCATAAACATCTCAACATGTCAGAATAAGTACAGAGTATGTTATTTTACTTTAGAAATAGCCACCAATGGAGTAATTACTGAGATTATCAAATCTATTAGGCAAGGCACTCAGTGTTTTTGGTCAGATTAATTTGTAATAAGAATTAGCCTCTAAAAAAAGAGTCTTCCTTTTCAAATGATCCCCCATTTTTAATAGAACAAATTTTGTTCTTATATCAAAATGGGATGGGAACTGTCATTATTGAAGGCCGCCTTTGGGGGGCCAGAAAATATGTTTATGGGAGAAAACTCGGTGCAGTGTGTTTGGTACAGAGTAGGTTTTCCTGTGCAGCACAAACAAAGCAGTGCCAAGGCATCCACAGGAGCTCTACTGAGTAATTTAATGTTGCTGAGATGTGCTGCCCATAATGTATTGCTCAGTTAAAATGTTCTCCAAAGAGTTCACATCTCATAATCACACATCATAAATCATATAAATTCTGCTTTAACTGATCTTACTGTCAAAACTCTCATTGCCTTAATTGGGGCAGGAGTTTCACATTATTATTTTATATAATAATATATTATATTATTTATATAAAAGCACATAAAGCCTTATGATTTAAAAAATAAAGCCAGAACATAACTACTGGAATTTCAGTAATTCAGGCAGTGGCATCACAGGGAGAACAAAGTGTGTGGGAGATAATAAATTTCTTCTCTACAATTTGTCTTTGGCAAAGCATATAAAATGTGTTTTATATCTGAACATTTCTGGAACGTTTTCAGGGTTTTTGTAGGTTTCCACTATTTTCTTAGTTTCTTTTTCCTCAAAAATGCATTTATACATGTCCTTGTTTCCTCTGCCTTCCAGAGGAAGTCTTAAATTCTTTCTCAAGCTCCAATCCTAATTTCTTTAGTGACCCAAGTCCCCAAATCTGCCTATCTTCTGAACATTTTTGTTCTTAGCTGCTACTTCATGAGATTTGGGATTTTGCTGCTGTCTTTGGTTTCTATTCCTGGCTCATTCTGGAAATCCAAGATTCCATCTCAAGATATATCTTGGGGGAATTAAGGTCTCCTATGTTATAAAGCTACACATGCGCAATCTCTAAAATACTTCACATACCGGAAACTGGAACTAGTGGAGACTCCAGTGAATTTCTGTTAAGGATATGAGATTTCAAAACTTCTCACTTGTTCATCAGAAAATGACCATGCCCACACTTGTAGTCAAAATCGTCTTCTGACCTCACCCTCTCTCAAGTCTCTCCTTGGTCCAGAACCCAGGGCTGTTAAAGCTCTCCAGAGAACAGCTCACAGAAACTCAACAATGGACAAATTGTGGTTTAGTTGCCATTTCCTTTGAAACAGCTGAAAAATGAGACTGAGCTGTGGCCATTGCTGATCCCAGCAGTGTCACTGTGGTGTTTTTACCCTGGAAAGCACTGTCCCCAGGGAGGAGTGACCACCAGGGCCATGGTGTTCAGGTCTGGGGACTTTCCCAGCCAGGGGATCATGCGTGGCAGCTGTCCCTGGGGCAGCTGCATCGCTTGGGAATTGCAGTGCAGCATACCCCAGCAGGGTCTAGCAGCACATCTTGCTGTCCACGGGGAGGGCTGGCACCGTACGAGGGGCAGGAAGGTCAGGCTCTGATTTGCTACCTCGGGTTTTAGTTGCTTGAAGTTTAGAAATTGTTAGTTCAATCAACTGACAATATTGAATCCACCCTGGTGTCAGGAATTAAACCTTCTGATAGTCACTTTTTTTCTTTTACAATTCTTTCATAACGTGTTTTTTTGGGATCAGTGACATTTTCTAACTGTTTTGAGTCAGAAACCATCTGAATTTTGCAAATACCATTGTAGTGTGTCCCTTGTGGCTGCTTCCCATCCACTCCCCTTCTTCCCCTGCCTGAACAAGTGTTGGTCTCAGTTTAGAGAAAAGATGGCTTTGCTGATAAGATGATGGCCTCATACATTTTGTCCTTATTGTACTCCTGTTATTATAATGCTCCTGCACTGACAAATCACAGCTGGGTTGCTCCCAGGTTTTAAGACTTGGAAGATTTAATGCATAGTCTGTGATTGCCTTTGGGAAATGGTGTGCATGTCATGCAGTCTTGAATACACTGGACAAGGTCAGCATGGTTTGGGGGTTCTGAACATCATTTGTGCCTTTCTCTGTATTCCCTTTGTTTCATGTACGGCTGTCCTTACCCTGACTTTGAGCACAGCAATCCTGGGGCATGAGGCTGGTTTTCCTTGGAGGGAGCACAGAGGGGTCCTGTTCTAGCACAGTGCTTTCCCTGCATCCCAAGGCTTTGACCACAGCATTGGGTGGGGCACACCAGGAAAATGCCCTGTGAGACAAATTTCAGTGGATTGACCTTGAGCTGTAATAAAGGAAGATCAATTGCCTTATCCTGAATGGTATAAATTATTTATAGTATGGGTTTCTATGAATGACTAATAAATTATGGGGAGGGAGACAAGTTTAAAAAAGACAAACCCACAGCCTAGGTATCTTTATGTCTTAACTAAATATATTTGAATTCATGCAAACCTTGTACTGATTCCAGCTTCCACCGAGCTAGACAAATGCAAGAAAAAGAGAGAAAAATATTCTTCCAGAGAAGATCTTTTGTGAGAAAGACAAAATCTTTTTGTTTTTTTTTTGAGTTAATATCAGCTTGCTACAACTTTATATGCCTTAAGAGGGAAAAGATTTGGGTTTTTTAATAACTCTTACCTGCTGATTATCCAGCTTCTTTGGTCATTTGAGCTTAACTGGCTGTGTAGTGCTCTGTTTTTTAATTCCTGCAACTTCACATACAAATTTGTGTATAGATCTCTTCCATCATATTTAGCAAATGCAAACCAAAGAGAAGTAGTTTACCTGTAACTTTGTTTTATAGAATACTTTGAATTTGTAAGCATTGTTGAGAGGCATTGAAATATTTTTTAACCATTTCTGCCATTTCCATTTTAAAGATAAAATGAAAAATTCTCATCTTATTTAAAACTTTAAAGAATTCCCAAAAGGATACATGCTATTCTTTAAAATATCCTAATAAGCACTGTATATAATCAAAATTACGGAAATTTTTCAATAATGGGAATTTTGTTTTTCTTTTCTAGTTAAACATACAGTTTCATGTAGCCTGAAATGGACAGCATGGTAAAACCATTTTGTTGTGGTTTTGTTTAAATAAATGCTGTGTGGTATTACTATGTTTTTGGAAACCTAAAATCTGACTCACATATCCCAAAGCAGAATCAGTAGCTCAAATAAGACAAGACAAAACACTTTTGAATTTTGAAAATTCTATTCTTTTGAAGACACTGCATAGGGATAGGAAAATATCAGAGATTTGAGAGCTGTGTTAACCTTTGGATAAACACTGACTTGAACAAGTCTAATATTTTGTAGTTGTACTTTTGTCTCAGAGTAAGAAACTTAAATTATTCATTGATCATGTTACATATGAAGGTTTTCCTTTAGAATCTATTATTTTATGAAAGCCTGTAGAATGGTTTCTGCAGTCAGTTCTATGGTAATATTTTACCAGCCTTTAGCAGGGAGAATATAAACAATCCCCCAGTCAGACCACTAGCTGCTCATCTCAAGATTAGAGATTTCTTATTTTAAAGCAAGTGTCTGAAACAGTGTAAAAGGATCAATAATTTTCATGATATGAAAATATTTGAAGAGAGATGATCTGATGCAAAAGATTTGCTTTGTACTCCCAAGGAGTATGGATGTTTTCCATTATTAGTGAAATTTCTACATCACAGGTCACACAAAGCTTATATAGCCATAGTTTTTACATTTGGGGATGTCTCTCCAGGATTCATCTCCAACATAAGAGCCTGTAAATAATTTGATATTTTATTTTGTTTTTGCTTTATTGTTTTTTTTTCTCTTCCCAATACTAATCTCTAAGTTCTAAACAGTAGCATTTGTTTGTAATGTACTTTTCTTCCCCCAATATAATTTAAGGAGTGATGTTGCTACTACTGAATGGACTGCTGTTATTGCTCATTGGACACCAAAGAGAGAAAGCTGAGGCACTCACTATATCCTGGTTGTTCCTTAAGTAAAAGTGCCATCAAAAGTATTCTCTAGGAATCAGTAAAAGGAAAGATTTAGTGCTCTTTTTGTTTGTTTCCTTGTTTGGTTTTTTTGTTTGATTGTTTTTTTAAGAGATCAGACCCTTAACAGAATCAGGAGGAGTGAAAAGCATTTGGTGCTTGAAATTTGAGTTGCATAAGGAGTTCCCTTTTCATGTGAGTTCCTGTTTACTGTTTCATTATGGTGTTCCTCAGAGCCTGGGAGTCACACCTGAGTGCCACTGGAGCACATGTGTGTGTCTGCATGTTTCAGTCACTTCGCCTGTTCTAATAACAAGTAGAGAATACTTCAACTGCCCTGCAGAACAGAGTTCCAAATGCCATAAAAAAACTCTGAAATTGCATCCATCACTTCTCATTTTTCAACATCAACAAGATTTTGGCCTTCATCTATTACATAAACTGACCAATTTCTCCTCTAGCTGTACAGTCATTACAAGATAAAGAGATTTCAGATCCCTGTTTTCTATTTCACCTTTCCCTGACACATCCCCAGTTTAATCTTCCTGTTGCTTAGTTATTGCAAAAATGGGCAAAACCAACTACTGTGAAGATAAGTATGCTTCCTTCTGAAAGAAGATCTATTGCAACATAGAAATGAACTCAAAGCTCCCAGGTTAGTGCTAGAATATAAAATAATTCAGCTTTAGAAGTATCAGTCTTCCCATGTCCATAGTTTCCTAATGGTCAAACAAAGAAGCAAGAAAGGGAAAAGGATGAACTTCAATTTGCCATAAATATATTTGTATGTTTTTCCCAAATAGACAATGAAAAAAATAATCTGTTAATTACCTACGTTTACCTGTGCCCAGAGCCCTCTCCGTTATCTTGCTACTTTCTTCACAAAGGGAGAAACTTGAATTTCATTGATGTCAGGGGGTTTTACAGATGACAAGGCATGAAAGAGTTTTGGGTTATATCTGAGGATTTTGTTTGGTTTTGTAATTTTTTTTTTTTTTTTAATTTGGTTTCACTTTAAATGTACACTCTCCATCTTTGAGGTGATTTCTGTTAACTCACCAGGTATTTTCCTCAGCATCTGGTTCACACAGCTAAATTATAGGCATAGAAATTACCTTGCATCTGAGTTTGCTGCAAATGGGGTAGATATTCCCTGGTGCAGTGCTCCATCTTGCCAGGGGGAGTACATTCCTCAAATTGGAATTCATTTAGCTGTCACCATTGTATTCCTTATGTAGGAGTTCCAGTGACATAACATTCAGATTGTGCCTGCAGGAAGAAACCTCAATTTATAGGCAGAGAAAATCCAAGCCTCTTTCATTTCTCCCTTCTTTTTTATTTTGTGTCTTCATCCTTTCCAGTCCATAGGAGATAGATGGTGAGAGGGCTGTAAATGGAGACGGTTCAGCAGTAAGACAATCTGGTGATGTGGTGTAGCCTCTCCTTAAAGTATTGGTTTTTTATGGGTTTTTTTTGGTGATCTTTCTGCGTGCTTCAAGACCAGATATCCAAATGTTCAACAGCTGGATTTGAAGGACAGGTTTTTTCAGAAAAAATTCAGATCCCTTGGTTAAATTGTAGAGAAGTACAGACTTTTATCAGTGATTAAAATGTAAGATGTTTGTTTTCTCTACAATGCTCAGAACACAGAAGTAATTGTAGGTATTGTTTCAAAAATACAAAGGGAGAAGGTGACCAAGAGTCGAGCGTTCTCACCCACCATTCTACTTTGTCTTGTCAAGTTTGGTTTCTCTGGTTGCCCTTTCTCTTGCATCAGGGCTTTGCAGCTGAAAGTAATTCCTTCAAAAGTGTCTGAACCTAATTAGGCTAACAGTGGAGAACATTTTGCAAATTGCCTTTTTATTCTGGCATCTTAATTAGAGGGATGTCTGCAAGTGTTGGTTTTCTCATCAGTGCAGTACAATGTGGATGCAATTTTTCTTGTGTATTTGAATGTTTATTGTGGGGTTTCCATTTGTGGCTTTTGAGTAATACCATTAATATTGGAAGTATGGTAAATAATTTCTCTTTATAGATAAACTGAGCTGAATGGATTTGAAACACAAATCAAACTAATTAGGCATGTTTTTTTCTTTTCTAGTGAACAAACACAAACCCTGGATTGAGACGTCGTACCATGGTATCATAACTGAAAACAATGACACTGTGATTTTGGACCCTCCCCTGGTTGCTTTGGATAAAGATGCACCTGTTCCCTTTGCAGGTAGGAATGTACATGAGCAGCAGCCCTTGAGCCTGTGGACCGCATTTTATATTTATTGGCATTTGAAAGGAAGGAATTTCCACTGTAATTTGAAGGACACATGTAAAAGTTGTGTCTGAGTACTCAGGATCTGATTGTTGGCCCACAGATCCTGAAATTAAGTGTTTCCTACACTGGATTTGTTGTGAAGCAGAACAGAATAAAGAGACTAATACAGCAGGCACCCACTATCAATATATTTTTAATGAAAACACAATAATTATACAATTACACTTGAATTTGCTTTTTTAGAAATGAATCATTGCAATTGCCTAAAGTAATAATACATAATTAATTTTGTTGAGCAGTAACAGCCCCTTTTTTCTCTATTCCTGTTCTTCTCCCTGGCTACGGACAAAATGTGTGACAAATATTTAAAGTTGCTCAAATCATATCTTACTGTATAAATATTTTATAACTGTCAAGAGTTGGACAGAAAATTGAATGGAGGTTTTGAACATTTTTGCTCAGGTTGCTGTACAATAGATGTTTTATATACAAGTGTGCATTTGTATTAAGTCTATTTTACCTTTTCTGTCCTGAGTCCCTTAAGCAGAATATGGGACTTTTGCAGGTCAAACAACTTTTCTCTTAAATTCTCTCTTTCATTAAAAATACTTTTTGAAGAAAAGGGAGAATAGTAAAGCTTGATAGCTACTCTGAAGATCCTAAGACAGTGCAGTTGTTAAAAAGATGGTATTGCTTAAGAATCTTCATCTTTCCTAAGGAAAGGAACTAGTAAAGGTGAGTATCTTGGTTCTCAGGGAGTTCTCATGTTCAGGAAGCAGAAGTCCAAGTGCTTGTCCCAAACAGCTTCCTGAAAGAATTGTTATCACTCACTTTTCCCAAAAGCTTACACTGGCATCAGCTCCTACCCTGCCAAACTGGGGCTCCCAAATGGTTTTTATATATTGACCCCCGTTTTAATGTCAATGTTGTTTGTCACTCATGGTGCCCAGTGATTCTTGGCTGCATGAAGATCAATTCCTAGTGAAAAGATGCCCTTGTCATTTTTTTCCTGTTTTCAATTCTTCTATCACAGTGGGTATTTCATCTTAGACTTGGTTCTTTTGCTTGCATTCCCTTAGGATCCTTCCAGGGATGTTCATCACATGCTGTTGTCACTGACACTGCAGTCTCTGCTGACTGGGAATTTGTTAGCCTAATTATTTTCTTCAGCTTTTATTTTGAGAGAATCAACACGTTTTTCATTAAATGTGATTTACTTTTCATGTAGAAAATCATCCTTTGAAATATTGAACTTACACAGACAGACTTGCTTTTGTGATAAAGGTTATGTTAGACAGTTGTTCTAATTTAGCTTCTCCATTTATTGATTCGAAGTATTTATACTGTGAGAAGTATCTACTTCTTACAAAGGTAAATTATTTCTGTGTATTCCCTGATATTAATAGTTCATTTTTTGATAATATTTGGCCTCATGATCTGCAGTCCAAGCATAATATTATAGTACTGATTAAACGGTTCATTCCCTTGAAGAACCTGCATTCCCTATGTTTTTGGAAAAACCACTATACACTTTAAAAAAAACCTCCTGTCTTCTTAAACTGTTGGAGGAACTTACTATTTCAGTTGTGTTTTTTGCTTTAATATCATGTGCTCTTTTTTTTGGTTTTATAATACCATTAATTTATTAAAGTTTTTCATGGAGAATTCAATTTGCATCATATATTTAGTAGGAGAAAACTGAAACAGATACAAGTACAACATAAAAAAATATTCAGTAGCTGTACCTTTAATAGAGTGGTAATGTGAAATATCTTTTATGTCCATATTTTGTTTAAATGTGGAAACTCCAGTTGTGGGATATATCAGTCTTCACCTGCAACAGAGAATCGGAGCTCCAACAGTTCCATTATCATCAGCCTGTTAATATTTTCAGTATTTTGTGCAACTATTGAATAAGAAAAAAATTCTAGTACTTGGAAAGCTCTCTATGTTTGGTTGGTTGGTTAGTTTTTTAATGGGCCCAGATTTAAAGAATATTTCAGGGCAGATTCTGATCTGTGCTGAAATATCTGCTGAGATCTTCTTAAGCAAACTATAGTAAGACTAAATTTCTGTGATTTCTTCCTCTGCAACAACCCCTGAATAGTTTACAGGCAAATTGCTTGTTCTTCCATCAAGATTTCTGTTACCTTGGAGAAATAAACTTTTTTTCAGTAGAACTAATGTGCATTTGACTTTAAAAACATACACATAAAACCTATTGACAAAGGAGCCCCTCCAACAAACCAAAACGAAACCCAAAACTCAAAACAAGAAAGAGAACCCAGCTGCCATGCACCAACGACTGCAGATGGGCAGTTCTGTAGGACCAGAAATGAAGCAGAGCAGAAGGCACAGTGTCAGCTCCCTTCCAGGCTGATGTTCCAGGGCACACCTGTACAGAGACATGGCTGGGTGTTCTGTGAGCTGTGAAATCTTCCTGCTGGTCTTAATGCCTTCCCTTTGAAGTGCTCATCTTCCAGCAGTGAGAGGTTTAAGGAAATTTCAGAACTTACCACTGTGACAGGTCATGGTAGGGGGAATGCCTATTTATTTAATGCATTTATACTAACTTGCACTTACTAATTCTATATTTATATGTTGCTAGTGAGGGTGTAGTTCTTTTGGACATGTGCTTAACTTAGTCCTTGTGTTTGCACCTTACTCCTTGCTGCTTGCCCTGGTGCACAGGTAGTTCATGCATTTCGTATTTTCCACCTGGGCAAATAAGTTTTCACCAGGTAACTGCTTTGTTACTAATCGGAGCTAAGCTATTAAGAGGCATTTGCTATTCAGTGATTCTTATCTTCCCTTAGTGCTTTGATATGTTTTCTGTACCCATTCCCATGATATCATTTTTTTAGTTTAAATATTACTTGTGGCACAGGCCTACTGCAAGCTACACACAGTGTTTTGGTTTTCACTTATGGAAACTCACACTTTTTTCCTAATATCTCTGCCTTTTTTCATCCCCATGGCTATCAAGGTTAAGTTTTCAAACCTGAGTGGTCACAGGAGCAAATTTCTGTAATCTGCACTTTTTTTTACCTCTATCTAATGTTTAACATCAAGGGCGATGACTGGAGAAAAAAGAGTCTTCTGTGCACTTACCTTCCCAACAGGTCTGTGTTTCCAGGAAGAACTAGGAGAGACTAACAGAACTAAATGTACCTGTGAAAATTCTGGCTGTCAAATTTGATCAGCATTTTTCATAACTGGAGCATGAAGAGCATTCATTTTACAAGATTGCAATGAATGGCTTTTGGTGTCTCTTTATCTAATGAATTTATTCTGAGTAACTGAAGTATATGCAAAGTCCTGGTTCCTAAAATTATTGTGGTATAAGCATACCTCACTTTCTCTTTTTATGCAATTATATTTTTTTGTCTCCTGGTTTTGAAGGAAAGCTTGAAAATACCAGTATAACATTGCAAGCGTGAGAAGGTTCAGGATCAGAAGTTTTCCATATTTCATTTTTTCAAGTCCTGGCCCAAAAAAAATTTTCACAGACTGATGTTGAAATACAACAGACCTTAAAAATAACTAAACTCACCATGGCATCCTGGAGCCTTTTGCAGCGTATCAGAGACATTCCTTGACCTTCCTCCCCTCCCCTTGGCCAAAATATACCCCCCAAAAAATAACCCCTACAAAACCCACAGAGAAACTGTAAGCATTGTATACGTGCAAAGTAGACTTAGGTGATTTAGGGACATCCATGAGAGCAATCTCTATTTTAAAAAATCTGATAAAATGTACAACCAAAAGGAGGAATGTAAATTTAATTCAATTTACACCGACTGGCACAGCCATGCAAGTCAGCTCCCTTTCTGGTAGGGAGGCTGGTAACCACTTCTAGGATTTGACTTTCAGGTTTAGGGGTAGTTTGGCTAAAAACAATGTGGGATCTACTGAATCAATTTGTCAGGATTCTGTCCCTCACAAAATGCTGTGAAGTTATGGAAGGATTTTGGAAGAGACATCTATCTCCATTCCAATAACAGCAACTACATTTTCATCAGCAAAGCTGTGCAAAAATAGATCTGAAAGGAACTTCAGGTTGTCATCAGTCCATGCTCCTGCCCAAGGCAGGATCCTTGTCATTCCTGAGCAATAGTTTTCTGTCCTAATCTTACAGATCTGTAGTGGCAGAGATGCAACAGCTTCTCTGGGCGATCTATTACACACTTCACCATGCACCTGGTTTTTGATGAAGCTTGGTCTGAACTATCTGTAGAGTGGTTTTAGTCCATTAGTATTCATCCTATTATACAAAGCAGGACAGATTATTCCCACTCTTTTTGTGCAGAAGCCTTTTATCTTACTCTCTAAAAGCACTGTGAGCGTCCTAAACAGCCTGGTGTGGAGGGGATTTCTGCTGTCCGTGGTGTTTACTGAAGCAGAAAAACAGGAGGTAACATTCAGTGAGGTGATGGATGTTCCCTTCTCATCCTGGAAGAGAAGAGCCAAATTTGTTACTGTACCCCCACTTCTGGGCCGATAGAATTGCATTTGAGTGCCTTGTGTCCCGGCGAGGCTGAGCTGGATAATTGTACCAGGGTGTACCATTACATCTTTAGCTACTTTTATGCTCTTGATAAATTATAGAGAGCCTTTTTTAGCAAGATCAGAGGTCTGGCTCCCCTCAGACAAGTAATCTGTGTCTCAGAAGCAGTTCCAGTTCATGCCTCCTGGGCAGATGGAGTCCCAGTCTCTGATGTATTTTGGCTGTGCTAAAAGCACTGTAAAGAATAAGGAGACAATAAAACCAGCCAAGAAGGATGCCTGAATATTCACTAAACTACAAACTGCAACCACAAACTCTCCAAATCTGCCTTTTTTATTTTAGCAGTTCAGAGGAGTGTGTATTCCCAGTTGCACCACAACAAATCCAGCACTTGTCAGCCCAGTTACTCCCAGGGGCTCAACACTAAATCCCATTTCTCTGCTTCACACTGTGAAACTGTCCAGCCTCCCTGTTTGTTTGTTTGTATTGATAAGCAGTGGCATTAATGACAGCAACTATCCTTTCGGTACATTAAAAATACAAAAGTTATTTTAAAATTGTCATTCTGAATATTATTGTTTCTACTCACTGTCAGCCAGACTTAGAACACAAGACAGTTTAGGATGGCCAGAATTCATTGGTTTTGAGTATTTCTCTGTGAAAATGAGGCAGGATCAAAAAATATGAAGTTCAGGCAAAGCCATGAAGTGCATGAAGTGTTGCAGTTGTTTATAACATTTTTTAAAATTATTTTTAATTTCTAGCTTTAAGTTTATATTAATTGCTATAGCTTAGTTAAGAATATAGCCTTCAAAGGGAAAAAAAGATCTCTTCCTAGTGATCCTATTCTAAGGTAAAATAAAAGATTGGTAATATCTCAGCTAATCCTGGGGATGCTGTTTTTGACTTAAGGGATCATCATCCAGTAAAGAGTGATAAACATGCTCAGGTTTCAGATTTAGACTGCACCAAAAAATCACTCTCACAGTGACCTCTGATAGTCTCAGAAGCTCAGAGATGAGGGGTTTGAGGGCTTTAGGGTTTGGTTATTTTCTGTGATTGCCCTTCTTAGTAATTTTTACAGCTGTGAAAAAACAGTAGGTGACATCAGTGTGTCCAAGACTAAAGGGTCAAGAATTCAGGCTGTTGTGATGGAGCTTTTAGTGGCTGCTGAGGGGTCTTCATTGCAGGAGGAAGGGGCTAGGGAGAAAATGAGAATTACATGCAGGGGCGTGAATGCAGGTTCCACCTGACAGATAAAACCAATAATGAATGGGAACACTGAGATACGTCGTTACACCTAAATATGTTAGATTACTTGAAGCTAGAAAGAAGCAAGGAAAATAACGAACCAATTCCAGTCTGATGATATCCCCTTGGACTTTTAAAAATACTTATGGAAAATAGTGATTTGAGATACATTTGAACTGCTTTTGAGTAGTTTTCTTTATGTACAAGACTTGTTCTTTAGAAAAATAGCCAGAATATTATAGTGGATTGCAACCCTACACAATAGGACAGGGGCAGAATGTGGCATTTTATAATCCTGAAGTGTACTAAATAACCATTTAAGTAAAAAATTTAGTTAAAATAGCTTGTCACTGAAGGTGCCATGAAAATAGTGAGAGTTCTTAAACTTTTGGGCTATTCAGAACATAAGAGATAAAGCTGAGTGGGGAGTACTGGAATTGCTAAGCCTATAGGTCCAAAAATTTGTTGCTGCTGTTATGCTGTGAGGATGGATGTATGTTAATTTTATGTCACAATCCTTTGAAGCTGATGAAGCCTTTCTGTATGAGAGCCATTGCTTATAATTAAAAAATACACTGTGAGCGATGTGCCTGAATCTGCAGCTGAAATATGAAGTAATTTATTTCAATGAACTATAGGTATTAAATTTTTATTTTCAACAAAATATTTTAAAAGCTACAGGAACTATTAATTTTGTTGAGGTACTATTTTAGCAATTTTTTTTTCTGCAATGAAACATTTTAGTGTGGATTAAGACTGTAACTTGCTTTTGCAATGTGATTTTTGCTATTTAGTTAAGAGTACTTTCTACACTTTTTAGACATTCTCTAAAATTAGAGATTGTTCCTCAAGGATTTCAAATTCTGAAAGTCACAGGAAGGATAGCATAGGAAACTTGTCTGTTTGGGGGTAAAAAGGATGAGGAATAGTTTTCTTCTTACGGTTTGAGTGATGCATGGGGGGTTACCTGAGGTCTGAACAGGCTCGTGTATCATGGTAAGTGTGAGCAGCCGAAAAATATAAAACTGTTCTAGTTATCCCTCATAATTCAGGTTGCAGTGGAAATAATAATTGCTTGGATTTTACAATTTCAGGTAGAAATGGACATTTTCTAACATGTATTGATATAAACAAAATTATTTTGAAAATTATGCTAGCAAGCATAACTCCAAGCCATGAAGATTTACAGTGAGCCCGTTGAAGCAAACAAGAATGATACACCCGAGGACATATTCTCTTGTGTAGTTTGATAGTCTTCATTATTTGAATTTGAATTACTCAAGTAGTAACTTGAGATACTCACTTCTGCTCTCCAGTGTGTGTGAACCCAAGAATCCAAAATCTGGACCCATCTGTACTTCCATTGCTGCAATAACATGAGAGAACTTCAGAGGGAGGGCTCAAAGAGCAGTGTGAGGACTCAAAGGAAGGAACAAACTGAGCCAAATAATGCAAATTCTACTTGAATATCTTTCTTCACACTTTTTTTCCATCTGTGGTCCACCCATTAATTCAATTACATCTCTCTCCTTTGTATAAATACTTCCTTTTATCTGTGGGTTCCTGTGTTGTCATCTTTCCAGGTGAATGATGATGAAAATCAAAAAGGACAACTTGCAAAAGCATGCAGCATTCTTTATACAGACTTAGAAAAACAATTTATAATACCAAGAAAGTGTTAGTAATGCAACAAGTGGAATTGGAATATTTGCCACCTAAAAGTTTACTGCAACAAAACTGGCGCTGCAGGATTCCAGCTTGCTTTAAAAATAAAATCAAAAGGCCTTAAAATGTGTTCCTCAGGCTGGAACTACTTGAGTTAGTGTAAAACAGCAGGGACATGTCACTTGCTTGTAATGGTTTCTAAATCTTTAAAACATTTTGAAACCACAGCCGGAATAGATAATTACTTATTCTTTAGAGCTCCTCATGCTTACTGGTCAACAATTCTTTGTGGACAGAATAGATGAGAACCCCCACTTTTCCTTAAGCCTGCTTCTTTCCACTCAACTGGAAAAAAAAAAACAATTCTGGACAAGAACAAACACTCCCAATAGCCTGAAAGTGCTTTTGATCCCTTCGCTTGCTAGGGCCCCCTAAAAAATGCATATAATGCTTCTTTTATGAAGGAAGAAGGGGAAGGAGAATATAAAGAATTCAAACTCTGGACAGGTGGTTTAGGCCATTGATTTTCTGCTCAATTCTCCTGTTTCAGGCTGTGTGAAATTGATCAAACCAATTTGTTCTCCCGACCTGTAGTTTCCTCCACTGTCCTTTTTTCTGTGTGTTTAGATTATAAAAAAACCCTCTCCCAAGTGCTTTTATCTCAGTGACTGTGGAGCACTGAGCATCTCTGAGTGCAGCCCCAGTACAAGGAGGATTTGCTGTTCTCAGCTGTTTTCTGTTCCATAACCATTTATGATACAGGTGATTTTATAGGAGATGTAACAATGACACCAGACTGGCACGTAGCAATTTTGTTCAGTAATTTGGAAACAACGCCTCCATTTATAAATGAAGTCCAGTGCTTCTGAATTAAATGGACCAAGTCTTTTTATTGTTTTAAATGTTGTCCGATGTCAGGCTGACTCTTGTTTCTCAGACTGAATGGAAGTGTAAAAAGGACACTGGAGGCAATATTAGGTTTTTTTTTTTGGTTTGCTGCCTCCGTCGTGGTGGGGGTGGACGTAAACATAGTAGAGTTCAGAATGTTTTGAGAAAACTATATACCATTTGTGTTAGGTTTTTGCAGTATCACACACTCTGCCAACTTTCAGGCTCAGAGACTCTGCTCCTTCCCTGGGGGCCAACACTGGAGCTGCCCAGCTAATTGGCTCAGGCCAGGTTAATTAAGGAGAACATGCTGGGCTGATGAAGACAGGCACCCAATCCCATCCAGAGCTCCAGTCATCTCCTGGGTGCTGTGATCCTTTCCTTGGAGGTCCCACTCTGGGATTCTTGCTCCCTGCCTCCCTCCAATGTCCTGTGTCAGTCTCAAGGATTTCATTGATTTGTCACCCCCTTCCATAGCCCTGAGTCTGAGACATTCTGTGCTTACTGAAAATCCAGGAGGGTGTGAACAGACAGTGTGGGCAGGTATGAAGTACAGACCGATGTGTTACAGGCATTTATGATGCACTGTACTGTAAAACTTGTGTGGTAATAGCAACTTTTGGGCACAATTAACCAGCGTCTGTACTTTGCATCTACGCAAACACTTGCCTTACACTGTTGCCTTACACAGGCCAGTTTCCCTCACTTACAGCACTTGTTTGAAGTTTAGAAAATTATACAAAGATTGAGAGAAAAAGAACTTGTTCTTGGAAGTGATTGATTTTTTAGTTACTTCATTGACTGTGACTCCAGTTAGTTGGTGTGCAATTATCATGGTGATATAAACAGACTGCAAAACAGACCTACATTACCTTTTAAAATTTCATTTTAAAATTTATGATTTTTTCTTGTTTTTTTTAAAACCATGATGTACTCTAACTTAGTTGCCCTTTATATAAATGTTAAAAGAACAGGAAAATAATTTGGATTAATAAGTGAGAGCGATTGCCAACCTGTTCTAGGAATTCGTGTCTATAAAAAACTGTATTTATATTTCAATAATTTCCTTTTAAAATTTTTAACTAATTAAATTTAAATTTCGTTCAAGCATTTAAAATTACAGTAAATTCACGAATACAAGCCGCACTGAGTATAAGCCGCATCTCTGGGTGTTGGCAAATATTTCGTTCTTTGTCCATAAATAAGCCGCACCTGAATATAAGCCGCTCTGTTGTTCACAGCAAGGACCCGCGTGCAACAAAGTTACCAAATAGTAACAGAACTGCGGCATGGCGGGGGGGTTACTGGCTCAGCTAAGGCTGTGCAGGCTCGGCCCGGTAGGGGCTGCTGACAGGGCCAGGTGGCCCAGCTCGGTGGGGCCACTCAGGGCTGGCCGCCGCCTCTGGGCTTGCTCGCCCCGGCCCCGCTCCCGCCGTGGCGCCAGCCGGGCACGGAGCGCACACCCCGCTCACGCCACGGCGCCAGCCGGGCACGGAGAGCGCGCCCCGCTCACGCCGTGACGCCGGCCGGGCACGGAGCACCCCATGCTCCCTTCACGGCGGCGGACGGTGGGGGCAGAGCCCCACCCCTCCTCCCTGAGCTGCAGCAATGGCGGCGCGGGGCCCCTCCCTCCTCCCTGAGCCACGGCAATGGCGGTGCGGGGCCCCCCTGTCTCTCCCCCGGGCTGTGGCAGAGGAGGGAAGGAGAGAGCTCTCCTGCCTCTCTCCCCACCCCCCCGTGCTGCCTGCAGGGAGCCAGGTTCCACCCGCGGTGCAACAGAGTAACAATTTGTAACAATTGCGAAATGCTGGCTTTTACTGGCAGGTGCTTGGCTCGGCGCCCTGGCTGGCACTTCTGGGGTTGTAAATGTCAGAAAATTATTCACATATTAGCCACCCCCGAGTATTAGCCGCACTTCCGGGTTTCCACCAAAATTTTGGTCAAATTGCTGCGGCTTGTATTCATTAAATTACTGTAACTCAGTCCTGTCGCATGACAAAGCAACTTAAGTAACTGTGATTCTGTGGCTGTGGATGTAATAACCACAACATGCCGGGCCTAGTGTGTTTGTTGTTGCTGAAAAGTTTTCAAGTCAGGTGGGTCCCTTTTTAACCAGTTGCTCAAAAAAAATTCTGAAAGGTTCATTGGTACTCAATTGATTTGTTAGTGCCTATGACAGATTTAATAGATATTTCTGACAAGACTCCTGCTCCTTTCTACTTCCTGCCTTGGAGAGCTTCCAGGTGTGCTAATGAAAAAAGTCATGAATGAAGGCAGCAACAACGAGCGTTGTATGTGGTGTAGAATCCAGAGTACAGAAATGAAATTCAATATAGCACTGTAATTAATAGGCATGCTACAATTGAAAGGATGACAGCCATTTAACCTCAGCTTTTAGATGCTTTTGGACTAGAATACATTATTTAGGACAGCAAAGCTTCTACATCCCCACTGGCAGTTTCCCTGGAGCTGGGATCTGTGTTTCTGCATGGCCTCTTCTCCCAGGGCTTCATCTCTGCAGCACTTCACTAAAACTGGACAGAGCAAAGGGCAAAATTCTGCAGCTCTGTTGGCTCAGATGGATGTTTGCCCATTTCTGCTTCAGTCTGTCCTTGTGTGTGCGAACTGGCTGCTGTGTGGCAGCTGCGTGCTAGAACAGCAGCATGAAAGGCAGTGGGAATCATGTGCAGTGAAAGAGAAATCGTACAATGAAAGAGAAATCATGTGCAATGAAAAGTCCCATACGCTTTGTATAAAATTTTTGATTAAAAAGTGCTTCCTTGAATGGAATTTGCCCCAGTTGTTGCCATCTGTTAGTTTTTCAGTGCACTTTACAAAACACAACTGTGCTGATTTCAGTCCATGTCTCTGGGGGTGCTGCTATAGGATGTGCCACATATGGCAGATTATCAGTGACACAGCAGGAGCCAAGGGCTGCTGGGTGTGGGGCTGAGCTGATGGACTGAAAACAAAACAGTCCTTTGCTTTAATTTGCAAGATTGAAGTAGAAGGCCCTGCCTACTGTTTACTGCAAAGTGCTTTTCTATGCTACATGTGAAAGCACAGCAGAAAAATCACAACTTTCTTCTGAGTCTCCACATTGTTTATTTGCTTGGTATGGTTTTACATGCAACGAAAAGTTAATTTGGTTAGAACTTTTCTTGCCAATGACCGTGGATTTGTTGAGCAGAATTACATGTAGAAGTATTCCCCCTTTGCAGATTGATTTTTAGTTTTTCATTTTAATGTCATGGTATCTTCATGGATCACTAGAGGGATGAACACTTCCACATGTGTCTGTCCTGATGCTGTGACTACAGGTCTAGAGGTGGTGACCTGATTTCCTGAGAGGTGAAAAACAGAAAGCAGCACAGTTTCTCAGAACAGGAAGAGAATTTTTGGAGTAAAAAACTCCAAAAAACCAACCAACCAAACAAACAAACAAAAACACCCAAAAAACCCAAACCAGAAAACCCCCTACAAACAATCAAACGAAACAACTCAGAAAATGTATTTAATGTATTTAAATGTATTAAATAAACCCTGAAGTGAGAAAGCTATAGACCATCCTAAAATGCGTTGCTAATTCTTTTGCCATGTCTTAAGCTGCCTCAGCACATGAAGGTTTGCTGAGGTTTGATATAACACTGGAGGAGGGGCACTGGATAAACGGGTGAGGCATCTGGAACCACAGGCTGGGTGTATTTGGGGTTTTCAGCAAGCACTTTCTGGAAGGACAACACTGCCATGGTACAGCTAAGGTAGTGCTTAAATTTGCATTGTCATTAAACTTAATCTGAATTTTCAGTAACATTTTGCCCATAGTGCAATTTCTGCATGAATTGGTCTGTGACCCAGAATAAGGGACTGAAGTACAGCTACTTTGCTTAAATAACATACATTGTTTAAAATAGCATACAGCTTCCTAGGAGTTTTTGAAATTGCTGTACTGAAGCTGAAGTTAGTTCCCACACTCAGCCTTGAAACTGGCTCTGAATTGTAGGAGATACTGACTTATGTTCAGATTTCAAGTTTAAATCATACATAAATAACATAAAATATTTATTAGTTAATTCTGGGATACTTTTATTATGAAAATGTGAGATTTTGAACTCTGTTCCTATGACAAAGATGAGAACATCCAAACATCAGAAGTGGATGTAGATTTTAAAAAGTTCGGCTTTGAATGAAAGAAGAGAAAGCTGAGTCATTGCTTCCTAAAATTAATGGGAGGTAATTTAAAGTGTTGAAATAGGCTGTCTTGATGTTGGCTTAGAATTAACTTTGGAGATTGATAAGTTAGTAGATAAACTCTTGGAAACAGAAGCCCGAATACACAGAAGGAGAGACATGCTGAGCATTTCAGGTAGTTCTGTGATTGCTACAGTCATAATATTTATTCAGAGTTTGTCTTCATCTCGAGAAATGTTCAGACTCAACAGTATTTTTCATATGAAGAAGGAACTGCTATTTTTCCCTGTAATGTATTGAAAACTGTTGGGTTTGTGATATTGCACTGTGGCTTTCTGCTTTCTGAGTGCATCAAAGCTGCTCGCATTGTGCTGGCTCTTTAGTTGCCACTTGAGTAAAACCAGGCTTTTTAGGAGGTTTGCATCGGTCAGAATTGATAAATTTTTTATCAGGCAACCAAAAAAAGTAACTTAGCTCACTTCAGGAGGGTGCACAGAGCACAGAACTAGGGCACAGGAATTAATATTTCAGTGTTCTCCACTTAAGCCACTATATGCTGTTTTGCTGATGACAATGGAAACAACTGAGGAAAGGAGGGACAGGAGCCCCTTTCTTCCATTAGTCGCCAGCAAATACCTGAATTGACTGAGAGCTGGTGTTTCCACCTCACCTGGCAGCCAGTTTTCCCATATACTCAGTTTATTTTGTTCTTATTTAATAATTACAAATTCATATCATTCTTCTTTCAGCCAGGGTATGTATCTGTAATTGTTCTTAGAAGGAATTAGAGCCTAGAGGACTTCAGAATCAAAATTTGATTCTTTCATCTGACACATAATTTGGGCAGTCACTTAAGAAGTGCCCAAGTTGATTACTATTCATCATTTGGTGTCCATCAATATCAGTGGAGGAATCTGTTTAAATAAGTGGCTGTTATCAATAGAATTGCTGCTGTTCATGTTCCCTGTACAGCCCTGATGATGGTAATGTATGTAATCCTTCCTCTTTCATATTCCAACATTCTTTTGAACTTTTTCTGCCTCGCATTTCCTTTTGGTTTGGAAGGGTGGCTTTTCCCATTTTCCAAAAGCATGCTTGCTTCAGTTTTGGGGCCTTGTCCAAACTAGTCGAAGTACGGGATGCATGTCTGTGTATATTCATCTCCTTGAAGGAAAACTTCTTAACAACTTAAAATCCTCAGAGTGTTTAATTTTATTTACTGTGGACATTCAAAGGATGTAGGTCAGTCCTGAGAGGGAGCTGTTTGCCTCTCATGGCTTATTGCAATTCTTCAGTTGTCTTACTTCATAGGCATTTATTTTAGATTTCTTGCTATTCTGTTTATCACCGGCTGTACTTGAAATAGAACTTAAAACCACAGTTCACATCTGCTGTTGTCTCTCAAATTATTCCAGATAATCAATGCATTAGGTCAAGAAAATGCAACCTGCAGTGTTCCATGTGCGGGGCCTGAGCCCTTCCTGCAGGGGACAGAGAATTCTCAGCTATTCATTATTTGTGCGCTTCAGCAGAGATGTCCAAGAGGTTATACACGAAGGCTTTATCTATTTCTGTCTGTTTCTAAGTGGGCTTAATCATAGGCAATGGAAATACCATTTTAATGTAGTTTCTAGGCTTTTAAAGTTAAGTGGAGGATGCCTTTTCTGCTGTACCACAAAGAAATCTGTGTATTTTATGGTCTGGTTCCTGTCTTTTCTATTTCTCTTGCCAACAGTACTGCAATTGTCATGGGATTTCTGATCTAATAATGATCTCATGACTGACATTAGAATCTTTGACTTGCACTGACACACACCTGAAGAGGATTACTTGTGTCAGGGCTGCACCTATTGGCAGTTTCTGCTTTCTGCTGCTTCCTTTTTCTGAATGTTTTTCAGAAAGCTTTTCATGAGGACACTCTATTTATTCTTGGCATTGGAATAGTCCAGAGGCCATTTGTGCACTTAATAGATTAGCTCTGGTTTATTAAGAAAATGGACACGATCAGTTTGAAATGATTAGTCAGATTTTCATCTACAAGGAGTTATCACTGCTCTGCTAAAAGACTGAAGGCAGTATGAGTCTGGCCCAATAAGACACACATGGGTCTGGCCCAACAATTTTTTCTCATTTAGTCTCCCTTTTGAAGGTATTTCTGATAGCCAGAAAATTATTTAGTGATTTCATATTTACTATATAATTGACAAGAATAATAGGCTACATTCTGTGATGTCAGTGAATCCTTTTTTTTTTCAGAGACAAGGGTAGGAAATGTGTATTTTTTAATTTATTCTTGTTAATCTGATTGCTTGAAAGAGTGGACAGCTGCAATAGCTCAGTTCTAGGGCTGATTTCAATAATGTGTCTCTTGGTTTCCAAGGGGAAGCAATTGCTTCCTTGATAAATAAAACAGTTTCCATGTTTTCAACGCTAATGAGGAAAACCCAATAATGATAAAATATGTCAGTGTTCATTTTTGCTCTGTGTGAAGTGTGTGACACATAGTACTGTTTGGGGAAAACTGACCATCCACCTGCTACTGAGAAATAGAAACAGCCAAGAATTCCCAAAACCTTCCCTCCCTCTCTGGTTTTCTTGGAATAGTACTGCATCTTTTATTTCATTATTATGGCCATGTTATTGCAGCAAATAAATGACTGTTAGATCTGCAAATATCAAAAGTGTAATGGATTTAAAATTATACATACAGAATTAAATATTAAAGAGCTATTTGAACCCACTGCTCTGTTAATGATGACTCAAGTGCTGGATCTACTTTTCGTATCTTTAAGTGAAATGCTGACAGCAGTTCCTTGGCTTTTTTCCCAGTCTCCCCTGTAAAAATGCTGTATTTCAAGCACATAACCTTCTTCCTGTGCTCAGCAATTAGGGACTAACCTTCCTGATGGACCTTATCTTCCTAATTTCTAGCCCTTGAAGAATTGAATAATTGGCAAATTGACTATCAAACAAAATCCAGTTACCTATAAAGCAAAATGAATCAACTGCTGCAGGAAAAGCAGCCAATCTTTATCACTGCCAGGAGAGCAGGATCTTCAGTGTGGCTGAAAATGAGCAAAAATAACAGTAAAAGAGAAACAACCTTTTTTTTTTTCCCACTCTGTGTCTTCTTCTCATTACTAATTACCAATTCTAAGTGTGCAACCATCTGCCACAGCCAGCAGTAATATCCAAGAAAGTCTGAGCTGGGATTTGCATCAGGATGAGTGGCAGCCGCAGGGCATGCAAATTTTGGGCACTGTAAATGAAATAGTTCTCCTGGTTTGGAAGTTCATTGTTCACTACAAACCAGTATTTAAATGCTTTGCTGAGCCCTCTGGGGCAGACAGGGACAGAGTTCCCAGCTCTTCCAAAGACTCAACTTGTACAAGAAATCCATTTGCACATCTATTGTCCTCGAAGACACATGGGCCTGAAATTTTCAGAAGAGGTAAATGCTCTTCCCTGCTGCTAAAAATTTACCCATATGCTGAGGAATTGCTTTGGATATAAGCTCCAAGACTACAGTCCCAAAGTACCTAAGGGAATGAGAACAAATTCCAAGTTATGAAAATTGAGGAGGAACAAGAGAAGAAGGTTCTGTAGAGCAGGTGTTTTCACAGATTTTTGAAGGGGATGGGGTAGTGAAACTGCTGTTTTGGTTTTTTTTTCCTTTTACAAATATCTTCTTGTAGACCTATGGATCAGCTGTGAAGGATTACTCAAGAGTCAAATAGTCCTTTACATATATCCTGGGATGGTTCTGTGGAAGTTTGACTCGTGTTAGGGAATCAATAGCTGTAAATTTAAGAAGCATCTCTCTTACATCCCTAAAGAAACTATGGTTTTACAGAGTGAATGCCATACCAGTTCTTGTTCTTTCTATTGGATTCTTCTTGGTGCTGACACCAGCTGTTAATGATGTTTGGTTGCTTTGTTGGTGGTGGTGGTGATGACCCTTCTACCAATCCAAAAGGCAGTGGAAGTGCTGGAAGTGCTGCCCTCTTAGCTCTCAGACTGAGAACCTCCTTAGTCCTTGGGTAGGGAAGACAAGCAGGATTTTACTGGAGAGCAGAGATTTGTGCCCATGGGCACTCAAGGAGGCAGCAATAAATCAGTGCAGGGAGGGGAATTGTCCCAAGGGAGGAAATCATCACATCAAAGGGCAGCAGCCTCTGCTGATGGGCAGCTGCTGCTTTCAGCTTCTTCTCTCTTTAAACTCTTAAAAAGCTTCAGTGTTCCCTTTTATGATGAAAAGATCCCTGAGTTCCTCATACCGTATTTTTTAATTTCCTTCAACAGTCCTGTGAACTTGGATGTGAATCTGTAATATCCAGGGTGCTTTCTATTCTTCTGACTGCTTCACATAACCTATTTCCATTAGCTATTGTATCATTTCTGCCTGAACATAGAGCCACTTATTTGGTTTGTAATGTTCTTTATCTCCCTTAGTTTTCATAAGTATAAAATATTTCCCCAAGTATTATGAAAAGATTAAAATTCAATTCGACTGCTGAATTATGCATGGTTTTCAATTTGGCAATACTCTAAGAATTTTTTGTTTCCCAGCTTTTTAGTGTTATGAGAAAATATCTACTATCAAATGTATCTTTAATAGATATTTCCTGGTATTAGATGATACAGTTGACATTTAAACCATTCTACAAAGATGGCTAAATATTTAATTTTGCAATTCATAGCGGCCAATCTTTTTGATAAATGGAATGTTTCTATTTATGGCTACGATTTGAGGGGAGCAAGCAAGCAAATTACTTCCAGAGGGGAGGAAAATCAGTTCAGTTAATTATTTTACTTAAATGTGCATGACAGTATCTATCAAGTTGCCAACATAGGAGAATATGCATCAGCAGAATAAACCCTGAAAAGCATTAATCAAAATTCAGTATGATTAGCATTCTTAATTTGAATAAGGAGTAGGATACTGAAGATATTCAATGCTGCTGGAAAAAAGTAAATAATGGATAATAGTAAAAGCCTTAAAACAGAGGAGAAGCTTTAAACACCCAGAGTTTTGCTCTACCCTATTTTATCTTTCAGTGCCTGAGTTCAAATTGCAGATATTTTCTATCTCAGCTCCATTGTAGGTGGGTCTTTCTTTTTTTAATATTCATGTAGATATATAAATGAATGCTCAGAACATATTGGACTCACTTTGCTGAAATTAAAATATACCAAAGTTTAAGATGCTGATTTCTTTGCTTTTATACTTAGATTTTTGTAGTTCTTTACCTGTAGACCTCTCAGGGGTTGGCAAGGTGAGGTTCCTTATTTCTTCAAAGGTACCGAGGAGAATTCTTTAAACATACCACTTTTCTTTCTCTTTTGTTTTGAAGCGACATTTACACACAGCCAATAAACTTTGTACCTTTGTATAATCTTGTGTAATCTTACCTTGACTGTCTCAGGCATGCAAAGAATCAAGTGAATTTTACTTACTTAAACTTGGTTCTTTAGGTACTCTCTGCATTAGCTCTTTACATACCTATTTGCTTAAAATACTTCCAGGAAAATTTAAATGTATGCATTTATTCTTGCTAGAAATTTGACAGAGCAAATTTTATTGACTTTATTGGTTCATAATTTTAGCTTTATGTATGGAATTTGTGAAGCAATGCAGATGGATTTACAACTAAACACATTCATCCTCATTAAATGTATAACTGAGGTCCGTAACGCTAGGATATTTCTGAACATTCATATAAATTCTTTCATTAAGTAATCAATAGAATTGAGTATTTGTACATAAACCATATGGATGAGAGATGTCAGAAAGTAATAGGGTTTATAAATCCATTTTTCCAGTTCTCAGAGTATTAAGTGCCGCAATACAAAATAAAGGTATATGATTGTGTATCTGTTTAAGAACTGTTAGCTGTAATATTAATACACTCTTGACACGTTTTAGTAATGCAGAAATAATTTTTTGATTATTGAGTTTAGTTAGAAACTTGCAGGTTTTGACCTATTATTGGTGACTTTATATCATACCTAATAAAAATACTTTTAATCAAAATCAACTCCTTTATACTTGTACAAAAATAATTTTTCCCTTTTGTATTAAATGAAGGTTTCCTTTTGTAATTGTTTTGTTGTCTAAAGGTCTAAAACATTGAATTAAAATGTTTAGTGTTGCAGTTCAATCAAAAATACACAGGTTGCAAAGGATTTCATAGTTGGCCACAAATGACTCGGTTATAAAATAATCAGTTGCAGTAATCTGTGAAAATGATACTTTGTTGTTATTGGGAAAGAAAATCCAATTCCAAATTTTATACAGTTCTTTCAGAGTTAATGTTTTTCGACAGCTACATAAATTAGGAATTACTCAGCTGCTTAAGTTGCAAGCAAATGCCAGTACATAAAAATACTCCTTTAAACTTGTCTCTGAAATGAATTTGTGGGATGGAAAAGTAATGAAGTCAAAAGCAGGTGAGACGATTGTTATCAGGACTGTTGTGTTATTGCTATCACGAGGTTTTATTGAGGGATACATCTTCCCACAAACAGTTCTGGGAGTGCAGTGAATTGTTCACAGAAGTGGCAAAGGTTCTCCTTTGTTGCGCATCTCTTGGGTGACACTTGGCTGAAATATCAACGTGCCCAAAGGAAACAGATTCCAGCATGCTCAGATTTGTACTCAGGGAAGTCTTTTTGTAAAGACAGGCAAATACAACCAATCAAGCATTCCTGATTCCATCAATCTCATTCAATTACCAGGAATTGAATTGAGAGGAGTGTACAGAACACGACCTGGAGGTACAAGCAACGTGTTGAAATTGCCATTGGACTTGAATCTCAGGGATAACTTTGCTCCTTCTTTCCATGCAACTGTGTATAACTTTCATGTGCCTGAAAATTAACTCTGATTTCAAGATAATAAATTATCAAGTACCTGTGCTGCACCTCATGTAGACCAGTGGTTCCACTGGCTGAACCTTCCTTGGCCCTATCCTTGCCTGTTATTAGATGATCTTAGGCCAAGATGAAGTCCCTTGGTAGCTGTTCAAAGGGTCTTTAAATTAATTAAATGTGGCTTGGCTCGTAGGATCAAATCGTCTCACTTTTGACTCTCTTCAAATAAATTTCACAAAGAAGATATAACATAGAAAGACTGCTTTTATTAATTGGATTTTACAGCTATTGCACCTTTCCTTGTGTGTGCAAGCAGAGGGATTCCTGACTTCTTGCTATGCCCATTATTTATTAGCAGCTCTTTTCACACACACACAGCCATGCTACACTGTAGGAGGCAGAGGCAGAGATCCTAAGGAGGGACCTTAGAAGGAATTTGGGTTACTTGATCTCTTGAAGAGGGGACTGCTGGAGCAAAGGAGTTTTCAGGTGCATGAAAGGGCTGATAAGAAGAAGGTAGGAATATGCTTTCTCTGCTTACCAGGACTAGAACAAAGAGCAGTACTTTGAAATTGCAGCAAAAGAACTTCTGATCCATTGCTATTTATTTTTATTTTATGAGATCCCATGATGTGCTAATGATCATTAACTATTAGACATGGGGAATTAGGAACTTTAGGCATTTCTATCATCAGAAACTTCTAAATAGATGTTGAAAAATGTTTGGGTTAGAAATATATTTGGTAACAGACACAATTGGAATAAATAATTCCTTATTACCCCTTCCAGCAAGCTGCTGGTTATTTTATAAAGCATTTGAAATCCACCCTATTACAGGGTTAAAAATCATATGTCACGGGGACTCTCCAGTGTGGTGTCAAGCAATGCAGTTTCCATGACAAAAATAGAAATTGCAGTCTGAAGTCTCGCTGTTTTAACAAGGTTTTTTTTCATGGAAAACATTGTCAGTATGTCACAAGAAATGGCAAAAAAAAAAAAAAATAAAATAAAATAAAAAAAAATACTGCATCCTTCTCAGTTTTGTTTCCAGTTTACCAGATGACACACAGCCAAAAATATACAGCATTAAGAAAGACTGTTTTGATACTTTAACATCTAATTGATTGTCCTTAAGATGGATACTATTCTTCTGTTTCAGAACTTCATGTCATTAATGTCTCCATCTACACTGTTTTTCTCTGGTGGGTAATCTAATTTTAATGTAACTGTCTTCTGTTTTGTTTGTTGTGTTGGTCTCATTTTGTCATTCTGTAAGAGGAGCTGTTAATCTGTATTTTTGAAGAGCCCATATTTTAAAGACACACTGCCCAGAATACTTCAACCAAATAAAAATGTACAGTGATTTCACGAATACAAGCCGCACTGAGTATAAGCCGCATCTCTGGGTGTTGGCAAATATTTTGTTTTTTTTCCATAAATAAGCCGCACCTGAATATAAGCCGCTCTGTCATTCGCAGCGAGGACCCGCGTGCAACAAAGTTGCCAAATAGTAACGGAACCGCAGCAGGGCGGGGGGTTTACTGGCTCGGCTCGGGCTGTGCAGGCTCGGCCCGCTAGGGGCTGCTGACGGGGCCAGGTGGCCCAGCTCGGTGGGGCCACTCAGTGGAGCCTCTCAGGGCTGGCCGCCGCCTCTGGGGTCGCTTGCCCCGGCCCACTCCCGCCGCAGTGGCGGCGGCCGGGCGCGGAGCTTGCCTCGCTCTCGCCACGGTGGCGGCGGGCGAACATGGGGCACGGCCCGCTCTTGCCGCGGTGGCGGCGGGCGAACACGGGGCGTGGCCCGCTCTTGCCGCGGTGGCGGAGAGCGGGGGCGGAGCCCCCCCCCTCCTCCCTGAGCCGTGGGGATGTCAGCACAGCCTCTCCCCAGCCTGAAGTAGGGAACTCCCCTCCCCCCCTCCCTCCCTCCCCCCATGCTGCTGGCGCTGTGCTGGCCCCACCCGCCACGCAACACAGTATCCAATTTGTAACAGTCACAAAATCCTGGGTTTTACTGGCAGGCGCTTGGCTTGGCACCCTGGCTGGCACTTCTGGGGTTGTAAATGTCAGAAAATTATTCACATATTAGCCGCTCCTGAATATTGGCCGCATTTCCGGTTTGAGAACAAAATCTAAGTCAAAATGGTGCGGCTTGTATTCGTGAAATTACTGTATATAGGAAAGAAAAGCTACATCAGGTCTTTTCTTTGCAACTTTAAAGTTAGTATCTCTTAACCTGCACAAGCATATTCAGTAACACAGTACATACCTTAAACATTAAATTTTGCTTAGGTTTTCCAAAACTAAATATTGTGCTTACAGGTATTTTACTGTTAATTCCCTGATAGTAAAACTATGACTGGTGAGTGCTCTGTGCTCTAGGTGCAAAGGATGCCCCCAAATTCTTGAGTGTGACTGAGATACAGTTTTCTCTGGTATCTTTGGATCATTCTCTAGTATAGTCAGTTAAATCTGTTGAGGTCTTTAAATATGCGAAAGGTCTGGAGTTTATCAGTATTCAGAGAGAGGCTTCTGACAGTAGAAATCTTTGGTGTGCTCTTGGTGCCCTGTATAACTGAGCACATCAACTTCACTAGGCTTATTTTTCAAGTGTCCGAATCTTTAAATGTCTTCATTTGTAGGCCTTCCAGAGTGAGAACAGCTTGGTATCCTATTTGAAAGGTGCTGTATTTGCTGCTGGTCCACGGGGTCTCCACATGTTGATTAGGACGAGTTTTTTCTGAGGGTAGAATGATGGTTGTCTGCCAAAGGATGCACTGGGTTATAGTACTGGATGTGCTATAAGCACTTCAGCTTGACAAGTCAATTGATGATTGGCATTTATTCTGCAAAGGTTTTTTTTTTCCTTTTCTTTTTATGTGATGGAGAATGATGCTCCATGCAAAAGCAAGAATTTCTGCCAATAGCACAGAACTCAGCCTGACATCAGGCATCTATACGTCTGCCTGAATTCTGATTTACTCTTACATTTTCTCTCTTAATTTGAGCAGGGATTGCAGTATAGTTACCTCTTGCCCTGGTGACAAAAAGTGTCCATCATTTGATGACAAAATGGATTGCATTTGCAGCTCCTGCTCTGAGAAGCAGTCAGGAAATGAGAGAGTGTGGCAGGAATGTCCAGCCACACATACATGGAAATTTTGATCTCTCTGTACAGTCTCAGCTTGCATTTCAGTCAGCTCTTTTGAAAACTGGTAGTTGTTGAGGGCTGAGGGTTTTTTTTTTTCCAGGCACAAATAAATTTTCTGTGTGTTGAAAATTTCTGCACTGCAAAGAGGAGGATGATTCCTTCTGAGGATGTGCTGAGACTTGGTGAGAAATACAGCAAGGTTCAAACAGATCATGTCAAAATTATGAGTGGTTACCCTGAAGGATTTAAGATGGGGAGTAATAAGACAAAAGACTATAGGCTCTGTAAAACGGATGTTGTCCTTAGGATGGCAATTATTACCTGGCAATCCTGGAATCTCTTACATTTATCAGGACTTTCGAGAATGAGATTTGCATTACTTCCTTTGATTAGAAGAAATTTTGAATTATATTTAGGCATGTTTCCCTAAGAGCCAGACCCTGTGTCAGTGGTGATGACTTACAGGAAAGAAGAAATGCACAGGTAGTGATGAATCCAGGGCTGGCTGGATATTGCACTGAGCTGCTGTTGGAAGACACACACTGAGCAATTAAAGATCAAATGCAGGATGATAAGAAATTGAGTCATTTTAAAAACAGAGCTCAGTGTAAGACATGCAGAGGGAGCACAGCAGTGAATTCTTGGTGCCATGAGAAGTCCTGTAAACCACTCCCTAGGGCAAAAAGTTTCAGGTCCAGGTTCAGAACACATCCAGGCTATTTCCTGAGCTTGGCTTGGCTTTGTTAGTGTACAGTAATTTCACGAATACAAGCCGCAGCAAGAAGACTAAAATTTTGGTGGAAACCCGGAAATGCGGCCAATATTCCGGTGCGGCTAATCTATGGACAAAAATGTGATATCTGCCCTTACCTAGTATCATGCTGGTCCAGTCCCGAGCCAAAATGGTTTGAAATCCATGGTTTCCCGTTGTTCCAACGATGAACCAATCAGAGAACAGCTTATTGCCTGCCTGTGGATGGCGGCGTTACTGAGGGGCAGGGGTTGTTATCGGGGTGAGTTACCTCGGCAGTTCGATAAAAGTGTGTGATATTTCTCTGTACTTTTTAAAGTGTTTTCAGTCTTATGCGGCTACGGGGCTGGCTGGGCTCGCAGGGAGAGGGCTGGGGGAGCCTCTCTCCCCGCAGGGAGAGGGATGAAGCAGGCAATCAGCTTGCAGGGAGAGGGCTGGGGGAGCCGCTCAGCCCACAGGGAGAGGGGTAGAACGGCCACTCGGCTCGCAGGGAGAGGGCTACAACGGCCGCTCGCCCCGCGGGGCTGCGAGGGCCAGAGTGGCGCTCGCCCTGCGGGCCGCGAGGGCTACAACGGCCGCTCCCCCCGCGGGCTGCGAGGGCTACAACGGCCGCTCCCCCCGCCGGGCTGTGAGGGCTACAACGGCCGCTCGCCCCGCGGGGCTGCGAGGGCTACAACGGCCGCTCCCCCCGCGGGGCTGCAAGGCCTACAATGGCCGCTCCCCCCGCGGGGCTGCAAGGCCTACAATGGCCGCTCCCCCCGCGGGGCTGCGAGGGCTACAACGGCCGCTTCTGTGCCAGCACGGAGATGTGGCTCCGCTCGGAGCTCAGCTGCCTGCCCGCGCGGCTGAGCGGCTGTTTAAAGGCAACGCGGATCCATTGGGAATGCTCGCAAAATGACCACACTATTGTTCCTGTCTTTTTCGGCTTGTAAATAAAGGGTGTGTCTTTTTTCACTTGGAAACAATGTTTCCGAGGTCGGCAGTAAGCCAGTAAGCCCCGGCGATCCCGCGATTGTGTTACTAAATGACGACTTTGTGAAAGTTCGCAGCGAACTAAAGTGCGGCTAATATTCCGGGTGCGGCTTATCTATTGACAAAGACATCAATGTTGCCAACACACCAGATATGCGGCTTATACTCCGTGCGGCTTGTATTCGTGAATTTACTGTAATAGGTGTGCTTTATTCAGACGTGTAATTACCTCTTAACTGTAGCTAAAGTAATTTCCTATGAATAGACTTAAATAATACCTTTCATAATGTTCTATTTTCTATTATTTTATGTTGTCTTATACTTTGGATATATTTTTTTTGGCTGACCTTTACAGTTTTTCTTAACTCTTTCTGAAATTAATTGATAATAGTTGGGGAGTTGATTCGATTTTCATTATGATTATGCAAGTGTCTAATCTTTCTGACAGCTGCTAGCCAACCCAGTTGCTTGTAAATTATAATGCGTTAGAAATCCCTGCCTCAGAAACCTTTACATATTTTATACAAGGGGAAAAAAAGAGCAGCATTTCTTCTGTATACAGTAAATAGCGAGGCTACTTTCCCCTGAGGGCTCCCATTTACATGCTAGTGGTTGGCTGAATGTTCATATCTGATTTAGTAAATTGGTGGATGATAGCAATCAGGGTGCTGCCTGCTTGAGTAATGAGATTCTGATGACTACCAGCTCCCTGATGAGACGTGCTTCAGAACCATTAAGTGTTGTAAGATTCATAACATGGGAAGAGTGTAGTGAACACTTAGTATTTAAAAATTTAAGGAATTGCTTTTCATAGATTTTTTTTTTGTTCCAATAAATAAAGCTTATTTGCTTTGTCTGTAGTTGTGCAAAGTGGACAATGAATGATAAAATAACAATACTTGAAATTAAAGCAGGAAAAAGGATGAACTAGTCTGCTTTAGAAAAATTAGGCATATCAGCCTATCTTTATTGAGTGGAAATATTTTAGAGTCCCAGAAATGGGATTCTAAATCTAATGGGACTCTAACCTGGTACTTTCCAGCCTGTCACATGCTCCTGTACACAGTCAAACTTCGTGGGCAGAGCTATTAGTTTGTGCTTCATAGAAATGAAGAACCAGAACACAGCATCTTCATGCAGATGGCACTGACTCTGCCTGGATGCCCGATTCCTCTTCTTTTTGTGGAGACAAATTTATCTTTAAATAAAGCCACTGAAGAACTCTCCAGCTGCTCACATGTTCAGTGTTCATTTAGCTGGGCTACTGAATGGATAATACAGTAATTTCACGAATACAAGCCGCAGCAAGAAGACTAAAATTTTGGTGGAAACCCGGAAATGCGGCCAATATTCCGGTGCGGCTAATCTATGGACAAAAATGTGATATCTGCCCTTACCTAGTATCATGCTGGTCCAGTCCCGAGCCAAAACAGTCTGAAATCCATGGTTTCCCGTTGTTCCGACGATGAACCAATCAGAGAACAGCTTATTGCCTGCCTGTGGATGGCAGCGTTACTGAGGGGCGGGGGTTGTTATCGGGGTGAGTTACCTCGGCGAGTTACCTCGGCAGTTCGATAAAAGTGTGTGATATTTCTCTGTACTTTTTAAAGTGTTTTCAGTCTTGTGCGGCTACGGGGCTGGCTGGGCTCGCAGGGAGAGGGCTGGGGGAGCCTCTCTCCCTGCAGGGAGAGGGATGAAGCGGGCAATCGGCTTGCAGGGAAAGGGCTGGGGGAGCCGCTCAGCCCGCAGGGAGAGGGCTACAACGGCCGCTCGCCCCATGGGGCTGCGAGGGCTACAACGGCCACTCCCCCCGCGGGCTGCGAGGGCTCCAACGGCTGCTCCTGTGCCAGCACGGAGATGTGGCTCCGCTCGGAGCTCAGCTGCCTGCCCGCGCGGCTGAGCGGCTGTTTAAAGGCAACGCGGATCCATTGGGAATGCTCGCAAAATGACCACACTATTGTTCCTGTCTTTTTCGGCTTGTAAATAAAGGGTGTGTCTTTTTTCACTTGGAAACAATGTTTCCGAGGTCGGCAGTAAGCCAGTAAGCCCCGGCGATCCCGCGATTGTGTTACTAAATGACGACTTTGTGAAAGTTCGCAGCGAACTAAAGTGCGGCTAATATTCCGGGTGCGGCTTATTTATTGACAAAGACATCAATGTTGCCAACACACCGGATATGCGGCTTATACTCCGTGCGGCTTGTATTCGTGAATTTACTGTACTTTATTAGGAACTACCAAAAAAATCAAGGAGTGAGGGCCAAACACATGCAATATGATATTCAGGGGTGAACGTTTTCTGTATCCCACCTAAAATCCATTGCAAGGGGACTAGGAGCTATTGGCTGGTCCAGCTCTGTTTCAAGCACTACAGAAGTTTTTTCCTCACAGCAACATCTTTCAGAAAAGCTTCTGCTGGCAGTGCCCTGTATAATTTGAGAGACTCTGAGACTTCACTCTTAAGTCGAACTTGTACACTTTTACTGTCCTATTTTGCGTTGAATACAGAGGATAGAGTAAAAAAAAACCTGCTACAATAAAGAAAACTTGACCTATTAACTGTGAGTCTAAAGTAGGTCAGATTATTTTCTGTCTGAATTCTGGTTTTTAGTGTGTGACCTTTAAGGACACTGTTCTATTTCCAGTTCGTTTTATCACCATACTAATATTGTCAATTATCACCTGTCATAATTTTTCTAACATAACATTTGGAGCTCACTAAAACACAGACAGTGTTTCATAAATTTTCCTACAGGTTTTGACAAGGCCTATTAGCCTATAATCTTCATGATAAATCATCTGCCTCATATTGTCATTATATTCCTTCCCCTTTTCTTATGATTTCTAATACTAACCCTTCCAGAAGAGAATACAGAAAGGCAAAGAAATTGTGCTTCTGGAACAAAACACTATAAATTATAGATGTAGCTGAAAGATAAAACAGAAAATAAATTTAATTAGGAGAAAAAAAATCAAGCAGAAAATAGAAAGATGCAATAAAATGGTGAAATGAAAATTATAGAGAGAAGAGATAAAACATTGATACCATTCAAATTGGAGTTGTGGAAACCAACATCTTCCTTTTTTTTCCCTGTTGATATGAAGTTAAGGAGGAGATGGAGTTTTTGTGGAGTACCTTTTAACTGGCACTAGTACTTGCTTAATCTTTCACATGGAACAGATTTTTCAGATAAGTCGTTCAGTGTTTTCTAACATGTCCCACATCCCAGTGAACATGTTTGAAATACACTGTAGGAAAGTACACTGTAGCTGAAGTACCACCCTCCCCCAAATAATAATAATAGCAATAATAATAATAAATTCCTTTGGTAGAATAACAAGGAGATGGAATGAGAAAAGGTTTTAAAAGTCTGGTAAGAGCACCTGTTCCTCCTCTCCTTTTTCACATGTAAAAAGCCTTCTTACATAGTATCATGGAGGTACTTGGATTACAGAACCCTGTCCCCAATGGCCCTGCACCCCTCACAAATGGCACTGTATTTTAAGAATAGTGGATTAGATACATTTTCTCAAGTTTTGGCTACACTGCTTTTCTTCTAAGACAAAGCACAGAATCCTCATCATTTCTAGGCTTCATCACTGTTTCCCAGGGAACAACACAGGAAATCCCATCAGTGACTAAGCCCTCCCTGGAGCCTTTGACAATCTGCCACATGACCTTAAACATCAACTCTTTCAAAATAGAGCATAACTGATGCACAGGTACAAACCAAGCAGAATCAGTGGATGATAAAACAGAAGTCCCCATATCCCTGCCTCTCAGACAACATCTCTCGCTTCCTGTAGCATTTTCTTAGGACTCCTGAAGAGATTCATTTCCAAGCATCTTTACCCCCTCATTCTGTGCTTACTCTGCAGAGGGACCTCTAGCAGATTTATATTTGCTTTTGCAAAGGTACAGCACTGGGAAGAGTCCAGCTTTTTATCTAAATAGGCAGTCCAAATAACCAAATTATGGTTATCTGCCCTTATTTAAGGTACCACTCCATCAGATTATTATTTGTATCTTCTAGCAGACCCTTTTGAATTAATTGTGTACTGACAGGCAGAACAGAAAGGCACATTAGTGTCATTAAAAATGCAGATATCTGCTTTCACTTCCTGAAACTTTTTTACTAGAAATGATAATATGAAATATGTATTACATTTAATGCATGATAAAAAGATCAATTAACTTACTCAATATAAATAGGACTACTAAAGGCTTTTAGTGTTTGTGCTATCTTATGTTTCTTGTCATGATTTGTAAATGGACCACAAAAAAATCAAATGCTTAAAACATTGTTACTATGACCATCTTGGGCCAGAAATCACAAAATCTTATGGGTTTAAATGAAATGTCACAATTTTAATGTGAAGGGGGCAGTTAAGTGCATTAAAACGCTTTTTGTCTTCATGAAAGAATTTTACCCTGAGGGACATTAAGTAGCTTTAAAATATCCAGTCCAGGTTTCTAGGTGGCTTTGGATATTTCAGCCTTTTTGTTTACAGTGATGTTTCTACCAAAACCATGCTTGACAGGCATCAAACTGAAAAGTTCCTCTAATTGGTCATAAGAACAAATCCAAGTTTAACAAATACTACAAAAGATGGGCTGGACCTTTTGAAGTGGCTTTGTAGCATCTTTACCATCTCTTTTGGAAACAGATTTGAAGAATGGGAGGTTTTTTCCTCACATCCCTTTTTCAGTTTAAAGGCATGAGTTTGGTTGCTTCAACCAAATTAAAATAACAAGAATGTTTATTTTAAATTGTAAGTGCATGAAGAGGCAGGAGTCCTTAGGTACAGAGGAATCTCACTAGACATAGTGCCCCACAACACCTGTGTTTTCTTTCCTCTACGAAACATAGCGCAAGGGAGAAAGCCCTTAAGCAAAGGCCTGCAGAAAGTAGTATTTTAAAAAGACTGTTAACGGTCTTGTCAGCTATTCTGTGATTTCATGTCTGAATGAAGGCAGGTGCGTCTTGTGAAATAGCACCTGCCCTTTCTATGCTACATAGAAAAAGCTACCTGGTCTTTGCATAAGCAATTGTGAGGTATTCTGGTGCTTTCAGATGCCAAAAGGCATGGTGCTTTTCCTCAACAAAACATTTCTGAGCATGGGATAAATTATTGCTGTGAAATTGAGTTAGCAGTAAGCAAAAGCAAATTAAACCACATCAGAAGACCAAGGCCTGTTCCTTCATACATGCCAGAACTGTCTGCTTTAGAGGTAATTCATTGGAAATTGCTGCCTTTCTACACTGCTTTATTTGGCATCTGAAAGACACCATGTATATTTTAGAGGTAATTTTTTTAAACTGGTTATTTCAGCTAAATTCATTTAGGCAGTGTACACAATGAATGTAAAGGCAAGCGTTTACCCACTTTCCATTGGCATCCTTAAAGGCAGAGCTGCAGGAAGAGCTACACATTGTATCTGTACAAAATTGCTCTCGATATAAAAGCACAGATTTGTAAAGCCAAGTGTATTTTCTAGGGCTGTGGTATGAAAATTTAGGAGAGCTGTCTTTCCTGATTTTCCCTCGGCTGCACTGAGACTGACACAATGAGGAAAGGGCGTGCAAGTGTGAACAAATCTGCAGGTATTGCTTTAACCACCAAAGAGCCTTTCCTACAAATGCCCCCTTGTGTCCTGCAGATAACCCTGTGTACATACTGGAGAGACCCTCCACCTGCTCACTGAGGTGGTTAAAAGTGCGTGGAAACGGGAGAGAGCCAGGAGGAATTCCTTGTGGAGCACTGCAGAACCTGTCCTGTACCCAAACACAGCAACAAAACTACTCTTAGTCTGTGTGCTAAAGGGCAGGCATGCAAAAAGAATTAATGAAAAAGAGAAAAACATCTAGACCTTTAGGATTATTTCTACAGCAGCAGCACTACCCTGGCCAGCCAACCAATCTTCTGAGCCCCCTTAAGAGTACCCCACTGCTCACCTGACTCAGTGGCATTTAGCAAAGTGTTGCTTTGATGACTTGAAATTAGCTGTGATCACCTTTTGGGGTTTTTCTCTTCTCATGCAGCAAATTTCACTGCTGTATAAAAATTTAAAAATACTAAACCCATGAAGACTATTCAGAATATTTAGGCTTCTTTTTAATTTATGTTTGCTCTGCAGTTCTGAAAATGAAATAAATATCCCACTGTATGTCTTGGAAGCTGTGAAGTATACTTGGCTAGAGTAGACAAAGGTGTGTGACACAGGGATATTTGAGAAGAAATTAATTTAATCTTCCAGGGAGCTGTTAAGCATTTGTAGCAATAGATAAAATAATTCTGACTTAAGAGTTGGAGAACCTCAACATCCATAAACTATGCTGACCTCCCTATTGCAAAATCACTTTGTTTCAGAGGGCTCAAGCCATGTCTGCAGTTCTGGTTTAATTCTGAAGCAAATGGGATCATTCTGCTTGGATCATCCAAGCAGAAATATAAGTCAGTTGCAGAATCTTTATCTTACATTTCCATGACAGCAGCTGTGACCTTTTCAGAAGCTACTGCATGGCAGAGTGCCCACAGCAGGTTGGTTGTGGGGACAGACAGCACAGTGCTGGTGGCGTTGAACCTGTCCTGCATGGCTTCCATTGTGCACAGTAGTGACATAAGGCACTCCTGGCCTCCCATTTCCTGCTGTCAAATCATGCTGTATAAATGATGGATATGCAAAATTTACATGCTGAAATCTTAGTTCCCATTAATTTGGGAAAAAGAAAATATTTTTATGCTCTACCCACTTGGAAATGACAACCAGGTTCATCTCTGTTACCTGAAGAACCATCTTTGGCTTTGCTGTAAAGCACTGATGTAGCAGATGAAGCAAACAGGATTTTTATATTAATTGAATTGAATTACTTTCTTAGTATGTCTTTTCACCTGTTTTCTGGGATGGCTATTATTAAGTCACAGGTGTTTGCAGTGGAAGTAATTGTGCCACACACTGTTGGGTCTGGAGGCTTTGCAGGCAGTGGTGCAGATGTGACTGGCTGGTGCCAGCTGGTGGCAATTGCCCAATTTCCCAATTACCCACTTATCCATAGCTGGGGCTCCTGGCCTTGGATGGGGCAGAGTTTCTTTGTCACATAGTCTATGGGGAACCTCAGGAACCTGCACTTCTCTGCAGCATCTTGGGAAGGGGAGTTTATGTTCATGTTTATTTTCTAGACTCTTCTTCCTCTGGGGAGCAGCAGCCCCAAGCTGGGGAGTAGGGCAGAGTTGGCTGTATCACAGTGCCCAGGAGCTCCCTAGTTTGTGCCAGTAGCCCCCAGTTCAGCCAGGCTGGGGATGCTGGTGGCCAGGGCAGGTCAGCTGTGTGGGCAGCCCCAGGTGCTGGCACTTCTGTGGGAAGGTAAAGCCCAGGGGGAGTGTTTACCCTCAGCTTTTCCCCTGAACATTGCTTTTAATCTACTCTCTTTATATATAGTTTCTCTGTTAAAATGTAGGACAAAATCAGACCTGCTGTATTATTTTAGCTGTACTACTACGAATGTAAAAAGAAAAACTATCATTGTGTTTCAGGGAGCTTTAAATAATTATTACATGGCAATTTTATGGACGGGGAATGCGGTTCTTAGATGAGAGAGTAGTCAGTAGTAATATGTTAAGTCCAAAAGGAGTCAAAGGGTGAAAGTGAGGGAAATTTAATATGTGTCAGTTTTGTATTTTCTTTTTCATCCTTATTTTTGGTTTTATTTAGGTTGTTGAAAAGGAGGAAAGGGTGTGGTTTTTGGAAAAAGCAGCACAGCTGTTTCATAGTAATGTTTTGTATGTTACAGGAGAGTTTCAGTTTTAAGGTCGCACAGGATTTTTTTATTTTTACTTCCATTTCCTGAAGCTGTTATTAAAATGAAGTGCTATATTTGAACCTTTAAATGGCTTCCCAGGGAAATGTGTCATAACTTGGCGCTTTCTGCAGGCTGTTCTTCATCTCACCAGCCCTAGGTTATAGATGAACATAGTTAAAGGAGAAGAGCTGTGTGGTAGATTTTAAATACTTCATCTTCAATGGATGGAGGAGGGAGAACTGTTTAAAATGATCATAAAATTTTGAATGCAATTCGTAGACCATTTGGTATATTGATCTAGGCAACAACATAAGCAGAGCTTCAGCTACATGGGGGTGCTAAAAGACTGGAGTTTCCACATCAGTGTGTTGAGCCAGAGGCCTTTTGTGCATGCTGTAAAATTTGGCTTTTACATCTACCATGAGAAATTCTGTCTGGGGTTTCATGGGACCTTAATTTTGGTGCTCTTGTGATACTAATAATGTGTAACAAAATTAATGTTGAAATACTTCTATTGCACTAGACATGAAGGTACACTGGAGTGCTCTGTGATAATTCTTGTGTTTATAGTGAATGTATGCATTGGCTTTGTGGGATGCTGCAGATGTTTGTGAATAATTGATTGACAGCTGTGGACCTAGTTGGTATTTTTATTCAATGATGAAATTCAAAGCTGGGAAGTTTATGTATGAACATTCTTTGTGTAAAGCGTTCTTTTATCAACATTTAACTGAAGTTCAGGTAAGCACCTTTCACAGTCTGAATGCTTAAACATGTGCTGGGGGTAGTGGGGTGTTTTTTTTTTAGAATAAACCTATAACTACCTGCAGTGATAAGCATGAGTAAATACCAATATTTAATGTAACCGTAGAAAGTAGACAGAGATTTAACATTTGAGTCAGCAGTCCTTGTTTCTCAGATACCTGCAGTGTTTTCTGGCCATCTCACATTCCTGGATCCATAGCTTGGTGTACATGACTGCAACTGGCATTTCCTCTTGTCTCTCATCTCTCCACAGTGATGAAAACTGTTAACTTTAGAAGAGCAAGCTCTTGCTGCTTTGCTCTTTGATGTTCCTTTTGACTGTTTGTTTCAATCTTGTTTGTACTGAGATATTTTGCTGGAACGTGATGGCCTGCTATGTGTGTGTGGAGGTTTACGCAGAATAAATATAAAAGACATGCTCTGCTACTTCCTCTGAATAATCTGACAACTTCTAGGGTTTTTTGAATGTTAGGAATTTTGCAGCCCATGGTGTTGAACAGAAAAATGTATGTGTTAATTTAAATAGAGTGTATCCAGTATAATGTTTCCCTTTGGAATCTGCAGTCAAACAGTACCACAATAGTTCATTGTTTTTTTGAAGACGTAGCATGGCTGAAGTTAGAGCCATCCCAGAATCCTTCAAAAATGTCACAAAAGTGATTTCTGGAGCCTTTCTGAGGAGATTCCTTATAGAATACAATAGAAAGAGGGGAGTCAGGACCACGGCAGAGTTTGGCATGGTGTTGTGCCCCTGCCCAGGACAGTGTAGCCTGTGTCTGAGGTGCTGGCTCCCGAACACTCACCATCTCCTGGTACTTCCTCTTCCAGCGGGGAGCTTGGGATCTGGGAACTCGGGCATGGGCTGAGCAAGCACTGCTCAGCAGTGCTTTGTTTTGCCTGTGTGTAAGTTTCTGTGATTAAAATCCACATTTTGCCCCTTAGAAACCTCTGTGAACATGAGTAAACCTGGCATGGATCACCTTGGGCTGATGCTGCTGTTCCCTGGCACAGTCCTGTCTGTGTGGGCATTCGTGAGCCCAGCTGGAGGAGGACTTGAAAGACAGGAGGCTTCCCTCTCCCCCAGTCACAGCACCAAGAAGGGTGGCGCCTTTTGTGAGTTGGCAGTCAGGGAGATTCACATCAGCAGTATTTCCAGGAATAATATCTCAAACGCAGCCCAAAGGATTCCTCTAAGAAACCTGGGTACAAACAGCTCAGCAAGTAGTTTATCAAGCATGATTTCCAAAAAACCCCTCCAGGTGCTGGCTGTGGGCAGCAGGTGAGGAACTGCTTGCTGGGTTTCAGGGTGGACAGGACATCCCAGTGAGATGGGAGTGGCAGAAACTCTGCAGGTGCAGCCACAAACACAGCAGATTTCCTATACTAGGTAAGTGACTGCCTGGAGCGTGAGGTAAAGATCAATAAAAGGCGCTGAAAGGAAAACATACTTAGTTGCTGTGAGCAAATACATAATTTGAGCTGGGGAAGAATGAAAGTTGGAATCTTTAGGAAGAGAAGAAGCAAAACAACAAAATATATGTGGCTCCTGAGTTTCTAGATCATACTTAGTGGCATTTTTTTATTTTTATAATGTGCAGAAGTGGTAGTTTTGATTGTGGTTGCAGGAGTTGTGGAGAATTTGAGCTCAACAGGTATGGCAGCAAATGTTTGGGGTATTTTAGGGGGTATCTTTCTCCGAGTCCTGTTCTTTAAATTAACTCTGGCACAACTTTACGAAGAAACTCACCTTGAAAAGTAGGAAGGTTATCACAGAATGGAGTTTCAGGTTTAGTTCAGCTGTACATAAGTGTGCTTTATGGAGTCCTAATGGAATATGCAACTGAACAATTAAGGTGATTAATTGTAATTATTTTATTTGTAACCTACCCCTTTTAATACACTTTTCTGCTAAAAGTACATCGCTAATATCAGGAAGCGATGTAAGAGGTATTATTTATCTATACATTTTTAATCCTATTGTTTTTAATGCTATACTATTAATTCAGGAAATAAATGTTAGACATTAGAATGTTCCTATAGCAGTTCAGAAAATACTTCATTAAAAAGAAAATACATCTGTATGGGAAAATTGTGCATATCTTAGACACTAGGTTGTTTTCCAAATAATGAATCATCAATTATTAATTTTGGACTTGTGAGAGCTGTTACAAATTTTAAATATATAACAAAACAATTAAGAAGGATCACAACGATGTAGTAGTTTGTCTGTTGTGTGTTTAAATTAGGTGCAAAGGCAGTTCCTTAATAGTAGAAGTAGGTTCCTTGAAGTCTCTTAATATCTTTATGGGTTTAGTTATTATTCAAGCCTTATTGATCTGAACAGAATTATGTGAACATATTGTCTATTCTCCTTGAGCTATAGCACAGATTTACCCATACAATTCATAATGCTGCTGCGTGGTGCTTTAAAATTAGAGAGGAACATTTACAAATTATCTTACATATTTGCATTCCTTGAATTGCTAATGAAGTTATATATAACTATTTAGCTTAGTGGTGTGCCAGGAGTTGGGTGCTGGTAGTTTTCCAGTGTAGCAGAAGGGAGCGGGACTACAAGGGCCACCTTTGGGTTTTTGCTTGCTTCTACGGTAATAATACAGGGGTGATGCAACACCTCTTTCCAGCCCTAGTATTTCTGCACATACCTCTGTGCTTTGGTGCCCTGGACATGCTGCAGATATCTGATGTGGGCAATCATAGTTTCAGGCAAAGCATACATGACTGATGATATTATTATCATCCTCTCCTTGGGTGTGACCTGGAGCACCTGGCAGCTGGAGGTGCTCAGGGCTTTCAGTCCTTCCTGCTTTCAGAGATGTTCCTGTCCCTGTGCTTTATGACACAGCCACAACTGAGCCCCACCATTTAATTTCTGCTTTCCCAGGAAGCTTCCCAATAAACACAAATTTATCACACTTAATCAGTGCTGAGGCTTGCAAGGATGTACATCGTAGGCCAATTAAGATCAGTTTGCTACTGTGTCACTGCAGTTTTGGAAACTTCTTTTAGCACTTTGCAGAGGATGTACTCTTTAAATTGATGTTTATGTTTATTCCAGAAGTGGCTGCTTTTCAGTGAAATGTGGCATCATGGTGACATAGTCCTTAATGATCTCTTAGAAGTACTTTTCTGCAGTCTTAACTTGTTTAAGATGATGTGAAAGGTGCCTCAGGTTAAAGCATCCTGTTATCTTAACTTGTATTCGCTTATTATGTTCTTCTGCATTTTAGTTTTACTGTTTTAAATTCTAAAGCTTAGTTACTTAAAAAAAACCCAAAACAAATATGTAAGCTTGGATTTTTGTATTCCTTTTAAAAATGTGTTGATGTTTTCTTCAAAGATGCTTTATTGCATGCACTTGATGTTGTGACTTTTCATGAGTTGTGGCTGTACATTGTCAAAAATTCTAGGAAATTAAATATATACTATTAATGTCAGGGAAAATAAGCAAGGGTTATGGACAGATCTGACTTCTAAAGAAGAAAATACCAGAATGCTGTCCATCTGGCAAATAGAATGTATCATGAGTGAGGTTGTTAAAATTCTTTATCATACTTCTTGTAGATCTCTTCAGGCACAGACTTACTTGTGGGGCAAGCATTGGTAAACAAAGTTGAAATGACAGTAAGTACCATGAATTTAGAAGTACAACAGAAATCCTAAGAAAAAAAAGCAGTAGTTTATAACTGCTTTGTAAATCTTACAAAGGGTATTTATACAGAAGAGCTGTTTTTGAAATGTCAGAATCTCCAGTGATTTTCTAGTAACATGGATGCTGCACAGAGCACAAGAACTCTCCTCTCCGGCTGGCTTGTCATGTACACTTGGAAAATCAGGTGTTTTGTGCATCAGCCTTTTTTTTTTGTTTTGTTTGTTTAGGCCCTTCTTTACTTTTGACAACATCAATATTTTGGGTGAAGTTTTCTTATTTTTCCAATTCATAGTTCTTGAGGACTTCCCCTGCCAAATGCAGGAAGAGGAGTATAAACATTTTCCTGTGTGTGCAGATACCTAGAAATCGTTCCAAGTTTTAAACTAACTTTAAAGAGATTCTGTGGAACTGAAAATACTCCCATGCACACATCAAATGAAATGTGTTTAAAATACTTCTAAGTTTAAATACTTCTAAGTATTCTAAATACTACTTCTGAAATACTTGTAAGTTTAAAATACTTCTAGGTCAGGCAAAATCCTTGACATTGCTTTCTTTCAGTGGCAGCATCTTTCCTGGTTTTATTCTGGTTTTCCTATTTTTGCTTTTTTCCCCCACTGGTCTTATGTGAGTATGGAATTCACATTATTGTTTTATTTTTATTGGAAATTCTGTCCAGGTTGACTGTAACCTGTTCATAAATTCAAAACTTATGAAACTAAGTGATTGGAAACATCTAGAGACTGAAACTCCACTAGTATGGATCTGCTTAAAAATAAAATCATCACCGTGGTGTAGATGTATTGTGGAATGCTTTAACAACCAGATTTTTCAACTAAGGAAGCTTTAACCCCAAAGCAGGACCAGTCAGATAAAAAAAGGCTCAAAGTGGGTTTGGGTGGTTGTTTTCAACTAAACCTAAAGAGAGAAGGTATCTATTCTACACTCCCTGATACTGGATGTGGAAGAGTAGAATTTGTAACACAGAAAAGAATAGGGAAAATTCTCTAAGTTGCAAAACACTGTGAGATGTACTTAGTAATTCTCTGTTAGTATTTGATTTGTATATCTATAAATAGATGTAGACTCCCGTGTCTTCATTTTACTAGTGACTTATCTGGGACCCTAATTTGTGTTTACTGTTTTCAAATTCTGCATGAATGAATAAATCTGCATGGCTTCTATGATGAGAAGAACATGAAAAGGTAGAGCACACCTAGGAACACACTGCCATGTCCTTTGTGTGACAACAACCATCCACTTTTATTCCTGAAGCTGTTTGATAATAAGCCCTGTAACAGAATCACAGACTTCCTTCAAGGAGATGTAGCATATTTTTCTTGCAGTCTCTGGTGGAATAAAGGTTTCCTTTTTTTCTCCTGTCAATTGTATCTATGTAACCCTGATCCAGCATCCCGTCTGAATAGGTGGGGTTAGAAGAATGTTTAGGCAAATTTCTCAGGATCTCAAAGTGACAGGCATAAAAAGGAAGGTCAGAGGCCTTTTTTGAAGCTGAAATGTTGATGTTGTGTACCCTGAGCATGCTTTCAGTACTCTGGGCTTAGTTATATTCTGTATCAGAGGAAAGCAGTCAGCTAAATGCTTTGTTCTGCAAAAGGCTTGCATATTTGCTCGTAACTCTGCAGGTGGGAGTGCAATTATAAGTTCAGAGAATGTTTTGCTGAGTTGGAATAACTAAAGTCACTAGAATTATTAAATAAATTTTTATATTCAGGACCTTAAAGTGAGCACAATCATAAGCCTTCAAAAATGGATTTTCTAAACTGATTAAAAATTTGCTGTTGGCCCTTATTTGAATCAAAGAGTAAAAACATAATGTGTCCTTTTTTCTTTTCCAAATTTGATATTTGCTAAGTGTAGGAAGAGAAGGGATGGAGTTGAGCTGTGGTAGAAGCACATGGCAGCACAGAGGGGCCCATGGGGGCACAGAGGGACACATGGCAGCATAAAGGGGCACAGAGAGGCACATCACAGCAAAAAGAGGCACATGGTGGCACAGACCATCTTGTCTCTGCTTGACCTTGGCAGGAGGAGGTGGCAAACAGCAGGACCCTGCTGAGAGCTGATAGAGGAATGGTCATCCCATAGAAGGATGTACAGAGAGCGTGTTGCTGATGTGGCAACGTGGGATAGGTCACGTAGTGAATTACCATGCAAGGAAATCAAAAGTGTGCCTTGAAAAAGTGTATGTACCCAACTTGTTTCTCGGAATAAATGATTCAGATTCTCTGCCAGGCTGAGCCTGTGTCTCAGTGTCTTACAGCTGAGGACAGAAAGCCACAAAATAGTGAAACCTTTTTCAGAGTTCTCTAAAAGGTTCCATCATGTAAGTAACTTCCAGGATTGATCCCAGTCTACACAGTACACATACTGGAAGATGAAGCTTTGTAGATCAGGCATGTTGAATAATAGACCTTGGATTATTTAAGAGAGAATATCAGAACAGTACATTGCAATGGGATAATGTCCTCCCAATGCTGAATGAATGTCTCAGCATCCCTTGGCACTCATAGGAAATAAAACATTGAGGTGAAACAGGAACATTTATTTTCAAAGTGAGTCATTTATCCTTCTAGAACATTGTATTTCAGGGACTGTGTTTCCATTATAGCAATTAGTTGATGGTGGAAGATATTGTCATTTGATGGATGTTGATGTTGTAGAATGACAGGTGATCTTCATGTGCCTTTTATGTGGAATATACATAGACACTTAGAATAAGAGAAATGTTTCCTAATTGTTTTGGATGAGAGGTTTTAATTTTGCTTTTAGCCATTCTGACGGACCTTACCGTAATACAGTCAATTTACATTTTATATACAGTAATTTCATGACTATAAGGCACACCCTTTTGACTAAAATTTTCGCCTGAACTTGGGAGTGCGCCTTATAGTCCAGTGCACCTTTATATATGGACAAAGTTTGGAAATTTGCCAACCCAGAAGTGTGAGCTGCGGGGGGAGCCGGCAGGGGCCGTGGCTGCCAGGTGGAGGCAAGCCTGGGGCCCCGCTTCTGCCGGGTACAGGTAGGCCCGCAGTGCCGTGACTGCAGGGTACAGACAAGCCCGGGGGCCTGCAGTGCCACTTCTGCCGGGTACAGGTGGGCCTGGGACCCCGTGGCTGCTGGGTACAGGTGGACCCGAGGGCCTGTGGCCGCCGGGTGCAGGCGAGCCCGGAGGCCCACGGTACCGCGGCTGCTGAGTTGAGGTGGGGCCTCAGCCTGCAGCCGAGTGGGGGGAGCTGGCGGTGGATCCTCGCTGCAAAAAAGAGTGCACCTTATAGTCTGGTGCGCCTTATATATCAGCAAAAGTTCGGAAATTTGCCAACACCCGGAAGTGCACCTTATAATACAGTGCGCCTTATAGTCGTGAAAATACTGTACTTATCACACTGATTAAAGTATAGTTACAAGAATCAAAATTTTGTCATTCAGCTAACAATATTTAATACAGCTGTAGCAGTAATAGCGTAATCCTGTCACTTAATGCACTGGCAGCTCTCAGTAGTTCACAAATGGCTTGAGCACTCACTTGATCGAAAATTGAACTTTAGCCTTTGTGAATTTTGAATCTGATTTCAGAGCATGTTCAACTATATTTAGATGTATATTATATAGAGTATTAAATGATCTCCTAGGCAAGGTGTGCTCTAACTGTTGTTCCAAGGCAGCAAAAGGTAACTCCCTGCAGGGTCTGTCCCAGGTCAAATCATAACCTGGGTCCTCTCAGAACAGCATTTCTGGGCACTTGAAAGAGAAGAGAGGATTATGTCCAGTCACTGGGTTTATCGCTGTGGGCAAAGTAACTCCTGCCTCACCACCTTCCCTGATGTGCAATAACTTGGTTTGTGGGCAGGCAGAGGGCAGTGGCTGCCATCTACCTGGCCTTTGGCAGGGCATGCCCCAACCTTTTTCACAACACGTGTGTTCACAAAATAATTTTTCACTGAATGCATATGCTACTGCCACCCTTATAATGTTCTAATTAACACGACCAGAAAAAGATGACTGTTGAAATTTAGATAGTAACTCGGATTGTTAAAATCCTGATTACAGTTCTGTTAACAACTGTTGTTTGGGTAATACTCTTTATTATTAGTTCCACATCTGAGAATCAGAGAATCAGTTCATTCATGTTAATTTCCATGAACTTTGGAAGTGACTATGTGTATTGACTAATGAGCCTGCTTAGCATTTACAAAAGACCACTTGATATTGGACTATCCATTTCTGCTTTCAGTCTGTGGAATATGGTGAGTTTAGGAAAATAAACTAGGTTACGTGGTTTAGATGTGTAATTGTTGAAAACTGCAGTAATTTTACGAGTATAAGGCGCACTTTTTTTTTTTTTTTTTCAGCAAGGATCCACATGCAATGAAGTAACAAATTAGTAACAGAATTGCACAATTGCGGGGTTTACTGGCAGGTGCTCAATTTGCAAACATTTTTCACAGATTGGTGTAGCCTTTAAACGCAGCTGCAGGCGCCCTCCCCGTGCTGCAGGCCCCGGCACTCCCGGCTCGACTCACGGCTCGCGCTTCCAGGTTGGCAAATTTCCGAACTTTGTCCATATATAAGGCACTCCGTGGTATAAGGCGCACTTCGAGGTTTGGACCAAAATTTTAGTCAAAAGGGCGCGCCTTATACGCATGAAATTATGGTAATTTGCACAGTGTCGAATTAGAGAAACAGCATTGTTTTGGAGGGAGAAACAGTGAGTGCAAATACAGAGCAGGACAATTGCAGATAGCCTATGCCCCTGGCCAGCAAAGCAGGGCTTGCAGTTTGAAGTGTGCAGTGGCCAGTTTTATCCCAAGGGCAATGCATGATTGCAGGTCTTTTAAATAAATTCCAAAGATTTAGGAGAAAAAAAAATTGGTGCTTTTAATAACAACCGACACAGTTTATTTTGAGATACAAAAATAATGTTCTTTGTAGGGATGGTTGGCTAAGGGAGAGTTAATAGAGACAATTTGAGAACGACCAGAGCTGTTACTGAAGTCCAGCCTCCATTTATGTGAAAAGAAGACAAATGCAGGAAAGAGGAGAGGAAACCAATAATAAAAGCAGGAAAAAAATCCTTTTTGTTTGTTTTTCATTCAACCTCTTTTTGCTGTTGTACTGGCTCTGCAGAAACATGGGCTCAGCTCAAAGTCTTACCAGGAATTTTGTGACCTGACAAACTCAAATGAACATCAAACTGTTTAGGTCAATGCTCTTGACTGGCTCATTGGTCACAAGCTCAGTGAAAAATGGTCTTGTCTGGATAAACCCAATACTTGCTAAGCAAAAGGCAGCTAAAGGATAAAAGGAAAGAGAATAGGTAGAGAAAGAAAATGAGCAAAATTGGGAAGGTAAACCAAGCCAATATTTTTAGGTCTGACTTAAAATTGTGGTGAATATCTAATGTATTCACAAAAGTGGTTTTGATCAGGGAAATAAAAATTCAGGGGTTGTTATGAAGAACCCAACAAGACTAAGGGACTGGCAGCTATGCTGATAAGGCTTTCCAAATGATGCAGAAAGAATGATTGTATAAATTGCTATGTACCATCTTTGCAGACTATGGTCCAGTGTCAGGCCTAAATCACAGAAACCAATTTCAGATTTCCTGGTCTTTTGTTTAACGTTACTTTTGGATTTAATTTATGCAATATGGTTGTTGCTTCCATTTGGCATATTAACTTATGTGAATTTTGATAATTTTGAATATGTTTCTGTGGTAGTTATTGTGATAAAACTTTGATAGCATAAGGTAACAGAAAGAAACATGATGGTATCGGCTGAAATGAAAATATCAGGTTTTTTGTTAGGGGTTTTTTAAATTTGAAATTAAGCTGCAGGTTCATAGTGATGCTAGTAGAGGATAGCTAGCAGCAAAAATTAATTTTGCTTTGGAATTTTGGGTCATAAATTCCTATAATGTTTAAGGATTTGCATCACTGGGATAGCACCTATACTCAGTGGATATAATCAGGAATATGGGATTAATAAAGAGGATGTCCCTTTTGTAAATATATTCAGTTTTCCCTCCTGAGCAGAAACTTTTCTTTTTTGTTCGTCCTCTCAATCTCAGTGATTGTGATTTTGTAAGGTCCTTTATTCTGGGCTCCAGTGGCACTGAAAAACAGACAGTATTTAATGACCTTCTGCATCAGTAGTTTCATCTCCTGAAAAATCAGAATTGATTTGTTTTGTCTTTGATATTGAAAATCTAAAGCAGACCTTTTCTTCCTAACTTGTGTAATAGCAGCAGCTGTATTGAGAAAGATTGGGAAAGAGGACAAAAGTTCACAGGAGGTATAGTGCAGAATTAAGACTACCCTAAAATAAATTTTGTTAACTAACATGGTAAAAAAAAAAAAAAAGGCAGTTATCACTAGGCAGTTTAACATCTGTCCCTGAGAAGAATGAATGCTTTATTCTTATTTATTCTTCTCATCCTATCTTGGAAAGCTTACAGGTTAACCTATATATGGTTTAACAAACTCTACACCCTCCTTTAAAAGATAAATTAGTGTTTGACCTCAGACACCTTACTCTTTTCTGTGATACACAGTGAGTTTCAGTTTATTATTTTGACAGATCAGTAGGTACATTAATTCTAATAGGAAGCTCAGGCTCTCTGCCTAAAGTTAAATTTGCTGGGTTTTTTAATTAGTTTTATTCTCCCACAAGGTTGAAATTTCTTTAGGAGAATCAAAGACAGGAAAGTAATTCGCTGAAGAAACAGCAAATGATGCAGAAAATGCCAATATCAATTTCCTAAACAAGTCATAACTGGAATGCCAAGAATCTTGTTTCCGGCTTTGACTCTAATCATGTGAGTAATCTAAGGCCCTGATCAGGAGGCACATTTGACAAACCTATGATTTAACTTAAAAAGATGACTGAGATAAATTAAACCCTGCTGGGCTGTGTGAGAGAATGTCTTGAAAAGAGCCCTAGAGGAGCTAATGTTTGTTGTAGCATGATTTATATTTTAACATTTTCAACAATGTAGATGGCCAAGTGCTGAAGATTTGTTTGGGGACATTCTCAGTTGTATTTCTGTACTGTGTAGTATATTTGAAATTCGATGGAATCTGAAAACAGGCCTTTATAGGGAAGAAACTGGTTAAAATAAAAATTCCTTTGTGTCTTTGACCTCAGCCAGTTCATACATTTTTTACCTTAGAAGCACAGTCCATCACATTTTGTGGATCTAGCTGGAAAATGGGTTGCTGTAATAACTTGTGACTCAGTGGTAGAAGGAGTGTAAAAATACTGAAGTTATTGTTGATTTTCTCAAAGACACATGGGGACAGGACATGAAGATAAATGTAAGGTTCCAGGTTAACCTAAACCAATTTTTTTGTCTGCCTGTCTTCCATACTTCATTTCTCTGTACCTTAGGAAACATGGGAAATTCAGCTTGTGTTGGTGGTTAATCTTGTGGAAAAGTGCATCTGCAGTCCTTAGCCTGGACTGACTTCAGCTCAGAATGAATAGGGCCATCTTATGAGGCTCTGTAACAACACCAGGATGTGAACAGTAATGTCACGACCATAAGGCGCACCTCCGGGAGGCGGCAAATTTCACAACTTTGTACATTATATAAGGCGCACCAGACTATAAGGCGCATTTTTATTTTGCAGCGAGGATCCACCCCCAGCTCCCCCTGCGCCGTTGCTGGCCAAGGCCCCACTTCAACCCTGCAACCATGGGCTCCCGGGCCTGCCTGAACCCGGCAGGAGCGGCACCCTGGGCTCCGGGGCCCGCCTGCACCCGGCAGCCACGGGGCCCCGGGCCTGCCTGTACCCAGCAGCCGTGGCTCCACCGATCCCCCGGCCTGCCTGCACCCAGGAGCCATGACTTCGCCAGCCCCTGAGGTCGCCTCCACCCGGCAGCTGTGGCCCTGCCTCCACCCGGCTCCCGCGGCCCGGTCGGCTACCCCCGCGGCTCGCGCTTCCGGGTTGGCAAATTTCCAAACTTTTGCCTATATATAAGGTGCACCACACTATAAGGCGCACGTCTGGGTTCAGGCGAAAATTAGTCGTGAAATTACTGTAATGTTCTGCTGGTGCTCCCAAAAGGGTTGAAGTGGCATTGAGGAAGATTAAGAGACCAACAGAAACAAATTGATGATGTAATTAATGAAAAAGAGGAATGTCCAAGTGTTAAAAGCAGTGGGGAAAAGGTGATTAATTCTTCTTGTGTTTTGACATTTTGGAGCTTTAGTGCATTATCAGGCATGGATAAAATTTCTAATTACACAACTTGAGTGTGGTGCTTTCCCCCACCCTGAATTCCTGCACTGTTCAATCCAATCCACAACTTCGTGGGCTTTAGCTGAAATCCAGGACATGAGAAACATGGCACATCGAAAGGTTGTGTCTCATTCTAATGTTTTGATCACCACCTTCCAAAAAGTGCAATTTTACTTCTTGTGTGTGGACAGTGCCTCAGAGAAGACCAGTTGTCCCTGAAAGTCAGGTGATTCTGATCCCGCAGTCCAGTTCTGATCCATACTGGTATTAGGAACTATGCTAAAGACAGATCTATACACTTAATAACAAATCCTAATCTTTTTTGGTTGCTAGGATGTATTATCCTGGTCTACCCCTTCAGTCTGGGCTGTGTTTTGGCCAGAGTAGCTGCCTACCAGTTCTTACTCTAGAACTGACTGCACCAGCTCTAGGAGAATAAACCTTTATTTCCTAAGACACATGGACATTGTGCAGTGCAAATGTTTCATATGAGCAAAGCTTGTTGAGATCTTAGGGTGGCACGTGCTGAAGAATAGTAGTTAATATTTTTGTGTTTCATGTTTTAAGAGACACACAACAGACATAGTAGAATGCGTAGATCAGCCTTTCCTGGATTAGCCATCCGGTTTCTCATTCAAAACACCCAGAGCAGAATTTAGGAGACCTTGTGCTTACATTTGTAGTAGTTCACACTCAAGAATTTCTGTGTTCCAGAAATGTTGACTTGCTATCAAAGGCTTCCTGTTTCTAGGGTTGCTTTCCAATCAGTTTTTGTTTTCAATTCCTTATTAATAGTTTTTCTCTCTAGCAGAAGGCCATTGTATTCTGTAACACAAACAGATGTTTAAAGTTTTCTACTTTTAGAATACTTCTGTATTTGGATGCAGAGGACCTTTATTCTCTAATAAAAGTGGCAAAGTCCTTTTTGGGCTATGTTAATCCTTATGAGTGAGAGAAACAATCATTTGCTAAGAGGATCTATTAAATACTTTTTTGTTTTTCTGTTATGCCCTCCTCTGGAAACTCTTACTGTTTTTTGCCTTTTTGGCTCCCAAAAGTTCTCACTTGAAGTGTGGCTGCAGCAGTTCAGAGTGTGACAGTTGTGTCCCCTGACCAACTGGCATTACAGGACAGGTTGGCCCTTTTGTGTCAGGGACCACTGGTGACTCGTGTTCAGCAGATTTTTTACATGGCACTGCTCTCCAGCAGTGTCCTCCAGTTTGTGCTTATAATTTGAATTATCCTATCCCAGGTAGAGAGGTCTGCACTTGCTCTTGTTAAATTTAATATGGTTGGTGATTGCCCAGCTCTGATCTACCCAGATATATGTCCATCAGTAATTTTCAAATTAATGCTCCCCCTTTCTATTTACCACAATTCTAATGGCACTGAATCAGTGCAATGACAGATGACAATTGCTGTTGGGGAATATTCAGTGCAGTATCTAGAAGTACCTGGAAGCACTTTCAGGAACTTAGCAGACCTCAGTGAGGCACTGGAGGCAGGCTGCTCATGATTTATTGCTGGAGACCTAGCATAAAGAGTTCAGAGATGAAAATTGCAAAGTTTTGCCCAGAACTGAGATACTGCATAGTGAACTTCTTTATTTTTCTCTGAAGAGAGTAGTCTCATGTGGTGCTTGTTTTCTTTTTTAATCTTTCACTTCCTTTTAAAGCATCTCATGTAATTTTATCAGAGGGAAACCTAAGTTCATTGTATCCCTTTTTTTCCCCTTCAAGTTTGTGAGTGCTTCTGTTCCCTCTGAGCTCCGTGTACAAACAGAACAGCAAAATCTCCACCCTGTATGATTTTGCCTGGCCCTGGGAGTTAATGACTTTCTTGATCAAATGTGGGCATTAGTACAATTTTCTATCTATACAAGTACCGTGCCCAGGTAAATCTGGAGTCAGGTTCAAGGCGGTATTCAACATGGCATCACAATGCTCCCCATCTAATGCAGTGAACACAGAGCAAAATTAATGTCCAATAAAATAAACCAAAAATGCTTCTCCAGTCTTTTCTGCTTTCTTTCTACTCTTCCTTCAGTGAATCCTGTCTTTTTTTGTACCATTCCATAAAAAGATGTCCTCTTCTCAGAGGACCTGTTGCTAAAGCCAGCAAATGAAGATGTGTCCAATGTGTTTATAATTGCAGGGAAAATATATCTTACAAATTGTTTTGTGTGTCTTGTGCCATTGTAAGATCTAACATGAGTAAAAAAAAAAAATCTGAGAAATTTAAAATCAAAAAGTGACTTTTTTTGTTATCAGCTTATAAATGTTACCTTCAGACTTCTGAATGTTTGCATTAAGGAAAAGAGAAACTACTTTTTTTCTGTTTGCCATTTTGGACTGTGTCTTCAACTTTAATCATATTTCAATTTTAAAATATATTGTCTTGATATAATTTGGAAGAGTCTGTATGTTGGATCTTTACTTTGAAGAGGAAGATATTTGTAGATAGCTTTATTATTTTACCATCCAGGCAAAATGCCTGTAGGTATCTAATGATAGCTGTTTATTTTTTTCACATTCTAATTATTGTAAATTAAATTTTATTACAAATTGTGTTCAAGATACTAATTGCTTAACATTATAAGGGCAGCCATCCTAGTGGAAATAGATTAGGTGTGATTTATAAAAAGAAAACATTAATAGGCTTTTGGAAAATAATCCTGGTTATATATGTGCAGCAACAAATAAAGTTCAGGACTGTAAGTATTCATCCCACAGGAATAAATCAGGACAAAAGGCAGTTAATTGGAAGAAATTCTAAGGTGTGCGAGTGGAAATGAATTTTCATTGCTTAATAGCTGAAATTCAAATCCTGTTGAAAGAGACTTCAGTTATTGACTTGCAGCTAATTAGCAGCTAGCAGACTAGACAATTAGCTGAAATAGAATGGAGTTTGAGAAACAGAATTTAAAAGTTTGTGGCACTCATTAAAAACAAGTTTCAGTTTCTATAAATACACTGTCTTAATTGCTAGCATGATGAGGGTGTTCTATGCATCTACTTTGAAGTCTTTTTTATTGTATGGTATAGATATTTAAACCTGTGGTTCAGCTAAGATTTACAAAGCCTACAACACTCCTTCTACCCATGCAGCAGAAAAAGAATTAACAGAAATATTCCTTGGGAGGCAAGAATGCAGGCAGTGTCAGAAAAGATTATCCTGGTCAGAACAGATATGATAGCTTTTGAATAATTAGGACAAAGCCAATTGGTATTATTTTTCCAAGGAGTTTGTTATTGTGTCCAGTGTGTGTAATGTTACAAAATGTTAGAGATTGTAGGAGAATTATGTTGTAATTTTTCTTAATGTTAAGCATGATTTACAGTAAAGTTCAAAAAATACTGTATTGACATGTATGTTTTAAGTTAGGGTGTTACAAAAGCTCTCTTTCCAGGTTCAAGTCTGCCTATTCGCAGGCTCATTATATTACTTGAAACTTATTATACTTGGATGCAAAGCATGTTGTTTTGTTACACTTATAGCTTCCTGGAGTTACAAAACAAACATTTTAAAAACTACATTTCTCAGAGAGCTGCTATCAGAACTGTGCATTAATAAGCTTTTAAATTACAGCTCTTGCCATGTAGAACAAATTAGATTTCTTTTCACTAGTATCAAGGAAGCAGAAAACAAGCTGAATCCCAACTGAATTAAATGAACGTAATTATTTACCATTTATTTTTCTACTACAAACCAGTCTTTATTATTCAATTAAACAACTCATAATCATATACCCCACTATTTCAGTAGAGTTCAAAACAGCTGGTGTCAAAGTTGTTTCCTTATATATTGTATACAGTACTCTGTTACCCTATTCATGGCAAGTGTTCTGGTGCTTTGCTTTAAGCTAAACAAACCAACAAACTGCTGGGGGCTCTGCAGAGTTTTTGTCCTATGCAGGTCTTTGAAATTCTGTGGTAAAAATCTTTAAAATGTGAGTGTTTCTATGTTTTGTTGAACTTGATTCCAGTTCTAGATTAAGCTACTAGGAAATATTTTTTTTCCCCTGAATGTGTTTTTGTGTGTGTGTTTTTTTTTGAGGAGCTTGATGGAGGAAAAAAATTTCTCATAATCCCCAAAATCCTTAATTACTAACTGTGCCACTGTTTCATTCAGAGCTTTATTACTTCCATGGCGTCTTTCTTGGTCTAATCAGTGCTGAAACGATGAGCTATTTTATAAAATGCAGAGCAAAAACTCTAATCCTCTAAGGCATTTTTTCCCGCTACTTCCAATGATCTATTTCTCAATGGGTAGAGTTCTATTTTATGGGAGACCAGCAAAAAAACCTTGGGTTTCTGGTGTTTCAATCAACTTAAATGGATTTGTTAATTTTTTTGAGACTATTCTCCCAGAACTTCTTATTTCTGCCTCATACCTAAATGTTTCTAGCTGGTAGTTAATTGTTCCTTTCATCAGGAGATCACTCTGGAGATCCTCAATTGATTAGAACTTCAGTGCAAAGCATTAACATAATAAGATAATTCTCATAATGATACAAAAGAAAATGCCCTGAAGTGATGAAAGCAGTTTTCCCTTAATGTTGTTATATGCAGAGCCAAATTGTGTTACAGCTTTTTAAAAACATACTCTGCTACCTGTGCTGCAGAATCAGAGTTAATATAAAAAGAGCAGACACAGCATTAGGTGACAGTGCAAGCTTGAGCCATAAGGTGCAGGAGATGAGAGGTAGGAGAAATTCTGCTATTCTCTAGAGGGGTAGGTGGAAGCCTCCTCACTCTGAGTGCTCAGAAGGGATAGACAAGAAGTGACTCAATCCTCTTAGATCATATCCCTGGACATTGCAGCATTTGGATGGGATATAACTTATTTTTCTTTCTTTCAATACACAGAGAATTGGTATAAAATATTATTGCATTGAGATGATGTTCATCTGTAACATTGAGTTGATGTTCATTGTTCTTCGAAGCCAAGTTATTGCCTCCACAGTTGAATCCATGGAATAATTAACAAACGTTTGTTTGGATAGTCTTAGACTCCTGTACAGACCACTGTTGGGAGTTTTTTGTTAGTTTGTTTTGTTGGAGTATTTTTGTTTGTTGGTTTTCATTTGGTTTTGGTTTTTGTTTGTTTGGGAGTTTTTGTTTGTGTTCTTGGGTTTGTTTGGTTTTTGTTTTTGGGGGGTTAGGCTTTTTTTCCTTTTGAAGCAGTTTTTTTATTTAAGAGTAGCTGTATGTCAAAGACTGTGGTCAAATAGTCTGTGATGGTGACCTGGAAAGGAAACTTGGAACAATATATCTGTACATGTATCAACTCATTAAAATCCAAACCTGAACAAGTTTAGATTCCAGAGTAAAGCCAGACACTGATCTAGATTTCAACTTGTCAGTTCACATAATCTGCTTTATTGTCATCTGCTCTCTTTCCTAAAGTCTTACCTTTTTGAGGTTTTTTTTCCCCACTGCTCTGGCTTCCAGTTAGGTTCAGAAACAAAACAACATCCTGGAGTATGTGCCATCATCAATTTTTACCATCTACTATAAATTGCCTCTCTCTGAGATTTAGTATGGTGTCATATAATAAAGATTCTTTCTGTGTGTGAAAGGCTAATTAACTCTTAACTGGAGTGGTTTTCTTGGACAGAAATAGAATACAATGTCATCACTGTAGACTGGTTGTCCTGTTTTTGAGTTCTGCTTTTTCCATAAGGGAAATGCATAATTTTTTTTAGGATAACAGATAAAATAACTTGAAACTGAGGGTGCAGCATTTGATGTGTGTTGCAGAGAAGTGTTATGGGATACACTTGTTTAATTCACAAATAAAGCACCTCAGGATTTCTCATTATTGTCTTGTCAGTGCTACAAGCTGAGCTTGAGATGTAAATCCAGCTGTGTTCATCCTGGTTCATGCTCTATTGCCAATAAATTGGTTTGGGAAGTGAAACTTAGCTGCATATCCTGGGTATTTGCAGATGGAATCCAATTTTCACAATAGTCCAGATTCTTCAGAGTTACTACAGTATATAGTAAAGATACTTTTTTGCTGTTTGTTCCCTTTGGAAAATTTTGGGAGGACTCCTGGGCTGACTGCCTCAAATCAGTATTTTCAAAATCACAAACAGCAATTATGCACACACATAAAACCACACAACTTTAATAAAAGACAAATTCTATGAAACAAAAATGCCGATTTTATTAAAATGATACATCTAATAAAATTAAGAGATGGTTTTATGAAAAAATTTTATCGATAACTTAGCAGGTATATTTTTCATTAGCCAGAATAAACTAATTTCTCATTCCAGTGTCTATGCAAAATTCTCAAATGAGCACTTGTGTAGGATCCTCAGCATTAAACAGCCATTTGGTTTTTATTTTTTAAAGTACCCATCATTTTATCTTTTATGATTATTCATAAATTCAAATCAGTTTTAAAATCTGTTTAAATTTTTGCATAAAGCTAACCCCAAGCTTCTTGTAAGTTCCTATCTGCTTTGAGTGAAAGAATATGTCACTGTATTGTTTTTCTGCTGGGTATAATTGGGAATAATTCTATTTAAATTTGCTCTATGGCACCCCAGAATTTACTTTATTGTATGAAATTAAAGTGCCACTCAACCATCATCTTAGAGTGCCTTTTCATTGAGTGATGCTATAAATCAACATCATCAATTTTATATAATATCAGGAAAACTGAACCATACTTATAATATGTAGACAGTTAATTTATATGTAACTCACAGACATTGGATTGAAATACTCAGATGAAAACAGAATAAAGTTAACAGGGAATAAAGGGACAAGGGGGTGAAAAATTTTTCCTCCTCTAAACAGAGCTTAAAAAGAGTACAGTAATTTCATGAGTATAAGGCGCACCGGAGTATAAGGTGCACTTCTGAGTGTCGGCAAATTTCTGAACTTTGTCCATATATAAGGTGCACCGACATACAAGGAGCACTTTTTTTTTGCAGCGAGGATCTGCGTGCAACAAAGTAATGAATTAGTAACAGAATCGCGGGATCGTGGGGTTTACTGGCTCGGCTTGGGGCCAGGCGGGCTTGGTCCGCTCGGGGCTGCCAACGGGGCCGGATGGCCCAGCTCAGCGCTGCTGCGCGGCAGGGCTGCTCGGGGCCGGCCGGCGCTGCCGCTCGGCGAGGCCGCTCAGGGCCAACCAGCCAGTGCTGCTGCTGCTGCCGCCACCCCCGGGCTCGCCTGCCCCGGCCCACTGCCTGTCCCACTGCCGCCAGGCGGTGCCGACAGGAGCCCGCTTTCCCCCACGGTGCCGGCAGGAGCCCACGCCCTCTGCCGTGTAACAAAGTAACCAATTTGTAACAATCACGAGACCACAGGTTTTACTGGCAGGTGCTCAATTCTCAAGCTCAGCTTAGCCCATAACTCGCACTTCTGGGCTGGCAAATTTCTGAACTTTGTCCATATATAAGGCGCTCCAGAGTATAAGACGCACTTCTGAGTTGGGACCAAACTTTTAGTCAAAAGGGTGCACCTTATATGCATGAAATTACTGTAATTGAAGTCTTGAATATTCCTGTTCAAGTTTCTCTTGTATTCTCATGCTCAAAGGGCATAGAAGGCAAAAAGTCAGTCCCCTTAATGGGACAGCTATCTTGTGTTCTGTACAAATCAGAATGAGTTCTCTTGGCACTCAAGAGAACAAATATTGGTGCAGTGAGACTTGACCTTTTGCATAATAGATGGATGTTGGTAGTATTTTGTTAGTTGATATGCTTATTTTAATTAATAGGGACATTTGAATGTATTTGGGATGTTCTCCCTTCAGTAGTAGAATGTGACCAGCAGCAGGCCTAGGTTATTATGAATGTAGCACTCATGGAGTTTGATCCTACAAACACAAATAGTTGTAGTTGTTTGACTCTGCTGAGCTCCACTCATTTGAAGTCCATGGAGTAAATCAAGGTCCTCTCTGGTGGGAGTGAAACTTTGCAAGGCTATTGCATTGGTTGTCCTAAGCCATACCTGCCTCTGTTCAAAGGAGACAGGCTGATAAATGCCTGTCCCACCAAACTGCAGCTGGATCCAAACATGCTTCACTTGTGGTTGCAGAATCAACTCCTAAATAATAGCCTGTCAGAAGAGGTTAATTTTCAGATCTGATACTCTTGGCTAGACTGTAAAGCATCAATTTAGATGTCCAAACATGTGAAACAGTGTGCCCTAGAAATTAAAATTAGCATGTGAGCTGACAGAATGTGTACTGACTTCTAATTATGGTGCATAATAAGGTTTTGTTCTACTGTACTAACACCTCTCTTCTATTTTTTCTAATCTTATTAATCTGGACGCGAAGGCTTTTTTTTTTCTTTTGGGCTCTCATTTGCTAAGATTCTAATTCTGCTTCAAAATCCTGTTACGGTTGATTAGCAATTTTTGCTGAAAACAGTCTTCTGGTAGATTAAGTAAGAATCTTATTCAGATTCTGTCTTGTCTACATTTAAACATCAAAGCCTGAGAGGAATCTTGAAGCCAAGTCTCTGCCATATCCTGTACCGTGCCTCCTTAGCTGCTTTATTCTCTCTGATAATAAGCTTTCAATAATAAGAGCCATACAGTGTCACCTTTTGGTCCTGTTCTTTTCTGAATTTCTGATTGATGGCATTCACAGGAGTATTGACAGCATTCAGTGACACATCTGCCATGCTGCTGTGTCCCAGTGTCTGAGCTCTGGTGACAGAGGTGTTGTGTCCAGGAGAACCTGGGTTCCTAGGGGTGCCTGCTGCACAGCAGGGAGATGCTGGGGAGAACTTTGTGGGAGAGGGAAGGGCTACTGAGAGCTGAGGTCTGTACCAATGTTTTTGTTTGCTTTTTACCCTGCGCGGCTAACAGAAACAGTGTTGGGCACATGCAAATAACCACACCCATCCTGATTCTGAGGGGAGAGCAGGGGCCCATCAGTGTATTGGAAGCTGAACACCAGGGCTACTGCCAAAATCCTTAAGGACTTTTCTTAGTGACTTCAAAGGAAGTGGAGTTTGCGGAATATGACACTTATCTATCACTTGGTATGCATGGCTTGAACACTGAAGGAGCTTGAACAGAGGAACAAGCAACCCCACACAGGCTGGGAATAAAATCTCAGGGAAACAATGTGGACAGGAGGGTGTTTAATAGTTGCATTTCGTAGCTTTAACAATCAAACAACAACCAAACAAAATACCAGACAAAAAAGAAAGGTCAATTCAGATATGAAAAATTAAACTGGCCATTTTAAAGTTACAGTAATTTCACGAATACAAGCCGCAGCAATTTGACCAAAATTTTGGTGGAAACCTGGAAGTGCAGCTAATACTTGGAGGCGGCTAATGTGTGAATAATTTTCTGACATTTACAACCCCAGACGTGCCAGCCAGGGCGCCGAGCCAAGTACCTGCCAGTAAAAGCCGGCATTCCGCGGTTGTTACAAATTGTTACTCTGTTGCACTGCAGTTGGAGCCTGGCTCCCTGCAGGCAGCACGGGGGGCGGGGAGAGAGGCAGGAGAGCTCTCTCCTTCCCTCCTCTGCCACAGCCTGGGGGAGAGATGGGGGGGCCCCGCGCCGCCATTGCCGCGGCTCGGGGGGGGGGGAGGCTCTACCCCCGCCTTCCGCTGCTGTGGCGGGAGCAGGGGGTGCTCCGTGCCTGGCCAGTGCTGCGACGTGAGCGGGGCGCACTCTCCGTGCCCGGCTGGCGCCGCGGCGTGAGCAGGGCTGGGGCAAGCAAGCCCAGAGGCGGCGGCCAGCCCCGAGTGGCCCCACTGAGCTGGGCCACCTGACCCCGTCAGCAGCCCCTAGTGGGCCAAGCCTGCACAGCCTTAGTTGAGCCAGTAAACCCCCCGCCATGCCGCGGTTCTGTTACTATTTGGCAACTTTGTTGCACGCGGGTCCTTGCTGCAAACGACAGAGCGGCTTATATTCAGGTGCGGCTTATTTATGGACAAAGAACGAAATATTTGCCAACACCCAGAGATGCGGCTTATACTCAGTGCGGCTTGTATTCGTGAATTTACTGTACTCGAATGAAGTTAAGTGCAATTGGGTAGTGTTGGCCAACTGGGGCAGTTTGGATTTGGCTTGCACTTGGAAATGGACATAAGTTTCAAAGATGAGTAAAGAGGGTTTTTCCAAATGTATTTCAGGAGTTGTAATGTCTGTGATTACCAATAGAAATGCAGTTTTACCAAACTGATTTGACCATTAATGTTTATAGAGAAGCCTGTCTTTATGTATGTTACTTATTAAGTTTGTAGACATTATAATTTAATTATTGCATTTATTGTGTTCTACAACAGCAAATTAAATTTTCATGTTTTCTGTTTACTTCAGGTAAAAGTGGACTGACTTGTCACAGTGTTGGCTGAAATACTTTCAGTAAATACATGCCATACTGCTATCCAGTGCCTGAGGCAAAATAAATTAGAAACAGTAAAGAAAAAACTCAACCAGTATTTCAGTATATAATATGTATTCTTCTACATATTATCCATGAAAAAGAATATATGGCTATAGGACCATATTTTTAAAAGTATCTCTTAAAGCTTATGAACTTGCATAGTCCTAAATGTGTGTATTGGAGATGTTCCCATTGTGGTGGTTATTTCTAGACTTCATTGAATACAAACCTGGGAACTGTAATTCAAGGTGTTAAATGTCTCTGAGGAACTGCACCCAGTTACTGTCAGTAAAAGCTGATGCTGATTATTCAATAGTTGGAGGGAATCCTCTGTAGCCCCTGTCCTCTACATGACTGTTTTTATCCTTCATTTTGTTGGGATATAATCCAGTGAACTCCCATGCAATACCAGCTAGAAAAATCCATGTGTTCTTCAGCATACTAGGATGTATCAATCAAGCTTCCCCATGCCAGGTCCTTAAAACTGCATTCACTAAACCACAAGTTTTTTTTACCTTGGTCATTCTGTTGTTAATTTCTATTTTTGTTCAGTTTCTCCTAGAAAAAATTGTTCTGTTTCTCTTCCTTTCTTTTCTATTCTGTTGTTTCCCAGGGTTGTGTCTTAAATACAGATTAAATGACAATGTTTACAATGTCTGATGATGCTTGAAAAGCTGAGGTTTATTATCTTTTATTAAGACTTCTGTTTATCTGTAAAGCTGGGAAGAGGAGAAATAGGAAAAGAAAACCTTCTTCCCAGAATCCCACTTAGGGTCTCAGAATTTGGTTCCCTTTATACTATTTTTAGCTGCTAACACGCTTTTAACTCACTTGGAAAAATTTTTCTCGTGAATTTCTAGACCACAGCTTTGATATAGAAAAAAGTCTGTCTTCTGTAGAAAGATCGTTATTAGGTTTACTTGGTTTTCTTATGTGATTTTGTTAAAAAAAAAGATAGGGAGACTAATGGTGGTCCAGATCTTTCTTGTTGATACAGAATTTTCTTATAATCCTTTTAAAAATCAACATATAAACCTGTCACCTGGAAATTAGTATATATATCCATATAGATTTGTATATATCCAAATGTTCTCTTCCTTTCTTGATTTAATAGAATTAAATATTTTTCTGTGTTTTATATAATACAATAGAATTTCTCCTTTAATCAGTGGCATTTACAAAGAAAGTGCAGCACAGATGTGATCTGTAAACATATAAAAGAGGATGTAGAAATTGTTGGAATAAGTGAATGTTGCAGGCTCAGTTCAAGGAAGTGTTCACGTGGCAAAGTTTTCTTTAATTATCCGTCATCTTCACTGGGTGGCCTTTTCCTATTCAGAACTGTCCCCTGAGAGAGCTGATGACTCTGATTTTTATTATATCTTTATTATTTTCATTGTTTTGGTAATTTATACTCTCAAGGCATTTTACCAGATTTTGCCAAATGCTTAATGTTCATTAACATTTGGTTGTTTACCAGATGCTAATGAAATGGACAGAAACCATGATTTTTTAAAATTATCCTGTTCTACCTACCTCTAGAAATAATTTAGAGCTGTTGGATTTAATACTTAGACATAATTTGAGAATAGATGATGGTGTATATCTTGTATTTAGAATTTTTACACATGGGAGAAACAACAACAAAAAAAATCAGAATATTTTTTTAGTACCTGTGAAAGCAGGTGCATCCTGCACTATGAGCAAGAGGGGGAAAATAGCCTGTAGCTGTCTTATCAATCAGATTGAGATTGATATGGTTGATGTAGAAGCAAATCAATGTAGTTTATTGAATTCTACAGTTTTCCAGACTGTGGGATGAGTTCAAAATCTAATCCATATGTACCTAATTATTCAGCAGCTCTAGATTTTATGCAGATTCATTCTGTGATGGCAATTTTCTACTTTAAATGCGATAGTTCCATCAATCTTGAATTGTCCTTCCTAGTTCCCTGAGAACAAAGCGCTGACATGAGGGGCAGGACAGGGATGAGCCTGGGCTGTGGGCAGGCAGGAGTATCAGGAGCAGGATATTTCCTGGTTAGGGAGAGCTCAAGTGAGGTCTGCACTGTCCAAAACACTGCTCAAGAAGGTCTTTTGTATCACTTTCTTCCCTTGCTGCATTTTGTAGAAATATTGAAATGGTTGACTGGGAAATTGAACTCTTCTCTTCCTCTATCCCATGCACATGCTTTTACTAGTGAACTATAGAGAGTGTTTATCTTTCTCTTTCCCTCAGAATCAGCCAAATAAAACTAACTTTAGCAGAAAAATTTATAACAAAAAGAGAATTACAGTAATTTCACGATTATAAGCTGCACCTGAGTATAAGCTGCACTTCTGGGTGTCGGCAATGTTTCGTTCTTCATCCATATATAGGCCGCACCAGATTATAAGCTGCACTTTTCTTCACAGTGAGGATGATCGCACAACAAAGTAACCAATTTGTAGCAATCACACAATTGCGGGTTTTGCTGGCAGGTGCTCAATTCGTGAGTTCGACTCGGCGCGCGGATCACACTTCCGGATTGGGAAATTTCAGAACTTCATTCATATATTGACCACTCTGGATTACAAGCTGTACTTCCGGGTTCGCACCAAAATGTTAGTCAAAATGGTGCGATTTATAATCGTGAAATTATTCTACATTGAGCCCAGTGCTGAGAGGTTGAGAGATTTCACTTGGAGTGCAGGAGACAGAGTTCAAAGTTTTTCGTAAGAGGTGAAATATGAGATTGAGTTATTTATGCCTAGAATTAATATGATACTTTTTACTCCTTCCCCTATCTCTTTTTGTTTGTGCTTTTTGTTGTTTTTGGGGTGTTTTTTAGGTTTTTTTGGGGGTTTTTTGGTTTTTTTTTCCCCCAAAGCATCTTTTTGGTCAGCATTCAATCCCTTTGCAAGATAAAAAAAAGTTCACAATATCCAAGACTCCTTCCTCCTATAGCTCCCTCTGACAGGTTGTTATTTTCATAGGCAGCAGTTATACAGCAGAGAGTTTTAGGCATATACAGATTTGCCAGAGGAAAAGCTAAAAGATAGCCAGTAGTATTACAGCATCAGCTTACTAGAATTTAAATTGCATCTTCTCAAAAATGATTCTTTTTAGATTGAGCTGTGAGTGATACGTGATGATTATTTGTGTGTCCATGGGATCTTTTCATTCATTCATTTGGCAGCTGGGGAGGTGGAAACTGGAGTACAGTTAATATTCCTTGTCATTACATCCATTTGTAAAAAATATCCTGTGTGTATGATGTCATTGTTCAGGTCTCAAAATAGTGTGAGATTACACTTTTATTTCTAAAAAACAACAGAGTTCATGGGATCTTTATTCAGATTTTTCAACCTGATTTGAAGTTAATGTTTTTAAAATTAGTTGTGTCCTAGAAAAGTGTTTTCATTTTTGGATGGAATTTAATGAACTGTTTTATAGAATGTCACTTTGGGACAACCTCTATGCCATGGTCTTTAAATTGTATTATTTTTTTCTTGTCCCTTTGCAAGGAGGAAAATTTAATTTTGAGTCTCTAAAACCTAGGGAGTGTTATTTTAGTGGCAAAAATGGTAATAAAGACCAGAAAAATCTGAACTGAGATGTCACTGATGTACTAAATAGAATTTTTTAGGAATGAGGCTTATGTCAAAGTAGAATGCACAGTCTCCAGAAATAACTATTTTCTCTGTTCTCAAAGAATCCTTCAGAGAGCTCATCCACAAGGAATTTACTGTAAGACTGTGATATCCATCTGTTCCTGATGGATATAAGCACCTTCCTTGTCTCCTGTGCCATCAGAACTGTGATACTGAATTAGAAGAGTATTCTAGAACAGTATTTCCAGGCTTTACTCTTGCAGTCAGCTTTGAATTGAGTAAAAAGATCCCACTGTTTTTTGGAAATGACTGCTTAGCCTTGCCAAATTTTAACCAGATATGATCAAAAATGTCCCAGGAAATTAGGAATTCGGTAGTAAAGAGAATTGGTATATTGTGGAAAATAGTTGTGCTGAACAATAGTTTGTTTATTAAACCATCTGTTCTTTGGTATGAGCACATTTTGGAAAGGGACACTTTACTTGTCATTCCAGCATCCATCAATGTGGCTAATCTACTGCACTAATTAAAAATCAGCTTTATAAAATAAAAATATCTAACACACAAATCTGGAGACCAGCTCTCCCTTGCCATGAAGGACCACATGGCAGGAAATTTTTTCATGGATTTCAGTGCAGATTTTCCTTCCCGCTTATTCTTTAGTGTGAGGGTGATTTAAGGCAATGGCACATGCAGCACTGTCAGCAGTCTGTTCTCTGGTTATTTAATGCAGGCCAGGACACACACATTTCTGTGCAGCAGTACTTGAGTGCCATCTGTGCCTCTAGGGGTGAGCTGGGAGCTGGGGGCACTTGGGATTATGGCATTTCAACCTCCTGGATCCTCTGGCTGAACTTTGCCTCCATCAGAGCCACAACTTGAGGCCTCACATGTTGTTTGTACCACAGCAGCTTCTAACACTGAGTTAAAAATTTCATGAGTTTTAGTCCAGTTTTGGAGGTGTTTGGATTTCTGAACTCGTTTGTGCAGTGACTACAGAGCTCATGCATTTGGGAATTTGAACTGCTGCAGAGGTTCCACATCCTTAAAAAAGGAGAGGAGACCCTTTCTTAATGGAGATGGGGAAGAATCCTTCAACACCACCTTTTCATATCCAGCAGGGCAGATTCTCATGCTGAAGTGCATTGATTCTGATGGTTTTTTGGAACATGGCAAGAACCTTATTCAGTCTGATAGTTGGTTGAAATTCTGACCATCTCCTAAGTGTATAAAATATTTTAATGCTGGGAAATCATGGTGCTTGTAAAACATGTTTAGCGACTTTTACATACAGAGAGATCAGATGATGTCAATTCCTTTTGTTGCCTCACCTTTGCACTGTGAATGAAGGATCTTTATCTCCCTGCAGAGATGGAACCCCTGGTTCAACATACCCTGAATGCACTCAGGTAAACAACCATGACTACGTGCTTTCCTGAATCAGAACCTTACTGAAATAATCACAAATTTTGTCTTACTGGAGGATAAATTATTTCCTATTACCTCTTCTCCATCTCTTCAAGCCTGCCTCTGTCCTCTAAATCTTGCTATCTGCCTTGGGTGTTCTGCTGCATTATGGTCACATCATCATTGATTTGCTCTTTGGGGCTAAACAAAGCAAAGTAGGGAAAATTGTATTGCTGCCTATATGCTTTAATCTGTGCTTTTCTTCACATTCCCCCAGCTTGTGAGGAACTGCAGTGGCTATAGATGGGTAGAGAATGGACCATTTTCTATCACATGGATTTTGTCTTCCTAATATCATGAGCCAGCACATGCCATCCCTGGAATGTGCTCTGTAGGGTGAGATCTTAAGCATAGAACTGCCTAAAAAGTGCTAAGTCTTCCTCAGGATTAAAAGGTGAATGCTCTGACATTCAGATATAGACCAGCTTTTCTTTTGAAGCAATGTGTCTTTAAAAGCCCCCATGTTTTACTACTAGACCAGTAATTGTCGTGATTTTTTTTTTTCTCACTTCCCCCAGTCCTTCTCATTAAAATAAATCAATAAATTAGAAAAAACAGATTGTGATGAAAAGAAGAAATGGCTTTCAAATGCAGATCATTCTTCTTGGAATGACATTTAGTTTTGTATCCTTTGAGATTACACTAGTGAAAAATGGGTTGCCTGAGCTATCCCGTTCTCCAGCTTTCTGGAATTAGAAATGGTTCTGGACGTTGTGCTGTGCACATTTGTAGGGTAGTCCTCAGCCCCAATACTGCAATTCTATAGTACTGGTAAAAGAAACGAACAGCATTACAGTGAGACAAGTCTCAGAGGAAATGACCAAGTAATTCTGAGGGGTGGGAAGTGGCATCAGGGAACACAACTTGGCTTTTGCATCAGGTTTGAACCTACTGGTGATAGGAACTCAAGCATGGGGAAGATGGGGCCATTGGGACATTCCTTTTTAACACAGGCTCCTGATGGCACATGAAATGGCAATATGATAGTAAATCATACATTCTGAGAAATAATTCCTGTAGCATAACATTTCTCTTTCTGGAATGTGCCAGGAAATTTATTAGAGAATTTTGGTTATTTAATGCTCATCGGGTACATTTGTACCCCTTAAGCTTCTCAGACACAGCTGACTAATTGATATTAAGTCTTGTTAAAAGCCAAGATTTATCCTCGTTTCCTGCTAATTTCAAGGTAGTTGAAAAGAGGCAGCTAAGTAGCTAAAGACAAAAAACACCTTTTCCCCTCTAGTATTCTGAGAAAATGACATGGTAAAACTAAGCTTTTCATTGTTCTGGGAACTCTTTATACAGTGTGTTTGAGATAGATATATTTTTTTTTTTATTTTAAACTTCAAACAAAGTTAATTACAGTAATTTCACGATTATAAGCCGTACCTGATTATAAGCCGTACTTCCGGGTATCGGCAACATTTAGGTCTTTGTCCATATATAAGCCGCACTGGAATTCGCTGCTCTGGAGTATAAGCCGCACTTCCAGGTTCGGACCAAAATTTTAGTCAAAATGGTGTGGCTTATAATGGTGAAATTACTGTAACTGAAAGGCTTTGATGAAAAAAAAAATCTCATTTTGATATCAGCAAAGTTATATGGAAGTATTGTAAAAATGCTAACATCAAAATATTCATTGTATTAAAGAAAATTGATGAAATGTAATGTGAATCCCATTCTTTGGCAGCTGTTATGTTTTATTGGCTCAATGACCCTGAAGAATCTTTATTGCTTAAGTACTCTTTTGCTGCCTCTCCTGTTCCTTCTGTTATTCTTCCACATTGCTGGGGGACAGAAACCTCACAGAACTTGAAGTGTTATTATCATGGTGCAGCAAAGACAGTTTCATGGCAGCAATGGAATTAATTGTATGCCTATTAATGAATGCTGTTTAAGTACTTTTCCTCAGCAATCTTAGGACTCACATCTACATCTTTCCAGTGTGGCAAAATGTGATAGGACTCATTGGTAAATGCAATTATCTACCATCCATAAAAGCAGATAAAGGCTTGTGCAGGGAGCTCGCAGGGAGGTTGTACAGTTCCTTTGAGATTCAGATCTTGCCTGGGAGGATTTTACAGTGCTCTGGAGATGTTTCTGGTGTGGCATACAGGATGATGTGTGTGTGCTGCTTGGTGTGGCTCAGTGCTCACAGGAGTTACTGCTGGGTTTGCTGTGGGCAGAGGTGTTCACTGGGAGCACCGCTCCAGCAGGGATATTCTATATTCCCCTGGAAGCTGAGCAGAGTTCCTGAGAAACTTTGCAGCACAAGGATGAGCATTGCAGAAACAACAGGTGTAGGACTTGGTCACCTTTTGAATGTTGGCACCAGAGCTCTGACTGCAAAGAAACTTCATGCTCCCAGCACCTTGCTCTGATGTCCAGGAATGCAGAGTTCTGGGGACAAAAGGAAGTCTCCCTTTCTCTGAACATCACCTGTGTTGTCGCCTTTTCTGCCTGGCCCAGGAGTGGTACAAAAGTACCCTCCACTACACCCTGATCATTAGCAATCATGGAAGCCAAGCACTGAAGAGGACGCAGGACTTGGGTATTCAGAAGGTACTGCTGAGCTGTCATTGCACTATTACAAAACCAGTTTAATTAATGAGGATAATACAAGAAACTCAAATGAAGAGGCAGAACGAAGTGGAATACAAAGCAGCTTTAAATCAATAGCAGTCAGGTTGCATTATGAAGGAGTTGTGAGGTGCTGTTGTTCAAAGTCTGTCAGTTTCCTTAGCAAACTTCTGTTTTCAAGGATTTAAAACTAAGTATAATATCAGCTTTGAAACTTGCAGCTTGAATATGGAGATTTAATTTACTGTATCTGGGAAAATACAAGGATAGTCATGGAAGAAAGCATTTTTTGCGATTTCATTTTATTTCGAGCCTGCCTCATCATCTCTAGCCTTGATTTTGTAGGGAATGTAAGTCAACCAAGACCTGCAACTGAGAAAACATACCTCATAGTCTAAGAAAAAACTAATTTTTAGAATCAGATTTTGCAACTGACGTGCCTTATACAACTCCCTAAGAATTTGACTTTGCCTAAATGGGAATATATAATCTTTAGGGAAAAGGGGAAAATAATTTAAAATGCTTTATTACTACCTTTTAAATGTCAAATTTTATAAGGCATAAAGGCATGTACTCAGATATTTCTAGATAATTTGAAATATCGAACAATAAATCAGAGCACTTACTTTAAAAGAGCAGAAAATAAAAAAGAAACCCACCTGTTTTCAGTGGGGGCATTTTGTTTTTGTTTGTTTTAAAGAAAAAACACATAATTTTTGTTGAATTCATTAAGTGTAAGCTTGAATTTCAGTTCAACTACTTATGCTTAGATTTGCGTTCCAAGTCAAATTAATATTTGCCTTAGTACAAAGCACACACTAGGACAAGATTTTCAGTGGTGCCTGTGTCACATATAGAAACATATGCTCATTAAGATGATCTGAAGGGAGCTGCTCCTCTAAGGAAATCCACAGTGCTGTTTCAAGACTTGTGTGGCAGTGTTAGGATCACCTGAACAGCTGGAGTTCCTGGTGACCTGGAGTACAGGTTAAGTCCTTATGTGCTCTGAGTCCCAGCTTTTGCATTGAAGGTAGGGGTGAGCTGAAAGAAATTAACAAGCACTAATATTAAAGTCATGTTTAATGAATAGATTCCTTCATATTCTGTTTTACCACAGTGAACCCTGCTTCACTTGTTGGCTGCCTACTTGTCAAGGTATTTATTTTAATAACAGTAAATAGAAAATGACAAAGGCTTATCTGTTCTATAAACAGTGATAGAGTTCAGAAGTCTGTCTGTAGTTGTGAAAGAGTCCCGAGAGCAGTGCTGCTTATTTTATATACTGGGTGAGCCTCAGGAGCAGCAGTCTGGCTACAAACAGATCCCATTGTGCACAGGATGGGAGGGCAGATCAGTTCTGTGGGGAGAAGAGTATCATATTAAACATGAAGTGGCTTTTGTGATTTGCTTGAGCAAACCAGGAGACTCAGTTTCTGATTCACAGAGGAAATTAGGAGTTGGTTCATGTTTGCCCATCTGAGAGGAAGGTGATTGGGACAGAACATTTCTCATGTTCTTTCTTTGAGAACCGTTTTCTACTTCCTGGAAACCAGTGTCATGCACTTCCCCTTGGAAAGGCAGATTGGAATATGCTGACATAGTAATATTCATAAAGCACTCTAAAGTTCTGACCTTAGTAAGCATCTTTAATCACTTACATTTTTTGGAGTTCTTTTGATATTTATACTAAAAAAATGAAGTGAAAAAATATGTACAGTAGTTTCACGATTACAAACCACGCTGACTATAAGCCACATCTCCGGGTGTTGGCAACATTTCATTCTTAGTCCGTACATAAGCTGCACCTGATTATAAGCTGCTCTGTCGTTCGCAGTGAGGACCCGTGTGCAACAAAGTTGCCAAGTAGTAACAGAATCGCGGCATGGCGGGGTTTACTGGCTCGGCTCAGGCCGTGTGGACTCAGCCCGCTCAGGGCTGCCGACAGGGCCGGCTGGCCCAGCTCGGCGGGGCTACTTGACGGGGCCGCTCAGGGCCGGCCACCACTGCCGCCGCATTCACTCGCCCCAACCCGACGCTGCCCCGCGGTGGCAGGCAGAGACAGAACCCGCCAGCATCTGTGGCGGTAGGTGGGGATGGAGCCCGCTGGCACCCACAGCGGCAGGCGGGGGCAGGAGCTCTCCGCTTCTCCCCCGGGCCGCAGGGATGGTAGCACGGAGCTCCCCGCCTCCCCCCCGAGCCACGGGGATGGCAGCACAGAGCCCCCATCTCCCTTCCTCCCCCCGCGCTGCTGGCACAGAGCCCTCCTGTACCCACCGCGCAACAGAGTAACCAATTTGTAACTATCAAGCAATGCCGGGTTTTACTGGCAGGTGCTTGGCACCTCAACTGCACTTCTGGGGTTGGAAATCTCGGAAAATTTTTCACATATTAGCTGCTCCTGAGTGTAAGCTGCATTTCTGGGGTGGGTGCAAAATTTTAGTCAAAATGGTGCGGCTTATAATCGTGAAGTTACTTTGCGGACTTACTAGGAACTTTGTGACTTACTGGGACAGGGAGCAGCTCCCCAAATCTTCATCGTGTCTGTCCACCCACAGTGTCCTGTCAGTTTGTAATCCGAAGCTTAAGGTCATATCTACATGTTTCCACAGCCTCCCACTGGCCAGCAGACCTGGCAAAAATAATTCAGAGGGCTTTTGCAAGATCACTGCTTCAGGGTATAGAGAAAATGTACTAATCTGTTGAAATATTTCTGCTTATATAATTGCCCTTTTTTCCCCCTTCTGAACTTGTCCCAGTAAAGAGCGTGTGCCTCTGTCCCATCTTGATTTTTCTTTTTACAGAAACAAATGTCAGTAGGACACCATTTGCAATTCCCCTTGGTGGCAAAGACAACTTCTGGGCATCAGTAATTTTCTTACACATGGATTAACATGACACTGTGTTTGATGCATTTGCAATAGATTTTAATGTGTGGTGGCTCTTTGTGTTGAGATGGTTGTCTCTTCACATTTGTGTATTTAACCATGACCTCAGTGACAGCTCCTGGGTCCCCTGCTGTGGTAAATACTGGATCACAGAATGGACACAGCTTCCAATTTTCTGCATTCTAGATATTACCCTTGAAATTTCTAACAACTTTCAGATAAACAGTGAATTAATTATTACACTGATCTAGTTCTCTGCTCTCGAGTATAACACATCCATTTGAGTACTTCTCTGAACTTGAAAGGCAGCCAGCAGCTCTGTTTTCTGTCTCAGCTCATTAGTGACCTTGCATGTTTAGAGTTGCAGTTTAATTCCCCCAGAACTCATTTAGGGTGCAACCTGCTGTTAGCGTCCCTGCACTTCCTGGAGTTTAAAGTGTGTGTCAGATGTGGCATTTAAGATTTAACATCACTATATACATATATATATAAATACATAGAATAGATTTCCTTAACACAAATGATTGGAAATCTGCCCTTGCTACACTGAAAACAACTGGGAAAATGCTGATTTGGCTTATTAGAGAAAAATGTAATTTTTCAAATGCTAAGAGGGCACTGTGAATGCTACAGAGCCTCTAGTGTTTGAGATCTGGTAGAACAAGAGAGGATTACATCTTTTGTACCTCTACAAATTGATGGGACCTGAATAACCTAGATAAGATGTTCACCTTTTAATTTTGCTGAAAGGGATAATTTAGTTTGCATTTCTAGCTCCAAATTTTTAATCTGTCTCTCCTGATTGATATAACACAAAAGAATAAAGCAAACATATTTTTAATGGACCACATCCATAAGCTGCTTACTGCACCAAGCTACAGAGATAAGCAAACTGCAGGGAATGCCTGCAGGATGATATTACATGAGGAATAATCCAAGTACACCTCATTCCTCCATGCTGAGGGATGCACCATTGAAGCAACTGCATGTCAATTTGGTTAAGTGTGGTGAATTCCACCTTTGTGCTAAGGTGCCTAAGAAAAATTAGGCCTAACGTTTATTAGTGGCAAATATTTTCTTTTATAAACTTCCTAAATTAAGTGGGCCTTGTTGTGAAAATGAAGTTCTCTGTAAGCAGAATGTATAAGCAGACCAAAAAGACAGAGACGCTCATGGAAGCTGCTAAACAACTTTTCCAACCTGCATCAATGAGTGCTCTCACACAAGTATTCTCTTTTTATTGTAGTAATCATTACTGAACAAACCCCCTTTTTTCAGAGGATCACTTATTTCTGCATTTTTCTCTGCTTTAGTCCGTTTGTCTCTAGTAATTTGTGATGCACAGGCTTGGGAAGAAATGGTACTCATCAGTTGGATTTTCTCAAAATTCACAACTGAAATATACAAAGTAAATCCTTAGAATTACAAAGAATTCTTTTTCCTTGTCTTTTGACAGGCTTTAACAGGCACTTTAAGAGTAAGGGTACACAATATTTTCTGTAGTAGAGCTTGGTTATTCTGTTGTCTTCAACTGTGGAAAGTTGTCTTTTAGATAATGAAATAAAATAATAAACTGAGATGCAGCAAATTATCTTTTGGAAGCCAAAACTCCATGTGTGATAACAATGGTACCTGAAAAAGGTAAAAGCAAAATTTTTACCAAGAGAGTTTTTATACAATTTGAGGAGCCTCTGTGAGTCTTTATAATAAGTACTGCTTGGGACTCTATATATTAATATCAACAAAATCACACACACACGCACACAAAAACCCCAACAACAACAACAAAAAACCAAAAAAAACCACCACCAAACAATTTGTTGCAGCATTGTGATAGTTTATCTCTGTAAAGTCTCAGAACGTGACAGAATAAATGGATTTCAGATAAGTCAGGAAGCCTGCAGCATCCCAGGACAGTGGGCTAATTAGCTCGTGTGGAAGAACCCAAACTGACCATACAAAAATGTTTGTGCTTCATTCCATTTAATAACTTTGTTATGTTTTGCCAGCCTGGCTTAACACCACAGCACTGGTGAATTGCAGTTCAGCTCGGGAAAGGTGTTTCTGTTTGTTTTGTCCTCAATCACAGAATTCATCAGTCCCTACGTGAATCACTCCAGAATTTGATGGCATTTCAGGTGACTGTGAGAAGGGGATGATGAAAGCCTGACAGAAGTATGTGGAGCATTCAGTTGAATAGCCTTCAGTGGCAGGATGCATAAACAACAGACATAAAGTGGTTTGGGAGAGTAAAATTCCCCAGAGGATTTTCTTTGGAATGTATTGCCTTATTCCAGCTCTCTTAGGGTTTGGTTTTTTTCTATCCAAATACATGTGCAAAGTATCTGAAGCTTGGCTTCTCTATTTCCTTCCTGTTCTTAGCATGTCTTATATAGCACAGAGAGGGGCAGGCTGGGGAACAGCAGCAGGGTGTGTTCCCTGAGGAAAATGGAGACACATCCCATTGTTCTGGGCTGACTCAGGCGAGAGAGTTGCTTCTGCTGTCATCCACTGAGCCAGGAAGCCCTGACACATTAGGCATGGATGCAGTGTGGGAAGTCCAGAAAGCAGAATAGGGTGTTTTTTGTCATGGTACTTATAGTCTCTAATTTCTAGTATGAATCATTAACTTAGGAATTGCACAAAATGGCAGAGGGATAAAAGGTTGATAGGGGTTGTGTCTGTTCTTGGGTTGCATTAGTATCTTCAGACAAATAGCCCTGGTCAGTAGGAAATAAAGGACAGACTAATGCTAGACACTTGTTAACACTGAGGGCTTCAAGGGAATTGCCATTTTTTTGTAATACCAATTATCGTCTACTAAACTCTGCTGCTGAGGCTGTCTGCCTGGAAAAGAGGGAAGAATTCTCCTCTTCACTCCCTTTTTGTTTTCAGATGCAGTAACTATTAGAATTCTGGTGGGGCTGGAACAAACTCTTTAATTTGTGTGTTCATATGCCAGTTGGAGAGAAATACATCCTTGAATCTCTTCATTCTCTGTGTTCTGTGCAGCTGATGTCTGCTCTGGAAAATCCCTTTGTCAGCATTGTAGAGCATCTTCTGAGGAATGTTCTGTCATTCCTGCAACTCATTAAGTGCTTTACTCTGCAGTAACCCCAGTCTGGTCCAGACACCAAAATTTGACTAATCTGTGTTTGTAATTCAGATATATTCTTTGAACTACTAATAAACAGAACTCCTAGTGTAGAAAAGTTGCATGCAAAACCTGGTCTTCTGTCTCTGTAACTAAGGCACCCATCTAGCAGGATTTTCCTGCATGAATTAGGGCAGAAAAGGAAATCTGAAATATTTAATGAAGAATTTACACTTTGAAAAATAAAACAAAATAAATACATTCATAGCCGAGTGAGCTGCCATGCACATTCTTGATACAAAGATTATGTCTAGTCTGGAGATGGAATATGCTTGAATCTCCCTTGTTTGTTGAAAATATCTGGCCTTATTTAAGAACTTCTCTTAACTCTTGCTGCTTTTATCAAACCCTCTAATAGCCAATCACACTCTCTGAGGGAATTCTGACAGTGTTAGGTTCGGATATAGCCTGTGAATATTCTATGCTCTGAATTCCTGTGCCTGAAGGATCAAAAGTATTGTCTTGCCATTTTCAAACCTGTTGCTGCATTTCTTATTATTTGTTTGTTCCATGGACATACTGTAAACTCACTCTTGTAAACAGTAATTTGCAAACTGCTTTGTTGGCTTTTAAGTGGGTTTGTCTCATGTCTGCTGTGCCCAAAGGCTTGAAGGGCTTGGGAACTCTTCTAATGTGATTTTTAAAATAAAAATCCTTCAGTCTTTATTCAATTAACAGAGATGGGCTAAAACAATTAAAACTCTTTTTCCTTATTAATTGAAAAGTTCTCATTTTGTTCAAGCTTTTAAAAATAGATTCTATTGTATTTGGTGTCATTTACAGTAAGTTTATTCAGACTGTAAAATATGCCTTTCTTTTCCCTCTATTGCCGATGCTTTTACTTCCCCATAATGCAGGATAAAAATTCTATTACTTTTTTCTATGCCTATAAAACTTATAATCTGCATAAATTTGTTTGGTTTTTTTGCCATGTCACTCACGGCTCTTCCCCTTATTTTGTTGTGGATTGTTTTCAGTCAAGGAAATGTCCTTTCTAAAATGGCCCTGGATTAAATCAGGCTTCAGCCATGCTAAAATATAAAGGAAAAGATGTTTTTTATTCCCAGGAGCTTTTCAGCAGACCTGTGCTTCTACATTGCATGATATTAGAGACTGAAAGAAAATCTCCTTTGGAATTAAAGCTCATCTGTTATTCTCACACTGCTGCCAGAATTTCCAAATGGTCACAAGATTACGAGGAAGCTCTAGCTGAGCATGGCTGTATTGAGCTATTTTCTTTAAGTAATCTTGGTGTCAAAGAAACAAGATACATTTTGAGTCTCTAAATTCTCTGTTAGCATCCTGGTTTTCTTTTCCCCTGAAATGCTGTCACCTTCTGTTTTGTGGTTTTGAGAGTGTGTGTGTAAATAAATCAGACAAAATCTCTCACTATCTCAGGACATAAGTGAAAAGCAAAAACCTAAATGAATACCTGCCCAAACATAGCGTAATTTTCTCCATCTGAATTCCATTCATCCAACTTGGTATGATTAAAATGGAATTTTTTTGTTTTGTCTTTTCTTTCTGCAGTGTATAATGAATTAAGTGATTACATTCTGACAGCCTATCTCCAAAGCATACATCTGAAGTCTGAATGAAAAGAAAAAATGTTACAAAAGTTACTGAAGGCTTTGTCTTTGGTATCAGGGAAGAATGAGCAACGTCTAAAGTTCTGCCTTTAAGGGAATACAGGTGGATGCTGTGAGGACCTTTTTGATGCAATTGATAAAATGGTTTAGCCTTTTATTTATTTATTTATTCATTCTTTTTATTGCTACAAACTGTACCCTGGATGTTTTTCCTAGTTTGAGGTTTGTTCCAACCACCTCCCACTCTACACCTTAAAGCCTTTGCAGTTTGGTCTCACACATTCTGAGCTTGTTTTCTTTCACTTTTTTGCTTCCTTCTTTTTTTAATAATCACATCTGCCTGGAGAAGTAGTTCTCTGCCTCATGTCAAAGCTCCATTGTTTGTATTGCGGACTATGGTATTATATTGTATTTTATCTGCCTTTCTCATGCACAAAAAAGTTCCTTGTTGCCTTAACACCATTCAGCTTTACCTGTCAGGAATATGGATCAAGTGCTACTCAGATTAAATTTAGCACTCTCAGGAAGAATTGTCCTCTCATATCTGCTGCCAGCAAAACCTCTTGTGTTGCAATCCTACAATCCTGTTATTCAAGTATTGTTTTATTAGACCATGAACACTTTTCAAGCAAAAAAGGCTGATTCATCAAGAGTTATCTCGAGCAAATACTGCAGAAGGGAAGCCTGTAGTAAATAATCCTACAGAAGAAAATTGTTCTCCAGTCAACAGGAATAAAGTTACAAATAACTGCTAATGAGAGTCCATAACTCAGGATCTCTTCTCCTCTTCTCTGTTCCAATACATTCTTGCAGGGCATTTTGGCATTTTGGATCCTGCTTCAGGACATAAGTGTTTTAATTACATCTCTGCTCACTATCACCTGCAGTCAATCACTGTATTCTGCATGTTCACCCATTATTTAATTTAGTTACCTTTTTAATGGCCTCTCTATGCGGAAAGAGGAAATTATACTATCAAAGGAAAAACAAAAGCCTACTTGAACATAAGTAATTATCTAATGAAGAAAAAAGCTTATCAAACAGTAACAAAAGCAGTCCTAGACACTTGCGTTTTGGAGATGCAGGAGCAAATAAACCAGATTTTGTGAAGACTTCCTACACTTACATTTCATTAGCACTGGAGAACCATCCACAATAAATGACAGCAACAACAACTGAGCAGGGAGCAAGCCAGTTTACTATTGAGTAAATAAAGCAAACAAGTCCCTGATTTAATTTATTTAAAAACAAAGGGAACTATAAATTGTGTATCTGATCTGAGGCAGGATGTAATCTCTTGCTCCCAGGACTCCTTGTCAGCAGCATATTCAAAGTCAAGCCCCTTCTCCATAATGTTTAATGTGCTCACATTTCAATTCCTCATCCAGCTCATAGGGGCATGCAGGAAAGCTCTTGTGAGCTTTGCAAGCCCTGTGCAACATTAAAAAAGGAGCTGTAACTTTCTCCTCTCAAATGTCTAGGAGTTACATCTTGCATTTTCCAGGTCTAAGAACTGAGATATTTTAACAAACACCATTTTAAATGCTTGAGTCCATCTTCCTACAAATGCCCACTGTCAAATAAAGCCTTTACTAACTGTGGCAGAATGTCAGCTGTCTTCATTAACAGACTTAAAACGTTTTTTATCTTGAAAAAGAATCTAAAGTATATCCAAAAAGTGATGAGCATAAAATCTTTCAGAATGGAAATTCTTTCTTTATTAACCCATACAATGTTCAGATGGTGAAGTGCAGTGACTGAGAGACAGAGGCATCTTACTTTGACACACTCAAATAGACCCTGATTGAAACCAGAGTGGGAAGATAATATTCTCACACAGCAGGAAACAGGATGTTCCAGGACAGATAAGTGAATGAAAGTGGGGGAAAGGCAAGTACTGATAACTGACCTCAGATGCCATAATCTCTATAGGGTAATGAGTAAAAGCAATGTTAGCAAACCAGTGGAGGGCCTGAAGGGAAAAACAAAATTAATCCAGCTGTGGTGCCACCAACATGCTGTGGTTATTTTCTGAAAAACCCAGCTATCATTAAAGTGTTCTTCAGGGACTCAGAATAGAGGTAAAAAGGGATTTTTATTTTTTTTCCTGACAGCAGTGGCAGAGAAGCTAAAAGATGAACTGTTTATAAACACAACTCCTTTCATATCCACCATGGCCTTAGATAGTATTTCACTGTTTTAGACATGATTCCCCCTTGTGCAGTATTTTCCTGGAAGTGCATCAGACTGTGCTCAGCTGGCAGGGGGCTATGATCTTGCTCAGGGATGGTGCGGGGCCAGCTTGGACACAGGTTAAGCCTGGCGTGACAATCCACACACTCATCTGTGCTGTTTCTCCACACTCACTTGTTTGCAAGGGCCTTTCCCTGACATCCTGAAGTTTATGGTTCTGTTGGGCAGGGGCCTCCTGGCAGTGAAATAAAGAGGACCGTGAGGCCAAACCAGAGAGGAAACAATGGCAACAGGAGAGGAGCAATGTCCAGCTCATGCTTTAGGACTGTGTGGGGTGTTCCACCACCTCCCTGTACTCTGCAGGTGAATGCAGCACACAGACCAAACACACCTTTACACTGAGTGATATTATCATTATTGTTGGGGGGGAGACAGCATTTGTGACCCTTGATTTAAAACAGAGTGAAAAGACACTAGATTGGTACTTTGAAAGCTAAAACTCTGCAGACAGACATTGTACATAGAATAAAGCCTGAGCAAGACAAGTTATACAGACAAAAAGCTGTCAAAAGCTATTAGAATAAACACATTCTTTCGGTATTCCAAGAGTTTTAAAGACCAAAAATCTCCAGGAAAGAGCAGATCTCCTGCACACAGTTGCAGCACAACATTAATTTCTAAACCTGAGGATGAGAGCTGCATTCAGAGTTACTCAGAAGATGACAAATTAAGATTAGAAAAATAATACAAGTAATTCTTCCCATTGGAGTGGTATTAGTTTCTATATTTAAGGCCAGGAAGACTGAAATGGATACAGTAGGTGGAAAGTGCTTTTGTTGTAATTACTGACTGCTGGGGAGACAAACTTAAAGCTTAGTACCTATTATGCTGCAAAATTTATCTTGGAAGGGTATGGTTTCTTCAATAAAAGCTGTATTTTCAGACTCTGATCAAAGTGTTTTAAAGAAGTTTTAGGTCCTATATGTAAGAAATCCCATAGCTGTCATTTATTTGAAAAGAGAATGAAAATAGTACTAGACTTTCTTCTTTATAAATATTTTTTTTAAACATTCAAATGAAACAGAATCTTATCCTATTTTTCTACACAAAGGAACACTGACACAATTTCCAAATGTCAAAGATGATTTCCAGCTGTTTCTCATGTGCTATTTAAAGTCAAACCACTAATCCCCTAGTACAACTGATAAACTTAGTAAAAAAAGTTAAGGTTTGAAATCTTTGTGCAATGCTGTAACTAGGTCTGGACAAAAGGCAAGTTTTTCATGTAAATGAAAGGAATCAAATGTATTTAAAGAAAATGTATCAAATATGTAAATTCCCTGAAATAAGCAGAAGAATCAAATGAGTAGGAAATCAGTAGACTGATGAGGACACTTGCTTAATGAATTGTGTTTTTGTATTTGCTTTTTTGTAATAAAGGCTAAAATAGTAACTTGCATTCTGTGAATTTCTAGTTGTATAATTACTAGGAAATAATAGTTGACTCTGAAAAAATTGTAGAACAAAGAACCTTTGAGAAAAATTGTACCAATTCTTTAGTTACACAGAATTAAAATCTCTTTCTATTAGAATTATCCTGCAATTACTTCTGAATCTTTTTTCCTCTTAAATGTCTAAGAAACACAGGGTGAACTACTCCAAAAGAATGCATCCTTACCAAAACTATGTGATATGTCAAAGATGATGAAAACATAACTGCGTTTTGCTACATTTACATTCCACTTCAGTTAATCAGTAATTCAAATACTTCCATCAGTGTCAAAGGACCAATTAAACCAACTTTAGACAGTTTAATGGACCTCCTCACACACTTCTGTGAGTGAAAAGGGCATATCCAAACATCTGAGCAGGAGTTAAGAAGCAGAGTCCCCAAGGAGTGTGTGATGCCTTCGTGCTGAGGGACACACAGCTAATAGTTCCAGGAGGACAATAATTACAGTAATTTCATGACTATAAGGCGCACTGAATTATAAGGCACACTCCCGGGTGTCGGCAAATTTCAGAACTTATCTATAAGGCACACCGGACTATAAGGTGCACTTTTTTTTTGCAGTGAGAAGCCGCGCCACGTGCAACAAAGTAACAAATTAGTAACGGAATCCCACGATCATGGGGTTTAGGGGCAGGTGCTCAATTTGCAAACATTTTTCACAGATTGGCATAGCCTTTAAATGCAGCCCCAGGCACCCTCCCCATGCCGTGGGTCCTGGCACTCCTGCCTGTCCCCAGCACCAGCTGGTGCAGCTCAGCACAGTTGCGGTCCCACCTCTCCCTCTCCGCTCGGTGCTGCTGCGGGGCCGTTCCCCCTCGCAGCTGAGCGCTGCCACAGTCCTGCCTCTCCCTTGTGGCTCGGCACTGCTGCGGTCCCGCCTCTCCCTCGCAGCTCAGCGCTGCCATGGGGCCGTTTCCCCACACAGCTCGGCTCATGGCTTGCACTTCTGGGTTGGCAATTTTCCCAAATTTGTCCACATATAAGGCGAACCGGATTATAAAGCACACTTCTGGGTTTGGACCAAAATTTTAGTCAAAAGGGTGCTCCTTATACTCGTGAAATTACTGTACTCTGTATTAACTTTGCAGATAACCTGATGGTAAATCTATCCATGGATAGGGGGAGGTGAATCCAGTACACTCAGGGTGCAGTCAATATCGTCCAACTCCTGGCTGATGGCTGCTTGTTGAGGATGAGGCCACTCTGCATATATGAGTGAATAAATACACAGCCAACTTCTCTGAGCTGAAAAGAAGGAACCCTACTGCTACCCCTATTGCAGAGAACAGCAATTGCAGGTAAACAGTCACCTCAGACACCCAAATATATCCAAATTGCACATACTGTCCCCAGAGCTGCTTGTGAATGAGGCTGAGAAATGAATGACAGCAAAGGCTGCTGAACATGATGTGCACAGCACACAACAAAGTGAAAATGATCTTCAGCAAAAGGAGGGATGCACCCAATATTAGCAGTTATCAGTATAATCCTACATATAAATACCGCAGCTCTTCCACGGCATGCTGCTATAGCAATCAATAAAACCACTCTGGAAGTACTTTTTCTTTCTTAGTAGATGTTTATATGGACAAAAACTGGACTTTACTGTTCCATCACTATCGCCTTCATATTCTTTTTAAACATCCTCACTGTAACTAGTGAGAAAAGAATGGGTTTTTACAGACCAATTCACAAAGACCCTGAAACTCTTCAATTATTTAAACTATCAGAGAAGTGACCTTAAGCTGTAGTCCCAAAGTGAAACATTTCTTTTATGTCTATTTATGTGTACCCACTAAAATGAAACACTTATTTTATACTGTACATATGTGCACCCACTAAAAATATCTGATAACCAAAAAATAAATTGCTAAAAGTAGTAAGATAAAAGTGAAAAAACAAAACTAACTGATTTTAATAGCATTACAGTTAAGAAATCCTCAGTATAAAAAAATTCATGGAAAAGCTTGATATTGCTGCTTCAGATTATGTCATTGAATAAATTCTCTGCTTTTTAGTTTTTTAGGATATTTTTACCTTTTTGTGCAGACAAGATAAACCTCACATTAGGTTCTTTTTCATTCTGATGCGTCAGGTCCCAGTTGGAAACCTGTAAGGTATTGATGCATGGCAATTTCTACCCACTGCCAAAAGTTACCAGGGATGTGGAGCTCTTGGGTAGTGTGGAATTCAGAAATGTGGCCTGAAAAGCAAATCTGAGCAAACTCTGATTGTTGTTATGACGTGTTTCATTGGAACACAGCATTTCTGACAGAATCCTATTAACAAAATCTCCATAACAGCATGAAACATGCCAAACTGCTGGGAAGGTTCTCCCAGCTTCCTGCACAGACTAGCTATAAAACTCCTCGGATCCTTGGAACAAAACTCCCTCTTCATCTTTCCCATGTAGATACCAGAAGATTAGAAGGATGACTGGCTACTTAGGACTGGAAATTAATTTTATAACTTTTTTCCCTACAGGTATTTCTTTTCAAGATTCTACTCTAACAAAAAGCTACCTCAGAGACACCTTACTGTTAAGGCTGTAAAGGAGCCGAACAGAAAAGGATCAGGTGTGCCGAGAGCTGGGCAGCTCAGGGTCCCCATCCCAGGAAATCTGGTGTCACTCTCTTGGGGAGCTCTGGAAGCATCCAGTGAGGGAGTTGCACAACTTTCCTGCAGGAGAAGAGTCAGGCCACAACAAAGCATGTTGCAATATGCAGGCTATCCCAGATCCAAACTTTCTATGGCTGCTCATTGTTTTGTCTACAAAAATCAGTATCAAAAGTCAAATATTTCAGCTTTGTGTAGGCAGAAATGGTATTGTAGGTAATACGAATTTACACAACCTGTTTTATCATCAGGCTTTTACCTCCTACATATAAAAAAAAAAAAGAAATAAAAACAAAAAACACCCCCTCCCCCCAAAAAAAACCCCAAAAAACCACAAAGCCCACACAAAACAGGAAATATAAATGCTACAAGTCTAGTAAAAATCAAGTTAGGCAGATTTTAAGTGATCTGGTGAAAATTGAGCCCAAGATGCCATCTTGGCAATAGCAATGATACAAATTGATAGCAATTTGTACAATTTATTTATTCTACCTATTACCCTGATTGGAATGCATAGAATTTATTTTGCTTTCTACCATGAACTGGCTAGGGCAAGACTGACCAGAAGAGCAATTATAGTCATTTGTAATAATTAGTGAATTGAGGCAAGAAAACTAAGTCTGGAGGTTTGGTTGAGGCTAAAAGAAAATGCTCCCTTCTCTTGCCTAAAGGAAGAGGCATAATTGTCAGAAAAACACAAAAACAGGCCATCCTTTTGAAAAGCACTGACAGTAAAGCAAGTGAGAGTCCCACGGGGAGCTGTGCACCGAGAGAAGGGCAGATGCATGACCATGCGCCCTCCTTTGCCCCCAGAGCATGAGGAGAACATTCTTCATCTTCTCTTTGCCTGCCTGAGACCCATGTCTCCTATAAGCTTCCAAGTGAAGATGAATTAGAGAGGCCCTGAGTCTGTGAGTTTGTATTTCAACGGTTTCAATTCTGTTCTTTCCTGGTCCAGTCTAAGCTCAGCAATTCTGTCCCTTCACCAAATCCTGTGACTTTCCTACAGATTTTTGTGTGTTTACAGATATTTCCTACAGCTATTTGTGTGTTTACACACCCCACCTGTGGGCCAAAAGCAGCAATCTCCCCCTTCATTTAAGTCTAGTCCCAGTGGTATAAGCCAGCAAATCGTTCAATGGAATTGCATCAGTGAGTTGCCCTGGGAGTGACCCTGATGTGTTTTTACAGATCAGGTAGAGATTGGACAAGAGTTCACCTGCGCTGGAAAGCAGGCCTAAGTTATAGGGGCACAGATGGACCCACCACATGGCAGGGCTTCTAATCCAGCAGACCAGCACTCTGGAGTTAGTTACTTCTGCTGCTGGACCTGAGTCTTTCTTCTCAAGGGCAGTAAGAAAAAAATGCTCTGGAAGTGACTGAGGGACATTTATCAAGTTATTTATGAGCTTGAGGGAAAGCTGCCTTGTTGCTGCTGCCTCCCCATTTGCCAGTGTCATTTTTGGAAGTGGCCTCGGCCTTTGCAGCTCCCTGGTTCAGAAGTGAATATATAAATATGGCGGGGCTCTCCCTGTGTGTGAGAAGCTGCATTTCTTTGAAAGACACTGACATTTCAATATAATAAATTGCTGGAACACATCTACAGAGTGTTTGGTACCCTGTATATGCTGACTGTGCATTACAGAAGGGTCTAAGCTTGCAGACCAACAGCCTAGAAAACAAATTCACGTTCAAGGCTAGACAGAAAGGAGACACCTCTTTGGCGGCTGAAAGCATGAAGGCTCTTTTCAAGCTTTCTGGAGAGGAAAAGAGCAAACTCATATGTACACACCAGTGGCATAAAACATGTTCATTGTTGGCTCTGTGCCTTGTAGGACAGAAGATTAAAAATGCATCACCATCACTGTTTTACTGGAGATAGCACACAATAAAATGTCAGAGAGAAAAGAGCTGGGAGCTTCCAGCAGTCAGTTGATAAACACCCTAAAATACTTGCATTCTGTCAAATACTATATGAAGTGACATAGCTTACCAGCAAGGTGAAGGAGTTATTAAAATGTTCATAACACCAGAGTAGAAACCTGTGTAATCTTTTTATAGTAGTTTTCATGGGGTATGTTAATTATTTATCGGAATGAGTTCCCTGCCTAACAGAAATACTTAAATAAAGAGATGACAAAGAAGGACCACAGCAGTATCTTCAAAATATACTCTTGCAAAATGTTTTCTAAGCATTTTTGATAGAAGAAAGTAAAAGTAGGCCCTGTGTTTTTCCTAGAGTGTGTTTGAAAAAACCCACATAACTGATATATTAGCCTCTCTGTAGAGATCCAGGGGAAACAATTTCTAGATTGCTACAGACAATACCTTGTGCCATGCACACAGATTCACCACTGCTGAACAGAGCACTTTGAAATCCATCATTAGAGGAGGGGGGGCTTTGTTGTTTCTCAGTCTCACTTGTTTTACACATGCTTTTTCAGTGTCATTCTAAATGGCTTCTGACTCCCCAAAGCAGCATCCCTAGTACCCCTTCTGGAAAATGAATGCTCTCCTTCCTCAGAGAGCAGTAACAAAGAGACAGGAACATGCTTTTATCTAGATTTTTGATAACTCTGTTCTGTCATGTCTGCCTTCATTTTCTTTCATTATGGTATTCATCAGAGCTCTGGGAAACCACTCAAAATGTTTCTTTGAGTTTTTTCCCCCCACAAAACTGTTTGCTATTTCACACAATTTTACCTCTCCTCAGATCCACTTTTCCGTAAGATTGCCTTCTTATTTTTTGTGACAAGACCAGGAAAACGGCAAAATTGGTTTGGAATGAATAGATGTCAGTCTAATTCTGCTGGAAAGCAACTATTTTACTGGTAACATTATAATTTAAATATACAAAATCCCATCAAATTTCTTAATAACATGGAGATCCTTTGTTCATCCTTTAAAATAGTAAATAGTTTTTTGCCTCTTTAGGAAAATATGTTTGTGTTTTAAGAGATGTTGAGTCACTCTGTGGTCACATATTTCTCTTTGTTTCAGAATATCTGGTTCCACATATTTTGTATAAGAGATAAATTGCAGCACAGCCTGGTATAATCCAAGTCAAAGAAGGCACGTTTCCAACTAAAATGCCTTTCCAGGAATTATGTTATTAAATAATGAACATGCACATATCACACCTTGCTGCAGAGTGCTGCAATATTTATTTTCTCTGAATCCTTTGCTCAACTCTGCTTTATTTCCTCCCAGTTTCCTGTTAATTATTTTATTTCTACCCTGGTAGTGAGGTGAGTCTTGTCAGCACACCTGAAAATTTTATTATCTTCTCCCAGTTATCAGTTCCTCTGAAGTGTGTTAATATTCAACATCTAAGTTGAGACGTTTCCTCCCAGCGATGTGAAATGTCAGCCAACTGTACATGGAGGATGAATCCTGGGTTAAAAGTGACCGCTTCAAGTATTTGCATGTCAGTGCTCCAACCATAAGTTTTAATAGACCTCACTGTCTATTTATCTGGGCTGAATTTCCTCAGTTTGTCAGTGAGGATGTTATGGAGACAGTATGGAAAACATTCATGAAGTCAAGATGAACAAAGTCCTGCTGATCTCCTCTTGTCTGTACTTAGGGAATGAGAGAGGTGACCTTGCAGAGAAATCTCAGGTGCCTTCTGTGATCTAGGAAATACCTAAAATCTTGAATATTGATTGGAATGTTCATTAATCCATCCTTTTTTTCCTTGAATGGATTGCATCTGGCTAATGAATGGTGGTGGTGTGTGTTTGTTTATTGAAATTACAGTGATTTCACATGTATAAGGCACACCCTTTTGACTAAAATTTTGGTCTGAACCCGGAAGTGTGCCTTATACCTGAGAACACCTTATATATGGACAAAGTTCAGAAATTTGCCAACCCGGAAGTGTGAGCCCACAGCAGCCCCGAGCTGAGCCCACCCAGCCCCGTGGCATCTCTGAGTGGGGCCAAACCTGCCCCCCATGGCAACCCTGAGCGGAGCTGAGCCCGCCTGGCCCCGAACCAAGCCAGTAAACCCCACGATTGTGCAATTCCGTTACTAATTTGTTACTTTGTTGTGCGCGGATCCTCGCTGCAAAAAAAAAAAAAGTGTGCCTTATAGTCTGATGTGCCTTATATATGGACAAAGTTCAGAAATTTGCTGACACCCTGAAGTGCACCTTATAATCCGGTGAGCCTTATACTTGTGAAATTACTGTAGTTGATTTTCCCCATGCAATGTTGATATTTTAAACCAAGGACTGTTACTCAAAGGTCTGGCTTCACTTAGCCCTAAATATTTTTCTGGTGTAACCACTGTGTGTACAGTCTGTCTGAAAACTTGAGGCATTCTTTTAAAAAGTGCAAAAAGGGGGTTAAGAGAATCACATTCTGTTCATAATTTGAGTAAAATTCTGTGTAGTAAGTAGGATGAGAGGCCAGATGAAAGTCTAACAGCTGCTTTCTATACTGTATAACCACGGTCATGTGCCAAATTTTGGTCTTTTCCTTTTTCTCTCCATTTGTATTTTCTGTTGACTTGCACTGAGTATGGCTGTAGCAACCTTTTCTGTTTCATTTACCCTGTTGCATCCTGCACAATCATCAGGGGCAAGCTTTCTGCTCCACTGTCACAGCACAATCCTCGCGTTAAATTTCGTGCATTGCTGGGGTTCCCATCACTGCATTCCTGATGTGCAGACTGCATGTTTGTCTCTTGGAGGAGAATGGGTGTTTTGGGCAGGAGGCTGCACCCCCAGACCTGTCCTGCCATGGGCTAGGGAGAGCAGAGCAGGGCTGGGATTGACACAGCCCTGCAGCTTCCCACAGAGTCTGGGTAATGAGAGCTGAGTTCATGGACTCAGGATCCTCACCTCTTTCCAGGCTGGCTCCAAAGTAGGCTGAGAACTGGATTGTCTTGCTTTGCCCCCACAAATGCCACTTCAGTCTCCAGGTGTGATGGTGGTAACCAGAGCGGGGAAACCCAAGGGAGAGCGTGAAGAATGTGCTGGAGGCCCTGGAGCCCCTTGGTGCCGTGCAACTGGAAGGCTGGAACAGTGAGTGAGTGCTTGTGACAAGTCCCTTCAATGTACAGCCATCTCAGTTGCATTATTGAGTCCCTTCACAATTTCCATGCCACTTGCCTCCAAACAGTAAAGTTTAATTTTCAGCTGAACCAGGGAGATTTTTCAGCCTTCAGACATGACATAAAAATGAAAATAATGCCACTTACATGCTTTTATAACATTTGGGAAAATACATTTCATAAGAAAGTAACCAAAACTGGAAAGAATGTTATAAGATAAACTTTGCAAATATTGTCTCCTTTCGTCATGTCCCAGACCCTATTGCCCCCAACCTAAAAGTGTCCATTAGTTGAAAATTTGCCTTCTGTTGTTTTGTCTTTATTCTCACAGAGCAATCAATATAGTATTATGAAGTGATACCTTAAACTGAGCTGATGCCAAAAAACACATACTCAGTTTGTATTTAACTTTTAGGTGTTACAGAACTAATATATACAGGACTCTTTGCACTGTGTAAAATATAGTTGAGATTATTGATAATTATTTTACTGTTTCTTAATCAATTGTTTTTTTTAAAAAATCAGATATTTGGTATTTTTTAATGTCAGGTTTTTTGGCCAGCTGTTGAAACATTACTGGGGAGTAATATCTCAACACAGGAAATATTAGAAGTTTTTGAAATGTAAATGTGTTGTAGTGTAAATTTTGCAATGGTCCTTAGAGTTGAAAGCTTGAAGAATCTCAAACATTCATCTCACGAGGACTTGAGACCAAATCCTTGCACATTTTAATTGGACAGAAATGTGTTGACTTTGGGAGATCCCAGTAAATTGTGGGGGTAGATGGGGTGGAATTTTTAATTTTTTTTTTTTAATTTACATTTAAATTTTTTTTTTTTAAATTTAAAAACACTTTTGGCTTTAAGAAACTGCACATGGCCACCACACAGCCAGGGAAATGTATGAATAGGCAAGTGATGGAGAGGATGTGTATTGTTTTGGTTTGGTTGGATCCTTTATGAGGCAAAGAAAGGTAGTACGTCCTTACCCTGTGAGAGGAAAGATGGGGATTGTTCAGGCTGAACAGGCAGCTTGCATCAAAGGACATGATGGGATGTGTTACCTAGGCTGATAAGAGGAGCAGATAACAAGCATATCTTTGCTTTGTGATCTGTGATGAAGGGGGACAAGGACAGAAGAATAGCAGGGTAAAAAAAACCTGTGAGATGTTCCTGATAAGGAGGCAGAAGGGAAAATGTTGTTCGATATTGTCAGGGTGTCAAAGGTGAGTCGCAAAATGGGAGAATTTGTCACAGAATTAACTGGTGTGAAAAAGGAGAATGGCACAAAGTACTTTTTAAACTGAGCAGTGCACTTCCATTTTGCTGGTTGAATTCAGAAGACTTACTCTTGATTCCCTCTATCACACATTGGGCAGCTGATGCATTAATGCTGGGTTCTAAGTACTAAAGGTTAGAAAGACAATGCAAGACCAAGAGATTCTAATGTGACCTCCTTTAGGAAGACACAACAGGAAAAAAATTTATATAAAGAATATAATATATCTGCTTCAAAATATTACTAAAGTTTTTCACTAAGGGAATGTTGGGTAACTGTCACAGCATCAGCTGGCTTGTAGCTGGGCAATTAATTCAGCTACAGATAAGAGATTCAGTTCAAGTAACCTGGTTTCATAAACAGGCTCCTAGGTTAACAATGATAGGATATATGCAAACCCAACAGGGATTTCACCCAGTGTATTCCATCTTAAGCTCAGACGCCCACTGGTCAGAAAGCTGAGCAATCCAAATTCCCAACCAATCATATGTGTATACCCAGGAGCTCCAAAATGTGTATGTAAGGAGAGTTCACAAGAATAAAATGCTTTTGTCACATGAATCACAGAGTGACATGCCATCTGTCTCTAACCTGGCACCAGTCAATGTTACAGGTGACTTAACATTTAAAATCAAAATGATGTTAAGCTTTTAGCCTATGCTTGCCTGTATGGCTCCTGCTGCTTATTTAGTCCCAAAATTACCCATGATTGACACAAATTTGGCGTGCTATCATTCTGCAGTTCAAAATTGTGAGTGCTGGAAATAGGGCTATTTGCACAGAGGAAGTGAATTGCCTATAATTTTGCAATTTCCTTCTTGGATATTACAAGCTTTATCACAGATTGTGTCCCATATCTGTGCCTTGGAAGGTAGGAGTGTGAGGTTGGAATAAGTGGTTGCTAGGAGCTGATGTTATAAAAGTGGTTGAAAGGACTTTTTATTCCACCATCACAACCCAATTAAGCTTTTTAATACTTCTGAGAAATAATCCTTGGTTTCTTTGTATATCAGATAAATCTTTGGCCTTTAGACAAAGACCTACTTTTGTTTGCAGAATCACTGTGATTAAATGTTGCTTTTACCTGTGAGAGACAAAATGCATACAGATACATTTTTGCCCCTATTTGCCAATGCTTTTCTGTGGAGTCCACTGCTCTCTTAAATATTATATGTCTCTACAAACAACAATTAAATAAAAAAAGATAAATAAAAATAACTGAGTCCATCTTTTGGGTTGATTGGGGTTTGAAAAGCTAGAGGGAGATGCTGGAGAAGTGCACAGCTGGCACAGGAGCCTCACACTCCATCACAAGGACTTCCAACCACAGGGCTCAGGATGGGCAAGGACCTGTTGGACCTAACACCAGCTCTGTGTAGCAGTGCATGCAAGGTGCCTCACAGTATTATTCTCTTCCTCTTTAGCCACCCCTGCTGTTGTTCCTGAGGAAACAGCTCTTGAATTACAGTTTGTGGTTGCTTTAAATCTAAGGGCAGTTAGAAAATAGTGACAAGTAACATGTTAAAACTTTGTGTCTGCGCTATTTCATGCCTTGTTTCATTTTTAGTTATTCTCTATTTCTTTGAATGTTTTTAATGTTCTACACATGAATAACAGGACAAATTCTTGCCAAGTAGTATAATTTGCGTCATAGTGGGTACGTTATTGTAAGTCCTGTGAGGAGCAGCTGAGGGCCCTGGGGGGCTTTATCCTGGGTGCACTCAAGTAAAATACTCTGGTTTGAGAACAGCAATATTTTCTGAGTTAGGTTTCATCTATCAATCTCATTTCACATGTGTGAATCCAAGTCATCTTGAACTACACTAACTGCCTGCTGTGAGTAGCGCTTTTCCTTCGTGGATGACATTTCAGTTTATTTTTTCCCACTCTAATTGACTGTACAGTTTTTTGCTCTCCTTACCTGGCTCTGCTCCCCAAAGAAGGGCTGCAGGATGCTCTCTTTGCCTTTAGATCACCATTATAGGAAAAGCAGGGCAAAAAAATTTCACCATCCCTTCAACAAGAGGGAGAAAGGGAGAAGATAGGTTTTACATTTGCTGGTTCATAAAATGATGTGACCATTCAATTGAAGTACTCAGTTTTGCTCTCAAGGGGAAAAGCATTTAAGCACATTTTTTTCTGAAAAAAGGAGTTGTGTTCCACAGGCACAGCAAATCTCAATTCATACAAAAAAGAAATGAGGAAACTCTCTTCCAAAGGAAAAGGCATCAAAAAAACCCCTAAACTTTTCTGTGTAGGCTTGGAAACTGATAGTTTGTTTAGGTTAGCTCCTGAGACATGGCACTCATGATTTTCTGCCTTTAGTTATATGTAGATTTAACCTAAGAATGTTCAGTGACATTACAAACCTAAGTCATGGTTCTTTGTGAAACAAACACAGATCAGTGTAAGAACAAAAGGCAAAACCCAACCAGTATTTGCTTTTTCTTGGGTGGGTTGGTTATGGATGTGAAAATAGCCTTAAAAAGGCTTTTCCAAGCCCCTCAGGGTTATGTCAAAATGTGAAGACTTGGCGTTGGTTTAAAGAGTTATTTTTAGCCTGGCTCAGCTCGCAATCTGTTTCAGAGCACATTCCCATGAATACTTTTCTGTGAACAACTGAGGAAGAGGCACAGTGAGTGTGGGGTGAGAGTGAGCAGTGAGAATAGAGGCTCTGTGTTGGTGTCATCTCAGGGCCTTCCCACCTCACCTGGGCAAGTCACAGTGAAATTCCGACTCTTAAAATTTGTTTGTCACAAATGAGATGGTGAAATGAGGGGTTGGCTTCAGCAATTTCACTGTGCTTTCAAATCTAATAAAATGTGCTGGAGCAAGAAATACAATCGCATTAAACAAATGCCAATAGATTTGAATATCGATTTAGATGCAGAAGGAAAGGCAAAAATCAATAAAGGTAGTTCAGTCAGATAATCCTGCATACATGGAACACATTTGAGAGGTAAATAAATAATGTTATTGATAATTTTATGGTTTTTTTCACATAGTGTTTTGACTGGTTCAAAAGATTTCTTTCATCTCTCTTTTAATTAAGTAAAAGAATGCCTACTTTGTTTCTCTGCTGTAATAAAACCATGGAAAACTTATGGGTAAAGGAAGATTGCTACTGATGCTGGTTTTTGCTTACACATTTAACTGACTGTATAATGAAAGAAAAGAAAGATTATTCCTTATCTGCCCCTTTTTATCAATCAGAAAATAGGAACTAAAATTGAACTCCATCTCCAAATAATTTTTATGATTTCCTGATTTCCTAAACAAAATCATAATATTACTATGCTAGTAAATTGCACATGTACTATATATTTTGAGTAGTAAACAGATAAATATTTCAGGAGATTTTTTTAAAATCCATATATCATAAATTTCAAATAATTATTTCAGTTTCTATTTGCGAATTTTAAAAGCCATTTGCAGGAAAGCACTGCTGGTCCAAAATGATAAATAATTTTTCCCATTTACTTTTCATGTTTAATCTCAGCCAGCAACACAAAAACCAATTAAAGTGTTCGTGGTTTATTTCTGCAGATTTTACTTTAAGAAACTGGAGAGAAATGTAAATTATTACACAAGAAGTCAGAGCTAATTAATTCCAAATGAAAAATATTTTCCCATAATGTGAGGCTGTATCTTAAAATTTCTTTTCCAACAATCATACACATTTTATTCTGGGCATTGGACACTCTCTTTTTGTGCACTGATTTTCAGAGACCTCAGCAATATTTAAAATAACCCTTACTTCCCATAGAATTTTATTCAAGACAAATGACCTCTTGTCGATATATTTCAACATGGAGGGAAACCTTTTCAGGGTTTAAAAACAAATTATGTTTCAAAATTATTCATTATGTAGAGCTACTGTAAAAAAAACCTTTTTCCATTAGAAGCTGGTAGGTGTTTTCTGGCATTACACAGACACCTAGAAGTTCTCAGGGACATCAGATCCCTGCAGCAGAAACCTCTATGAACCAAGTCACCAGCAGGGCTGACTTTTGGTTTTTTCCTGGTCTGTGGGAGTCTGAATGAGGGGATTCTGACATACTCTATTAGACATCAGTGACTTAGTGTCAGTTTATAAAAGGTGAAGGGTGAAACCCAGACTCTCAGACTCTAATTAAAATTCATGGATGATTTCTGTACTTTCAAACTACTTTTTCAGTAGTACAACAGTTAGAAATAGATTATATTAATAAATGAATATTCTGTCATTAAATACTTAATTCACAAATGAAATATCTTTCTTTCTGACATTTGAAGTTAATGTTCTCACATGGAAAAGAAGCTGGCATTATCTGTGGGAATGCAGCCATATTTTACTTCCCTTCACCATGCAAACACAAGTGGCTGGGAAAGTTGCATTAGATTGGGTTTTTTATTTTGTTGTTTCTTTTGCTCTTGGTCAACTGGATCCCCCAGCAAATGACTTTCTGTAAGAAATTGACACTGACCCTCCTCCTTTTGCCTGGCCAGGTCTCCAGGGTCCAGGAGAGATGGAATCGGCCCTGTGTGCTTACAGATCCTGTGTGAACTGTACAGTTTTAGATGAGTCCCTGTGCACAGAGCTACCATTCCAGGTCTCTGCTTGGTGGATGGGAGAAATAACTGTTGGTGCTACATTTAATGGAATGAGATCCCTAAATTTGCTTTTGCTTTTCTTCTTTCATAGGTGGGAGTTGCCATGGCGTAAAGGGTTTGAGCTGCGCCTTTAGAGACTCTGCCCCCAGATTGCCCAAGTGGCTGTGTTTGAAATCCCACAGGGTCTTGGCCAGTATGAATTCTTACAGAGTGTCTCATACAAAAACCACTGAAAAGATTTTTCAGTGTTAGTAAAATGCAGTGATTTATTCTCAGGTGCCATCCACCAAGGCACAGTTGCGGTAGAACTGTGGAGTGATCAGCAAAACCAGTTGTTTGCAAATACTGTCTGATTTTCTGCACCATGATTTGGTTTGAAATATCCACATACTTCTGGTGCTTAACTGAAACTGCACCCTAGGGCCTCCCTGCTCCCCAAATACCTTGCAGAGCTGGCCTGGGATGCTGTTTCATGTAGAACAGTAAGACATTAGAGGCTCTTTCTCCCAGGGTTGGTATTCTGCTTTATTCTTAGGCTTCCATGTGGTCAGAGCGAGAGATGGGGATAAAGAGAGAGAGTCCACGTGGGCTCAGGGTTTTTCTCTGGGTCAGGAAAGGGGAGGGGTCAGCCTTGGCTTCAGGCCAATCCCATCGCAGGGGTCAGTCCATTGGTCTTGTAGGGGTTACAGGGTTAAAGGGACATACCATCCCCAAAACAGTAGGGTATTGGGTTACAACATCTCACCCTTTTTTTGTTTAAAAGAAGAGAGAAAGGTATTAGGTTGTTAAAAGGAAAACAAACATTTTTAAAACATGTTAAAAAGTCTCTGAGTCTGCCAGGAGGTCGTCTTCTGTGTCAGTTCTCTCTCCTCTCCGGCGGTGTCTTCTTTTCGAAGCAACTGCGACTTGCTTCTCTTCCTCTTCAGCTGGAGCTGGTTGTTTGGGGACATAAGGCTTCACCCATTTCTGGGGAATCCACCGAGGGCCTGAGGGAGTGGATACGCACGCATAACCACGTCCCCAGGTAACAAGCTCATAGGGACCTTTGGTTTCCCAGGTTTCTGGATCCCTAATCAAAACTGGTGGATGCTCAGACAGCTTGAACTGTTTGCCACTGTTAAAATGACGAACCACAGGAGGATTCATGTTTTCAAATGAACAGTTCAAGAAACTGATAGTGAACAGGGCTTTGCACAGCTTCTGCTGTGGAGACATCCACACAGTTGAATTGCTCTGTCTAGCCAGAACATGCTTGAGCGTCTGATGTGCACGCTCAATCACAGCTTGGCCTGTGGGGGAGTGGGGGATGCCTGTCTTATGTTCCACTCCCCACTGCTGGACAAATTCCAGGAACTCCTTGGACGCATACGCTGGGCCATTATCTGTTTTGATTTCCTTAGGGATCCCCAATACTGAAAAAGCTTGCACTAGGTGTTGTTTGGCATGCACAGCTCTTTCTCCTGCATGGGCAGAGGCATAAACTGCACCTGAATATGTGTCAATGCTTACATGGACATATTTGAGGCGACCAAAACTGGGAATGTGTGTGATGTCTGTCTGCCACACCTCACAGCTGCCAAGGCCTCGGGGGTTAACCCCTGCACCTAGCGATGGCATGGCCTGGAGCTGGCAGCTGGGACAGGTGGCCACAATGGCTCGAGCCTGACTCCGTGTTAGCTTGAACTGACGGATCAGACCTGGCACATTCTGATGGTATTGCTGGTGGCTCAGCTTTGCCTGTTGGAAGATGTCTGGGAGGCGTGCTTGTTCTGCTGGGGTGGCAAGGGAGTCTGCCTGATGATTCCCTTCTGCGATCTCACCTGGCAAATCGGTGTGTGACCTCACATGCATCACATAGAACGGATGTTCTCTATGAGAAATCAGATAGATTAGTTTTGACAGCAACCTGAAAAGCTGCTCATTGTCAACCTCTTTGAGCACTGCCTGCTCCGCCCTGGACACTACTCCCGCTACATAAGCTGAGTCTGTTACCAAGTTGATTGGCTCTGAGAACTTCTCAAAAGCTCTTACCGCTGCAGCCAGTTCAGCTACCTGAGGCGAACCCTCCACAAACTCAACATCAGCTTCCCAATGCTGAGTCTGAGGATTTCTCCAAGTCATCACCGACTTGTGGGAAGCCCCAGAAGCGTCTGTGAACACTGTGAGAGCTTTGAGTGGTCTCCGACTCCTCTTCTCACGAGGAATGAGGTGGAATTCCTCATTGAACAGCTTGTGAGACGGGGCATGGACTGATATTTGTCCACTGTAGCTGTCCAGAGACAACTGGAGACTGGCATTGCTCTGGAGCAAGTGCTCGAACATCTCCTTTGTCAGCCTCTCAGGAGAGTTCCTTCCCTCCTCGGAGAGTTTGACTGGAAGGTGGATACATGTGAAGTCACAACCTGCCAGTTCATACAGTCTCATCCTTGCCTTACGAATCAGCTGAGCTATGAGTTCTTGTGGCTTTGTGATGGTTTTGGATCTTTGGTGGAAGAGGAAGACCCACTCTATGATTAAGAGCGAATCTCTCTGCCCCTCGATCCATTGGAATATCAAACCGTGTAAGTGTGGTAGTTTTCCCAGAATTATGAATTTGAAAGGCAGTTCAGGCTTGTAGCGATGAGCCTGCCTCTCTGCCAGAGCTTTCTGTACCTTTTCGATTGCAACTTTTGCCTCTGGGGTCAGTTCCCTGGGAGAAATCAGCTCTCTCTCCCCCTTCAATAAATTGAAAAGGGGCTCTAGGTCCTCATTAGTGAGGCCAAGCCAGGGCCTAACCCAATTTAAAGACCCACACAAGGAATGGAGATCTGCTAAGGTTTTTGGGTTGCAATTAATGTCCAATTTCTGAGGAACAATGGTCCTTGCAGTGATTTCCAGGCCCAGGTACTTCCAAGGTGGCATCCTTTGGACTTTATCCTCCTGCAATTGAAATCCAGCAGAGGTTAAAACCTTAACCACTAGGTCAAGCGTGTGTTGGAGTATAGAGTCATCGGGGGCACACACAAGCAAGTCATCTACATAATGTAGGATGATAGCTTCCTTTCTCTGAGCACGCACTGGAGACAGCAATGAGGCCACATACCACTGGCATATGAAAGGACTACACTTCATCCCTTGAGGGAGCACTTTCCAGTGGTAGCGCTTCATTGGGGCTTCTCTGTTGATGGTAGGAACAGAGAAGGCAAACCGTGGAGCATCTGCTGGGTGTAAAGGGATTTGAAAGAAACAGTCCTTAATATCTAAAACTGCCAATTTCCAATTTTGAGGGAGCATCGTTGGAGAGGGCATCCCTGGTTGAAGTGATCCCATGTCTGCTATAATTTTGTTTATTTCCCGGAGATCATGTAACAATCTCCATTTGTCTTTCCCTGGTTTCTTAATTACAAATACCGGGGAATTCCAAGGACTTGTAGTTTCTTCTATGTGTCCTTTTGCCAATTGTTCTGCTACAAGCTCCTCCAGCGCCTTAAGTTTTTCTTTACTCATCGACCACTGAGCTGTCCAGATTGGAGAATCATCTAACCATGTCAATTTGTGGGCAGGGCGCTCCTCAGTGGCCGCCTTTAAAAATCCTGAGGACTTTTGGGAATTACCATTTTCATTCCCCACTGAGACATGGTATCTCTTCCCCACAGGGGGTACTTATAGTCTGTAACAAATGGACGGACACTAGCTATTTTTCCATCCGGCCCCTCAATTTGCACGATGCTTTTCGATATTTTTGCCAATTTGATTCCCCCTATACCTTGGATTTTGCCTGCCACGGGTTGCAATTCCCATTGTGACGGCCACATCCTTTCGGGTATGATCGTCACATCTGCCCCTGTGTCCAGTACCCCCTCCACATGGAGATGGTCTGAACCATGGGTCAGATTGCATGCCACAGAGGGTTTTTCCTCACCCACCACCTCTGCCCAATAGACTTCAGGTGATTTTCCTTCTGCTGTGATTTCCTTTGGAACAGGAATGGCCTGGGCGAGGATTTGCCCCTCATTCAGGTAATAAGGTGGTTGTGAGCAGCGTGCTAAGAGAACGAAACCTGAGACATTTTCCTTCTTGGATAATGGAAGTAATTCCATCTCCAAGGGTCTGTGTGCTGTGTCCCCCATAACTAAATACTCACAGCGCAGTTCCAAATGCAACAGCGTCAGGTCCAGTGAAGTGCTAGACAGATCCACTGTAATTGTTGTCCACTCTGTTGACATAAAACAAACACCTTTAGTGGTCTTAAGATTGAGACGACCAAAAGGCGTCCAACCCTTGCCAATTGAATATTTAACATTAATGCTATCATTAATCCCCACACCATTTGTCCCGTCCTCCCCCTTAGTTTTAAAGAGAGAGGTTTTTTCCCGTGTGGAACCCGCAGTATTTATATCTTTGCGCGTTATGGTATTTATGGCGGGCACGCGCTGTACACCTAGTTTTTTTGTTTGTTGGTTTTCTTCTGTTTCTGGCTGTGTGGGCAATCCCTTGCATAGTGTCCTGTTTTCTTGCACTGGAAGCAGGTGATGTGCTGCAGCTGCTGTGGTGGTACCGGTTGCTTCCTTGGTCCTGGTGTCATCGCTGCTGCAGATCGTGAGTGTGCTGGTCCTGGATTCCTCTCTGGTGCACTGAACAGTTCTGCTTTTCTGGTGCAGGCTTCTATCATCTGTGCTAAGCTAGGTGGTGGGTCGAGGGGAAGACTAAGTATGACCCTGCGACATGATTCATTAGCGTTTTTCTGAGCCATCTCCTTCAGTAGCTCTGCCTGCACCTTTGGGTCCGAGACTTGTCTCTCCACCTGTGCACGGAGGCGATCCAGAAACTGCAAGAAACTTTCTGAAGGAAACTGTTTAATATTAACATAACTACCTGTAACTTCAGTAGTAGGTAATTGATGGAAAGCTTTTTCTGCTGCTAGAGAGATCTTATCCAAAACAAATTTAGTTAATAAACGTGCCTGTTTATCAGGGCTTTGGTACTCTCCTTCTCCTGTTAGGTGTTCCTGTGTAATATCATTATCATCCTCATCTTTTGCACTTTCTGGGCTTTGTTGTAGTTCCTGCAGAAGTACTCTTAAAGATCTTTTCCAAATACTTTCCCACAAATCAAATTCCGAAGCTGAAAGTAAACATCTGAATAAATCCTTAATATCATTAGGTACCATCTCATTAGAACTAAATGTTGCTCTTAAAAATCCTTTAAACATTTCACTGTGTCTGCCAAATTCTCTTTGAATCTTACAAATTTCCTTTTTATCTTGGTATGGTAGTGGCTGATATGTTCTCCTGCCATTTCTCTTACCCATATAAATGACAGGAGCCACAGATGGGATGGGCTGTATTCTGGGCTGTGTTATCTGTTGATAATGTGCCTCCACCGGGACAGTGTCCTGAGCGATGGGCGGTGCCGAGGCCCTTATCTCAGAAGGAGGTTTTGTAAAACCTGCAGAACCAGTTTTTCCACACCCACCCCCACCCCCCTCTGTGCTAGCCTGATAGCTTGGGGGAGGGGATGGCAAAGCTCCGGTAGAGGGAGAACAGTCCTGAATACCCAGAGGCGAGGATGAGTTTGGAGAGAGGTCTGAGGGTGTTATCAAGGGAGAAGGAGTATTATAGGAAGAAGAAGAGTTTAATGCCATGTGGCTGGAGCCATTTTGGGGTCTGCTTTCAGCCTCAGTAGTAAAAGACACGTGGCTGTCAGCATGAGTTAGAGAGACAGAGGAGTCAGATTTCTTAGGTGAAAAGGGAACAACACATGCAGAGGAACAGATACAAGAACTGGTTGACTCTGAAGCAGTTTGCTGTGGCTGCCTGTTATTTTCTGTTTGAAGTAATAGTTTTCTAATTTGCAAAAATATTGGGATGAACATTAAGGCTTTTTTATCTCCATGTTCGACTTTTAAAGTTAATAAATCTCCAATTTCATTCCAAAAGAAAACCGAATTCATATCTGCCAAATTAAGATCAGATCTCTCTACAGACAGCCACCTAGCAAACCTATGTAGTTCTCTGTTAGTAATAATCACATTTGCAATTTTTAAAAGTTCTCTAATTTGTGAAGCCACGCTCTGTTGCAAAGTAGATTGCTGTGTACCCATATTTTTCACAGCAAGTTACTCTAATATCTCACTACAAAGCACAGTTAAAACACAGTAGAGAAGACTGCTAGTTGCCGGCTAACTGGCACTTCCCCCCACAGAGAATCACAGGCTGCAGCAAAAGCGCGCCTCTCTTTGAAATCAGCTGTCTGGCGTGATACTGTACACACGGCAGAAACTGTTTCAAGGCGGCCTTGCTACCCCCACCAGTGTCTCCGGCTGCATACAGCTCCAAAACCCCCAGGGAGGACGCTGTGCAGCCCAGCCCCCCGCACCTCGATTCTACAGAGAAAGCACCTCAAAACCCCCTCCCCACGGAGGAAAATTTATACTTACCACTCTCTGCGAAGTACCGAGGAGCTGAAGAACTGTACTTTGTAACTGTTCTTGAAACCGACCACCCTATTACTGGATAGTTTACCGGTTTCGTCCCCTTAAGCTAGACCTGCTAGAAAGCAAGTTTCGCCCGCAGGGTAGCTGACTTCCCGTCGGCTTCCTAACCCTTCTAAGGGTCACAGCCTCTCACGTGGGTTTTAATTTAAAAAGCACCACGTTACGGGGCGTCACCTGAAACTGCACCCTAGGGCCTCCCTGCTCCCCAAATACCTTGCAGAGCTGGCCTGGGATGCTGTTTCATGTAGAACAGTAAGACATTAGAGGCTCTTTCTCCCAGGGTTGGTATTCTGCTTTATTCTTAGGCTTCCATGTGGTCAGAGCGAGAGATGGGGATAAAGAGAGAGAGTCCACGTGGGCTCAGGGTTTTTCTCTGGGTCAGGAAAGGGGAGGGGTCAGCCTTGGCTTCAGGCCAATCCCATCGCAGGGGTCAGTCCATTGGTCTTGTAGGGGTTACAGGGTTAAAGGGACATACCATCCCCAAAACAGTAGGGTATTGGGTTACAACACTTAACCTTTTCCCACCTACTGGAAAACACCTCAAAAATCACTCTCCCTATACTTAAGAAGAGCCTCTTAAGTAAATGAATACATTAATGGCAACAAAAGCAGGGCCTGTTTATTACTAGGAGCATTAATTATTACATTAATAAATGACATTGTTTAAATTGTTTTAAAGGCATATTGGGCACTGCAATTCATTAATTTCATTTGAGGCTTAGCCATGTGTGCTAATTGAATCATATATATTTTGGCATAGCAGAATTCCCATTATGTTTCCATTCCATCTAGTTCTCATCTGTCTTTCCTGAAAAAAATTGAAATGCTGCCATTAAGGACAATCCTTTGAAGCTGAATATTAAAATATGTATAAAACTGTAGACTGAACTGCATAACTGCATAGTGATGGAGAAAGTCTAATTTGAAAAAAATACATAGTGATAGAAAAAGTCTATAATTTGAAACTGTGTGTGGTTTTATCCTAATGCACTGCATATTTCATATCTTCTTTCCCCTCCCCCCCCCACCCCCTTGTGGAGTATCTAATTAAATAATAGATTAAAATACATTATTATTTATATTTTCATTTTTTCTCTTCCTACCTTTAGTATTCATAACTTCCTCTTTGGAAATTTTACTTCCTTTTTACAATAATTTGTTTTAAATAGTACCTTGAAGTATGTATATGGTCTATATACATAAAGGAGGCCATTACAGAAGTTTTGTGTTGTGTATTAAACCTGTAAATACCTTTTTCCCTCAGTTACTGAACAGCACAATTAGGAAAACAGGTTTAAAATACATTTAAAGTTTCAGAAAGTGATAACAAATCCTAATCTAGAAAAGTACTTTTTCTCATCAAAGATTCTGTTCGACAATGAATTCTTTACCCTCCCTATTTCCCATTTTATCTAAGTAAATCTTATATCTCAAGACGCGTTTAAAAGATAAACCACCTGCTACACCAGCTTTCTGTCTTTCCAACCAGCATCCCAAGAGGGGTCTAAGGAGGCCTGGTCATTAGGAAGTACTGTAACTTTCTCAGGTGCTTTCTCGGACCAGAGATTTTCATAGCACAGCAAGTGAAGCCAAGAGTTTTTTCTTTTAAAAAAGAAATAAATAAAAGCATTTGTTTTGAAATAACACATATCCAATAGCTTTAAAATGCAGTGGTGGTGACAGCAATTTGGGTAAAATTCACTGTTTCTCTTGTGGCTTCATTTAATTTCAAGTCATTGATGCTCTATTTTAGTTCCTATTCTGCAAGTTATTGCTGACAGTCTTTTATGGGGAATTGGTATGGGTAAACAGATTCAAAATTGTTCGCTAGGAAAAACCTATAGAAAACCAGAAAATAAATATCTCTATGAACAGAAATCTGTTCTGAAAAATGAATTTCGAATAGCTGGACTGATGAGATGCATTTACTACTACTTTAACTGTATTTAGAGGAAAGAATTGAATCATTATTTGAAGATGATTCTGTTCTATCTGAAGATAAACTGAAGAAAAAAAGTCTCAATATATTTCATACTGCCTTAGGTAATATTGAAGAGAACATTAAATCCATACTGGTTAGAAACTGAAAGTTTGTTAAAAAGAAGCCTTAAGAGGGATGCTCTCTCCTAGAGATGTGATTTGGTTTTTTTCTTGGAAGATCTACACCTACATTCAGTCAAGAATTTCTGTGTAGTCACAGGAAAATGATGTTTTTAGTGGCATTCCTACCTTAGGAGCCGTTTGGTGGCTTTTCGGAGATGAAAAGCTCTGTTTCCTATAAAGCAATTTTCACAAGTCATTAAAAGGCATTCTCACAATAATCCTTTGGAAAGGGGAAGCTTTTCTGGGCTTGGCAGATCTCCAGTGCCCAGAGGGGGGAGGTTGGTCCAAAGCAGATGTGTTGGTGCCCACCCAGCCTGTGAACTCAGCGGTGGCCTGCTGGACATAATGCAAATTCATAGCAAGGATTAAGAAATATTTGAAATATTTTTAAAATCATTACAAGTATTAAAGAATAAAAGAGGACGGTAAGGGAACCACATAAAAAACACTTTGTAAAAGGAAGTGTCATATCATTTATTTATCATTTTATTTAGACTTTGTATCTCCACAGTAGATTTTGACTGTGAATGTTATGCATGCTTTATTTTTTCTTCATTCTGCATTCACATTTCCATTTTCTTTTTTGCTTTTTGGGGGTTTTTGATTTGGGTTGGGGTTTTTGGTTTTGGTGGTTTTTTTGGGGGGGGCAGTTTCTGATATTTTTCTGGGGATTTTTTGGGTTGTTTTTTTTTTTGTTATTTTTAGGAAAGGAAAAACAACTGGCATTTTTATTTTCAGAGCCATACTGCACTTGAATTCTTATTCTGAGCAGGCCAGATTTGTTGAAGGAGAAAATGAGTAATCTAAGTCTTTGAGCTGTGGCTACTTTATATCCCCTGTGTTTCTTCACCTATTTTTACTCCTTTATTAGCACCTTTCACTGTTGTCAGCTCAAACAGATTAAGAAGTAATGGTGAGGTCCAGCTGCTAAGTTAATGTTGAAATGAACAAAATCATTTTGGAGTAGGCAAATAAATTCCTCTTCAATCTGATTTGGTCTTCTGGCATGGGGGACATTGTTTCTGTTCAGTTCAGGCTGAACTCTGGTTTGAATATGTAATTCTGGAACAAGTCAGGCTTTGAAGAATCAGCTCATTGCTCAATTAAACTACATTGCCTCCATTATTTGTATTTACAGCTTTTAAATCAGCTCCCCCCAAAAAAACTGTTGGGGAAAGAAAGTTTCACAAGGTTATAAACAACAGAACAGGGACTTGAATAATTTGAGCAAGCTGCATGGAATAATTGGATGTCATGCACTGTGTATGATCAGCCACTCCGCTTTTTTTCCTTATTGTCAGTCTTTGATCCTTTGCCTGACATCAGACAATGGAGTAAGAAATACAGAAAATTAGGTAGATGGAACAAAGAGGAATGAACCAACAAATCAAATACCATATAAAAAAAATTACCAAAAAAACCAACAAATCAATGTGTGACTGCTTATTCTGTCATACAGAGAATCTGGGCCTGAGTAGGTCCAGTGGGAATGGTTAGTCTTTTCGGTCCTCTGTATTTTCAAACTATTTTTCTGATCCTGTTTTTCGTTTGAAGGGCTTGTTTTGTTTTGTTGCTAAGGAAGAAAGGATGCTCCTCATTAAAACTTCACTAGCCAACAGGCAGTGATGCTGCCAGGTCACTGTGATTGTCCCTCACCCAGATGAGAGAATAATGTCTGGATCGTCATTATCTTCTGCAAGACTGCAAGAAAGAGCAATCTTTTATGTGGTCCCATATTTGCCCTAGGACAACATATCCTTTTATGAGAGCTCTTAAAAGGTAGCTCTGTGTAAGAACTTGGGGATTAGTTCTGGCTCCTGACTTTCAGGTCTTGGCTCTGGCTGCAGCCCATTGCACAAACACCATGAAAAATACTGTGCTCTGCTACAACATGAATGTGTCCAGCAGAAGGCAGTAGCATAGATATTTTCACAATGTTCTCCTTTATGCAAAGTCATTTAAAGAAATTTAAACATGTCAGAATTAGAAAATGTCATGCAGGGAAGCATTGAATTGTATTTCAGTTCTTGGGTCTAGAATGACCCTAAGGAATTCTTCAGACAAGCTAAGAAATTTCACAGAGCAACATAATTCATTTCACCTTTAATCATCCTGTTTTCACAGCAAGTTTAAACATCCAACAAAAATAACTGTTTAAGAAACATAATGGCCATAACACAGATTTTTATGAACAACCTAGGTACTTCTTTAAGAGTATTTTAAAGAAAAGTCATTGTGTGAATAATGATGTTGTAAAACTGGAGATGTAGCTCTAATGTTTATTGTGCCTCAGCGATTTCCATTTTGAATATGCTGAAGTTTGCAGGAAAAAAAGTTTCTTTTTCTGAAGTAAAACACGTAAAATTTGGGTGTCTCTTCTGTGGATAGAGTTGCTAACCTGACAGGTTTTGCAGACCAGATGCTGATGTCTGGAGCACCTTTTCAGAGTGTCCTGAACATCTCATGTTAAGAGACTTGTGGTGCTACCCAAGAGGACAGAGAGTTCTGGGTGGGGTGGGTTCTGAACAGCCCCTACAGAAAGCCTGCATCTCATTCAGGACAAGGCCTTGCAATCTGCCCCTCAGGTAACCTCTTGATGGGGGTGGTGGCAAATGGACTTCTTCTATTTAGGATGTGCACGATCTTTCCATGTGCCTCAAATACCTCTGGGGTTGCTAAAATTATGAAGTTTAAGAGAAAATACGTGTGTGTATATAGGAACTTCTAGTTCCAAAAATGGGTCCATAGTCAGGAAATCCTGATGAGCATAGAATAAACCATGCACTTCCTGCGGTGGTTTATTTCCAATATCTTTTCTGGCTCTGACTCTTGAAAATCTGGCTGCTTTGTTTTCTTTAAAATGGAATGATGACACAGAGATAAACTGCACTCATGCCTCATTCCCTAGTTGGTCTACCAAAGATGCTTTCCAAGAGACAGGTCTGTCCTACAGCATTTAAACCTGGTGTTTAACCTAGGTGAGGTAGGACTGGTACCATAAACGGTAGGTTTCTTTATTTCCATGAAGTTTTGACAAGTCTAGTTTTTTGGTCCTCTCTTTGCTATCAGCCTCTTGCAGTGTCCTCCTGGCATCAAATCTGACTATGTCTGACCCTCTTAAGCCTGTCTTGGTGTGGCATTCCACAGATTAATTACTCCTATGTTACAAGAATAATCCCAGATAAAATAATACTCTTTCTGCTGCCCCCTGCCCTGCTCTCCATCAACCCCTGCTGCACCTGACCCCTCTCTTCTGGGGACAGGGACTTCTCTGTCACCTGAGGTTTGGTTTCTGGGAGTTACAGGTTCATTGACCTGGCTGGAAGCAGCAATCTCATTGATCACCTCTTCATTGTTCATTCACAGACCCCTCATGTGTTTCTTTGCAAGGTTTGCTTTCATCACTGTTTAGTTTCTTGTTTTGCCTCATCCAGTACTATTATTTCTGATGTAATTCCATGCCTCATAGAACATTTTAAAAGAGATGGAGGGAGGAACTTGTAACATTCACTTGATATAAGTCCCCATGCCAAGCATCAGTAGCACTTTCAGTATAGAAACCAGAAAGCCGCACTGAGTTGTTGAACATACATATTTTTAAAGCTGTCAGACTATTGACCTTAAGCCTGGTTTCTCATTCTATCAATGGTGCCATTCAGTAGGAGAACTCAAATGTGTGAGTCATTGCAATTAAATATTTTTGATACTCCTAACAAAACACAGACTGCTTGGTGGGCAGTGACCTCTTCAGAGCATTTACTATGGAGAGCAAGGAATTAATGCAATAATGAATATTTATTTTTCTAGCTCTACCTCTGTTTTATATGTTCTGTCACCAGTTTTGTGGAAACTGTTTTTTTTTTTTTATTTTGAATTGGTGCTTTTGCTGTTTCAAATCTAGTATCACCTAAAGAATTTCTGATTCTTTTTGTTTGGTTGTTTTTTTCTCTTACTATCAAAACAACTGGATTTCTCATGATGCTATCAGGGTGTCCTGGATCTGTGAAACATCCTTCCAAAGCTCGTCTCAGAGTAGCACTGTGGTTGTATTTTCATATAATCCTTTCCACATCCATATTTTATTTCCATTTGCAGGCTAAGAGAATATAATTCAGGGGAGATGTAAAAGCACTTGTTTATTCCTCTGTCATGGACAATAGAATCAGTTTCTGGGTATGGTTGCATCCATGTATCCTTGATTTATAGGTCACAGTACTAGTGACTGCTAGCAGTAAAAAGAAATTGTTAAATTATTGTTTTGAGATTTTCAGTGAATTTACACAGACTCTTGCACAGTTTTTTACACTTACAGTGGATACACACTATTGAAACAATCAATGTTGGTGTGTTGTTCACAGTGGAAAAAGGCATTAATGCTCTGGAACTCCATTCCCCCAAAATGTCTCATTTCCAGCTGTCACTGGGCATTATTGTGCTTATTTCATTCCCTTCTGGCTGTAAAAACAGAGAACAGTTTCCTGAGGTCAGTGGAACAATGCTATGAATAAACTGATATGAGAGAGATCTTGTTTATCATCTAGTTCATCAGTAAAACAAAAACAAAGTCATTATCAGTTCTGTTACCTGATTGCCTTCTGCCCAGAATGTAAAACTGTGAAAAAGAAAAACCGGCTGTTTTAGTAAACACTTGATTCTTCTTCCCCCATCACCTTCTGCTGCTTTATCCCACAAAACAAACAAACAAACAAACAAACAAAAAACAAACAAACAAAAAACCAAACAACTAAACAAACAAACAAAAATAACCCAAAACAAATCTAAATTAATAAAAAAACAAACCAGAAAACCCCCATGAGGTGACAAAGGACTCTGCATGGCTCAGTGTGAATCAAGCAAAAGCCGTTTATTGTTCCTCTAAACATTGTTTATATTTACATCTTATCTTGAATTACACAGTCACGCATTATTTTATTGGTAGTTCCACTTTGTCCACACATCTTTTAATTGGCAGCTCTATATTGTCCACAAGGCAAGCATCTCTTTCTTCCTCTAATTGGTTGATACTATAGGCGTCATTTTACTGGAGTTGACACCCCTATGATTGTCAGCAGCTTTCTGCTTCCTCTTTCTTCTTGCAGCATCAGCTTTTTTTATCCACAGAGCACCTCATTCAGAAGGTTAGGCTCGTTCATTTAGTACATGTCCATTTTCCTGTACAGATCATCCTACATTCCCACAAAACAAAAAACAAAGAAAGAGGGTGAAAATGACTTCGATATGACTACCTAGAGCAGAGGGCAGTGGTGTAAGCAGCTTATGCACCCGAACGTTCACACATTTCTTCCACTGTGGAAAGGAAACCAGAGGAAACCATTTCAAAAGACCAAGCAAGCCTGACACATGATTAAAGTTGTAGTCACTCCTTGGTGTCACTGCCTTTCCTGTTGTGCAGGGGCAGATACCAAGGGTTTGTGTCCTTTTGAGCCAGGAAGTTTCTGTATTTTTGGGTTCCCACCTACTCTCTGCAGTGCACACATATCCACACACACCCTTCTGAGAATTCCCTCAATTCTGGAGAAGAGGAGCTGCTGTTCCACCTGGAATGGGCCAAATGTGTTTCTTTCAGACTTTATCACACACACTTGTACCAGTGCCACAGCTAGGAAGCTTTTTTTTACCCCATCTGCAGAATATGGTTTGTAGATGTAAAGTTGGTACACTTGGTAAGTTGAAAATTGCAACTTGTGAAAAATGAGAAGTGCTTAATAATTTTCCTTTCATTATTGTCTAATTTATCAAACCTGTAATATTCAGAATTCTTCAAGGGTTCCTCAGCTGCATGTCTCCGTACAATTATGGCTCTTTAAGTAGTTCTAACCTGCCAAGTGAGCTGTCATTGTATCTGATAAGTAATTCTGACAGCCATAATGTGCTGATTATAGAGCAACAGTGGGAGGATGGTGAGGGTCATTGCTGGAGTTTTGCCAGTTGAGGCTGCATATTTTCCATTAACCACAGAAGTGGCGTTAGCGCATTTTTTGAGTGTTTGAAGAACTTAACTCGGATGAGATATACCTGCTTGAGAGCACCCTGTTTCTCTGGGTTCCTTCTGGTCCCCAGGAGAGCACCTGTCCAGAGAACCATGCCAGGAAACAAGTGGATGTGCAAGCAGGCAATTTTTGGTACTGAATCCCAGTTGTTCCCCAGTGTTTACTGGGTTTTGTGAGATGACCCCCATTGTCTCATGGTGTGCAGCTCTGCCCTGCAGACAAGAGCCTTGGCATGAGCATGGCTAATTCCCTGTTGAAGCAGGACTTTGTCACTCCGTTTCATTATTTCCTTTGTGCTCAGTTTGCAAACAAATCACAAGCTTTTTTAACTGTTACATCTATAAACTCAGCCTAGTCTTACAGAGACCAAATGCTCTAAGTATATTATGAGAATAAATATTCCTTGGGCTCTCCTTGACAACTGTTGGATCACTCTGTATTCAGAATATGTCCTTGTACAATTCTGTTACTAAGCTCAAATATGATCATGGCAGACAACCCAGTCTTTAGGCTTTGTAACCACCTGCAACTTCCAGTGAATCTCCAAGGATCAGCAATTATTGCATACATTTGGAAATTAGGTTTTCAGTAAACAAGGCTGCTAATTCTGTGGCAAGAGAATTATAATGATCCTGGTCACTCGGTGTGAGTTGTGTGCTGCAGGGCTGAGAGGACAGGACACTCTCAGTGGCATTTGTGTCCTCAGAGCAAGTAGGGGTGACTTGGAGTGAAATAACCCAGCCAGTACAGATAACACTGCCATTGTTAATCATTCCTGGAAGACAGCTTTGCACCATATCCACTGAGAGAAAATACCACTCGCAAATTAAATCAGAATGTTCAGAAATATATGAAATAAAAGCTAGCAGAGAAACTGTTTTCAGCAAATGCTTTGAAAGGCAGTTACTCAGTTCTTCCCTCCAAAAACATATTTGTCATCCAGAAGTTCAGTTCTGTAAATGACTGTTCTAAAAACTGTGTTGACACAGCACTTGCTTCCCAGGGCTAGAGCTGAGCATTCACAACGAAGTTTTGCCACAGTCAAATTCTGCTTGACCTCTTGTAAAGGTATAAAGGTAAATGCCACTCAATGTTGTTGACTGGTAACCACAAAATTGGCTTTGAATTAACTTTACATCTTGATAAAATACTTTGTGTTTCCTACTAGATGTATTCAAATTAATATTACAATTTACTTCAGAAACTGCAAATATAATTTATTTCTTTGCACTACTGAGGAACAGTTAACGAGAAACTATATAGATATTTATTTGCACTTTCTGAATTGCTGGAACTCTTTATTATAGTGGAACTTACATGATGTTACTTTTTTATTGCTTTATATTGCACATGTTTGGTTTTAATTCTTGCATCCTTCATTCCATTAATTTCAGATTATGAATTAAATTGCAACTGAAATTCAGCCATAGCTCCTAAAGCATAAAAAATAAGCTTTGGTCTTCACTTTCTACAATGAAAGTGGGGATGGAATACAGACTAAGTAGTAAAATAATGTCTCAGCAAGAACTGTGATATTACTCATAAGAGGTGCTGGTAACTGTGAGATCAGTCTTCATTTCTGTGCTATAACCTTTAGTTTTATTGCACTTCGGTTACCCAAGGTTAATTTAGCCTTTAGCAATCATGGATTTTACCAGCACTCAGAAAGGGGTTGCCTTTTGCCATTGATGGCAATGCAAAATTTGCAAATAATCAGTTAAGATCCTGTACTTTTAATTTCATCTCTTTTTACAGCTAGTCTTTTTTTTATTATTTGTTTTTAATGTGGTATCTCAATGTGGTAATGTGATATTTTTTTTCTCAAAAAACCAATACACAGCTGTCCTTGGGAGTTCACATTATAGAACATTTAAAGGGCTTGCTATGCAAAGGCTTATGTCTATACTTAAATGCAGACCTCTCAAAAGTCCCACAGCAGTCTTAACTCTTAGAGATGCAAAATATGCCAAAAGAAAGAAAGATTTTTAGTAATTTAAAGGAATGGGTCATAAATCCACAAATAATTCAATGTCGAGGTGAAACTGAAATATGTATCCACAGCGTGGTTTGTTTCACATTGGATTCCACTGAATTCAGTCCACTTTTAGAGCTTTTGTCATTCTCTCAAGACTTCAGTTTTGCACTTGCAGCAGGGACTTAATCAGAGACTGATCTGAGGCAGAAGGTGAGGGAACAATGACCCTGGTACATCTCCAGACACTGAAATGTTTGCAAGACCACACATGCTTTGAGGACAATAAATCCACTAACAGGAATTCCTAGAAAGGCCAAATTCACATAAAGTAGGAACAAAACCCGATGGTAAAGTCCCAGCCCTACTGCAGTCTGTGACAAGTGCTCTGTGTTTTCAAAGAATGGCATCCCCAGGGTTCTCCATGTCTGAAGAAGCAAGGAGGGGTCATTTTTCTAAAAGTCACAAGCATCTCTCAGACTAGCACAACCAGAAGTGGGCAGCAGATATGGAGCAGGAATCAAAAAGAAAGAGCAAAGTCATAAAGTATTTATAAAATATTTTTAGTGGAGCTGGCAAAAATATGTTTTTTCAAAATGTAATTGTACTGAAGCAGAAGCATTTTGTTGATTTTTTTATGTTTCTGTCATTTTTGCCGTGCTGAGGGGGGTTTCGAGACAACTGGATTGAGCATCTGACCTTTCTCTGAAAACAACTGTTTTGACACAGCTCTGTTTCATGAAAAGTTTTGAATAGTTTTTAATTTCACATTGGGGAAAAAAGCTAACACCATCTTCAAAGCTGCTGAACAACACCACTTCTGCCCTCTGTGGAGCTCCTGCTCGAGAGGGCAAGAAACAGGATAGCATCTAAGAGATATGAAAAATAAATATGTTTTTTCAGTGGGTTAGATGGATTTTTTAGCTAGATAAAAGCACAAACACCAGCATGTTGAGCTCACTGTGGTTTTGAATTTATAGTTCAGAAAGCAAAGCTCTTTGCATTGCTGAATAATTAATATGAATAAGATATGCCAGTGTAAAATCTTAGAAGAGACAGAGCCCCAATGGAGTTCTCAATGGCTGTCCTGAATCTTCAGGCTCAACACAGTTGCAGTTTGTATATCCATTATAGTTATTTTCATGTCAATGAGAGTATAAAAACGTTAATCTAAGTTTCCTTATAGGAAAAGTTACTTTATTCTCCTACTGACCATACCATTCCATGAAAGAACTGTGTTTGCAATCAGTCCAAGATGTACTGGAGCACAATCTCCCTGCCGTTTATAAGGATTGTGCCATGGGGTTGTGCTTCTGGAATTGTTTTGGTAGCTGGAGTCCGATGTAAATCGTGGAATATATCACAACCTCTTCAGGCTGGCAGTCCTGCATTGAAAAAGTAGGAATTAGTTGCTGTCTCAGAAAAATCTGAGATTTTGCACTGTATAAGCATTTTTGCTGCTGTTAGGGGAATGAACAGCTGGGAATAAGGAGCAAAATGTAAAGTAGGAGCTGCCCAAGAATAGCTGAAAGTACTGAGGTAGTCGGCTCACACAGCTCAGGTTCTCACACCTCTCGTGTCAAACATTGAGCTTGAGCAGGTGAAGGCAGCTCTGCCCAAAGCTGTGCTGGGGAGTCTTGGATTGCTGTGTATGAAAATCCGTGTTCTCCTGACTGCCTGGGAGTGACACAGCACTGCAAGCCTGTTCTGCACAAAAACATACATTTGCTGGCTATCTGAACTCTGGTCAGTGGCAGGAGCTGTCTTCGGGAGTGTTACGCTGGTGGGGAGCAACCTTGGGCTTAGGACCAGCACAGTACAAAAAGGCACCAACACTTCTCTTTATAAAGATGTAGTAGGAAATATTAAATTCAACAGAACAAAAGAGGAGGAGACTGTGAGGCTCAGAGGATTAGGATGAACTGATATATTTTGTTAGAAATAGGAAAAGCAATTCTAAATGTCCAAATAAATTAGAGTACAACTGCTCTTCTAGACAAATGTGCATTTACTTTTTGTTTTGATGAATTTTGTTACCTTCACTATGTGATTTTCATTCTGATAAAAAGCCAGATGCTATAATTTTGACTGTGTTGCTTTTCATTTGAGATGATGCTTTGTAGCAGAAGTATTTGTGTCCAAAGTAATTTATCCTGTCTGGAGATCCAATACAAATTATGACTTTACATCAGGAGCTGAGTACTTCAGATTGTTTAAAGACAGGCTAGTGGAAGTAAAGACAAATGAAAAAAAGCCATAATCAGGAGGAGCCATATGGTACTCTTGTAACAATTAAACTCTGTGCTCCGCTTTGCTGCGTGTCTGCAGGATGCACAGGCTAATCCCTTGTGTCCAAGCTCCACGCCAAGATTAAATTAATGTTCCTAAATTTTTTATTTAATCTGCTTCTGTAAGAAGAAGCCACAACAGAATAAATAGCTGAGTGAAGACTTGAGTATGTGTGAGCCCTTTATTCCTTTCCTAACCTCTCACTCAATGTCTTGCCTCTCACATGTGTTTTCTTGGACAAAAGGTGGAAGAGTCCTGAGACACTTGATGCATCTCTGACATTTTGCTGTGTATGTCAGCAAGAGTTTAGGAGCCACTGGAAAGAGCCAAACTTTCCCTTTGAACTCATTTCATAGGCTGCCATACCATGCAAGCTCCACAACTATTCAAAGGTAGAATATTGGAATATTTTTATGGTTGTTATTTTTGCAGGACAGCCCTAGCTCCTAGTACTTGGATCTCCTCTGGTTTGCATGGTTGAGTCTGCTGTTTAAATTATGTACTAGACAGTCCAAAGTTCCTGGTACAGCTCTCAAGTTAGAGCTAACTCATGCTTTTGATTCAAAAGAAACAGAAAAACTGATTGATCATTCACTGTGTGCTTTGAATTAGCTAAATATGCCCCAAAACAATGCCTTTAAAATTATTCCAGGAAATAATAATTTAATAAATGCAACATTTTCCAAGCTGCTTTATCTGAGAAATTGTCTGCCTTGGTATAAGGCCCTAGGGAAAGTAGTTTAATTAAAAAGTAAACTTTTCTGTCAGTCTGCTGAGTTCTCTACAGTCTAAACAGTTGCTGATTTTCTACTCTGGGTGTGACATGGTGATGTTCATTTTCTTATTTATCTCTGTATCTCACAAGGGAGCCAAATTTAACAGGTCATTTTGGAGCACCTATCCTTCTACCTAACACAATATTTGTGTTAGGTTTGCTTGTAGGACTGTAGGAATTCTGTAAGCAATATATATACACTAGCCAACATTCCTAATTCTAGGTCTCTAATTTGAAAATCTTAGAAACATTATACATCATAGCTACTTTCCCATATTTTATTAGCATTTGTTCTTTAACTGCTCAGTAGTGCTTAGTGGCAGGAAATTATTGCAAGCATCATATTAACCTTTTTAATTTTACATGCAGAGTCCTCTAGGTTGCTCTTTTAAAAACAGGTCCAACTTTTTTTAAAATTATATGCACATTAAATTGGGTCAGAGTCTCATAAGGCAAGTTATCTCCTATTTTTCTCAGTGTAGACCTCAATGATCTAGAGGAGAAATAGCTTTGTGACCCATCTTTCAGGCACGAATGTGGAATTAGGGCAGTGGGAGCATCTGTCTTTCCTGGAAGAGAAGTGTCTGAAGCAAACTGCTGCTTGACCTGCTGCAGCAGTAGCAAAGCTGCAGTCCCAAATGCAGACTTGCGGCCTCGAGTGGGCACTGCCCAAAGAATGCAGGTAATGTGTGTGAATACAAGGACTCACAGGTGTGTGTGATTGCTATTGACACCTGTGCAAAAGGTGACAAAAAATGACCCAGCTGGGAACTGTGTAATTCACAGCTTCACTTGGCTCCTGGAGGATAAAGTTCCTTTTACTAATGAGCTTTTTCCACAAGCTTAACTACACAGTTGCAGGATTAATTTTTCAAATAGTTCATTATAATGTGGTATTTTAAAAAAATGCCAAGGCAAATATTTCTCAGTGATGCTCATGTAACTGTTAGAGACACTGTGCTGTGCCCTACTGCAACTGCAACTAATGGGACAGCAGTTCCCGTGTGCTGGGTGTGTGGCACTGAGTGCATTCCTGAATCCACAGGATACTTCCAAACATGAAACCTGAGACTGACAAAGCCTTCCGTTGGTGCAGTGTGCATGGAGCTCCACATGTTGATTAGAAAGCTGTACTTTTTTGCGACTGTTCTTAAAATCACACTTTCTTCCTTTTTTTCCTCTCTTGAATCTTGCAGATTTTAGAAAGAGTAAAAGATTAAGAAATGTTTCAAGCTATTTGTAATAGAGTATCAATTTGGTAAGGGTTTGTTTGACGGGAGGAAGGAATGACAATATTTTATATTTCTTTGCTTTTAGAATAAAGGGTGTTTGCAAAAGGCACCGTCGGTAGTTAATTAAGCACATCTTTATGTGCACAAGCATTTATCTCCTTGTTACTTATTTTTCTAATCCACCTCAATGTTTATTGCAGTTTTCAAATAAACGTCTATCAGTTCTCCATCATTTGAGCTGTAGTGCTGACCTGAGTGGGACGTGCATCTTAGCAGTGGGGTATTCCAACAGAGCAATGGGGTCAGATATCTCACTCGAATCATAGTTTATACAGAAAAATGATGCTTTTAAAGCAAGATTTATGTAAACAAAATTGTTGAGTAGAGTTATTGTGGAGCCAGGAGGAAACCCAGATATCACTGCTGCTTTTATGCTGTCCTCAGAACTATCTCCTTATCGTGAGCAATTGGTCCCTGCTTCAGCAGAAGGATGAAGTCTCGTTCATTTGGTGTGAGCTTATGGCAACAATAAATGAATTGAAGTGCAAGTGCAGTTTCTCCCTCCTCCAGTTTCAAATCCATGGAACAGAAAGGATAGCAGTCGATTTATGGCCTTGCTTTGCAGAACATGTTGCCCATAAAATTAGATATGAGGAAATATTAATTTCTGGTATTATATTAAGGCAATAATACCTCCCTCTGTTTATGATTTCAGTACTGCTTCCTGGAATTTAGTGTTTCAGTGTGAGTTAATACTATTGAATTAAATGAGCTGGAAAAGGATATACAGTAGTTGCCACCTTATTTTTTTTCCTATCCTTACAGATATTTTAAATCTCTAATTATTATTTTGCCTCCTTTTCCCAAACAACTGCCCTTTCCTCCTTCAAAACATAACCTTCTGCATTCTGGAATTATTTAAACACTAGCTACAACCTCTGATAGAAAAACTCATCAAAGCTGTAAACCTTCCCAGTGGCACAGAGATATTCAAAAGGTCACCAGCTCTGCACTGCAGGAGGTATTTACAGGATTCCAGCAAATAAACTTGTATACAGCTGTTATTGTGGAAGGCTGGATTGAAAAAAACCCCAAAACAAAACAGAGAAACAGCAACTCCTAAAAAAGTTATTGGGAAATCTGACATTGACAGCATGTCATGGGTCAGTATTTCTGAGAAAACAGCCAACTGAGCAGTGTCCCAGTGGGGTACTTCTTTGCAGGTGTCCATCCAAGTCCCAGGAGAGAGCTTTGCTGATAAATTTTCCAAGAACAGCGTACCTGTGTTTGAATTTCAATCCACATGTAAAACCTTTAAGATTCAAATGTGATTCTTACTGAGAGTACTTCAATTTTGTCGATAAACTTTTAGTTAGAACAACAGGAATGTCATGCCACAAGCAAATCCACAGGTTATATAAAATTCCTGGAAGTCTACTGGTGGCATGTAGTGTATGGGGAAGATTCATTAGTGATGACTGTCAGATACCTCTCTTTGGACTTGATGGATCCGTGGAGGTGAATTAGGTTCTTGAAGGACACACCTAAGGAAACAGCAGTGTTATTGTCATTCATATGCATTTGGAGGTCACTGTAACACCTTGATCATGGCATTTCTGTCTGTTCTTTTATCAAAACTTGATATGCATTTGTCCTGAACAGGGCTTTTTTCTTCTTCAAGGTCGGAGTGGATTTGCCATGTGATCCTGGGGCTTTGATTCTTTAGGCACTTTGGGATCTTCCAGGGTTTCTGTGCTTAAGGAAGTATAAAACTGCAACCGTAATTTTAAATAAAGGATTATCCATGTTGATTTGCACGTTAGAGAAAAACATGGAATTATATGGAAGTGTAATAAAAGGCTAGAGAGTAATGAGATTAGAAGAGGATATGAGTGTAAATGAGTACAGTAATTTCACGATTACAAGCCGCACCATTTTGACTAAAATTTTTCTCCCACACTGGAAATGCGGCTTACACTCAGGGGCGGCTAATATGTGAATAATTTTCTGACATTTCCAACCCCAAAAGTGCAAACCGAGATGCTGAGCCAAGCACCGGCCAGTAAAACCTGAGTTTATGTGACTGTTACAAATTGGTTAGTCTGTTGCGCAGCGGGTGGAGCTGGGATGCCTGCTGGCAGTGCGGGGAGGGAGACAGGGGACTTCCCTCCTTCCCTCCTCTCCTGCAGCCCGGGGGAGGCAGGGGCTCCATGCTGCCATCCCCGTGGCTCGGGAGGAGGCAGGGGGCTCCCTCCTGCCTGCCACCACAGGAGTGGGGGCGTTCCTTCCCGTCCTGCCGCCGCCACCATGGGTGCCAGTGGGCTCCCGTCCCCTCCTGCCACCACCGCCGTGGGTGCCGGCGGGCTCCGTGCCCCGCTGCCACCGCGGGGCAGCGCCAGGCCGGGGTGAGCGAGCCCAGAGGCGGCGGCCGGCCCCAAGTGGCCCCGCCAAGCAGCAGCGCCGAGCTGGGCCACCCCAAGCAGGCCAAGCCCTCACAGCCCGAGCTGAGCCAGTAAACCCCCGCCCCCGATCCCACGATTCTGTTACTATTTGGCAACTTTGTTGCACGCGGGTCCTTGCTGCGAACGACAGAGCGGCTTATAATTGGGTGCGGCTTGTGTATGGACAAAGAACAAAATGTTTGCCAACACCCAGCGATGCGGCTTATACTCGGTGTGGCTTGTAATCATGAAATTACTGTAATTTTGTCAGTAGCAGACTAATGAAGCCTGTTTTCCTAGAGGTTTGAGCTTCAGATTTGATTTACTGCTACCTAAAAGGTACAAGATGGAAATTGAAACCTCTCTTCTTGTTGAGCTTCTAGAACACTTCTGCGTACTCTGCTTGCTATTTAGTGAGATGTGACCTCTTTGTCACCCCTGTGCTTTTTCTGTAGCATCTCTGTATTGTGGAGCTGTATAATTTCATAGCATTTGAGGCAAACAATTCATCTCTTTAAAATGTAGTTGAAGTTAACAGATGGTCTCAGGAACAAATCCGTGTGTGTAGTCACACAGTGACATGTCCTGGACACAGCAGTGTGAGCTGTGTTCCATAAGGAATCACGGGATTGCCTGAGTGTGCATTTATCACTGAGGTTGGAAAAACCTCTAAAATCATTGAGTCCAGCATTAACCCAGCACTTCCAAGCCCATCACTAGCCCATGTCTCTGAGTGCCACATGCACATGTCTTTTGAATCCCTCCAGGTATAGTGATGCCTGCGCTGCCCTGGGCAGGCTGTGCCAGTGCCTGACCCACACTTCTGGTGGGAACATTTTTCCTAACATCCAATCTAAACCTGCCCTGGTGCAACTTGAAGCCATATATTCACCCTATCAGTCGTTACCTTGGAGAAGAGACTGGCTCCCATCCCACTCGAGCTTCCTGTGAGAGAGCAATGAGGTCTCCCCTGAGCTTTCTTTTCTGCAGGCTGAGGCCCTCCAGCTCCCCCAGCTGCTCCTCACCAGCCTGGTGCTCCAACCCTTCCCCAACTCCGTTCCCTTCCCCAGGTCTTTCTTGCAGTGAGAGTTCCAAAACTGGGCACAGCATTTGGTGTGTGGCCTCCCCAGTGCTGAGTACAGGGGGACAGTCACTGGTCCTTCTGGCCACACTGGTCCAGGCCAGGTGCTGTGAGCTTTTGGGGCCACCTGGACACATGATCAGCTCATGATCAGCCACTGTTGACCAGCATCTGTTCTGCTTTCCTGTTCTGCCAGGCACTTTGAGCTCTGTGCCCCAGCCTGGAGCACTGCAGGCTTGTGGTGGCCCGGCACTTGGCCACCCAGTGGCTACTTAGCCAGCCCAGTGAAACAGCATTTGGAGATTGCTGATTCACACACAGTTGGTGCCTTTTTTACCTATTGATGCCAATGATGGAATGTCAGAGAGCCCAGCTTTCCATCTCAAGTCTTCAGTATTCTTGGTGTAGTGAAGGCTGAGCAAGTAGCAAAGGGAGCTGTGAAAGGCCACATAAGCATGCAGTGGTTTTTTAATAACTTCTGAAATTGATTTCAGGTGAATGAGGCTGTGTAGTTATTAAAGGAGTAACATTGGGGATTGAAGCATGAATCTGGTGTTTCATATAGAAGGCAGCAATTTGTAATACAGTTTTATTGATTAAGTCTTGTAATCGCTAAATCTTGCATGTAAATATGGCTGAATGTGAAACATTGTCTTTATCAATTTCCAAACAGTGGATAAATTTGTTGGTTATGTTTCAGAAATTATAAACCATCAGTACCCTTTTTTTCAGGCTATTATAATTTTTACAGATGAAATTATATCCTTATTATCCCTGCAGTAGTAACATATGGATTTAACAAGGCTTTCAAACATAAAAGAATGTAAACTTCAAAATTAATAGGTGCTTATGGCTAATGACAGTCTGAATGATTTGAAGAAAAAATGTGTACAGAGTTTAGTTAAAACATGTATGAAAGTGAAACTCTCAGCAGAGTTCAGCCCTGCAACCAGAAGGTTTTACAGGAAGCAACTGGAAGCCCTCAGAGTGTGCCTACTGGCCTGGGAAAAGATATTTTCCCTCTGCCCTGGCAATTGTTGTAGGATTTCATTAATGTGCTTCTACCTTTACCTGGTGTCAGCAACTTACCCTTTTTTCAGCAATTCAGTGCTACCACCATTTCTGTGATCACAAAATCCTATATCCACTTGCTCCCAAACCCCTTTAAATGAAATTAAGAATAAAGCACAGAATTTTACTGGATTGTCTGTTGCAAGAAAAAACAATATCCCAGTTACTGTATGTGGTTCCGAGTGGTGAAAAGACACAGTAACATGACACTTTCTTACAAGAGCAAGAAAGAGCATTTATTGAAGGAAATCATGGATTTAAATAGTGTACATCGTGGAAAATAATTTACAGACAAGTCACTGGACAGAGCAGAAGACACCCCTTTAGAAACACACTCTGTGACTAGCGTCACGTGACACTGCAAGTGTTACAATCTTTGTTTTGGGTTTCTGTCCTTGAGAAGCCTGAGAGCCAGGCTCATCCAGCCTGGGAAAAATCCTGGTTGGATTGTCCTAAGCCTCAGACAGCTGGCCACATATCTCAATTTTCACTCCCATTATTTCGATCTTGCATAGGAGACGGGAGGAAGGTGGTGCCAAGGTCCTGCAACTTCAGTGGTGAGTCTGAGCAGGAGAGAAACCCTGCCTCCTTTTCCTCCAGTGAGTTACAAACCCATACTTCCCTAAGACTCCAATAAGTAAGATAAGCTTGGCACACTTCCCATTGGCATGTTGGTCTGGGGTTAGCTCAGCTGAGTTGAAATAAAGCCCTGTAGCTCTATTTAATAATGAAAAATGGTGTCTGTTATGTTTTAAAGACACTGTTTGTAATGCTTAATAATGGTAGTTCTATATATCTGCCAATGTGTGTGCGTCTGGAAGTGGACCTTATTTCAACTTCTGCTTTTTTACAGCTCTTGCAACTCTGTTATCATTTCCACTTGCAATACAGCCATTAAGACACGTTTTAAAAAACATCATGATCCTATACATTTAAATTTTTCAACAGTGTTAGTTCATTTCTTTGGAAACAGCAACACAGCTCTTTTTTTAAAAAAAAAAATCTTACCCAGTTTTTGAAAATATTTGCATTTTTCAAATAAGCAGGTTTCTGCAGCCACATTCTGGAAGTGTATGTGGGTTTTTGCAGTGTGTTTACAAATATCTCACCATATCCAGGGAGCTTTCATTATTTTATATTTGGCAAAATGGAATATGGAGAGAGAATTAGAGTTGTATTTAAAGCTGGAGTATCTTGCATAGGAGCGGGATATAGAGACTTCTAAAATATTTGCTGAGAACTGCAGTAGTTTCACGAATACAAGCCGCACGGAGTATAAGCCGCACTTCCGGTGCGTCGACAATGTTGATGTCTTTGTCAATAAATAAGCCGCACCCCGAATATTAGCCGCACTTTCGTTCGTAGCGAGAACCCATGCGCAGCTTTCACAAATTTGCCAATTAGTAACAGGATCGCGGCATAGTGGGGTTTACTGGCTCGGGGCGGGGCCAGGCAGGCTCGGCTCGCTCATGGCTGCCAACGGGGCCGGGTGGCCCAGCTCGGTGCTACGACTCGGCTGGGCCGGCCAGGCAGTGCTGCCGCCACCGGGTTCCCTGGTCAGCACTGCAGGCCCCTGCGCCACCGGGCTCCCCCACGCTGCTGGCCCCGGTTCTCCTGGGCTCCAGTGGACTGCTAGCCCCGCTTCTACTGGGCTTCTCCCTGCCGCCGGGCAGCCCCGCCCGCCAGGCTTCCTGCTTCTGCCATCCTCCCCTATGCAGTCGGGCTCCCGTGCACTGCCAGCCCCGCTTCTGCTGGGCTTCTCCCCGCCGCCGGCCAGCCCCGCCCGCCGGGCTTCCTGCTTCTGCTATCCTCCCCTATGCAGTCGGGCTCCCGTGCACTGCCAGCCCCGCTTCTGCTGGGCTCCCCCGCCCTGCTGGCCCGGGTTCTGCCGCCCCCCCTGCCCTGCCCTGTTGGCCCGGGCTCTGCCACCCCCCCTGCCCCGCCCTGCTGGCTCAGGCTCTGCCGCCCGCCCCCCGCACTGCTGGCCCCACCTCTGCCAGGCTTTCCCATCTCTGCTGGGGCCGGCCGGGCGCCAGCTTGGCTTGGGGCTGACGCGGGCTCTCACTTCCATGTTGGCAGCTTTTAGAATATTGTTCATATATTAGCCGCCCCCGAATATTGGCCGCACTTCCGGGTTACCACCAAAATTTTGGTCAAATTGCTGCGGCTTGTATTCGTGAAATTACTGTAATTGGAATATGTGCTGCTTCTATAGTTGCTTTGCATTAAGGCTCCGCCTTTGGAGAGGGAAAAATGATAAATATTTAGATAAAGGCTGAGAGAACTTTTTACTACCTGGAACTATTTCTGTTTTTTAAGAAGTGTAGCTTGGACATCTGCAAATGATGTCTCGTTTGCAAACCAAAAAGTGGATCAATAAAATAATAAGCACAAATGACTGAAGTTAAGATTTCTGTTGACAGATTGTGCATCTGAAGAAAACTTTATTAAGAAACTATGAAGGCCAGTCTTTATAGAACACAAAAAACAATATTTACCTCTAGGCTTCTCATGTTTGCACTAGCTTATTTTGTTTTCAATTAAAATAAAACTAAAATCCATAATATCATTTCAGATGAATGTTTTGAAGTTACAAGGAAATGGCAATAATTATTTTCAAAGGTTGTATGAAACAGCAGTGGGATACAAACTCAGTGATCAGTGCCCGTGATGAAAGCTGAACCAGCTGCTTTCCTTCAGCTTTCTCTTCATCTCATATTTTGGCCCCTGTGCACAGTTCACTACCACTGTGCAGCCTGCTTTTACGGATGTGCGAGGTGTTAGTCTTTTTGAAAATCTGATTCTCAGACTAAAGTGTGTTGCTTCTTCTGTAGTCCAAATATTTGAGTTCCCTGGGGGCAAACAGCAGAGAGCTTTGAAAAGAGCACAACTTTGTTCTGGGAAACTCCTTGGCCCTTTCACACCCCTGAAGGGAGAGGGTGCAGCAGGAAAATGTCTAAGCAATGCCTAATACATGTTTTCAGTGCCTCAGAATTACCAAAAATTTTATGTGTTGCTCCTCTAAAGACATTCACAGGATTGATTGCAATTGTTAGGTGTAGGATTTGTCTGCCAAATTTCAGTGGATGTATCTGAGCGAAGCTTCAGCTCCTGTGGTCATAAAGGGAAATCTGTGTGGTTATAGTTGAGGGAATATTCTAAAAATCCTATGTTTATACCTCAGTGTACCTAATCCCCACCCTCCTTGCACACATACCCTTGCCATTTTTTATTTTTCACACATAATAGGAATTACGAAATTCAGCACTTTTACAAAGTCACTGTCTGTTCTCTTTTGAAAAAATAAACAACATATTGTAACAGAGAAAGAGGAGTCAGAGGTTATGGATTAGAGGTTATGGATTCAGAGTTAATTTAGAATTTGGCACTTGGCTCAGATATGATTGGCAAGGAGATTTTCAAAAGGCTGCAACTGTAAAATGGAAATAAATGGAAAAGGATTATGTGAGTGGGAGATGGCTTTGAATCTATAATGCATGTCCCGAGACTGACTTGCTCATAAAAGAGCACTTGTTTAATGTGTCATAAAAATATTTAAGTCACATTGATCTTTTTATAAATATTTCATTTTTAAAGTTGGATTCTGGAGTAGTTAAAAATTAACTCCGTGTGCATATCCTTGCTATCATTATGAAGGATATAAAAAGGAACACCAGAAACTGGGTCTTTTCTCCCTTTCCAGTCTCACATTCTCGCAAGATTCTTTATGTTGTCTTTTGTGACCAAATCAATTATTTTAGTCCTTGCTGTATCATCTGTTCTGTTCTATAGTACTCCTCTGAGAGATGCTATGGATCTATTACATTAGGAAACAGTTTGGAGGCAGAGCGAGCTGCTGCCAAGAAGGCACTCATGTGTGAGAGTGAGACTGTGGGTGGGTGACTGAGATGTCCAAAAGGGGCACTTGTCTGTGTGCCTTCAACTACTTCTGTTCCAAATATGATGTATGTCTGTAAATAAAAAAGGATGTATTTTGAATATGCCCATGGTCTGCACGAATCTGCACATCTGCTACCACCTGGCAGCTCAAGTGACTCAAGGAGGGACAGTAGCTAAAAAAAGACACCTCTGAAGTATCATCTGTTTTTCTTTTTGTTATTTTCTTTAAATAAACACAGTCTCTTAATTTAGCTCAAGAATATTTTAGCTCACTGTTGCTGTTGGTACCATATAGAATGGCCTCTTGGGCTTTCAGAAGCCATTTAGTACTGACGGAGGAAGAGGGAGGAGTGTGCCTGGAGCTGCACTCAGCACATCTCACTGCACAGGCACCTGATTAATGGCCTTTTTGGATGCACAATGACCTGGTGCCTGAGTCTGCATTTTCTCCTTCTGGAACAGCAGGTGAAATACAAATGAACTTTGCAGGTGTCACTCCAGTGCATAAGACTTAGACACGTCCACCCCACCCCAGTTATGATTGTTTTGTGCTGTTCCTCACAGGCGAAATTTGTGCTTTTAAAATCCATGGGAAAGAAATGCCCTTCGAGGCTGTTGTGCTGAACAAGACATCTGGAGAAGGTCGGCTTCGAGCAAGGAGTCCCATTGACTGTGAGCTGCAGAAGGAATACACATTCATCATCCAGGCCTATGACTGTGGGTCAGGACCAGGCGGAACAAACTGGAAGAAATCGCACAAGTGGGTGAAAATGAGGAGAAATATTTTTTTTGCTTTGGCGTACATTTGCTCCACAGTCTATGTTATTGTCAGGTAGAAAGCAAACAAAACACAGATGAACCATTGTTGCAATATTTTTTCATTCCTTTTTCCTATTAGAAAATATATTCCTTTTCGTTTGTGTCAGTTAAAGCTTTAGACAGGACCCCTGTTCAAGTGGATAAATTCATCTCAGTTTTGTTTTCTATTTTCCATTCTTGCTTTCATGTTGAACACATCCAGGTCATAGAAGCTGGCTTTCAGTTGATATTTGCAATTTTAAAATAGGCTTTCTCTCTGTTCATCTCATTTCAAATGGTAAGAAGAAAGGAATCATCCCCTTTTTTTAGTATATGTATGTCATAAGCTCAGCAGTGTCACATTTGAACAGAGTTCAGTGTTTCTCTGAGAAAGTGAAGTCCTCTGAAGAGGAGTGTGTTGAAGGTGAGTAGGTGGTACTTTTTGCTGTGGAGCCAATTCCCTGAATAAGCTCAGGTGGCACAGTGCCTTTTTTCCCTTTGAATTCATGAAATTAAACTCCAGACCATTTGTCATTAAAGATGAATTTAACTCACATAGATGTGTAAGTGCTGTACAAGTACAGTAATTTCACGATTACAAGCCGCACGGACTATAAGCCGCATCTCCAAATGTTGGCAACATTTCGTTCTTTGTCCATAAATAAGCCACACCTGATTATAAGCCGCTCTGTCATTTGCAGCCAGGACCCGCATGCAACAAAGTTGTCAATTAGCAACAGAATCGCAGGACCGCAGGGTTTACTGGCTCAGTTTGGGCTGTGCGGGCTCAGCCTGCTTGGGGCTACCGATGGGGCTGGGTGGCCCAGCTCGGTGCTGCCGCTCGGCAGGGCCGCTCGGGGCTGGCTACCGCTGCCACCGGGCTCGGCTGCCCTGGCCCGGCGCTGCCCTGTGGTGGCAGGTGGGGACAGAGCCTGCCAGCACCCGCGGCAATGGCGGCAGGAGGGGAAGGAGCCTGCCTGCTCCTGTGGCGGCAGCGGCAGGAGGGGAAGGAGCCCCCCCGCTCTTGTAGTGGCAGGCGGGGGCGGGAGCCCCCCGCTTCCCCCACGGGTTGTGGGGATGGCAGCACGCAGCCCCCGCTTCCCCCTCGAGCCGCAGGGATGGCAGCACGGAGCCCCCGCCTCCCTCCCCCTCCCCCGTGCTGCCGGCACAGAGTCCCCCGCCTCTCCCCTGGGCTGCGCTGCCTGAAGGAGGGAGCTCCCTGCCTCCCCACCAAGCCATGGGGATGTCAGCACAGAGCCCCCCGCCTCTCCCCTGAACTGCACTGCCTGAAGGAGGGAGCTCCCCGCCTCCCTCCCCCCCACGCTACTGGCACTGAGCCAGCCTCACCCACCGCGCAATACCAATTTGTAACAATCGCGAAATCCTGGGTTTTACTGGCAGGTGCTTGGCTTGGCACCCTGGCTGGCACTTCCGGGGTTGGAAATTTCAGAAAATTTTTCACATATCAACCGCTCCTGAGTGTAAGCCGCATTTCCGGGGTGGAAGCAAAATTTTAGTCAAAATGGTGTGGCTTATAATCGTGAGATTACTGTAGTTAGTTTTGCTGAGAGCCATTATAATAAATTACTTATAGTAATCATTCTTCCTTTTGCTCATCCAGGACACACAACAATTAAAAATTTAATTAGGTCTATATTGCATGCTGAAGTTTTCAGGATATTTAAAAAGAATATAATTTTAGGAGGAAGCCTACAAGAGCAGATAACCATCAAATCGCAGAAACAGGTTTTACTTCACAATATCAAATTCTATTATGTTTCCCCCGTCTCACGTCAGTAACAATCTGGTAGAAATCCAGTTGTGGAAAGTTTTGGTCTAATCTTGACTAAATTAAATCTGGCCCACTGCCACCAGACTTTGTCTAATATCACACACTCAACCACGCTGCCTGCGATCCCAGCTGTTACTGAGGCTCTGCCATTGCTCCAGAACATCCCTTCTGTGTCCCTCTGTCCTCTGCCTATCAAACCAGAAAGTAAATCCTTCCAAAGCAAGGTCTTCAGGGTTTGCTCACTAAATACCAAAGGCTACATGTGGTGGGCTACATGTACAGGGTTCTACTAATTGAAGGATTAGATAATTATCATCAGCAGATGGTGAGAGCCTTACTTAATATGGAAGAATGTTTGTAAACTCGCCATTTTTAGGTAGTGGATATGGAATACTACTGTGATTTTTTTCCTCTTTGCTTATTTTACCCTGTAGTGATATCACTGACTTTCTGCTGGGGTTCGTTTTTAGAGGCTGATCTTAACAGGGAGCACCATGAAACCCTCTCCCTACAAGCCATGGCAATAGACTTTTACCTACTGCCACATTAAGATACTAAACTGGGCAAATTAAACGTAAAAATTCAGTAATATCTCATTTTAATAGGTGCTTACGTAGTTCTCTAGATACGTTTTGTTAGTCTTTTCAAGTGTTTTGAAAAGAAACTGTTGGTGAGGTGTCACAATAAATTATTTTTTCTCTTTGATATTTTCTTTGCCTATTTTAGGGCAGTAGTCCATATCCAGGTGAAGGATGTCAATGAGTTCTCCCCAGCATTCAAGGAGAGCATGTACAAGGCCTCAGTGACAGAGGGGAAGATCTATGACAGCATCCTGCAGGTGGAAGCCACAGACGAGGACTGCTCCCCCCAGTACAGCCAGATCTGCAACTATGAGATTGTCACCACAGATGTGCCCTTTGCCATTGACAGGAATGGTGAGTGCTGCCACAGTAGGGCTGTCTGCAGGGCTGGCAGTGCCTGGGGCACAACCTGATCACCTGGCTGGGGAGGGGACTCCAGAGAGAAATCCTGTTCTCATCTCTGAGAATGGAGGAATCCTCACACTGAGCAATTCCATCCTTTTTGTGTAATGCTGGGGCAGAAAGTGACACAGTAATCTCCTGTGGAACTTTAATCATCAGATTTAGGTAAGCAGCATGATTCTTGGTCACTCAGTCCATTCTTCTAGTTGTCTCAGATCCCATTTCCCAGCCAAGTGATGGCATTTCCCAGGGCAGGATGCATTTCCCAATGCAGGGCTTATTCACTTGATTACAGCTACTCCCATGAAGCAGAGCCTGAAGATGCAATATTTGGCATATGCTTATTGATTTTCAAAACTTTCAGGATTACAGGTCCACAGACTTGCCCAGTTGTGGTGCTTCCTGAAGTGGATCCATTATTCTGCAGCATAGAAAAAAATGTACTTTGGAGAATTAGTACCATTTCTTAAGTTTTTGTTGGTTTGTTGTAGTTGTTTTTTTCTGAGGTATATATTTTATATTTTAGGGAAAATAATAAACCATATAAGGTTTTCCATATGCAACAAACCTTGGTGGCCCTGTATGTCAGTTTCCTGGAACTGCAAAGAACATGGAACTGAGTTTGGGAATGGCGGCTGAGCTGCATGAAAAGTGTGTGGAAGGTCCTTCCTCCCATTCTGTGCTTGCTTCAGACAATAAAAAGTAGTTTCCCCAGAAGAAATTGTCTGCATACAAAGCATTGCTCTTATTTCTCTCTCCTAGCAAAAGCATTTAATCCATGTTGCTTGTAGGAGAGTAAGTACAGTTTGGAAGTCAAATCTGGTTTTTGGCCAAATTGTAAATTGAAAGCATGCATGGAGTTACTGTTTTCTCTGAGCAGTCATTTTCATGTTGGGATGTTTTATAAAAACTCTTTACCCCGTTAAAAATTTTTTAATCTGTATTTGTGCAGTTCTTGCACAATGCACAGATGAGCATCAGAAGACAACCTGTTACATCAATAAATTGTAACAACTTTGGGGAAAAATCCGTCTTGTTATGACACACTGGGAAGCAAGTGTATGGTATAGGAAGTGCAGTTGTGAGGAATATGTTTGTGTTTGAATAAATGAGGGTAACTGGCACAGTAATCCTGAGGATTCTTGGGAATCCAGACAACTGCACAAAGGATTTTTTTCTGCAAGTGGGCATTTGGAAGGAGATATTTGGAAGCAATTCCCTAGAAGCTTTTCCTCTCCATAAGGTTTTTTTTTTTTTTTTTAAACTGGGAGATTTCCCCTATTGTCATGTAAGAAAGTTCTCCATGTCTCTGAATCCATTTTTCCCCAAGATTCCACGTGACTTGTCTATGTGTAGGTACTTAGAGATTGTCTTGTAATTTCCTGTGGGGTTCATGGCAGATATAAGGGACAGAGGAAACCCTGGAATTGGTGTGATACACAGCAGTCATTTCTACTGCTTATGCCTTTTCAGTTCCTATCACACACAGCAGATGCCTCAGGAGTGCTCATGCCTTTTTACAGTCAAAGACATGATCAAAAGCATGGGAAATGTCAGGAGTCTTTGGTTACATCTTTGTCCTCATGTGCCTGGGACCTGCTTTTCAGCAAAGGCAATGAGAAAATAATTTATTTAAATGTGACTTTAAAGCCTGCAGTGAATAATTGGTATGAGGTTGTAATACTTGTAGATTCTTGGTCATGAATTCAATTAATATTTTTGATCTATTTGTTCACTAAAAGAACAGTGCTGCCACAACCAACAGTAATTGCAGTCTAATTTGCAATTTTTTAAGATAATGGTAATTGCTTAAACCCACTGGGATTAGAGACAGAGTTAGAATAGATGGCTATACTTTTATTTTGTGACAGAAATATGTTGCTTAGTTCCAACACATTTCACTGCTGAAACAGTGAGACACTGCTGTCTCTCTGTGGCAGCTGATATAAACTTTCTCTGGTGCAAATTCTTTGGAAGCATGCCCATTTTAGTTCCCTGTAGGGTGGTTAAATAGATGCATGAGATGCCTGGGACTGTCTGGTAATACTGAGCTAATTAGGATTTTGTTAACAGGTTTTTTTAGCCATTGTGAAATACAAATATAGGTTCTTGTGTCTTCTGCAGGTTATGATTTTTTATGCATTTCAGTCACCTATGTGTGGAGTTTTATTGCTCAGAAAGAGGATAACCAGATACCTTAAAATCAAATCTATATATTGCAGGAGGCCCCAAAAGATGGAGGTGGAGGTGAATTGTGAGGAAAACATGCCATCATCTGCCCCTTATGGTGGATTCTTTTCATGACCAACATATGAAAATAACCCCAAATATAAGTCTGTAAAAAGATGAAGCTATTCCATCAGCTCTTTTTCTTGTGACAAGTCACTGTCTTGTTAGGTAAAAGCTATTTCTTGTCCCTAGATCCATGCATGGAGTATTTTTTTTTGCCTTGAAAAATTATAATACACATTGAGGAAGGTTTGCAGAGAGGCAGAGAGAGCCCTGAATTCTGTATTGGTGCACAGGTTGCCTCATCCCTGCTCCATGTGAGGTAGGAGTGGGTAGACAAAGGAAGGAGCATCAGCTTGGGGTATTTCCTACAGGTCCTTGTAACTTAGGCACTTTGGGAAGGTAATATAAAACATTTCAGTCACTTTTGGCAACCCTGGTCCTTGATATGTGATTTCCTTGTGGATAAAATTACTTTGTGTTCTGAAACTATAGCACTAATAAAATTCACTCTTGTATAGGATGAGCCCAACTTGGAGGGTAATGAGCTCTGAGTCATAAAATACAGTCATGTAAAGGCAGAGGACAAATTTATGCTTTGCTGTGCAAAGGACTGTGATTAAAGGTATAAGGTGTAATATGCTTTAAAGTAGTATTGCATGCAGATTAGTCTCATTTTCTCCTTAGCAGAGAATCCAAGTCAAGTCAGTTACTGCAGCAATATTGTGTAGGCTTTTTTCAGGTGACAGAAAAATTAAACCACAATGCACAGATCTCTCTGAATGCCAGCAAAACACATTTCTATTCACATGTCTTGTGCTTTATTTGTCAGGGATTATGGTCAGATAGTCTGGGAACTCAAGTATAGATACAAATTCATTCACAGCTCTGACCCAGTCTCACCTCAAAAATGGGGATGACTCTTATTTGCCACTGCTCTGGGGAGCATTTCACAAATACATGTTCAGTGTGAAGATGAGATGGACCCATCCAGTCCATACAGGTTTTATAAGGTTAAAAATCCTAGACAGGATAGGACCTCAGAGGATCCCCCTTTACAACACCAGAGCTGTGGTAAGAGCTGTGCAAACTTCATATTGCCAGAAAAGTAAAGGCAAACTTCATAGCTGAGCATCTGCTTTTGATATTTATATATTTATTAAATGACAGATTCTTTCCATTATAATTTAAAAATGAAACTTTTAGACAAGATGTGGAATTTAGGAGGAAATCAGTCAAGTCTTTCCCCATTCTTGTGACTGCACCAAAGGCCAAAGAGCCAGAAAAGAAGGATTTCTATACCCAGCTGTCCCTAAAACTCACCTTGAAGAAACAGAGGTGTAAATATATGTGTCCTCAGGAAGGACTTTTTATATTCATGTAGTCCCTGATCTGCCTTTTGTTGTTAGAAAATTGGTTATAGCTCTGGGTATTTTCAGCAAAAGGCAGATATGCAGGAAGACTGAAAAAAAAAATGTATGGCCTAATTTTGAATTGCTTAGAAATGTACTTACTTCTCCCATTAAAATTTTCTCTTTTTAATGTTATTAATTACAGTAATTTCACTATTATAGGCCACACTGAATATAAGCCGCACTTCTGGATGTCAGCAACTTTTCGTTCTTTGTCCATATATAAGCCGCACCTGATTATAAGCCGCACATTACAATACAGAGTGTGATAAAAGGTATCTATTCTATCACCATCTGTTGAGGGTGGGGACAGTGATCCTTATCTCAACGGCAGATATTCTGCTAATGGGCCATCCATTGAAACCAGGCAGGGCATTCTTCTTTATCTTTTCACACCCCATCCTTCCTCTAGCGAGTCATTTTCTGCTAATGGTCATTGAGTCCCACTGTGTGACTGATAAAATTACTGCATCCCATTGGAAGTTGCTCCAGCCAGGGGCAAGAGCCCAACATTTCTTACCAAGATAAAAACAGAGGCTTTGGGACACTAAGGGAGCCCCTTTCTCCACTGGACTCCAGAGGAAAACCGGATTTCTCCACATCACCACTGGACCTCCGGAGGGAAACTGCACCTTCTACAAGAGCACTGCTCCAACTGAATCACATCTGTCACTGCAGGACGATGCAGCCACCATTTAATGGGACTGCTACCAGCACCCTGCCTGAAGGGTGTCAGGTTGTACTCTGACTTTGTCAGGGTTTGGAGCTTGTTGCTTTGTAGTACTGTATTTCTATTTTAATTTCCCTGGAAAAGAACTGTTATTCCTAATTCCCATATTTTTGCCTGAAAGCCCCTTGATTTCAAAATTATAATAATTTGGAGGGAGGGTGTTTACATTCTCCATTTTAGAGAGAAGTTCCTGCCTTTCTCAGCAGACACCTGTCCTCCAAACTAAAACAGCAACTTTTTGTTCTTTGTCCGTATATAAGCCGCACCTGATTATAAGCGGCACTTTGGGTTCGTACCAAAATTTTAGTCAAAATGGTGCGGCTTATAATCGTGAAATTACTGTACTTTTTTGTCTATGAGTGAGATGTAAACAGAAACTTTCAGACTACCATCTCTAAAACTTAAATTAGTCTGTGTTTATAGTGTTTCCCTTCTATGTCTTCTTTTTAATAGTATTGATGAAATTATAAAAACCCAAAGAATCATAAAGCATGAGAGAAAAAAATATTAGGAAATCAATAAGTGATGGGGTAACATCTCCAAGTCATGCAAATGACCTTTCAGAGTAAGACCTAAGAGTCAGAATCTTTGTAGTCCAAATCTGAAATGGCCATAATGAAATACAGATCTTGGAAGACAGATTTAATAAAATGTAAATACCTTGTAATGATTTATAAATCTTGTAGGACAGTTCATACATCACAGAAATTCTAGCAGTCTGCTAATGAAAATTTGTACAATTTTGGTTTCTTGAGAATTATCTTTGCTGATCACAGACTAACATAATACCAAGGAGAACCAAATAGGGAAATATAAGGATTTGTGTAAGAAATAATATAATGCAGAAAGAACAGAAGAATCGAGCAGATATAAAATCAGTAACTAGATATATACAGTGGCAGTTTTTCATTAAATACCCTTAGGCAGCCACTACTCAGGTAACTCAAGATAGTAACATGGGTGATTAGATTGTTTTATCAATCACTAACGCAAAAGCCAATGAAAACAGTTGGTATGGTTGCTGCAGTTCTTGTGGGGAGGAACGAGCTGTGCCCGTGGCAGGCCTGAAAATGCCTGACAAGATGAGGAACCCCAGAGAGAGAACTCCAGAGTGTGCAGGACACTGCCCTGCTTCCAAATCAGCCTTCAGCAACTTGTTCCATTTCTCCTTTCAAGACATAAAAGTATGAGAAGCATTTGTCCCCCTCTTTGCCCTGCTCACAAAGGGAGTGAGAGAGACTCAGAGTCAGCAGTAAATGGGTATTGGGCCTGACTTACAGCTGCAGATGCAAGGGTCTATTTAAGCTACAAGTTTTGAACCTGTAGGTGGTGGTAAATGCAAACAGCAACCTTTCTTCAGGCCTGACCTGGAAAGTTTTGCATCCATTTCAATTAAACTCCTAAAGTTGGCTTTAATGTAATAGTAGTAGTAGTAAGAAAAGTGATGGGTTCTGACAAGATAAGGAGTGTGCAGCAGGGAGACACCTGCTAAAAATCTTCACTTGTCAAATCAATGGAGTGAAAGACTTCTTTTAAGAAGCTGCATTTGTCTGCTTTTTCCTGTATCTCACTCATTTAAGTGAAAAGGAAAAAAAAAAAAGAACAAGCCCAAATGCCCAAACCAAACCTAACATTTTGTGCCTAGCAAAAGAGACTTTGGCCAGCACCTCTGGGGATCAGTTCACTGCATTTAACTAAATTCCAGGATATGGAAGCTGCCTATTTCAAATTTAGCCCAAACAACTGGATTTTGCTGATCCTGGCTTGAGAGCAGTTGTTATGTGTAGCGCTGCTGCAGAGTAAGTTTGTTCCTTGAATTCTAGAACAAAAATCCTCATTTAAAGAGGATTTGGTAAAAACAAGCAGCCCTGAGCAAAAGCATGATATTACAGTAATTTCACAATTATAAGCCTCATCATTTTGACTAAAATTTTGCTCCCGAACCGGAAGTGCGGCTTACATTCAGGAGCGGCTTATATATAAACAATTTTTGGAAATTTCCCAACCCGGAAGTCCAAACCCGCAGCAGCCCCGAGCCGAGCCGGAGCCTGCCCGGCCCCGGGCGGCAGGGCAGTGGCAGCCCAGCAGCAGCACTGTCCGGCACCGGGAGGCACGGCGGCGGAAGCGGCAGGGCACCCCGCACCCCTGCTTCCTGGTGGCAGTGGCCGTGCACGCCCCTCTCCCTCTTCCCGGCAGCACTGGCCAGGCACGTCACTCCCCTGCTTTCCGGCGGCAGCAGCCGGGCACGCCGCTCCCTTGCTTCCTGGTGGCAGAGGCAAGCGGGGCTAGGACCACTCCCTGGCAGTCGCCCCAAGCAGGGCCAAGCCAGTAAACCTCATGATCACGTGATTCTGTTACTAATTGGAGACTTTGTGAAAGTTGCATGTGGATCCTCGCTGCGAACGAAAGTGCGGCTAATAATCCGGTGCAGCTTATATATGGACAAAGACTTAAACATTGCTGACACCTGGAGCTGCAGCTTATAATCAGATGTGGCTTGTAATCGTGAAATTACTGTAATTAAAAAGGAAGAAGTTTCAACTTGTGTAAAAATTAAATTTCAGTGGAAATTAAAATGCTAATAGAACACACATATATTTTGCATGGTGCTCTCCCTGTACTCTGGGAGTTATTCAGAGAAAGATCTTCCCTTTCCTTCTGAAAGTTCTGATGTCTTTGTTCCCAAAGCAAGTAATTCGTCACCTTTATATGTATGTCAGGTTCAGTAGATAAACCCCATTGTTGCTGGGTTTTATTTTCCATGTAATAGCTCTGTGCTGCCCTATCAAACACTGTTAAGAATTGTAATGCAGGAGGTGATTCTGGGGTTGCTCCTATTTTTAAAATGTCTCTCATCTACAGAGTAATAGCTTTTGGGAAACCAGGAAGATACTTTGGTTCAGCAGTGGATCTCAGGAATGTGGCTGTTAAAGCCATGTATTGTGGCAAATGTGGAAAAGGAGTGTGCACCTACTCGTAGCACATATGTGACGATGTACCTGCTAATTACAGTAACTTCATGACTATAAGGTGCACCGGCTTATAAAGCGCACCTCCAGGAGTGAGCAAATTTCGGAACTTTGTACATTATATAAGGCGCACCGGACTATAAGGTGCACTTTTTTTTTTTTCAAGTGAGGAGCCACACCGCATGCAACAAAGTAATGAATTAGTAATGGAATCCCACAACAGTGGAGTTTACAGGCAAGGCGCTCAATTTGGAAACATTTTTCACAGATCGGCATAGCCTTTAAATGCAGCCCCAGGCGCCCTCCCTGTGTCACGAGCCCTGGCACTCCCGCCCGCCCCCAGTGCCCACTGGCATGGCTCAGCACAGCCATGGGACTGCCTACCCCTCATGACTCTGTGCTGCCCCAGTGCTGTTCCCCCTCGTGGCGCCGCGGTGCCACCTCCCCCTTGCAGCTCAGCGCTGCCACCGGGCTGCCTGTTCCCCACAGCTCGGCACTGCTGCCGTGCCGTTCCCCCTCACAGCTCTGTGATGCCACCGTGCCGCCTGTCCCCTGCAACTTGGTGCTGCTGCCATGCCATTCGCCCTCGCGGCTCTGCACTGCCTCCGTGCCGTCCCCCTCACGGCTCCGTGGTGCCGCCTGTCACCTGCAGCTCGGCGCTGCCACCGTGCCGTTCCCCCTCGGGGCTCCACGGTGCCGCCGTGCTGCCTGTCCCCCACGGCTCAGCACTGCCACAATGCCTTTCCCCCTCACGGCTCCGCGGTGCTTCCTGTCCCCTGCGGCCACAGTTTCTGTGGCTTGGGGCAGTCACGGCTCGCACTTCCGGGTTGGCAAATTTCTGAACTTTGTCCACATATAAGCCGCACTTCTGGGTTTGGACCAAACTTTTAGTCAAAAGGGTGCAGCTTATAGTCATGAAATTACTGTACTTTTACCATCTTACTACAGAAAGTGTTGTTGAGCAGATGTTTCTTCATATAGCCATGCCCACAGCATATCCCTCCCATCTTATATTTGCCTACAAGCTTCTTATTTCTCTGCTGCATTGAAAGAAAATCCTTTCTATTCTTCAGAACTGTCCTGCCTATGCATGTCCTGTGTGCTTCCAAGAGCTCTAAGTCACAAGGTACTTGTTGAACCAGGACCCAAATGTTGCAGTCTGTGGATGTTTAGCCAAGAATGAATCTCTGAATGTTTTCTTGTGCTGAACCTCTAGGTAACATCAGGAACACTGAGAAACTCAGCTATGATAAACAGCACCAGTATGACATAATGGTGACAGCTTTTGACTGTGGGCAGAAACATGCAACGGAAGATGTCTTGGTACGAGTTAATGTCAAACCTGTGTGCAAACCAGGCTGGCAAGGTAAGGTTGAATAGCTTTTCTGTTTTCATTTTTCTTTAAATCTCTTGTCTGTTGTATTTTCCCTCTACCTCACAGTAAGGAAAGTAGGGTGTTTATTGCACTGGTGTGGAAAACTGCTGCTATTTCTTCTGCCTCATTTCAAGTCTGCTAACAAAGTGGATGATAATCCCATGTTTGCATCTATTTGCCATGCTTCTTCTCTAGGCAGCACAAAGAGGAGACCAGACAAAAAGAAGTAAGACAAATTTCTACTCTAATAAGTTATCTTTTGAGTCAGTCTGAGTATCCCTGAAGGCTAAAAAATGCTGCTGGTTTGCCTACTATTCCTTAAAAGAACATTTTTGAAGCCACCATGGCAAGGTACTCCTGCCATGTGAGCTGGAGTTGTTCAGGTTATCTTGTTACAGATTCAGGATTGGCTTCTGTGGCATGCATTTCACTCATTAGGAGTGAAAAGTGTCTTTAAAGCTGATTCCTGTCTTGAGAAATCATTTGGATTTTCTAAAAAGGCTGTAAGGACCTATACCCTGTCTGGAATGGAGAAAACCCCAGCTGACAAAGTCCAGGGAAGATAGATATGCCACTAATTATTAGGAATTAAGATGGAAATGAGGGCTGGATTACAGACAAACCGATTGGATGTGACCACGTTATGCAGGTTAACTTGACCTTCATAACTGTGATTTTTAAACATGATTGAGGAGGAAAAAAATCCATTTGGCTGTTGTACTTAAAGGTAAATTTACAGGTTGACATTTAAAAGAAAAAACAGTTTTCTTTGTAAAATGAGAAGCTCTGGTCTAGAGGAGCTAGTAGTGAAATATTTGCAATAGCAGGATTCCATTTCCACAGCCCTTACTTGAAGTAGAGCCACATTTCAGTTTTTCAGGATGTAGTAGTACCCAAGTACTTTAAAGAACATTTTTGTTGAAAAAAATACAATACCCATGAACTATTTCCACATTTTCTAGCTGATCCTACTGTTCAAATTATTTGTTCTATGAAACAAATTATGGGTTTTTTATATTGGAAAAATGTTCTGTTTCCATTTTATTGCGTAATCTCAGATAAATCAATATCCCCAAGATAGCTTGGGATTTGTATTAAGATGGGTGCAATTAATGAATATTTTTTGTCTATATTTTTATTTAGGTATTTTATTGATTGGATACGTTTTGCAAAGGTGGTAGTGGTGTATTTCTGTTGCCCTGCTATTATTTCACAGTTATGTGGTTGTTATGGTTATTACTGGTTCCATCAGGTGAGTCTAGACACCAGGCAGCCAATAAAAGGAAAAGTAACAACCTCAAACAGATTTGGTTGGAGTTTGGGGTTTTTTTTAATGCTTTGTTCACATTACTTGTACCTTTCCATGTGTCACCTACATGACTCTTCACCTCCCTGGCACATCCCCAAGTCAAGGAGCACAAAGTGCGAGGGGATGTCTCCTGCTCAAGGGTGGAAGGTCTTTAAATAAATAATTGGGTAGATAGGGCTTCATTCCTTAATTATCATTAATTTATTAATTGTAATTTGAAAATGAGCTGCAACATAATACTTCCAGAAATTTATACATTTATCTTAATGAGATTTTTTATGCCTATTTATTTTTAAAGGTGGAGAAATTCAGGTAGGTGATGTTGTTTGCCAGTTTCAGCCAGTATCTGTAAAAATCACATGTTTCTTGGGAAAAAATAAGATCAAATAAGCAAAACTTTCCAAGAGAATTTCTAATAGTTAAAGAGGAAATCTGGAGAGTAGAAATGAAAGGCATTTATGATGTTCTTTCTTGCCTGTGTCTCTTGCTCTGTGACCTCCCCACAAAGGGGCAGCCAGCAGGTTTGCTCCATCTTCTTTGAAATAATGCTATATTTGTAAAGATTGTATTACTATAGGAAGTAAAATAATGGGAGATTTTTGATAGAAAAGAGGAATATGGTGAGTCTTTGGTTAAAATAGAAATGCTGCTGAAACATGTATAGTAATTTCACGATTATAAGCCGCACCTGATTATAAGCCGCACATTACAATACAGGGTGTGATAAAAGGTATCTATTCTATCACCACCTGTTGAGGGTGGGGACAGTGATCCTTATCTCCATGGGAGATACTCTGCTAATGGGTCACCATTGAAACCGGATGGGGCATTGTTCTTTATCTTTTCACAACCCATCCTTCCTCCAGGGAGTCATTTTCTGCTAATGGCCATTGAGTCCCACTGTGTGACTGATAAAATTACTGCATCCCATTGGAAGTTGCTCCAGCCAGGGGGAAGGGCCCAAAATTTCTTACCAAGATAAAAACAGAGGTTTTGGGACACTAAGGCAGCCCCTTTCTCCACTGGACTCCAGAGGAGAACCGGATTTCTCCACATCACCACTGGACCTCCGGAGGGAAACTGCACCTTCTGCAGGAGCACTGCTCCAACTGAATCACATCTGTCACTGCAGGAGGATGCAGCCACCATTTAATGGGACTGCTACCAACATCCTGCCTGAAGGGTGTCAGGTTGTACTCTGACTTTGTCAGGGTTTGGAGCTTGTTGCTTTGTAGTACTGTATTTCTATTTTAATTTCCCTGGAAAAGAACTGTTATTCCTAATTTCCATATTTTTGCCTGAAAGCCCCTTGATTTCCAAATTATAATAATTTGGAGGGAGGGGGTTTATATTCTCCATTTCAAAGAGAAGTTCCTGCCTTTCTCAGCAGACACCTGTCCTCCAAACTAAAACAGCAACATTTTGTTCTTTGTCCATATATAAGCCGTACCAGATTATAAACCGCACTTTGGGTTTGGACCAAAATTTTAGTCAAAATGGTGCTGCTTATAATCGTGAAATTACGGTAACTTTTTCCTTGTTCTTCAGTGTTATCCTGAACAAATAAATACTTGGATTTTCAATTTATGGCATTGGCACTTAGTTCCTAAAAGTTAATGGCTTTAGCAATTTGAAATATTGTACAGTTGTTTATGCACCTATCATGAATAGAGACTGGAGTAGTCTAATGCAAATTCAGTATTAAAAATTTTAATGTAGATGCCATTCATATAACCTTTACTGTGTTGGTCTGGGACAGGGAAAAAAACAGGCTTATGTAAAACAATTCAGAATTATTCCTGTTTCTTGAGGCTGACAGCATGTGACTGATGTGTGGCAGAACAAATAAGGCTCCGCAAGCCAAGGTACTTTCCTTTAATCAATATTCCCTTGAGCTAACAGCACTGAAATCTTCATCAAATCCAGGAACTTCTTCCCTGCTCTCTGATGATGGACATTAATACACCAGCAGCCAGATCCCCATAGACATTTTCAGCAAAAAACCCCCTCTTTATTCTACTTTAGAAAAAAACTTGACCCAAGTTGACATCTGCTTTCTGACCAGACCACTCTGGAGTGTTTTTTGTATTCTGAGTAAGCTAAAAATGTAAGTCAATGAGCTGAATTAATTCCTAATCAGTTCTTTTAATTGGAAATTCTCATTAATGAGTTTTGTCAAGTGATTTCGAGAGCCATGCTACAAAATCTCTTAATGCCAGCTGTGTTTTCATATCCATGATTTCCAAACAGTGGAGTAACCGTGTCCTGCCAGATAGGACACCATTTCTGCATTACCAAGAAAAGCTGGATGATGGCAGTACTCCTGACATCATAAAGGCTTGATCTGCAGTCAAAGATACTTTGATTTTTGGTTTAAAGCATTTTTTAAACAGTTATGGGGTTTCCATTCCAAGCAAAAACCTGTTATCTTCAACACCTTCCGCAGGTTTTGTCTGTCCTTCCAGGGCTCTGCCTGGTTTCAGTTCTGTGGACACAAAGCTCACTCTGCACTTCTTCCTGGGCATTCACTTGCAGTGGATTCCTTTCACTGCAGTTGTTTTAATGTCACAAATACTGATTTCTGTAAAGTTACATCTTCCTTATTCAAAGTACGGTGGCACCCTAGTACTAAATACTCATAAAATATTCATTAAATAGCATGAGGTGAAGTAAGACAAAATCCTGCAATCTAGACCAGGTTTCCTTTGGCTCATTTATGGTATTGTAATCTTTTGTCACATTTCTGTTACTTTCAGGAACAGTTTTCATGAAACGGTTGCTGTAGCCCCACAGCGGGATAACAAAGGGAAATGAAATATAACCCAATGTGCTGAAAGATGCAAGATAGCAGAAAATTGAAAACAAATATTCCTGTACCAAGCTCTCTGGTGAGCAATGTACTGTGTGGGGAGAAGAGTTTACCCTCAAAAAAAGCAAGGGCAGAATCACGGACATTAAAATTTGAAAAATGTCAGAGGTCTCCTCAATTATTTACAATTAAACCACACAGTTTTGCTCCCTAAAATCCAGTTTTTTTCAGACAGAAAATAGGTATTAGAAGAAAAAAACTTCTCTAAAGCAACTCACTGAATACCCTGGAAAAGTGTCAGAGAGCTTACAACAAGGAATGCTGGCTGTGCTTCCTGAGGAGATGAGTGTGGAGCAAAGACAGCAGTCCAAAACTCAAAAGTCACATAGTTTTCCCTCATGAAAGGAGACTTTTTCCAAATTTCATATGGTCCTGTGTAGGCAATGGTGACTAACCTGCAGTTGAACAGACAGTTAGGACTCTGAATAGAAAACAGGATTTCACAGCATCCAGCCTCAAGTGTTCTACCAATCTGAAAAGATTTCTTGCATTTGTCTTCCAAGGTCTGTGAACCCTTGTACCAACACCCAACTACCCAAGAAAAATAATAAAGTTGAAGTTCTTCCAAAATTCATCTTAAAAGAGACATTTCTGAAAAATTCAATTACTTTTACATAGTGTTGGCTTAAAAATGGTTTCAAAATAAAAACCTCTCTTTGTTTATTCACCTAATAGATTATAAATAATATTTAATAAAGATGGTCAATATGTCAAAGATAGTGCATATCATTTTTTTTCTCACTAAGGTGACCTGGGCCCTTGCTACTGCCTAAAGGCGCATTCCTACCACCTCTCTAAGGTTGAATAGTCATTCAGAGGCCACATGTAGTCAGAGCAGCTTGTTCTTCCTGCTGAAGTAAAATCCTTCTTTTGTACAGAAAAGGGCAGGACCTTCCATTTCAGTAGCAGAGTGATCTCACATCACTTCTAAGTCAACATTTCTCAGAGATGTTCTTTGCAGTAGCTGCTGAGTGACTTCAGAATGGTTGTCGTGGGGGCTTTCTAGTAAGATCCAATTACTGAGGAAACCAAAACCATATTGGCTTTCATCCTGCCAATGATTCTAACAAGGAGGAATATGATTACTAAGGCAATTGATTATTTGGAGGAGACTGGTCAAGTGCAGAAACCTTGCTGATGAGGATAATATTCTCAGTCTTCTGAAACAATTTTAAAGGGCCAAGTATTTTCTGCACTAAACATAAATCAATTTGTATTACTCTTGTGTACACACCTAGCAGCTTAAAACACCATCCTTGTGTTGTCTTAGCTGTAAGATATTCACCCATATTTTTATAAATTAAGTTTATTGTGAAGCAGGGAGTCTTTATGTCAGTCTAGGCTTGGCACTGCTGTGCATGCATTAGCCACACATCCTTCAACCAGGGTAATCAGGATGAAATACTTACATTCAGCTGTTAACTTGAATGGCACTGTTTCAGTAAAATATCCACTCCAAATAACCATTCCAGACATTTGACAGTTAACTGAACTCCAGAGTACAACTGAGTTTTGAGCTTAAAATTTACATAAGTTCATACTTTGTTTTTTTCTTGTATCTATGTTGTTTTTACTTTGCTTTAACTACCAGACATATTCAGAGAAAGCAGTCATACCTGTTCCAATCTAATTTTTCAGAAATGCTCTCTTTAGTAAATTCTGTACCTGCATTATAGCTAAATACATCTTCCCTGAGCACTCCAGGTCCTTTCATGTTTCTTTTTACCATGGTCTCTTATTGACAACAGTGCTTTATATATTCCAAGACTGCCTTGGTTTTGCCTGGCTGTGTCAGACTGGTGGCCCGTGGAAATGCTGTTCTTGTCTAAATGGAATCAGCTATTTTTCCATTTGTCATTTTTCACTAATTTCACAGCAGTTTGCTGAAGTTCCTGAGCACTTTGTGTCATTACTAAGCGCTATTTCTGTAACACCAGTTCTCAAGATCATCTTATTCTGTGCTTAGGATATCCTCTTTCTAGATTGACTTCTAGTGTGGCACTGCCTTCCTTTCCCTTAACTGGAAGCAGTAACTAACATGGTCCTGCTCTTTTGCCAGGACTGCAAATGGAAATACCAAATAACATTCCCAAGGCAGACTCACAGGCATCACTACCAGCTAGTTCCCCGTGTACCATGAATTTCACATTTGCAGAGTACCCTGTTACTGCCCTCTCTGCAGGCTGTTCTCCTTATCTGTGAGGACTGAAATACTGAAGTCAGTATTTTCCATCTTAAATGAAACAAAACCCCCATTAATTTTAGACCTGTTTAACTAAATTTTTATTTCCATATAATTCTGTGGAAGATAACTCCTTTGTTCACATTTCTGCATTTTCAACTACAAAAATAGTCTTTTCTTTTTTGAATTTTCACTGCAAGATCTTCCTGAGCTTTATTGGGTGAATTATAATTTCACTGAGAAATTTCTTATCTCCGAGATGCAGGTGACAACATCATTCCCTTAACATTTAATCTACCCAAAAGTTAAAGCACTATGGGATGTCCAGTTAGGTTTGAAGCTTTTCCTAATGATTTTTTTTAATCTCTGCTTGTAAAAAGTTCCACACATCCTTAGACCTTGGGCTGAAAAATTGAAGACTTTCCACATGAGTTATGACATTCAATTAATTATTTGGGTAACTACTCCATGGAGTGCTTCAGAGTCTGCCTTTGAGAATCTGAGAAGCACTTTGCAGACTCTCCAGCAGAGACATGAGAAGCCTGTAACCAATCCAAACCTGGCAAGAAGAAAGTTATTTCCTAAAGGAAAACAAGTAGAGGGCCAATTTTAATGACAGAGCTCACAGGGTAGGTTGATGTATTCATCAACCCAGGACCAAGCCCTGGCCCTGCTGAGGGGAGCAGACCCAGAGAAGGGGCCTGGCTCAGCCAAGATGCCAGATCTCCTCCTCTGGGGAGAAGGCAGGTCCCAGGAGAGGGATCCATGGATGAGGGTTTAAATCAGGTCACTGGTCAGGTCCACAGCGCTGAGCCTCTGTCAAGCCAGAGCAGCAACTCCGGGCTGGCTACTGGATCCAGGGATGCTATAGCGGAGCCATACCAGCACCCACAGCCCAGCCTGAGCTTAAACAGAGCTCCAGACCCATGGGGGGCAAATGGAGGCCCCAGGTGAAGCTTGTGGACGTTCATTAGGGCTTATTAGTGCCCTTGGGGCTCTGACACTGTGGGAAATACATTATTCAAATGAAATCTTACAACAAATAATAGCTTTACCAGTGTTGTTTCATGGTTTTTAGATTCTTGTATGTTTATTTCATATAAGTAATTTCACAATTATAAGCCGCACCATTTTGACTAAAATTTTGGTCCAAACACAAAGTGCGGCTTATAATCTGGTGCGGCTTATATATGGACAAAGAAGAAAATGTTTCTATTTTAGTTTGGAGGACAGGTGTCTGCTGAGAAAGGCAGGAACTCCTGTTTAAAATGGAGAATGTAAACCCCCTCCCTCCAAATTATTATAATTTTGAAATCAAGGGGCTTTCAGGCAAAAATATGGGAATTAGGAATAACAGTTCTTTTCCAGGGAAATTAAAATAGAAATACAGTACTACAAAGACACAAACTCCAAGCCCTGACAAAGTCAGAGTACAACCTGACACCCTTCAGGCAGGGTGCTGGTAGCAGTCCCATTAAATGGTGACTGCATCATCCTGCAGTGACAGATGTGATTCAGTTGAAGCAGTGCTCCTGTACAAGGTCCAGTTTCCCTCCGGAGGTCCAGTGGTGATGTGGAGAAATCCGGTTTTCCTCTGGAGTCCAGTGGAGAAGGGGCTGCCTTAGTGTCCCCAAACCTCTGTTTTTATCTTGATAAGAAATGTTGGCTGGAGCAACTTTCAGTGGGATGCAGTAATTTTATCAGTCACACAGTGGGACTCAATGGACCATTAGCAGAAAATGACTGGCTGGAGGAAGGATGGGTTGTGAAAAGGTAAAGAACAATGCCCCATTAGCAGAATATCTCCAATGGAGATAAGGATCACTGTCGCCACCCTCAACAGATGGTGATAGAATAGATACCTTTCATCACACTCTGTATTGTACTGTGCGGCTTATAATCAGGTGTGGCTTATATATGGACAAAGAATGAAAAGTTGCTAGCACCCAGAAGTACGGCTTATACTCAGTGTGGCTTATAATCATGAAATTACTGTAATTAAACACCATTAGATCTGGGAACTTTCTCACTTGATAAAATATTCAGTGTCAGTAGGTCAGGCACAACAGTTACTCCATTGGACTCATCAGCTGCTGCAGTAGCAGTCTTTCCACTGTCCTGTACTAAGCACAAATTTCTGTTTCTTTTTTGTTTGTCTTTTTAAAGCTACCAACATGCTGCACAAGGAAAAGGTGTATATGAGTGTTTGTTTATACTTTGAGATGTGCATTTAAATCTCTTAGCAAACCAGCAGAGCTTTGGACATTAGTTTGAGTTTTCTCTTTGCTGTGGAAACCTTTTAACTGACTCAGACCTGATTATCATTTCCTTAACAAGTCACTCATCTTATTTCACATAAAAAAGGCACCAGAGTAACCTTTAGCCAAGTCTCTAGCCTACACAAACTGCACAGATGTGCGGATGCTGCCGAGGAAATAGAAGAGATACCAATTACACTGCTCTGGGAACCTTCTGTTTCAGCAATTATGCAGGGATTCTGCAGAGACTCAGTAATGGCACCACATAAATTTTATCTTACATTTAGCTGCCAAGATGCACATCCTCAGTGCAACAGGAGAGAAGTTTTGCATTTCGTTGTGTTATGATTATCTTTAATTACATTACTGTCATTTTTAACACTGTGAAATGCAATCAAAGTTTATAGCCATACACATGTAGGAGACATGAATCACATCATACCTCATCTGCATGATCTCCTTCAAGGAAAAAAATCAGATTAAATCCTTCTTAGTGTCATCCAGCATAAGAAATTAATTAAAATATAAAACATGGATCACAAAGAATACAGAAAACCTGAAGTTTAGGGATCAAGGAAAGTCTTTACATTATCCATCTGTTAAAAGGAAAATTCGTTCAGTGCATTGGGATTTACTTTTAAAGACTCAAACTGTCGCTGAAGTTTGATCTATTTTGATCTTGGGATAGTTTGAGTATCTCAGCAATCAAGATCCATGTTTACTTAGCTGCTTTATGGTTGATGAAATCTGATCCACAAACTTGACATCATGATATCTACACTCTAATGTTGTATTGTAGGGATAACCCAGCTGGGGCTGTCTTGCATTGTCTGGAGCAGCTTCATGTGACAAGCAAAAGCCTGGTAAATTATAAAATCTAAACAGAGGCTGTAGGACTAACCAGTGGTAGTTCTATTAAGACTTTCCCCATGGGATTAGTCTTCTACCTTGACAGTGTTTACTTTCCCAAGTTTGCAGTGTAATGTGGTGTTGTTGCAGGATGTAGGTCAGGTTTGTGTCAAAGGAGGGACTGTGTTGGTTGGGTTTAGCTAATCTAAGTGCCACCTGCCAGTTCAGGGATTATGTATCTGAATTCATCTAGAAAATAAATAAATTCAGAGGCTTTTGCAGACTCGGATTTCATAAGACTTTTCTTCTGAATCACTCCAGAGGAAACAAAAAAGTGCCACCACATACCTGAAGGGATGGTGCTGACCTTTTGAGTAAGTCCAGTGTGGGATGTTATTCTGGGAAAAGGTAAAATAATGATATTCACCCCATTCAAAATTAAATTAGGGACTTGGGTTACTCTCACAATAATTTTTTCGTACCATTAGTACCTCGTGCTGTTGCTTGTTCCAACTCTGTGCACTTCCCAGCATTGCTACCTGCACTTGTAGTGAGATGCAGAGGGTGCTGGCCTCAGTTTCACAGCTCTGAGACCTGAGGTGCTGGGGGAAGGCTCTATGGAAATAAGACAGTTGGTTTTAATCAGAGTTCCTGCTGCCTTTAGGGATGGTTCTGCCATCACAGGATTGTAACCTGCCCCAGTATTGCCTCACACCTGCCTGGGAACGTCTTTGGCATGGAGAGGGATTTCTTGGTGGAATTCCTAAATCTGCACCAAGTAAGTGAAGGAAGTGCTGGTGCAGTTCAGATGAGGATTGGTCTGCGGTGATGAAGTGGACCAAGGTAAAAAGACACTGGTTCAAGTCTAGTTGATGTTGTACAATTTAGAGCTGAGACAAATGTGAGTGATTTAAGAGGTGCAGCATTTATGATCTCTGGGTACAAATTCCCACTTCTACCAAGCTGAAAGGAAATACCATTTAGCGAAATAAGCAAAATACTTTTTCCAATTCTTGTGGCAGAAACAGAGGGCTCCCATTATTCTCCCCTGTGTGCAGTGGCATTTTAAATGGTGTGGGTTTTATAGAACATTCCTTGTATAGCTGGAGGTGAGTGTGCAGCTGCAGGTACCTTGCAGTTTATAACTCAGTCACATCTCACATCCGCTAATGAATGTTTTGCATGAGTATTGGTTCAACTATATGGTATGTCTGAGAAATGAAAACGTTGCTGAAAACTGCTGAAATAGTCAGAAAGGTTTCAGATATATGTATATGACTTTACTTTCCTTTTTGGGTAGAAGAATACAATGCCCGAACTGATGAATGAGAGACTGTAAAGATGAATAATTCATATATTATTAGTTTGTATAAAAACAGCAATGTTGTTTTTTTTTTTTTTACCTGAAATACCTGAAAGAATTTGCTGCTCTTTTCTATTGGAAAAGTATTAAGCTCAAATTTAGTTATATGTGCACAGGCAGTCATATAGTCACAGTTGTCTTACTTGTGATGTACAAGTCCTAAAGATTTTGCTAAAAACTGATACTAAACATACTTTCAGAATGTTCCTGGAAGTCTCATCTTCCTCTTGTTAAGAAAATGCTGCATGATTATGCCAGGCTATGCCAGGAAGAAGATCTGAGAATTCTGAAATGCAGACCAGTGGTTGTAGCATCTTTGCCTGGTCTCTGGACTAATGACTGCCTCACACTTCAAAGTTTGCATGGATGTTCAGACTTTCTTGTGAATATTTAATGCAATTTAAGACCAAGAGAGAGAGCACCATTTTTCAAGCTTTCTGAAATGAGATCTGTTGGAAAACATCAAACTCCTTCACGCATATTTGTATACACGATTAATTTTCCTTCCACTGATATTTAGAACAAATCTCTGTCCATTTGTTTTCAGGGAATTTGTTGACTACCAGGACCAAGAACTTTTCTATTTATGAAGTCTCCTTTTACCTACAAAGATTTGAACTTGTTAGAGCAACAAGGGGAAGGGCTGTGAACATGGCCAGGAGGCTGGAGATTCTCTCCTTTAAGAACAGACTGAGAGTTGGGGTTGTTCAGTGTGGAGAAGGCTTCACAGAGATCTTGCTGAGACCTTTTAGTGCTTGAAGGGAACTTACAAGAAAGACGGACAGAAAGATTTTACTGGGGCCTGTAGTGACAGGACAAGAAGTAACAGCTTTAAGTTGGATTAGGTTGGGTATATGAAAGAAATTTTTCTCCTATGAGGATGCTGAGGCACGGCACAGGTTGCCCAGAGAAGCTGTGGATGCCCTATCCCTCAAGTTGTCTGAGATCAGGTTGGATGGGCCTTTGAGCAACCTGGTTTAGTGGCAGGTGTCCCTGCCTATGGCAGGGGGATGGACTGAGTGAGCTTTGAGTATCCTTTCCAGCTGCAGCCATGCTGTGACTCCATGAAAATATGATCCGTAAAGACAGCTAAAATACATGTTTGTAATTACCACTGCTTGTTTGGGTTTTCTCTGAAGCGTGTTGCAAACACCATAATTAATTTGATTTCAAACATTAAATGCTTCATTTGAGCAGCACAGGGGAATGTGTGGCACAAACAGGTGGCTGCCTGAGGCAGGGATTGTTTAAATGTTGTGGTCTGTGAGGCATCTGCGTAAGCACGGTTTAGTCAGATCTGGCTGGAAACATAAGTCATTCTTTCAGCTGGAGCTTCCGGTCATTAGTGCTTCACAGAATTAGGAAGATGTTCAAAGACAAGAAATGGCACTACAGAGGTGTTATATTAGACTGACGTGTAGCCTGGTCCTTGGAGGTATTTGTTCTTATCACAAGGCTGTGAAATCTGACCAAACTGGGAGCAGCAGGCACCTGCTCCCTGAAGAGTCAGCTTGTAGTCTGTCATGGGAAGGTGGGCTCTGCAGTTCCAGACTGACACCAATTAGCACTTCTTGTCAGGAGATGTGTGTAGCCTCTGCTTGTGTGACTCAACCAGCAGTAGCATTACTTAAGTGAGCCTGACACTCTTAGAAAAACAGGGCCAAAATCCATATTTTTAGGACAGTAGCTTATTGATGCCAAGTTCAGAAACTCTTATTTTTACCTTAGACAGCGACCTTTGAGAACAATGTGTTTAATTTGAAATTATATAACTCCCTTCACTTTTTTTTACTCCCTGTTGAATCTTGTAGTTTTTTATTTGTTTGTTTTTCCAGACTGGAACAAACGGATTGAATACAGGCCAGGCTCTGGCAGCATACCCTTGTTTCCCAGCATCCACCTAGAAACATGTGATGGACCAGTGTCCTCAATCCACACCACCATTGAACTGCAGACCAATTACATCGGAAAGGGCTGTGATCGTGAAACCTACTCTGAAAAATCTCTGCAGAAATTATGTGGTATGAATATAGATTTCAATTGACATAATAATAATGCTTTTGCAGACAAGGCACCAGTTTCTTGTGACCTGTAAGCATGCAGCACTTGAATTTAGCTCAGCTGTCTGACTTTGGATCATAGCAATGAAAATTGAGAGAGTGGTGATATTTGACAGCTTCTCATCCTTCTTTTCCATTTGTTTTGGCTCTATTTCATACTTTCTCCCTGCATTCTCTTAATTATTTTCTCTTCTGTTCCTGTTTCCTTCTTGATTTTTCATTCTTCCATATTCCACCTCCTTCTCCTTCTTTCTTCCCTCTGCTACAAATACTGCTGTGACAGGGTAGTGAGATTTCCAGGGTAGATTTGCCATCAAAAGAAGACCATAGGATCTGAAGGGATTGAATCTCCCTGTTTTGTCTCAGTCTTCTTGACTCAGCTTTCTGTTCTACTGTTCCGTGCTGTGCCAGAGGACAAACAGACAACAAGTAAAAGAATATTCTGGGCAATTATTTTAGAAAATACATTTAAGAAACATGAACTTCAAATAAGAGCTGCCCTGGTGGAGAAATATTTCCTAATTTTTTCCTCCCTTTTTGTGCTTTTTGATAACTTTGTGTAAAATGCAGAAGTCAATTTTGAAAGGCAGGTTAAATACTTGAAGATACTGCTGTGTTTTTTTCAGACTTCAAGATACTATATCTGGCAAAGCAATGGCCACACAATAATCCCTTTATCTTTTGAGATCAGATGTCTCTCCTGTTTTAATATCCTGTCTTTAGAGTCTTTGTCTGAAGCCCTGATGGTGTGAACATTAATTCTCATCTTCTCCATCTTTTTGCCTGGCTTCTGTCAGAGCTACAGTAGCAATTGTGCAATTTTTTCCATTTAAATGTGTGGATTTTGGTTCAGGGTGCTCTGGTGTAGGGCTTACCTTTCCTCTGATAACTACCCAGCAGTGCTGCAGAGATGCTTACATCAATACACTAACCTTTAGGAAATAATTTTTGTAAATGAAATATTTCAGCTAGTGTTACTAAATTAGTTAAAATGGAGAAGCAATTTCCAGGGAAAAATAGCTGGCAGTTACAGTTATCGGTTATCAGTGGAAATGGAGAAGGGGAGGTAAAGATGAGTGGGAGTAGTAGCATTGCCATAAAATCGGAATGTTTTCAACTGCAAAATTGCTTAGTTAAGATCACAGAAACAACCATTACTTGAATCCTGTGTCTTTATTCAACTGCCTGGGCTCTAGAAGAGCAGATGAAAATCTATCTGCCCCAATATGCATCTTAATCATGGTAATGACATTAAATCTGAGAGGTTGAGCAAGGCTTGATTTCATAAAATACTAGAATTTTAATAAAAATAAATATACTATAGCTAAAGTCAAATACTTTTTAAGAAGCTGTATTGGCATCCTAAAGAACATTGCTTTGTGCTGTTAGAGACATGAACTACAAATGGCACAGTCACTCACTGCAGATCACTGAGAACAAGACCCACACCACGAAATTATTATCTTGAAATCAAACACTGATAGCAGCTATATCCAACAGAATTATCATTTCAAGTGTAGGGCTGAAAGAAGGTACCTTCAACTGGTGTAAAAGTCCTTAGCTGTGGAAGGGGTTCTGTTTGCAGAGTGTGGCTTGACTGCCTCACCTGCTGACACTGGAGCGGAAAAGAGAATTACGGGTGTTTCTCAGGCCTGCCAGGGCCGTTGTGGTGGCTGCAGGCAGCGCTGAGCAGTGGACAGACATCAGTGCTGAACTTCAGCTCTGGCTCAGCACATGTGCGAAGGAACAGAATGGAAAGCACTTGAGAAAACAGGTAAGAATGTAAGACTGTATGTAAATAGGGGGAAAATTCTCACTGCTGAAAGGATGTTTTTTGGTCCAGGTTTTCCGTATCTTCATAGACATGGTAGAAACTTGTAACAGGACTTTGATAAAAACAGTTGTAAGTGACAATGTGCTTTACATGAGAATTTCATTTAGCCTGGCCTGCGCTTTGCTATTTAGTATTTATTACCATCCTTATGTAAAGAGCACTCTTAGAAAAGCAGGTTAAATTATTTCTGGAAATAGTTTTCTCCCAGAAATTACTTATTGTAACTAATGGTTGGATGATAAAATCCTTTGAAAGGGGTGAAAACCCCACATTTTTTATACAGTGTGAAGCACTGTGTGATTGCAGAGAGTGTAGAACTGAGCACTCAGACAGCTCTGCACGATGTAAAATGAAAGGCTCTCTCTGTATAATTAAAGATTCAGTTTATAAATCCCGTGCTCATTTCTTCATTTATCTGTTGGAGATCTGGAGAAGGCAGATGCTAAGAAAGGTGAATTAAAATTCATTTTTTATCCAACGGAAGGTTCAAGTCTGCTTTTCAATAACCCAGAGATTTGCACTCCCTTGGACGGTCAAGGTGGCAAGGTGGGCAACTTAAATGATTAAATTACACTTCAGTCATTTTAAAGTCAAGGAAATACTAGTGTTGTGCCTCAAAGCATTTTAGTAGGCATTCTTTCGTCTTGTCACCTGACAACAATAAAAAGTACAGACTGTCTAAAAGACATCATTTGGACTGCAAAAACATACCAGAATAAATCACACTAAAATAAACGTAGGTTAAGGACCCTGAAAGTATAGTGGAAAGATGGCTCTGGTGCTGTCTCCTTTCCCTCTAAATGTAGATAAAATAGAAAATAATGGGATTGCTAATTCTCCCATGTGGCAGATGGGAAACTGAGACGGGGAAACACTGAATATCAGTCTCAAGGCCCTGCTCCATCTAGGATCCTGCCCTCTTTCCATTATCCTGGATGGTGGAGAGGCTCAAGAAAGTTGTTGATCTGATCACAAAGGACAGTTTGGGCTGGGTGTTATTTGGATGATTCGTTTCCAGCTAAGCCAGCAGTCTGGTCCAGCTCAGTGAGCAGCATCACTGTGTGGTTATCCTGGCACAAATGTTGGAGCCCAAATGTACAGGACTGGGAGAGGAGGGGGGGCCAACTGCATAAATCACTGGTGAAAATAAGCACTTCTATGTGCAAGAGGTGCCTCAGGGGTCTCAGCCCAAAGCTGAGCTTCATGTAGCAGTTTCTGCATTATTCTGGAAGCATTTTGGAAGAAAAGGGCATCAGGCACTACATTTTGGAAGAGCACTGATCCCATGATAAGGCTGTTCTGGGAACACCTCCAGAGAGATCCTGTTTGCATTGCTACAGGTCTGTTTCTGTACATGCCTGAGCAGTCTGGGACTCTGGCTGGATTTATTAGGATAGGGAAAGCATGATTTATTCCAGTCAAATCTCCCTAGCACATAATCCAATGTTTTTTCTTAGGGCAGGATTGAAACACACTAACAGGTTGAGATTCCAAACTTATCCATAAATCTCTGTACAAATATGGGCAGATAAAGTAGAACCTGTTGAGCTTGGTGCTGATTACACAAATGCAGTATCCTGTATTATCCAGAATTACAGTCTGTAAAATTAATACACGTTGTCTCCATGCACAAGCTATGAAGAGGTAGGCGTTAGGTTTGGTATTCAAAATACCACTTCAAAACAGCCTCATTTTACAGTAATAAATTTTGGAGAAGAATCCAAGACATTCATTTACAGAATAAGGTGAATCTTTCCAAATCATAGCTACTTTTTTTTAAAAAACACCTTTTTAAAAAAAATCTGTATGAAACAATTCTACACATTTTTGGCTTAAAATTTTTGCACTCCTGCAGAGATTTGGGATCTTTTATCTCTTCTTGGATGGTGAAGGAGGGCAGAAACATCTTAGCAGGGGATTTTTTATGCCATCACAGTTTGCTCACCATATTGTTATTTGACAAAGCAGCAACAGGAATACAAAGATTGTTTGTGCTTTTTACTTTTGGGATCATATTTTCTGCTAAAGGCCATCTTTCACCAATAGGGAAATGCTCTGGGTAGTTCCTTGCATGGTTTTCATAGTGCCTGGCAGGCAATTGTTAAGCTATAAGCAAACAGTGCTGTGAAGAACTGTGCTATTTTATCCTATCTTGGCACCACAGTCTTTTCCATATCAGTCTATCATTAAAGAACACACAGAGCTCCAGCGGTCAAATATGTACCAGAAACCAGCACTGGAGTGTTATTACCTGGTTGGGGATGAATCCCCTCTGTGAATGGACATTCCTCCCAGCATTACTGAGGATATCCATAGCTGACTACTGGACACTGTGGAGCCTGTTCTGCATCCATCCCCACTGTGCTGTATTTTACAGCACATCATCCCCACATACCTTCATGCTGTCAGGGGAGGAAGATAAATGAAGAAAATTTGTTTTGAATCTTTGCAGATCTTGAAATAGCTGAAGAAATGTCATTAATGTTCAGAAAATACTGAATATTTCTGAGAAAGATAACTTTACATTATTTTCTATAGTTTTCTGTGCAGTACATTTAATCTAGAAAACTCTTACTGGTTTACAATGGTGGGTGTTTATTTTATAACATTTCAGTGATTTGGCATTGAGGCTGGTAGGACCATTTGCGTAGTAAAATAGTCTAAAGAGTGTGAATTAGAAACATGGTCTATGTTAAATTAATCTTCACAGCTTTTTCATTGGTCTCTCATTGTGTTATTCATTATATGTGATTTGCAGGAGCTTCCTCAGGTGCCATTGACCTGTTACCATCTCCCAGTACAACAACCAACTGGACAACTGGGCTCCTCATGGATAGCAATGACATCATTTTTAAATTTGATGGAAAGCAAGGAGCCAAAATCCCAGATGGAATAGTCCCGAAAAATTTAACTGATCAATTCACCATCACTCTGTGGATGAAACATGGACCTAGTCCTGGATTAAGAGCTGAGAAGGAGACCATTCTCTGCAACTCTGACAAGACAGGTGAGACTGTGTATGGAAAAAAATGTTATTCAAAAGGAGAATCAACAGCTGTAGAGTGTTGCCATCTCTCCTCATTTAATTTGGTTTGAGAAAAAACTAATCGCAGATGGTGCCACTCCAAACATTGCTGAATTGAGAGCTTATTAAGAGGCCCAATGGCTACCTAAATTTCAAACAAAGCTGGAATAACACAGCTAGAGATTTCACAGGAATTTATGGATAAAAAAACTAAATTATGTTTAATTTTTTTCAATATTTAGATTGGGAGAAACAGTTCTAATTCTTCACTGAAACTGGTTAGACAAAATATACATTTGGATTTGATTTATTAGCTGGGACAGGATGATTCCATGAACAAAGCTGATAATTCAAGAAGAGCTATAATGATCCATGAGAAAGCTCCTTTCTCTGGGGTTTCTCTGATTTGGCTCGGTGCTGTCAGTGTGTAAGACTGGCAGACACCAAGGGCTGTGTGTGGTCCTGAGCTGGGTGTGTCCCCACAGAGATGAACCGGCACCACTACGCACTGTATGTGCACAACTGCCGCCTCGTGTTCCTGCTGCGCAAGGACTTCGACCAGGCTGACACCTTCCGCCCTGCTGAGTTCCACTGGAAGCTCGACCAGGTACCCGTCATGCTGCCCAAGGCCATCCAGGATCCTCCCTCCTCCTCAGCCCTCTAGACAGCACAGGAAGCCTCCCAGATCCCCATTCTTGATCCCTGATTCCTCCTCCTCAGCCCTTTAGACACCACAGGGAACTACCCAGAACCCCCATCCCTGATTCCTCCTCCTCAGCCCTTTAGACACCACAGGGAACTACCCAGAACCCCCATCCCTGATTCCTCCTCCTCAGCCCTTTAGACACCACAGAGAACTACCCAGAACCCCCATCCCTGATTCCTCCTCCTCAGCCCTTTAGACACCACAGGGAACCACCTAGATCCCCCAGTCCCTGATCCCTGATCCCTCCTCCTCAGCCCTTCAGAGAGCACAGGGAACCACCCAGATCCCTGATCCCCAATCCCTGATGCCTCCTCATAAGCCCCTCTAGATAGCACAGGGAACATCCCAGATCCCAGAGCAGCTGTCCAGAGTCTGTCTGGAGTCTGTCCAGTGTCTGTCTGAAATCTCTTGCAACTACCCTGCAACTTGCGGTTGTTACAACTCTAATTAGGATCCACATAAAAAGAGAGACATGAGTTAACTTTGTCATTTTATGCATTAGTTTGGTTTTTTTGGGGTTTTTTTTGAGCCATTTTAAATGGTAAATAGAAGTTTATATCCTTTGGCAGTAGAGAGAGTGACATTGTATTTTTTATCATTTATCATTTTTTTAAAATCTGCTTTATTGGCACAACGGGAATGATGGAAACCTTTTCAGTAAAGAGTATGCTGACACACAGAAAGGCACTTCTATTATATTGTAAATCCAATCCACAGACCTTTTCTTTCATCTGCTGTGGTGTATATAATTTCGTCTTATTATTAAGAGTATATTGCAAGAAAATTATTATTAAAGAGATACGAGTTGCCTTTCATAGATTTATTAAGTCTGGGTGATAAGGATCATATGGATGAAAGAAGACAGACCAGCAAAGGACTATTTTTTCAAAGCAAATTTCTTCTTGTCTTTGAGTACAAACTGTGTCATTGAAGATGTAGGAATGTTTTCTTTTCTTATTCACCTTCTAAATGCATATAAGAATGAGATCTCCATCATGTTTATCATATGAGTGTGGTAAGAAAGCCTGTAGTGGTAATAGCACTCTCTTTGCATTTACACTAACCAGTCTGGAATCATTTTGTGCTGTACTCAATAGGAAATTTTACAGTGTCGCAAAACAAATGGAAATTAAATCATATTTAAGATTGCAAGTCAGGAGTAACTGATATCAGCTCAGATAAGGCTGTTCTGAGTGCTGAAGATGGACTTGTATTTCTAAACTCTGTACTAAACATCTAAATTAATGATAATGCAAATTTTTTGGGAAATACTTTGATTTTGAAAATTGAATGCAGTCAACTTCTGTGTCTTTACAATGAGAGAGAACCAGTGTCCTCTCAATAAATGAAAATTGTGTGTGACTCTCGTAATTTGGCCATGAACCTTCCTAACTACTACTGAAAACTGCATGATGGTAACTAGGGACAGAATATATTTTTTTAGGTCACTTGATTAATTTCATTTAATTCAGCTGCTGTCAATTGATTTCCACACTATATTTTCAGCTGTTGCTTATAGCTGAAAAAGAAAGTAAGATTGAAGAATAAATAAAGTTTGTTATGGGTTGTGTGCCCAGACTTTCATGAAGATAAATTTATATTGTCATGGTGATACTGCTGTAAGTTTTGTCATGAAGGGACCTCATAAAAATTGCTGCTTTATCTCTTCTTCATGCCCCATCTGGCCTATATGGTAAATTTAAAAAATCTGAAAATAAAACATACATGAATAATGGCCAGGAAGGAACTTACATGGTTTTGAAGACAAGGCAGTGAGAAATTGTCACTATAATGTAATAAAATGATACCTTCTTCTGACTTTATATCCAGAGTAGTCCATCTTAGAAAGCACAGGGTATTTTAAAACCACATCATAAAACAAGTTAGGATCCTTCTCAATATGAAAAGAAGCTGGGCTAGACTTTTAGGAGTAGTATAAGTTGATTATTTGCATATTTAGACACTGACATACCTCTGGAAATCTGACATTCAGAACAGTTCATTCTGTAGTGGCAAGCCCTCCAACTCCCTGTTGTTTCTGTTGTGTTAAGAAAAGCCTGGGAATGGAGCCGTGCCCAGCTGCTGTCCCTGTTCCCCTACCTGCCCTGTGGGACAGGGCTCTGCAGACAGGACAGGGCAGAAATAACTCTACAAGACCCTCCAGGGCTTGGTTCCAAGCACAGCCAGAGCAGAGGAAAATATGTGGCAGAGCACTTTATTGCTGAGCTCACTTTTTAAGTGCAACAATCTAGAGATTGTTTTTGCTGAGAGGAATCCAGTGACCTTGGAAGAGGGTGAAGCTTGAACTGCTGAAATCATTTATCACTCTCACTGCAGAGCAGTAAAATTTATGATACCAGCTGCTCTGGGCTCTATCCACTCCATGAGACTCCTCATTCTTTCAGGACAGTGACCAGGAATGTGAGCTTATTGTCATTCCAGTGAATTTAATTGTCTAGATCTTATTTCTGTGGTGAGTGAGTATGGGCACACACCTTAGCTGCAGGCTTTGTCCTGTTTGGATACAGGGATCCACAGAACATTTTACACAGCTGCACCTGAGCAGTGTATCTGGAGCCTCTGAACACCATGACTGCCTTGCACAAGAAGTGTCTGGAACCTGCACAGGACAGTGTCTGCCAAATTAGTTCTGGGAAGACCGTGTCTTTAAGTTAGTTCATAACCTAAGGATTTATTTCCAGTGTGGCTTTCAATTTATTTGGCCCTATTTGTTCCATTTATGGCCTTTGCTAGGAGAATTTTTCACTTTCTGCACTGTTCCATGATCTGAGAGTGCCACAGCCTTGGGCAGACATGCCTTTACCAGGGACCTGCTGATGCAGGACCTCTGCAACAGGTGCTGATAATCACAGATACCAGACTTTTTACTGAGGGTATCCTTGTTATTTATAAGAAACACAGAAAAAAATAAATGTGTACAGTTTGGGATTTTCCCCACTTTTATTCTTTTGCAAATTGTCTTAGTTGTGAGAGAATCCATTAGCAGTAATCTGGAATAAAAGGTATGGAAAGAGCAATGTTAAAGAAAATCGGTGTCAGGTCTGTAAAGCTGGGTAATAAAAACTGCAATAGATGTCCAGGTCGAGGAGGTTGCTCCCTTTTACTTACTCCTATTTGTAAGCCCAGGTGTTTCCTTTGTTTCAGAATCGTTACCTTTGTACTGAGTTTCCCATTCAAAAGTTTAAATTTAATATCATGACGTCAAGATTTATGTTAATTTCTTTTCTCATACTTTAATACTTTTCATACAAATATGAGGACAGTCAAGACAAAAGGTACTTTTCTTCTCATTAATCAATAGGATAGCAACACTTTTTTAGTGGGAGAAGGTATCTGAGCCAGAGATGAACAATTTTTTCAGGTACTTTTTTCACAGTGCAACATTATTTTCAGGATGTTATCATTCTGCAGTCTTCACACTAGAGGAAAAATTACTGTTGATCCCATTAAAAACAGGGTATGCAGTGCATGATGTGGAGTCATTCTAAGTCAGCAAAAACCAGATAAACATGCTGAAAGTTATGGTTTCTTTAATAAGATGAAATAAATTGCTTTGAATAATCCATCTGGAATAATCTGCAGTGCTTTTCATTGTAAAAAACTCGAAACAATTCCTTTGCTAATAGGAACTACAGAAGAAGGTTTAGCTCAATATAAATGGGGTGTGTTTTGTCTGTGTGGGCACAGAGCTGCTGAAGGATCAAGGCCTGGGTTTGCACTTCACCACTTCAGTGGCCACACACACACTAGGGGTTTCCCCTGCAGGAAGCAGTTGTGCCCAGTCAAGCCCTTCACTCCCAGCTCCTTTTTCAAAATGAAGCACCTGCTCAAGGATAAGGTAGTGCAGAAACTGACTTTCAAAGGAATTTATGTTACATGGTAAGAGGGTAAAGTAAAATTGATTTGGTATATGGACTCCTTTTTATATATTTAAATTGGATATTTCCATGAAATAACAGGATTTATGCCTGGAAGCTGTCCTTTTATGCTGGATTATGCTGGATTATTAGACATTGTCTAGAATTGTTATTTGTGCGCATTCAGTTTTGAGCAGAGCACCCTTCATATAATGAAAGCTGTGAGTGGCGTCTCTCTCGAGAAAGAGAGATTCAGAGAGAAAGAAAACAAATGAATACTTACAGAAAATACCCAATAATCTCTGTCCAGGAGGGGTAAGTGTACACAGAGATAGGGCGCTGCAAGTTTCCATCATCTCTGTGCATTTCTCCTCTAGGTAAAAGCCCTCAGGCTTGCCAGTCCCATCCTTTTCAAAATGATGCTCTGTTTGAAGTAATTTTTAAATTTTTTTTTTTATGATGGAGTTTAGTTGTCTATTACTTGAAGCTCAAAAGAGTTTCTTATGCTCTTAAACACTTACTTTAGAAATTGGTACACAGGCCTGCACTGCTTTATGCATGCACCTTTAATAAAACTGCAGAAACAAATCAGTGAGGTGTTTGCCTGCAGAGCCAGTAAGAGAGAAATGATAAATGAATCACTAATTCTGCAACAGAGATTAAATAATTCCAGGACTTAAAAAGTCTTTGCAGCATTCCTGGCACTTCAAGTGCCTTCCATTACAACCCTGTTCTGACACACTTTATTGCCACTTTCCATCTTTAGATGCTATTTTGACAAATATTTATTCAGTGTCTTGCTTCAAAACAGTTTTTGGTAGCACAAGAATGAGTCACCAGTGATGATAAATGCCAAAAATATTCTTTGAGATTCCAACTGGAAGAAGTTTGTTTAATATAAGTTTTTAATGCAACTGCTCTACCACTGATGATAACAAAATCTTGACAAACCAGTCACAGTGGCTGTCCAGAAACTTGCTTATGACATACAGAAGTTCCCTTGGGTCCCCTCTGAAGTATTCCCTACAAACTGATGTGGATTTCTGGATTTCTGATTTCTTCATTACAGCCTAGTGTGAAATGCCAGGCTTTCCCACCTCTGTCGGGGCCGGCCGGGCTCCAGCTTGGCTTGGGGCTGCCGCGGGCTCTCACTTCCGTGTTGGCAGCTTTTAGAATTTTGTTAATGTATTAGCCGCCCCGGAATATTGGCCGCACTTCCGGGTTTCCACCAAAATTTTTGTCAAATTGGTGCGGCTTGTGTTCGTGAAATTACTGTAGTAAATCTGCCAGGCCTCCCCGTACTTATATTTGGACCAATGCCCACCATACTAGAGGGGCTTCACCCACTTGGCTTGCTTGATGGCAGCACACGTCTCACAGTCATGGATAACTTGAGAGATACTGTCCATGGTTAGATCCATCCCTCGGTCATGTGCCCACTTTTACGTGGCATCTCTGCCCTGATGACCTGAGGCATCATGGGCCCATCGAGCCAGGAACAATTCTCCCTTGTGTTGCCAATCCAAGTCTATTTTTGACACCTCTATCTTTGAGGCCTGATCTACCTGCTCGTTGTGTCAGTGTTCCTCATTAGCCCGACTCTTGGAGACATGGGCATCCACGTGACGAACTTTCACATGTAGCTTCTCTACCCGGGTGGCAATGTCTTTCCATTCATCAGCAGCCCAGATTGTTTTTTTCCTACGTTGCCAGTTTGCCTTTTTCCACCTTTCTAGCCAACCCCACAGAGCATTGGCTACCATCCACGAGTCAGTATAAAGGTAGAGCTTTGGCCACTTCTCTCTTTCAGCAATGTCCAGGGCCAGCTGAACAGCTTTGAGTTCAGCAAGTTGACTTGATCCACCTTCTCCTTAGGTAGCTTGTGCAACCTGTCGTGTGGGGCTCCATATGGCTGCTTTCCACTTCCGGTTCATCCCCACGATGCGGCAGGAGCCGTCGGTGAAAAGAGCGTAGCGTGTTTCATCTGCTGGCAGTTGGTTATATGGTGGGGCTTCTTCAGCTCGGCTCACTTATTCTTGCTCTTCGTCATCAGCGAGACCAAAGTTTTCACCTTCTGGCCAGTTTGTAATTATTTCCAAAATCCCAGGGCCATTCGGATTTCCGATGCGGGCGCGTTGCGTGATGAGGGCAATCTACAGTAATTTCACGAATACAAGCCGCACCAATTTGACCAAAATTTTGGTGGAAACCCGGAAGTGCGGCCAATATTCCGGGGCGGCTAATACATTAACAAAATTCTAAAAGCTGCCAACACGGAAGTGAGAGCCCGCGGCAGCCCCAAGCCAAGCTGGAGCCCGGTCAGCCCCGGCAGAGGTGGGAAAGCCTGGCAGAGGCGGGGCCAGCAGTGTGGGGGGCAGGCGGCAGAGCCTGAGCTAGCAGGGTGGGGCAGGGGGGCGGCAGAGCCGGGTCAGTAGGGCGGGGGAGCCTGGGAGAACTGGGGCTAGCAGTGCAGGGGAGCATGGCAGAAGCAGGAAGGCCGGCGGGTGGGGCTGCCTGGCAGCGGGGGAAGCCCAGCAGAATCGGGGCCAGCAGCGTGGGGGAGCCTGGCGGTGCGGGGGCCTGCAGTGCCGGCCAGGGCGAGGAAACGCGGCGGCGGTGCAGACGGGAGGGGGCGGCCGGCGAGCCCGGCGGCAGGGCTAGGGAACGCGGCGCGGCGCTGCCGGCGAACCGGGCGGCGGCGGCACCCCGCCCGCAGGGCTAGGGAACGCGGCGCGGCGCGGCCAGCGAGCCGGGCGGCAGCAGCCCGCCGGCAGGGCTAGGGAACGCGGCGCGGCATGGCCGGCGAGCCGGGCGGCGGCGTCGGCAGCCCGCCCGCAGGGCTAGGGAACGCGGCGCGGCCAGCGAGCCGGGCGGCGGCAGCCCGCCGGCAGGGCTAGGGAACGCGGTGCGGCGCGGCCGGTGAGCCGGGCGGCGGCGTCGGCAGCCCGCCCGCAGGGCTAGGGAATGCGGCGCGGCGCGGCCGGTGAGCCGGGCGGCGGCGGCGGCAGCCCACAGGCAGGGCTAGGGAACGCGGCAACGGGGCGGTGCTGACGGGAGAGGGGGGCCAGCGAGCCCGGCGGCGGCGGCAGCACCACCCGGCCAGCCCCGCCGAGCCGTGGCGCTGAGCTGGGCTACCCGGCCCCGTCGGCAACCATGAGTGGGCCGAGCCTTCCTGGCCCCGCCCCGAGCCAGTAAAGCCCGCTATGCCGCGATCCTGTTACTAATTGGCCAATTTGTGAAAGCTGCGCACGGATTCTCGCGACGAACGAAAGTGCGGCTAATATTCGGGGTGCGGCTTATCTATTGACAAAGACAGCAACATTGTCGAGGCACCGGAAGTGGGGCTTATAATCCGTGCGGCTTGCATTCGTGAAACTACTGTACTTGCTCCATGTGGTGTCGGTGGCGTCGTGGGTAGAGGGAACCTTTCCTTTGAACATCCACCCCAGCACTGGTAGTCGGGGTGCCAGGAGGAGTTGTGCTTCCGTGCCAATCACTTCTGAGGCAGCTTGGACTCCTTCATAGGCAGCCAAGATCTCCTTCTCTGTGGGAGTGTAATTGGCTTCAGACCCTCTATAGCTCCGGCTCCAGAATCCCAGAGGTCGGCCTCGAGTTTCCCCTGGCACCTTCTGCCAAAGGCTCCAGGACAAGCCATGGTTCCCGGCTGCAGAATAAAGCACATTCTTCACTTCTGGTCCCGTCATGACTGGGCCACGGGCTACCGCATAAGCGATCTCCTGCTTGATCTGGGCAAAGGCTTGCTGCTGCTCAGCACCCCAGTGGAAATCGTTCTTCTTATGGGTGACCAGGTAGAGAGGGGTCACAATCTGTACTCGGGAATGTGCATTCTCCAAAAGCCTACGGCACCTAGGAAAGCTTGTGTTTCCTTCTTGGTGGTTGGTGGAGACATTGCAGTGATCTTACTGATGACCTCAGTGGGGATCTGACACCGTCCGTCTTGCCACTTTACTCCCAGGAACTGGATCTCTCGGCAGGTCCTTTGACTTTACTCTTTTTAATGGCAAAGCCGGGTCTCAGCAGAATCTGGATGATTTTCTCTCCTTTCTCAAATACATCCACTGCCATATTCCCCTACACAATGATGTCATCAATGTATTGCAGGTGTTCTGGAGCCTCACCCTTTTCCAGTGCAGCCTGGATCAGTCCATGGCAGATGGTGGGGCTGTGTTTCCACCCCTGGGGCAGACAATTCCAGGTGTACTGCACACCCTTCCAGGTGAAGGCAAACTGAGGCCTGCACTCTGCTGCTAGAGGAATGGAGAAAAATGTGTTGGCAATGTCAATAGTGGCATGCCACCTTGCTTCCTTGGACTCCAACTCGTACTGGAGTTCCAGCATGTCTGGCACGGCAGCGCTCAGTGGTGGAGTCACTTCGTTCAACACACGATAGTCCACAGTCAATCTCCATTCTCCATCAGACTTGCGCACGGGCCAGATGGGGCTGTTGAAGGGTGAGTGGGTTTTACTGACCACCCCTTGGCTCTCCAGCTCACGGATCATCTTTGGATGGGGATCACGGCATCTCGATTCATCTGGTACTGCCGGCGGTGCACTGTTGAGGTGGCAATTGGCACTTGTTGCTCTTCCACCTTCAGAAGTCCCACTGCAGATGGGTTTTCTGGCAGTCCGGGCAAGGTGTTCAACTACTTAATGCCCTCTACTGCTACAGCAGCTATTCCAAAAGCCCACCTGAATCTCTTTGAGTCTTTGTAATAGCCACTCCTGAGAAAGTCTATGCCTAGAATGTGCGGTGCCTCTGGGCCAGTTACAATCGGATGTTTCTGCCAGCCCTTCCCAGTCAAGCTCACCTCAGCCTTCAGCAAAGTCAATTCCTGTGATCCCCCCGTCACTCCAACAATGGAAACACGCTCATCCCCCACATATTCTGATGGTATTAGAGTGCATTGTGAACCAGTATCAACTAATACCCTATATTCTTGTGGTTCTGATGTGCCAGGCCGTCGGACCCACACCATCCAATAGACTCTGTTATCCCGTGCCTCTCCCTGGCTAGAGGCAGGGCCCCTCTAGCCCTGGCTATTATTCCTTTCCTGAACATACATAGTGGAGGTTCCTTCAAGTGGGTCTGACAGATCATCTTCCCTTTTGTAATGCCCAGCACTTTGGTTATGGGAGGTTGAGGCTACCTTCACTTTAGTGCAGCTCCCTCGGTTAGCGTTTCCTTCCCTGAGTTGACACACCCGTGCTGCCAGGATAGAAGTCGGTTTCCCATCCCATTTTCCCATGTCTTCCCCATGGTCACGCAGAAAAAACCATAGGTCAGCTCGTGGGGTGTACCCTCTTCCACTAGCTGGGGGGCGTTGGGCTGCAACCTTGGGTATGAGGCTCGCACTGGTGCTGCCTTGATCTTCCTGATCTCCTCCTTCATCTCACTTATGTCAGCTCTCATCCCCCTTACTTCCTTCATCTCCTCTCTTACCTCTGCCTGTATGCAATCCTTGACTATGGAAGAAACCTGGGCCTGCACTGCACTATTCATCATACTGTGAAAATCCCTAAGCTTGTTAGCAACAGAGCTCACTGTTTCTTGGTGCTCATCAGCATTAATCATTGCAATGAAGGTGGTATATTGAGATAGCCCTCGGTTTGCCAGATTCCACAGCATGTGCCCTGTGCACCTGACCTTGTCAGGGTCATTGTCATGCTGTCCATCCCTCTCAAAGAGTACCTCCAGTACTGCCACCTCTCTCAGCTGTTGGATCCCTTCCTCAAGGGTTTTCCAATGCATTCTATGATGGTGGTTCTGCATTCTTTCTTTGTTGACAAACCTCTCTCTTACACTCATTAAAAGCCAGTCCCAGAGGGGAAGTGGTCCTGGCTCCCTTACGAATATCTGGTCCGCACCTGAGTCCTGGGACAAGGATCCCAAATTCCTTGCCTCTGTACCATCCAAGTGCACACCTGTACCCATGAGGTCCCAGACCCAAAGTACAGTAATTTCGCGAATACGAGCCGCAGCAATTTGACAAAAATTTTGATGGAAACCCGGAAGTGCGGCTAATACTCGGGGGCTGCTAATATGTGAATAATTTTCTGACATTTACAACCCCAGACGTGCCAGCCAGGGCGCCGAGCCAAGCACCTGCCAGTAAAAGCCGGCATTTTGCGATTGTTACAAAGTGTTCCTCTGTTGCCCTGGTTCCCTGCAGGCAGCACGGGGGGCGGGGAAAGAGGCAGGAGAGCTCTCTTCTTCCCTCCTCTGCCACAGCCCGGGGGAGAGACGGGGGGCCCCGCGGCTCATGGAGGTGGGGGGGAGCCCGCTCCGCCATTGCCGCGGCTCAGGGAGGAGGGGGAGAGCCCGCGCCGCCATTGCCGCGGCTCAGGGAGCCGACGGGGGCCCAGCGTCGCCACTGCCACGGCTCGGGGAGGAGGGGGAGAGCCCGCGCCGCCATTGCCGCGGCTCAGGGAGCCAACGGGGGCCCCGCGCCGCCATTGCCGCGGCTCGGGGAGGAGGGGGGGCCTCTGCCCACGCCGCCATTGCCACCGTGGCGGGAGCAGGGGGTGCTCCGTGCCCGGCCGGCGCCACGGCGGGAGCGGGGCCGGGGCGAGCAAACCCAGAGGCGGCGGCCAGCCCCGAGCAGCACCACCGAGCTGGGCCACCTGGCCCCGTCAGCAGCCCCTAGTGGGCCGAGCCTGCACAGCCTTAGTTGAGCCAGTAAACCCCCCGCCATGCCGCGGTTCTGTTAGTATTTGGCAACTTTGTTGCACGCGGGTCCTCGCTGTGAGCAACAGAGCGGCTTATATTCAGGTGCGGCTTATTTATGGACAAAGAACGAAATATTTGCCAACACCCAGAGATGTGGCTTATACTCAGTGCAGCTTGTATTCGTGAATTTACTGTAACCAAGTTGTGAAAGCCTCCCGGCCCTGTCGTGCAATATCTTTCCACAGATTGTGGAGATTTTCATAAGACAGGGACTCAGTGATGATTTCAACCTCTGGCTCCCCTGCTGGTTGTGAGGGCCCTTCTCTCTGGTCCTCTTTGTCTAGGTGCTTTGTTTTCATTTTAGACTTCTTAGTTTCTACAGGGGCAACTGCTGCTGGCTGTGAGTGCCCTTGCAATTCAGCTGGACCCTGGGCAGATGTAACATCTATGGGTTCCACTACAGCATCACTGGATTCTCCCCCTTTAAGGCAGGGTTTCTCACCAGCTGGGGAGAGGTACTCCTTCATCATCTGGCTCATCTTACTCATCTCCTTCACTAGAACTCCCACCCACTCCAGGTGGTTCCTTTCTGAGGTGGGCTATGGGGCAGGGTCAGGCTCTGGGGCAGCATCCCTAGTCTCTGGGGCAGGGTCAATGTCTGCAGCACCATCCCTATTTCCTGGAGTAGATTATCAGGGTTGTTATCTAGCTCAATCTCCCCTTATCTCTAAATGTTAAGTAAGACAAACCTATCAGTAACACCAGCCACCGAATGATATCATTAGCATTCAGAGGAAATCTGAACCTTTCAAAAACTGGTGGGATAGACCTAATAATCTGGGTGAAGGGCTGGGAGAAAATTTCCCCTGGTGTTATTCCTTCACAGTAGGTGCCATTAATAAAGTATCTCCAAAAACATGCAGTTAGTGTGTGGTATCCCTGAATCCATGTACCCGCTGTCCAAAGGAAGTTAAAAATCCATGAATTCCTCACCTTATCAACCCATAAAGCAAGTTGGATAACAGTCACAGTAGCCTTAGTTATAGGGCCTATGTTTATGTAAGGGTTTGCAAATGGGAGAGATACATGTATGAAGACGTGCAGCCCAAACCATATTAAACTGGACCACATGTTGCTGGACCACATGTTGCTAGCACACAAAAAGACAATCCTAGGCAACTGAAGAACTGTTATTCCTTAACCTTGTGCCCCACGTTGGGTGCCAAGATCTGTCCTGGTTTACAGGGACAGTATTGCCAGGAAAAGAAAAAGGCTAGAGTTTTTTTTTTGTTTCGGTTTTTTTTTTTTTTTTAAATGGATAGTGAAAAATTCCCTCCCTCCCAGTTTACAATAATTTGGAAATTCAGGAACTCTTAGGCAAAAAGTATGGGTTTGGAATAACAGTTCTTTACTGACATATCTACAAGACAAACAAAAAAAACAACATCAGCTATGAAAAAAAATATCAGTGACAGAACAGAACGAAACTCAGTTCCAGTCCCTTTTTCCAGTCACAGATGCCCCTCCTCGTCCACACAGTTCTGATGGAGCAGGGCAGGCAGCCTCTCAGTCGCGGCTGCTGCAGGAGCAGGGGAGTGAGGCTGCAGCGCCATCCCAGGTGTGAGAAGGGTGAGGAAAGAACTCTGCTCACCGTGGGTGTCCCGGTTCTCAGCGCTGTTCTCAGAAGCAGGAAACCTTAGCAGTCAGAGTGCAGGGGCCTGGTCCCACCACGGAGAAAAGCAACCTCTCTTCCTGAGTTCAGGCTGGCGAGCTGTGAGTGTCCCCCCACCTCAGGGAGGACAAAGCAGCCCTCGACCATCCCTTTGTCTTGAGCACTTAACAGCTAAAGTGGAGCCACCCCAGCCAGTTTAACATAATAATGGGAAAAATTTCTAAAACTCTCCCAACCCCCAACAAACATCTTGTGAGAAGGCCCTCAAAATAATTTCATTTCTTAGAGAGAATCTTGATGTGGGTTTTAATAATACACCTATACAAGCTGGATTAAAGTTTCTGTTAATGCCCTGGTTTTGCAGTACTCAAGGAACTCACGAAATTTAAAGCCTAGAATGAAAATTCCCAATGAAACTATGATTTGAAGGTGAACAGTCACATTCGCTCTCTTATTTGTTAGCTATTTCTAATATTTCTCTTTTACACAGTCTGTAATTTATCACCTGTGCACCAGAATTTGTACAACACATACACAAACTGCTTTGGAAATCTTCAAGAGCCATTACTTGGGCAATTTCCTGAGGCCCCTCAGGAAACTGAGCTTAAAAGAAAAGCAGGTTGGCTTTCAGGTGGTGTCTGAAGCATTTCACAAAGGTAGGACTGACATCTTCATCGTTTCAAAGAGACAAAGAGGTTGTGTATTAATAAATATAAATTCGTTTATCCATGTGCATGAACTGTTTATTCCAGCCTTGGAGCAGGGGTTTCTGAATGTCTGCAGTTCAGGAATAAAGTATGGTGGTGTTTTTCCATGGATTTACTTCAACATCTGGGTAGTCTCTTGACAATGTCAAAGCCTAGAAAGGCATATCTTCAAGTACATGATGAAAAATTATGTGAAAATGCAGAACCGAGCAGCTTTCTAGTTCTATATTTAAAAACTCAACACAGGCTGCTGCCTAACTTCAGTCAGCAAGTGTTACTGTACTGACAAATTTTCTTGATGCAATTTAGCAACAAGAAAGGTGGGTTATAATAGAATGATTTCATCATGAGTGAACTACTGATCTAATTTACAAAGACACCTGGAAGTTACAGCATGGCAGCACAAAGACATGCTGCAGCTGCAGTACATAATCAGGCTTTTCAGGTGCTTTATCCATCAGCATGATTAAGCAACTTCATTATTTAAAGTTGTAATTAAGCCATCCATATTTTTGAACCCATTGTGAAAATCAGTATTACACATTAGGAGTGTCAAGGCTACAAACCAGCTCACAGCTTGCATACAAATTAGTTTGCAAACTCTTCCTGTCACTGCAGTGAAGTGTCCTGTGTCACTGCCACAAGTGAATGTACCTTAAATAGAAAGGTTCTTATTTGAAAGCTGCATTTTCTAATGCAGTTATTTACTTGCACCAAATAAGAACTTGATCTCCTAATCTTCCCTTTCTCTATTTTATGCACTAAATTTTTATTTTCTTATATTTATTATTGAAATTGTAGTGGGTGTACATCATGCAACCCTGGCACAGAGAGTGATGCACTTTATATATCCCCTTAAAATTCCTTCCAGCTTTACCTATTACTCTCTAAGTAATGCCTAATATTCTAAAAATATATTAATATGGTTGCTGGTAGTTTAATAAAACTTATATCAGGCATTTGTCATGTGAAAGTAGCCATATAAACAACTCCCCACCTAAGACTATAGAAGCCATTTAGCTGTACTATGGATTTGTCAGTTATCACTGCACCACCTCCACAGGTCATCAAAAATTATATTCTTATTTATAGAGCTCCCAGAATGTATTAGGAGTGACTGTGGTGGGTAAACCAAGTGCATGATTTACATGAATTTGAAGAAAGATCCATTTCACTTTTCATAAAGAGGTCTACTTTTCTAAAGATATTGACTTTCTTAAGGCATAGATTTATAAACACTTTCTTGCATTCACCAGACCTTTCAGAAGAATTGCTATCTATTGACCATATTGAACTTTGATGTTATTACTGTGTTAATGTGCTGCAGAAAGTAAAAAGTTCCCGAGGGCTGCACTAGGCATCTGCAGAGCTGATGAGCCAGTGTGAATTCATTGGTGTGAATCTGCACTGGCTGAGATTCCAAACCTCTTCTTACTTACCAATGGATATTCACTGTGTGAGGATAAAGGGAGAGAGCAGCTGTTAAATAAGGTCAGGGTAACTGTGCAGGTTTTCTGTTCAATGCCACCAGTTATAAATGTACTCTTCAAACTGTGCTTGGATCTGTGAGCTTTGCCAGAGCATGGCAGAGCCAGGATAACTTCAAAATTTAACATTAACCATTCTCTCATTAGCAATTACGACCTGATTAGGTTACAAATAATTGTGGATCCACTTACAGTTTTGTAGCAGTACTAGTGATGGCTAGGAAATGGAAATTCTTTATGAATAATTTAATGTCTTGAAAGCTTTTTCTACTTCAGAGTTGCATGTTCTGTATAAGCAGGCAATGAACCCTACAGAAGAAACTTCCTAGGCAGGCAAAGCAGGATCCTCACTTGAATTTTCCATTAGCAGAAATTGTTTTCAAATGAAATTCTAAGTGCAACTTTAATGTTAGAAATTGCAATTTATTGAATTGTAATTTCAGGAAAGTTCCTGGCATTCTTTGGTATTATTGATAGCTGTGATGTTTTTTAGTATTAGGGGTTTTTTAAGTATTTGCATATTAAAGTCATAACAAACTTCCATCAGCAAGAAAATTTCCCAAAAGAAGCATCACTATGCCATAGAAGTTGCACAAGTTCTGGTAGAGTATTATAACAAACTTTCCAATTAAAAAACATCCTCACAGCAACCTGTGAAGTTCTATTTCTAATTTTCTCGCAACTTCTTGAAAACAGACAAAAAGCTGCCAACTGATATTGCACAGATCTTCCTACCCCTGCTTTAGTGTTCTTTCAAATGGACAGTTAATGGCATTTCTAGACACTCCAGAATTTTACTGCAGTAAATTTTTTTTAAGCATTTACTCAGGGTCCAGGGTCTCGCTGAGTTATTTTCCAATCTTACAGTGATCCTTTCATTACTGATTCAGTCTATTCCCTTCCAGTTTGTTCCCTCCAATTAACCTGTGGACTCAGACCTGTTCAGAGGAATTTACAGTTGCTGTAATTGCATGCATTGCCTGTGTGGCATTTTTTATTCTTTCCTAAGTGGCCTCATGCCCTCTCTCCCTGAGGCACCTCTGCCACCATCCCTGGATTTTAATGCACTCCCGAGTGAGGGTTTGCTGTAATTCCATGGCCAGAACAGAGACTCTGATTTCAAATTCAGCCTTCGTTTTCCATATGATAAATATTTAACCAAATGTGGCTGATTTAATGAAAATTCATGCAGTAACTTACCACCCAGTGCTGAGCTAAAGTAAATAGAAGGAGAACTGGGATAAAAGTAAAGTGTTTAGAATTCAAACATAAAATCATGGTATTAATCTGACTCTAGAGTGAGTGCAATAGGAGACCGCTGATAGTCCTGTGTGCACAGAGATGACAGGAAATATCCAGTTGCCTTCAGGTAATAAGAGACATTGATGAATGTCACACTTGGATTCCTTCCTGCAAGAGCAGAGCTGCTCTTGCTCTCCTGGACAGTCACTTCCTAGCCCAAATGGACTAATTGTGTTTGGATTTCAGAAATACACAACCCTCAGCTAGCAGATAATTCACAATTGTCCTTATTTCTGCAGTTACAGTTGTTTCATGTCACATAGGACTTCCATATGACTTGGTCTGGGTTGGTAATTATATACTTGAGAGAAGCATGTTGGAATTTTTGTCCTTAATATTCATATTTTTTTTAAGTTACTTAGAATTTTGAAGGCAAGTACTTGACCTATTTAAAAAAACTAAAAAGGAATATTTTTAAGTGGTTTATTTTTTACCTGAAGAACCTGTTGTCCTATTTCTAACAATAATAATTTCAGCACCCATTCACCAGTCAGGAAAACAACATTTCACTGGGAAAATTTTAGCTCAATCATGAATAAATATTTGAACCTTTAAACAATCACTTTAATGTGATCCATAAAACTTTAAGGGATTGTGCAACACTGATATTGAAAATGTCTTGCCACAATCTATTTGTTTCATGTCCCTAACCTCAACCCAGAACTACTCTGGGTCACAGACCCTCAATGCTGACTTGTCTTCTCCCATAAAAGCACTAAGAACATGATCATGATTAGTACTAGAAGCAAGCTGCATATTGACAAAATAACAGCATTCTCTGGCAAAGTCACAAATACAACTGATAACTAATTACAGTAATTTCATGACCACAAGGCGCACCGTACTATAAGGCGCACCCCCCCGGAGTCGGCAAAATTCGCAACTTTGTAGATCATATAAGGCGCACCGGACTATAAGGAGCACGTTTTTTTTGCAGCGAGGCTGCGCCCCCAGCTCCCCCCGTGTAGTTGCTGGCCGAGGCCACGTCTCAACCCAGCAGCCATGGGGCCCCGGGCCCGCCTCCACCCAGCAGGAGTGATGCCGCGAGCCACCGGGCCCACATTCACCTGGCAGCCATGGGCCCCCGGGACTGCCTGGACCCGAGAGGGGTGGTGCCGCAGGCCCCCTGGCCCGCATTCACCCGGCAGCCGTGGGCCCCCAGGCCCGCCTCCACCCAGTTGCCATGGCACTACCAGCTCCCCCCACGGCTCACAGCTCACACTTCCAGTTTGGCAAATTGCGCAACTTCGTAGATCAGATAAGGCGCACCAGACTATAAGGCTCACTTCCAGGTTCGAGGGAAAATTTTAGTCAAAAGGGTGCGCCTTATAGTCGTGAAATTACTGTACCTTCCTATGGTATATAATATATCATCAGTCTTCTAAACTGTAATTGAACTCCCAGCAGTCCCCATTCCACTAAAGAGACAATGCATAATATTTGGGTTGTATCATATTCTGACTTACCTCTATGTATAAATACAGCAACATGGACACACAACCATTCTTCACTTTACAGAAATTATTAAGGTAGCCAAGTACAACTCATTGCCACCTTTTAGCTGCATTAAAAACAAAATAGCATTTGCTTTCCCCTGCATTATGTCGTAATTGTCTGCTGGAACAGAAGTAAATCCCAGACTAATCTTTATGGGGAAGGAATCTCTGTTTCTGCTGTACCTTTTTGCTGGTATAGCTGCCTCCAGTTCAGAGTGCTGCAGGATCCCAGACCTCCCAGAGTAGTGGGCTCTGGGGGTGCATGAGCTTCCCCCCATGCTTCCCTGTAGAGATCCTCTAAATTCAGTGTGAGACTTGTGTAAGAGCAGGGATTCTTTCATCCTCGATTTGCTCTGTGCGCTTTCAACAGAGCAAATAATCGTTTAAGTAAATCACCTTTCCCAAAAAGTGGTAATTATAAGAGATGTTTAACACCCATGTCAGCTCCATCTGCCTTTGCTTGCAAGGGTTACTTTAAACGTGCTCAGCAGTCTCAGCACTTCCTTCAGAGATAAGAGCCTTTGAAGAGGGATTTACCAAGCGATGGGAGCCTTCAAAGAGCCAGCAAAGGACAAGTCTACAGCCCCGGGCAGGATCTCGGTAGGCTTTATTCTGTGTGCAGACCAGCCTGGGAACCCCAGTGTTTCCCTGATGGCAGCTGAGAGCTGAGGCATCAACTGGATGTATGTTTAATGAATTAATGCCAGCACATAACACTTCCTGTGGGATGTGGATCGATAAGGGAGTGTAGTCCTTTGTCTGACAAAGTGAGTGTTGTGAGTTGGTGCGACTGTGTGTGAAGGAGGAGACAGAAGCTCTCTTCAGGAGGTGATTTCTGAGCTGAGCACAAGTGTTTGCCCTTCAAAGCAAACAAGCCCCAACTACCCTGTTTTCTTTATATCTGGGGTCTAGTTTGCATTAATCCCACTCTTTGTACGTCTATAACATCTTAAAAGCTACCTGAACCACGTGTTTTATTTGTTCAGACACTAGCAGAAAGGGAAGGATGTATCATTCTGCTTTGAACAGTGACAGCCTCCTTTTCCTTTATGCAACCTCCTGATGCTCAGAGAGACAAAATTTCTCAGTTCCTGAGGACCTTTCAGTTCTCTCAGTCCTTGACTGGCAGCAGGCAGTCAAGATGCCCGACTCAAATGTAACCTTTAAACATTTGAGTATTAGTATTTCAACCAGGTTTCTAGAAAGCAAAATGAATAAAATCCATATATTTATATTTGAGAGGTAATGGAAAGAATTGCAGGTCTTGTTTTGTATTAACTCTCATAGTTTTGGGGTTTTTTTAATTAAGACTATGTTCTGATTAAGTATTATTAATAAACTGAAAATTATTTGCTTGGTTTTCTAGCAAATAAGGTGTGTTTCAGGAGGTGTGTTAAATGGGCATTTCATTTAGTTTATGACCACAATTACATTTACAGATAGAGCCCTCCAAAGAGTGAAAAAAAAAGGTTTGTTGCAAATCTCTTAATAGAAATAGCTAACAGGCAGAATCCCTGCATGTGTCACCTGAGAGGCAGCTTCTGGTGATGAGAAAGTGATTTAAATTCCAGATAAGATTCAAAGATGAATGATGAGGCCTCATGAGTGAAATGAAGTAGAATTCTATGTGTCCTGTCTTGAGGAGGGAACAAACTCACAGACCAAACACTTGTTTCAGCCCCCTTTGAAGTCAAGTTGTTCAAAATCCATACCTTTTCCGTTTTGGAAAGGATATTAATAATGCAAGAAAATAAGACTGACACAATTTGGGCCTCAATGTACATGAAAACATCCCTATTCCCTGTGCTCCCTTTCTAGTGATGCCCTCAGGAACATAATGCCTACCATAGGGAAACAAAACATGCTTTATAAATGCATATATTCATGCTTTATAAATGCATTAATAGTCGAAAATCAAAAATTTGAATCTGATGGGTTTCATAGTTCTCTTTAATATTATTCTTATTTGCTAAGTGGTAAATGTGTTGTGGTTGTGAATAATTCCCAAAGACATGATCTCCCCATGTCTTTGCAGGTTTTCGTCTCAGATAATATATATATACTCATTTGGGTATATAGCATTTAAGTAGCTTCTTTAGTTTAAAGAGAAATTTAACAGAAAAATTATACTGACAAATCAGTGTAGATCAATGTTTGGCATATCAATGAAACAATCATGGAAGCCCTTTAAATTGGGAGGCAGAAAATTAAGCTCGTAGTGTTTATTCTGGCTAAGATTTTGGTTTATCTTTTTATTCCTCAGATCCAGTTGATTCAAGTTGATCTAAAAAAATATTCCCGTGTTGCATTACTCAGTAGAAAGTGTATTCATCTCAAAATATTAATCATAATTTCCATTTAGATAGGAGCAGTTTTCCACCCTGATAGGAGCAAGGCAATATTTTCTTGAGCCTGACAAGCTGTAACATCTGTGGTGGGAGGTACAGTGCCTCTCGTCCCCTGCTTTTCCTGCTCTCCTCAGCTGTAGATTTTCAAAGACAAATCCAAGCTGATGGTGGCCATGCTGCATCTCTGAAGAAAAGTTCTTTACATTATCCTTAATAGTTTTATTTGTTCTTTTTATACCCTCACATCAGGGGACTTTTCTGCCTTTTGTTAATTCGTGATCAGTTGGTGTTAATAGAAAAAAAAAATAAAGGGCATTTTAAAAAATAGGAAAAAAAGGAAATAATACACCAGGATGAGTTACTGTTCAGTAAAGATTCCTGTTACAAGTAGTGAAATATTATAAGAACAAAGAACAGATAAAATAGAAATTATTTGGTTTGTAACAACAGTAGAGGAACCTGGAAAGCATTTTAAGTGGTCTGCTCTCCTCCTGGCTGTCTCATTTCTGCTGGCAACAGTGCTACTTCCTTCATTGGGTATCAATTTCTGACAGCTTCAGAAGGGAATATTGCCTCTGAAACAAGAGGCCACTGCCTTGCTCCCATTATAACTCTTCTTTGGAGACCAGCCCTCAGTCCAGAAAAGCCTGGAAAGAGGGATGGCCCAATCCAGAGCACTACACTCAAATAATGGTAACTGGGTTTATTTATATGAGGCAGCAAGACTAATGGCCAGGAAAAATTTCCTTACTGCTGAAGAAGAACCAACATTCATCCTAATCCCATGGAAGTTTCTTTATGGGACCATTATAAGTTTATATATATTATTTTCCCTTCTATTACTTACCAAGACTTTGTTATTTGGTACCTTAAGGAATATCAATAATAACTTTAATAGTGGAGTTAACAGGTATCAGTTTTCATTAGCTGTGTATCACTTCAGTAGTTTAGTTTCAGTTTCCAACTCAGTTATTAAACGCTTAGTTTCTGAAAATGTTGTTCATCTCTGTATGCTCTGATAATTTCTCTTTCTTTAATAGTTTTGAAATCAATTTATTCTAGTAGGAACTGTTGAAAGTACCCTGAAATCTTTACAACTAGAACATTTACAACTAAAATAGTACAAATTGGTCTAAGAAAATATTCACATTGATATAAGTTGTTTAGAGTTTATTCATTTCAGTGATTGTACCATGTTGACTTTCTAAAAACAGTGTTCCCTTTTTACTTTAAAGCTTTAGAAATACATAACTATTCTACAATGCTGTTTCCAAATGTTTCACTCTAGTTTGCAATTAAAAGCCCCAAAGTTTGTGTGTATGTATGCATATGCATATTTATATATCTCATACATTCATATGTATATATGTACCACTAAGAGCTGTAAAGGACTGCACCAGTGAATTGTTTTTACTATCTCTCCATCTTGCAGTAGTGTAAAAGTCTTCAGGTATGGGACAGAGTTGTCAAGTGTCTTTTAAGAGTAAGACAGGAGATGAATCTGTGCAGGTGAATAGCCAGATTAATTTCAAATGAGAGTGGTTTCTGATGGAAAAGGACCAGCACTGTGGTCATGGAAGATCTCATCAGGGGACTGCAGAATAAGAAACTAAGAGACGTATTTAATTATACTTTGTTCCCTGTCCTTTCTTTTTGTACAGTTAGTGAATAGACGTTTACCCTGAGATTTCTTAAATCCTTTTTGATTTTACACACTGAAGGTTCATTTGCAGAGGACACAAATGTCATGTGTGGTTGGAATGAAGCTGGCTTCATTAAGTGGCTGTTATGATTCCAAAAGGGGCAGGGCAGGGATCTGCTCTGCCTGGCAGAATGCTGGCTGCACCAGCAGGGAGGACACTGGCTAACAAGGAGGTCAGTGCCACCATTAACATTCTCTCTCTAGCATATGGGGCAGGCACCTCAGAAAAACCAGATAATAAATCTTGGAAAACTCACACTCAAATTTGTATACTTAGCTCTTTTACACCAAGGATGACACAACCAGAATAAAACTCACAGTAATGAGATATTTGCCCTAATTGCTACAGGGTGACTTGCAGCGTCTGTGTTCACCTTCTTTTTTGAGATGAAAGACATTGACTGTGTCAGTCAACCTGCAAATAAAACATACTGCAGAGTTCTGCAAGATTCTGGTTTTTAATCACAGAAAAATCAAAGATCAAAAACATGTCTTGCATCTGGAAGTCTGATGCCAAACACAGACTTGCCTGTTTCAGGTGCTTGCTCTCCCTTCATTTGAATGGACGTGGAGAGGAAATTGCTAAGGAGGGAAAAAATAATTACAGTAAATTCACGAATACAAGCCGCACTGAGTATAAGCCGCATCTCTGGGTGTTGGCAAATGTTTCGGTTTTTGTCCATAAATAAGCTACACCTGAATATAAGCCGCTCTGTCGTTCGCAGCGAGGGCCCGCATGCAACAAAGTTGCCAAATACTAACAGAACTGCGGCATGGCAGGGGGTTTACTGGCTCAACTAAGGCTGTGCAGGCTCGGTCCGCTAGGGGCTGCTGACGGGGCCAGGTGACCCAGCCCGGCGCTGCCACTCGGGGCTGGTCACCGCCTCTGGGTTCGCTCGCCCCGGCCCCGCTCCTGCTGTGGCGCCAGCCGGGCATGGAGAGAGCACCCCGCTCACACCGCGGCGCCGGCCGGGCACGGAGAGCACACCCCGCTCACACCGCGGTGCTGGCCAGGCACGGAGAGAGCGCCCTGCTCACGCGGCAGCGCTGGCCGGGCACGGAGCACCCCCTGCTCCCGCGACGGCGGCGGAGGGTGGGGGCAGAGCACCCCCCCGTCCTCCCCAGGCCGTGGCAATGGTGGCACAGGGCCCCCGTTGGCTCCCCGGGCCACGGCAATGATGACGCAGGGCCCCTGTCGGCTCCCCGGGCCGCGGCAATGACGGCGCAGGCTCCCGTCGGCTCCCCGGGCCGCGGCAATGACGGCGCGCCCCCCCCACCCCGTCCTCCCCGGGCCGCGGCAATGGCGGTGCAGCCCCCCCCCTCTCCTCCCCGAGCCGCGGCAATGGCGGCACGGCCCTCCCCCCCTCTCCGAGCGGCGGCAATGGTGGCGCGGACTCCCCCCGTCTCTCCCCTGACCTGTGGCAGAGGAGGAAAGAGAGCTCTCCCGCCTCTCTCCCCGCCCCCCGTGCCGCCTGTAGGGAGCCAGGGCAACACAGTAACACTGTAACAATCGCGGAATGCCGGTTTTTAATGGCAGGTGCTTGGCTCAGCGCCCTGGCTGGCACGTCTGGGGTTTTAAATGTCAGAAAATTATTCACAGATTAGCCGCCTCGGACTATTAGCCGCACTTCCGGGTTTCCACCAAAATTTTTGTCAAATTGCTGCGGCTTGTATTCGTGAAATTACTGTACTTTTATTTGTCACTACAAAGTAAAGGAAAATTTCTGATAAAATGCAACAAGTCATCTCTTGTGGGAAGATCCGTAGATATAAAGAAAGACACTTGGCAAACTTGCTATATAAATGTATATCAGGAATTAGTTTGAATAAATTGGTATTGTTGGAATATTTCTCAAGAGAAAAAAATGTTTAAAAGGTAGAACTTTCCTCACCAAATTTTCTGAGTGATTTAATGAACATCCACTCTTCTGTTTGGATCAATACATCATCAATACATTACACAATCATATTGTGTAATCAAGGACTCAAGGTATTTTAACGGAATATTTTATCCATAATTTCTTTAAAATATCAAATTTTAGGGATGTTTCTTGAACAGTCTGTGAAAATCTGTTTTCTTGAGTAAAAGAAAATGTCTAAGTCATATAAACATTAAGCACAAGAAAAAATACATTGTAGACAGGGAATAAATGGTTAAAAGTAATGTTTGGAAGTACTGTGATTAGATAAATACTTATTTGCATAAAGCATTTACTTGAGCAGGTACACAAGAATGTGTAGCAGGTTTTTTCTAATGTTTCTAATGGACAGTTTTCTAAACTGTCCAATTGAAGAGTTCATATTGAAGAAACAATTGTTTTATAAAGTACACAAACTCTCATTTTAAATCAGTCAGCATGAAGCTGCATTATCCCTTTAATTAGTGAGATTATGAGGCCAAGGAAGTTCTTCAGCTCCAGTTTGTTTCAAAGTACACAGTTGTGGAAAATCTCTTCTGCTTTGCTCAGCTTTCTGAACAAGGTGCAGGTCAGTGCAGGGACATCTGAAGGGATCTGTCTGGGACTCAGTTTCTGTGTAATGTCACCAGTGCCTCATTCAGGAGCTCGGGCATGAACCACTGCCAGCAGAGCCCTGAGAATGCCATCCCTGTGCCTCTCCCCACCTCAGTATCATCACAAGATACATCTCTTCCTTTTATCCATGCAACCAGGGTAGTAACTTTTTTCCAAATTCCTCACCAAAACTCCTGTGAGGAAGCAAACTTGCTTGAATCTTCCATAAGGAGCAGGAAAGTCTCTTTTGCTTCCTTCTCTCGGTAATGCTCTTCTGATACTGAGCTGAGGTTCCAGAAAGAAGGGATTAATTTGTACAGTGCTCATCTCCTTTATTCTATGACTGATTGCACACAGTCCTGTACAAATGAAGGTATAGAAGATTGGTTATTTAATTTTCCAAATTAACTCCCTGCACACAGACCTATAGCATCACATCAGCATCTGTACTGGAGACATCCAAGTTCTGATACAGCTCTGATAGCTGTGGAACAGCTTCCTCACCAAGGAGTACAAATTACTCCTTCCTACAGCCACTACTGCTGACACTTGGAAGAGTGGTGATGCTCCAGTCTCAAAAGCAGAAAAGGTGGTCCAGAGCAAAGCAGTCTGGCTGGTTGGGTTTTTTCCTTCACTGCCAGCCAGCCAGGTGTCAGAATTCTGCAGCTTGCTTAGGGAGACTCTGTGATCACTTTTGAGCAGGGTTGTGCAGGCCAATGTTCAAGCTACAAAATTTATGTGGAGGTTACCTGTGCAGCAGTATTCTTATGGATAAAACACTGCTTTGGTAGATTATGATGATTCCCTGCAGTGTATCATCTGTAAATTTAACTGTGGGAGTGTGTATCAATGCCTCCTTTTCCCATATGCAGTATATTTTCCTTCCATCCTGCTGTAATTACTACTTCCATACTGTATCTATTGGCACTGCAGAGACAGGGTGTATTGATTTTATGGATGGGGGAAAAAATGTCATGTAAAGGAGTTGCTGAAGGATAAATGTAGAACATGAAACACAAGGAGAGTATCTTAAAAAAAAAAGCCCTGGTACATAATATGAATATTTCAGAGCTTTATTTAAAGTTTTCTGAAGAGGTTGTGGAGATATTGGAGACTTATCTGCAATCTGCACATCTTCACTTAGTGGTCAGGAATATCAAACCCTTTCCCAGAGATGTTTTAATTATTTCCAGGGACGCATGCTTAGGTTGAGTAAAGCCAAGACATGTGGCAAATACGTTCTAATGCAGAACCTATAGGTAGAATAAATAATGCTACAAGATACACCCATTCACATGACTGAATGGATTTGATTAGTCAGTGTTTGCACTTTATTTCCAGAAGTTCTTCCCCCAAATGAATATGCTGACAGACTGTACTGTAGCACAAAGCCATTTTCAAGTGCATATCTGTTGATTCCCACAAAAGCAGACTTTTACCATAAAACCACACATTTACAAGCAGAAGCAGACTTTTGTTCATTGTATTAGAAAACAGAAAGGGACAAGGTAAATTGGGTACCCAGTGAAGCAATGCCATCCTTCACACTGAATATCTGCATACTGAATTACACACTTGAGATCTCTATCAGGACATTTTTAGAAGTGTTTTCTTCTGTTCCTGGTGGTGTAGGGATAACTGAAAAAAAAAATCAGAAGTGTTCATAGACAATGAGAAAAAGACCTCAAAAAAGTCAACTGTGTAAATTTTTTCCTATACCACTTAATCAGTTTTGCAGGTAGCTCAACTACTGAAATTTGAGGCAAAGATAGGCAAAGATATTAGAAGAAATCAAAAGGAAGCAGCAGTTATAGGAACAGCAATGCCCCAATGTATCTCCTTTTCTTCTTTTAAAACTAGCATGCCTTAATTGCAGATGTTGTGCATGAGAACTGACATCAGGAAAACAAATAGGATAATGAATTAGTTTCTATAGTAACAGATAAAAGCTCATTCAATAACTTTAAAGATTCCATTTTAGAGACAACCATGGTATACCCCAGACTGGGAGAGGAGAAGGGCTCTCTGTGGTCACCTGTTAATTGCCTTCATGCAAAACTCATCAGTCTCGGGCAGAATGATTCAACTGCCTAAAATGCTTATTTTTTTTTTAAATCTACATATGTAAATACACAACATCTTTCTTTGTAAAATTGCAAATATATGTAAATTTGTCAATTTGATATGAAATCCACTGCCAACCAATTCCAAATTATCTTCTCTATGCTTCCTTGTTGTAATGGCACTATTCCTTAGGTCCTGATTCAAAGTATAATGAAACAGTCTTTCAGAACCTTCCTTTTAGCTCCCTATTTGTAAGCAGTGCAGTGCTTTCTCTCAGTGCTATAAAAAATATGTTCAAAATGCATAATAAAAATATTTTCTTGTCTCAAAATATATAAAAAACCTATCAAAATTATTGCAATCAACAGAAAAAGAGCAATGCCAAACCCTGTAAATTTTTAAAAAAGATCTTTCGAAAGGAGTTTTTTAGAGATTAAGAGAAAAATGCACTATTTTTTAAACGCTAAGCAATACCCCTCTCCCCATCAAATTATCATCCATTTTCAGTGCTCTGAAGCAGGGTAGTAGGGGCCAGGCTTTGAAGCAGAGCCACGAAGCATTTGGCTGCTGTCAGAACAAGGCAGGAGGGTTAACCGGGGGACTGTGACTGAGTGATTAATGCTAATGCTATTAAGATTCCCTGTATTTTTTGCCTTCTTGAATGAGGGCATATAAAATTGTGGAGTTGTCTACTTTGAAAAGCCTTTCTGTGGTCACTTCTCCATTGGCCCTGCAGGGCTGCTGTTTTTCCCTCAGGCTGCCTCCCCCCAGGCTAGCCCTTCTGCTGGTTCTCCACTGCATTCACTCCTTGTATTGAGGGGCCCAAAGGAGGCCCACTGTTTTAGATGTGTTCTAATAAATGATAGCTAAGGATGGGGATAATGGATTCAGAGCATTTTAAGATGCTACAAAAGGCATCAAGAAGTGATTACAGTGACATGCTCTGTGTTTTGAATGTGGATTAAGAAGCTTTCTTCAAAAAAATGGTTCAGTCAGACCACTTCTGCTAACTGAATGAATGGTTCAGACCTCTCAGGCAGAAGGATTTTTGTCTCATAACTGCAGTAAGGGAGTGGTGCTATTTGCAGTGAGCAGAGCGCTTTCTTTGCTTTCCTTTCCTTCTTTCTGCTTTTGTTGAGAATGTTTGAGTGTGTTCTGAGAGCAAAGTTCCAGAAAGCCGAAGATGGAAGCCACACATGCCATTCTGAGCCCTGAGGGGACACTCTCAGGTGTGCTGTGAGCAGCACCCTGGGCTGTGCAGAGCTGTTTTCCTGCTGGAGCTCCCTGGGATGTGCAGACTGGGCTGTGCAGAGCTGTTTTCCTGCTGGAGCTCCCTGGGATGTGCAGACTGGGCTGTGCAGAGCTGTTTTCCTGCTCAGGCTCCCTTGGGCTGCTGAGGGGCACCGGAGGGACATGCAGGGAGCTCAGCAGAGGCTCGTGGTGAGCACAGCCAGCTCCTCACTTGGGCACTTGGGTAGAATAGGCTGCCTTGGTGTGTGTAGCCAAACAGGTGGATGAGCCCCATTCCAGGACTGGCCCCAGCTGACCCAAGCGAGGCTCTTAAGATCTGGAAATTGCAGATTCCCCCAGGGTGCCTGCCACACTTGTATGAACAAAGCTGAAAAATGGGGCATTTTGCAGACCACCAAAGTCTAGTTCTAAGCAGCACCACTTGGTTCTCAGACCAAGAATTTTGGTTTCAGTCTTTTGCTGAGCATTCCAATATAAAGTACAAAAATCTGACATTTTTCATTAGAAGATGCCAAGAGCCTAGGACACATACTCCATAAGATTTATATGGAGGCTGTTTTCAGCTATTTCATAAAAGCATTTTCCAATGCAATGGCTTGTCATCAGTACTAGGACTTCAGGCTGTTTAATTCACTGTGATTTGATTAATGCTTTTAGAGGCAGCCTGGTGTTGTAGAGTGATTAGACCAAGCCATCCAGCAGTTTTGGAAAGCCTAGCTTACTCATTTGTAATTTTATTTCATTGCGATAGCTTTATAAATTAGATTTTTAAAATAAATTTCCAACTTGACAGTATTAAAATTTCTTTATTTGCCAGTGTAGTATATTTTATAATTTTCTTTTCCTGGCTTCACTGCTTCATATTGCATTCCATTGCCTCAATGGAATACATGCAGAGAAAAAATTGGCTCCCTGTGTTAAGAAGGCAAAGGAGGTGTCGTAAACAAGAGCATAACAAACACACCACGATTACCACAATTATTTATTTCATTATTTATTTATTTCGTTTATTTCATTTTATTTTCATTATTTTGCTTGTGAAATGGCCAGCCCTGAAGTACTACCTGCTGCTGAATGATTGAGATGTATTCCGGAGTTCGAAAGTAATTTTTTGCTTTTTTTGTTGAATATTTGTTTTTACACTGGGGCCTAGTACAAATACTGAAAAATAATTTGGAGGAATAGACACATGTCTGTGTTCCTAGCCTGAATTGAAATCAGGACACAACTGTGATGACCAACAAGTGCTGTTGAAATCACAGGAACCAAGCTGAGACTTTATGTAAATTCCCTTCAAAACAACACTTGATGTGTTTATGTGCTGAAATTTAAGGAAATGCAGGTAACTGAGGGTTTGAGGACATCACCAGGGTGTCTACACTTGCATTATTTTATGTTCCAGCATGTATAAGAAAAAATAAAAGTTACTGAGTACTTTGTGTGTACGTCCACAGTTGGACATCTGCATTTTTCTTGGAAGGACCTGAGCCCAGTTACAGGAGCCATGAATTGTGGAATTTATGAAATGTTGTGTTTCCAGGAAGCATTTCCTTTGAAAAATGTAACTGCCTAATGGAGAAACTGCACTGGCTACACATTGTCGTGCTCTTTGTGTGTGTGATGCCCACATGTTTGGGTTTACTGTGTCAAAATGCTCTTGCTTTAGTTAAACATGAGGATTACTCACACATTGGGGTTCACCTGGGGCATCCCATGTGATGCAGTTCAGGGCTGCAAACCAGAGATTGTGTGGAACAGTTCTCCACAAAGTGCCAGGTATTCATCCTCTAGTTTTGGCCACACAAGGTCTCTCAAAACCAGATTTTGTTTTCTATGAAATGTCAGCTGCATGAGGCTGTGATGCATCATATGCTAATGAGCAGGTCAGGGGCTTGGCAAGCTGCTTTTCCTTGGAAAGCAGGGCTGCATAATACTGTTGGTGGTTGGTGTTTGTTCAATTAAGTTTTCAGTCTTCCAATTTATTTACTTTCAATTTGGGTTTCAGTTCATTTAACCATCAGAAAACGTATGTGCTATCTGCTGCTTACAAAAGGAAGGCTCCCTCCAGCAGCCCCTTGCTGCATTTTTCTATCTCTGTGGAGCTACAATGTCTGCAGTAATAAATGTATCAGTTTGAAATAGAAATGATTAAGTGCTTGTTGAAATGTCTTCTGGAACAAACATTAGCTTTGCTTTCAAAGGGCAGATACTGCACCAGATAGCGCTTAACCTGGCCAAGGACAAAGTGCTAGGTTTAAACATCACTTTCATCTTGCTTCTGCATTCAAACACTTTCATTTCTTAATACATCAAAACAAGGTTCTCTCCAGAATTGAGAGCACCATTGTTGTAACTATTGTTCTGCTTTTAAAACAGCCCATTCATCCTACCAGTTTGCTGTGATTTATTCCTTTGAACTTTTTAATCTGAAACATACAACAATAGAAAAAAAAATAATTGGGCAGACATTGATATTTGCACACCAGACTTCTGTCTCTAGAGGCTGAACATTTCTGAACTAAAGCTGAATTTGATCATCCTGCAGTAGTCCCTGGTTGTCCAGCTCAGAAATTCTTATGAGATTTGATCTTAATGTTGTCATCCTGAAAGTATGTTGTAAATGTGGCCGTTGCTTTTCAGAGCTGGTGGGTATCAGGGAAACCATAAAGATACTCATTTTCCCACTATCTGGGAAAAAGCTCAAGGCCAAAAGATGAAGGGTGAGAAGAGGTGAGTTCCCTGCCCAAACCTGTGGACTGCTGGTCCCTCTGTGTCACACAGAGCATGGCCCAGGTCCTTTTAGCACTGTTGAGGTCCTGGCAGATTGCTCAGGACTAAGTACTGATGGGATAAATGAATAATGGCAATCATTGGTAATAACTCATCAATCCAGTGACTAAGGGCTGTATTTTTTCTTAATCTGAAGCTAATAGGGGTCTGTAGTAACTATGCCAGTACATCCTATGTGTGTCCTACAAGAAATGTTGTGTTTTCAACAGTAGATATAAACATTAAGAAACTAATAATATGTATTAACAAATGTGAAAATAAAGATCAAATACCAAATTGTCTGATTTTCTATTTTCTATCCATCTCTTGTTTTCAGAGTGTGTTTTAAGAAGCCTCTATTTATCACATATATTTTACAAATATTCCAAAAGTATTTATCAACATTATTTTGGTTTTCCTTGATGTTAGACATATAGAAATTGCAGTAAAATTATTTCCTATAAGTGAAACTTGGAAACAACACAATTTAGAAAATATATAGGATATAAAAATCAGTCACCATTAGTAGGAGCTATCTAATGCTTTGCTGCATCTCCCAGATCTGTGACAAGGAGTGGCACTACTATGTGGTCAACGTGGAGTTTCCCGTGGTGACGCTGTACATGGACGGGACAACGTACGAGCCATACCTGGTGACCAACGACTGGCCCATCCACCCGTCCCACATCGCCATGCAGCTCACAGTGGGGGCTTGCTGGCAAGGTAAAACCACACCAGCTAACAGACAGCACAGTCAGGAGTTCAGGCCAAGAAAGAATCTTGCTTGTCTCACTGATTGCATGGGAAATAAACTGCTAAAGGATTGATGGTATAAAATCAGGTGTAAATCCAGAGTTGTTAATGAAGTCCAAGGATAAAATGGACAGGACATTAACAGGCTTTGCGTTTTCATCACCTGAAGAAGTATTGGATACAGTTTATCTATTCAGTGTGAAAGATTGTCTTCTTTATCTTTTGTCTTCACTTCTTTTAATTGTTTCCCTTGTTCTCCAGCCTTAAGCAAACTATTAGATTTTAAAGAACTCCAGCTATCTCTTTTCAGTCCCTGCCCTCAGATTTCTTTTACAACTCATGGCCCAGTCCTGTGCTCTTTATACTGGATATACTCACCACCAATTCCAGTAATTTACTTGACTCACCCTGTTATACGCCAGAGGTAAAAGTGAGAGTAAAAGAAATCCAGAAGTCCAAACCCCTGAGCCATACCTGTATGGACATTTGCTTAAATATTACCTTTTTCTGTTTTCTACTCTTTATAATCCCATTCTTCTCATTCTTTCTACCTGGTCCTTACCACTTTCTTTCTCTGTTCTCTGCCTTATACCTGAAGTACTCCTCTTTCTCTGCTTGTCTGTTTTTTTTAAGTTGTCTTCATTACTCCTCCATGCTGATTTTCTATTTACACTGTCATTTTTCCACTTAAAGTATGTTGGGAAGGAAACTATAATTATTAAAAAATGCTTTAATATAGATTGTGTTTCTTCCTCACTCTTTCATGTGGTCTCACTTTCTCCATTATCACCTTGTTTGCCAATTTGATCTCTGCTTATTTGCATAATTTGGAAATCTTATGCATGGCAGGGCTGTTCAGTGTAAATAGTACTCGAAAAAATCCAGCTGTTACGTTATGAGTGGGGTAAAGATCCAACCTTTACTTTGATGATAACATGCAAAATGAAGCTGCACTAACCCTAAAAACAAAGTTTGGTAAATTTACAATACTGATAGTTGTTGGAGGTGTGATAAGCTAGTCAGCATTGCACTAATCCCATATACTTGGAAAAGTATAGACTGTTTCTTGTCTAGCTGGTGTTTGCATGGGTTGATTTTTTTGTCATGCAGTGTTGGTGCAGTACTTTTAGAGCAAAGTTCCAGAGTTAGCAAATGCAAACGTCATTTATAAATTTAATTCTTTCCAGACATGAGCAAATACCATAGAGGCTGTGAATAACCATGGAGTACTGCTTTCTGAAAAATCACCATTTCTCTTTAGCTGTGCTAAAAAACATATATTTTAATCCCTTACTTCATATTGATATGAGGTTCTTCTGCATAGATCAACATAAATGTTTTTATGCATTATGCGTATTACTTCTGCCCCTTATCTTCTTTCATTCACACTCAGTGTTTTTGTTACTCTCTAAAAGCACTCTTCAGTGCTTTGAGGTTTTTTTCCTAAAAGTGTTAGTATTGCTGGGAATGCACTCACCTGAATCTCACTTTAACCATCTGCAGGTGCCACATCTGGGGGCCTGTGGATCAGTTCAAGTGTCTGTGCAACAAGCCCTGCCTAAGCAAAAGCTGGGCCAGCTTTGCCACAGCCGTGCATCCGTGGGCTCATCTGCCCCCCGAGGCAGCTGAGAACAACAACAATAATCTTGTTGCCTTTGCACCTCTGTCTCCTTGTCTCAAATTGGGAAGAGAAGGAATTAGCAAAACTGCTCACATAGGCTTGCAATGCATTCAGACCATGGACTATATTTCATATATAGCTGTTAAACAAGTGAAAAGTTGCAATTGTTTTCAAACATTTTTATTTTTACACGGGATAATTTGATGGCTTAATTAATAACCATTCAGAATAAATTCTTCTTCCTTTTTGGTGAAACACCTGATTTAAACTACTGAAATAGTACCTATAGCTGCCGTTAATATTTACTGCAATATTACATTATTGCTGTTTTAATAGTGAGAGAATTTGAGTTCCTCAAAAGCAGAAACAAATTTTCCCCCTCATGAAAATGCTAAGATTTGGTAATGCAGTGTACTAAAGATTCTGATAAACTATCATGTATCAGGCAAAAAGATAAACTTCTAATGGTTATGTGAAACAAAATTTTAAAATACTGCTTTTGACAAAGCTTATCATGTGGTACATTTGTTTTGATCACCTCAAGCTATTTTAAATGAATGATGTGGAAAGTCACTTCGTTGATAACATTCAGCACTGTATTTCAGTCTGTGAAATAGTAATTAATCAACACAGAAAACCAATCTATTCTAATGAAAACATTAGTTTTCAAAGTTTGTATATTTCAAGAAAAAGGGGCCGTATTAAATAAATATTTGAACTATAAATACTTACTGTGAAACTGTTAGTAAGTCTACTTAGGCTAATACATTTTAGCCAGTAACAATAGTCTAAACCTCTTCATATTCAAAGCATTATAAAGCTGCTTTACAACATTCTGTGACTTATTTCAGTAAAATATACAGTGAATTTGGTGTCATAAACCATTCAGGAGTGTCCTTATTAAGAGGATATGAAGAGTTTCCAGCTCTAGTTTGATAAAACTACTTCCTTTCTTTTCATCAAAGAACTAGCAGAAAGGAACACTGCTCTAACCTCTTCCTTCAGAAAGTGCAAGACCTTCTTTTCTGTCTTTACTAAACCACTTTACAGTTCTGAGGACACAGCATCCATTTGTCAGAGTGAAATTATTTGAAAAACAGTCTCAACTCAGACAAGTAAATTAATCAGAAGAAATAACATTCCTTTTTTACTTCCCACACTGACTCTGATTTTCTGACAGCCAAAAGTCATTGTGGCTGTGGGGCAGCTGAAGGACCGGCAGAGAGCAGGAAGAGTGTATTTAGAAGACAGTGAAAAATCAAGAGCAAGGATTGCAATTCGCCCTGTTAGCACTAATAGGAAAATCTGGCACTGCTGTGAGGGATTTACCCTCTTGTAGATGAAAATGTTCAGTTCTGGTCTGGAAACTAGGTATTGTTCTGCTGCTTCTTTAGGAGCCTGAGTGTCCTCTGTGATACTGTGACTGAGCCCTGATCTTCTCATCACTTACACTGGTCCTCATCCTGGGGCTCTGTAGCAAGCACCATGCTTCACCTCCCCCTTGTCTTTCTCAGAGTTATATCCTACAGGAATCTTGGACATGGAAAATTATTTTCTTTAAGATTATTATTGCCTCTTATTAATATTTCAATGCCTGAGTAAATGTTTTCTGACTTTTATAGCCTTGTTCGTAGCATCCATTATGAAAAGTTAGTTGTTTTTATTTCTATCTTCAGCTGCTCAAGTGAAATATAACAGCAGTGTAAGATCATTGCTGTTGTGCTCATAACATGAAAACAAACCCAAATGTGCAATTCTTCAGCCGTACATGACAAATTCAAACTTTAGCCTATGGTATGCTCACTATGCCTTGGTTTGTCTGTGACATAAGAAAATCTCTCCTACATCTTTACCCTTTTCCTGGCAATGTAAAAATCTTGGTGACTTTTTTGTTCCTGATTTTATGCAAAATTTCTTTAAATAATGTGACTCGAGGGCTAGGACTCTCCAAAAAGGAGGGAAAATTAGCCTTTTCCTGAAGGGCAGATTCTTGGAGACCAGCAGGGAGTGAAGATGGTTAAAAAAGCAGAAAGCCAGCCTTTAAAAGTGATAGAAGAGACCCTTCCCAGGGTCTGTCAGGCACTGGGTCACGTTTACTGTAGCCCAGGAAATGGCTCAATTACTTAAAACGAAGCCTGGGGAATGGTTCCCAGCTCTAATGACACTCTGCGCATGACAAAAATCACATTATTTGTTCTGGGATAATCAAGATGAACTTTATCTACTAAAAATTAGGTATACTGTATGTTACTATGGTATAATTTCCCTTTTATAATCTAAAATCAGGAAGATCTAAGCAGAGCTACCTCATTGATTTAGGGTCCTTCACAATGGTTAGCCTAGAGTGAATTCTTCTTTGTGCAGTTGATGTTTAGTACGGCTGTACTTGAGTGGAGGTGGTTTATTTGAGAGTGGGAGTTTAAGCATGATCTTTAGGCTAAAGTGTTGATGTGTGTTTGGTTACATGTGACCCAGGAGAAGTGACAGGTAGCACCTAACCTCAGCAAAGTGCCAACTTTCATACATGGCAAATCTCAATTTACTCCTTAGCTGGGATTTCAGTGACGTGAGGCCTGGGAAAAGGTAGTAATGCTGACCACAGAGCTAAGCAAACTGGGCTCTTAGTGAGGGCAGAAACAAACACCTGGTAGAGCTGTTCCTGGAATTAGCCCTTTGTGTACCCTGGTGAAGTTTGATAGCTTTCTCTGTAGGTACATAAGGTTAACTGTATAACTTAATCTTAACATCTTTAAAATTTTCTTCACATCACTGGTTTCACTGATGATTGTCAAGGGTGTGATTTTGATGTAGGTCAGGTTATTTAAGGCCAAAGTGCTGCTCTGTCTCTAATGGTGAAAGAAATTTTCAAGCAGATTTACTCTCTCAGGGTATCTAAAGGACAAAATTGACTTGCCTCCACGTCTGCCTCCTAGAGAAAAAGAGACACCAAAAAGAACAGGAGGGAAGTGGCCCTGTATCTGAACTGCTTCTTCCCTGAATGGGTATTAAGTAGATATGGTCTGTGGGGATAGGAGAGAACTCCCCAAGCCTCAGCTTTGGTTCTCACTATTACTATTTTTCTTCTTTAGCATAAAAATGCTTTCAGATTTGCCTTTTTACCTTAAGAGTCTCAAGGTCTTTTCGAATAATAAAAAGGTGCAGCAAGATGGGAGAGTCACCCATACTCTGTGGGAGTAAAGTGCAGTAGATGATTTTTCCTCGGGTCACTTAAAAAAATCCTGCTGCATCACAGCAAGAATAGAATCAGAATTTATGATCTTCTGTTCTTATTCTCCCTTTTAGGTTTTAACATCCTGTTTCATTCTTCTGAACAATGCAAACAAATCATTAGCTTGTCCTGGAGTGCATTTTACAAGAGCTTACTCCAGGAAGTTCTCTGAGTTCATTATTTCTGATTCAGTTTATCTGAGGACATAGCAAATGGACCCTTTTACAGAGTGAGAAACTTCTTCCATTAAACCGAGGTTTATAGGTTTGCACTCTGATCCCTTTATTGCTATACATTCAGGGGCAAAAGCAGAGGAAGGGAGCAAGTTACGTGTTTTGATAATTTTTTTGTACCAGAGGCAGAAGACAGACTTCATCATGGTTTCTCTGAAAAGATAAGGTCTTGAGTTCATACAAGGCATTTTGGGAGGGAAGGAGTTTGTGTATGGCTCCTAAAGCTCTGTGAGGAAAGTAGTGACACAAGTGAATGACTTGTCACAAGGCTGTAGCTTGCCATGGCTGTAAGTCTCTGTTTCTATCAGAGTCACCCCTTCAGCAGTGCTGCAGCCTCACAGTGCTGAATACTGCATAGAGAGGGTCTTCAGGAGAAGCCTGTCAACAGCTACTTTATTGTCATGGATACAGCAGAAGGCTGTAGTAGTTCCTGTTTTCTAAGGAATTGCTGTTTTCTCTTGTGTTTTTCTTTTGTATTCTCCTGTCATTTTCCTCTCTCCTTAACCTGTGATGGAGAGATCAGGTTTTCTATAAAGCCCTTCTGTGGAATAATCTTATCCTCACATGCCAGACCTCTGCTGACACAAAAATCACCCAGTGCAGTCAGAGAACTGACTGATGATTCAAGGAAAGAAGCACCACAGGAGTTAAAAGTTGAAGAGGGGTCAGAAAAAGGAGAGTCAGTGTGGGCAGTGTAGCAGCAGCCTGTATCGCTCAACCTTGGACTTCCTCCAGAAATTAAGGTATTCAACAGATAAAGATTCCCCCTGCTGTGCATCCAACACCACTGGATCATGCCAAGGAGGCTGGCATAGCTTGCACAAACCTGCTACTTCAGAGGAGTGGTACAAGCACACCTTAATGCAAGGGCATCAGGGCAGATCTCAGCACACTGTGATGATGATTATCTATGTCCTAGTGCCTCCATGGGTACAGCAGTGCTCTTGCTGCATTGTCCTTCTCATCAAGATAAAGATGGGGCAGATTTCAGTTCACTTGACAGATCTTTGCTGAATTTCAGCTGCAATAGAAATACAAAGACATGTGGAAAGTTTAGTTTAGGAGGGTGTTTTCTTGGAGAGCTGAATTTGCGTTCAAATCTGTCATTGAGATATATGTCCTGTTTTTAACTGAATTTCTGCAGGAAGCACTACTTACCAGCACAAAATTGTTTTTGGTAGAATAGGGGCATAGATTTTTTGAGTAACATTTATCTATTGGCTGAATTGTGAAAAAATGTAGTGTGTTTTTTATTATCCTGCATCTTCAGTAGTGTAAGTTATACCCACTTTGAGTTTGAGGATGTGTTGCACAGAAATCAGTTGGCATTTGGACACTTAGGAGCAGGGAGCCCTTAGTGTTCTCTGAACTTATGATACTTCAGATAAAGCTTTAAACCTAAAGCTGTCTGAGGTTGTTGGGTTATGATACCTATCCAGAGCAGGGGCAGACTTAACATGGGCGATATTTGATGATGAATTTCTGATTAATTTTTATCTGAGTGGTATAAAATCCCCCCTAAAACTTTTCTGTGCTGAGAAGCTCTGGGTGTATAAAATGTCATGTCACTAATTGGGGCTACTCCTGAGATCTGTGTTAAGTTTCATCCTGTTTAACAGCCAATCTACTTGTCAGGGAATTAAACCCAGCTCCCTTAACTGCCATAATAAAAAGATGGGATAAATTTGGAGGCTTGGACCTGAGGACTTCAGAACCAGAATGTCTTGTGCCTGCTCCCAGATTCATTCAATCTTTATGTTGGAGCCCTGAATAATCAATTGTTCATTAATTATCTGGCTCAGTATAACCAGAGTTTAGAATATCTTAAAAGAATTGCACCTCATTTGGAAATTCTCTTGATTTCACCATTTCCCATGAAAACCTCATTGTGCTTTGACTGCCTTGATAATTACTTGCTCATTATTAGAATAGGGTAAAAAGCCTGCAAAATCTGTGAGCTCAATAAAATCACTTATTTTGATGTGCCTGATTGTTCTGTGGAGATTGAAAAGGAATGCAAACAGCGCTTTACATCTGAGTAGTCAAACCAACAACTGTAAAATTCAATGCTAATCAAATTCTGTCACACTTTATATCAACTCAATGCAAAATGAAAAACCAAAGTGTGGAAACAGGCTCTACTTCTTTAATGGATGCTTTTTAACCCCATGAAGTCCAAAGAGTCCCTGGGACTCTTCAGTTTCCCCTGGACTCTCCAGAGCTATATCTAACAGATACAACATGTTATAGCTAGCAGAACCTCTTTGTGGCTGTAACCAGTTCTTAATCCCCCTAAATTGTTGTTCATCTGGCAGTCTTCAACTGTTTATAGCAAACCATTTGTTTTCCTCCATGTGTACAAAGGGTCATCCCCACTGAGCTGTCCCCAAGACAGACAGACAACATATCTGCAACATACTCAGCTAAAATTAAGTAGGTTGCTCTTCTCCATTTGATCTGGTGTGTTTGATATTTCAGGCAGCAACTGTAACTGTGTCTGTGCCTATTAGATCTGTGCTAAGTGCTGATATTGTAAAGTCTTTCTTTTATTGGTAGCCTAATTGCTCCCCACTGAGGGATCTGTGGGGTCTCCTGCATGTCCTTATGGGTGAGTCCGTCCCTGGCTGTGCTCCCTGCTGGGCTTGCTGTGAGCTCAGCCCCAGCTGTGAATGGCACAGGAGAGAACCAGCACTCGTCAGGGCTCAGAGGCATGTAGGCTTCATATAGCAGGGGAACACTCTGGCCCCAGTGTAGGAGATGCCTCTAGGCTGCTGCTAATATCGTGGGACACTACCCATCAGCATACCCTGAAAGCTCTAGTTATCCAGATAATTCCAGCAGCAAAAGAAATCAGAACCAGCAGAGAAAGATCTGTCCTGAAGACAGTAATTATTTTAGCATGTGAAAAATGTGATGCATGCTACTTCAAAAATGACTAAGAAGTAAATAGCGTTATAGTGAATAATATGTATGCCATGGTTCCTCTGGATGTCTCTACAGTCCGCTGACATCATCTTCCCTTTGCAAGGGTTGAATTAATGCCAAAAGCTACCATCCATCCTCCTGTATCTGCCAGACTGGGAGTGCTGGTGCATGCTGGGTCAGGTGTGAAAAGCAATGCGCAATTTTATTAGCAACATCTGAACAACACTGTGCCCTATGTTCCCTAACAACTGTGACAGCAACCACAACATTTACATTTATGGAAGATAAAAAAGTCAGTAGCTTAAAAAATTTTTCATGGAAGGAATTGTAGTAAGAATAGTTGGTGACTAAACTATGGTTTTAGGTTTTTTTGTGTTACAGGCATAAACTTAATACCATGACAGCGAGGAAGGTTCTTTTTTCCTCTCTTGGCCCTATCATTCATCAGTCTTAACTAGTTAACTGTCTCCCAAGAATTAGCACTCACAGCATATTAATCCATAGCAATCAATAAACATAATGCTGAGTGAAACACAATACGCAACACAGCTGAGGACCAGTTTTTCTCATTCTCTCAGAACTTACCAACAGCTTCATGGAAATGAGCTGTATCTGAGGAATATTTCACTCCTTGGAAAGGGCAGAACGACCCTGAAAGCAAAGAAGTCCCATGAACCTTGCTGAGGTAATCCAGGTTAACTGGATATCCTGAGCTCTGGAGAGAAACTGGAGATGCTGTGTTACAGAATTATTAGAAACTTGCATATGCTTGGATTACCTCAAGACCATCATCACTGGAGCTCCACTTTGTTCTCTGGGTAATCTATTTAGGTCTTCATTATCCCAAAAAAGTTGTTGCTTAGGCTCAGTTTGGTATCAGAAACAAGAGCTCAAAATGCATTAAAGTAGTAAGGGCTGTTGGGAGCAGGTTTTCTCAATTGTTTCTTAGCAGGTGGTAAAGTCAGTGCTGAGTCAAATCCAGGCAGTGGAAATGAGCATCATCCTGTCCAGGAAAGCCACTGACTCTGAGCTGCCTGTCAGCTGCATGGGGAGCATGAAATGAATTGTGCTCAAAGGATTTCTATTTAAAAAATCAGAATTTGGAAGAATTTGGATAATATTCTGTAAAATGTTACTATCAGCATTAGGTACAGTTGTCCATTATGCTTAAACATGCAATGGAATGATCACATTCATTCTGAATTAAATATATTTCTACTCATCTAGTCTTGGGAATTTTGGAGTGACTGGGATTTGGAGATTGCCCCTCCTGGACTAAATTGCCCCTCACTGAGAAACTGAAGTCAAATACTCAAAGAATATCAGATTGTAGAAGCTGAAGGAAACACTGCTTTCAAACACACCAATACAGTAGAATCAAGTATGAATAAAACATTTTATCAAAGCTAGAAAGCAGGATTGTGAGAAACTGGCTTTAGGCCATTCCTTTAATTTTAGTGAGAGTTTTGGTTTTTGCTTCCCAGTTTTATTGTATTTGATTTTGTCCATTTGCAATCTAATAATTACTGGTGATGGGAACATCAGCAGCTAACATACCTCACTGAGCTGAAAAGATTCTGAAATGCTGAAACAGAAGACTATCAAAATGACAGCAAGCTGCAATTACAAGCAACTGTAAGAAGAGTCATATATAATGACTTCTGTTCACCTTCAAGTTCAGAATTGGGAGGTATATAATTTTGTCTATAACACTGGTAAAAGTTGTGTATGGAAGGCTTTTTTAGAAATCTGGGTAAAGTATTATCTTTTTCAGTGTTCTTGTTTTTTCATGTGATTAAAAGCTGCTGTTCTAACTACCCTGGATGAATACGCACATCCTCTTTTACACATGGAGTAACAAGAACACTATATTAGCGTTAGTAAGATAACTTCCAAGAAGAGCAACAGTGATGTTCATATTCTACAGTGTCAGGTGGAAGATGTAAGGAGATGCCTGGCAAAGGAAAATGATACAGCTGTATTTTGACTGCTTACATTTCCTATTGGGAATAAACATCCACCTTGAGTGTCAGTGGTCAATGGAGGGGATTGCTTGGGAAGCCTCTGTCTTCAGAAGAGTTTAGAAAGCTCAGGCAATATTCTCAAGAATATATTAGGCACAGCTGTATTTGTCTTGGGGCTGGGGACAGAGTGCCTCATCCTTCCATGTCCAGACTCTGCTCACAGTTGTTCCCATGCATTATCCCAGCCTGGATCACCCTCTCATCACCATGGCCATGGTTCTGCAGATTTTCTCTACTCACACAGTATGACACTGGCTACTCCCAGATATTTTTGACTCATGTTTTCTTGAAATACTGGGGTAGTTTTGTTTAAATAACAGTTGATAGCCTCTCCCAAGCAAAGATTGCATCATCTCCTTTACAGTCCAATCATGATCTCTGCACCCACACAAACACCATCCTTATTCCTGTGAAGAGCGTGGGTAAGCCTTGTTCTTTAAATGCTCAATGTTTTTGTCATGCCTGTATTTTCAGAGTATTTTAAAAGCCTGTTCCTGGCAACACTCATATTCCCTTCCATGCTTTTATGTTGGTGGATTAACAGATGACTTAAACAAGAATTATACATCTCCAAGATGGTAATACCTCCTTGTGCACCAGCATTTCTTAAAAGTGTGGCTTGGGCACCAGGAATATCCTGTGTATTTAATGATTTATGGGCAAATACTGTATCTGCTAATGCAGAGCACTGCAACGTAAGTGCTCTGTCAAGAATACCAGAGAATAACTAGTCCAAAGTAGAAAAACAGCCAGTTCTCTTCATAGATGCTTTGGTTCATTCTGCTTGTTTCTGTCAGGCAAAGCCACAGCACTGAGTTCTTTGTTCTGGCTTGTTGTCTGGTCTTTTATATATATTTTAATGACTGCATTTCACATTCATTCACTGATCTGAGCCTGCTTCTTATTTTGCATCTCCTCAGAACTATTAAGACCTACTGGTAGACTTACTATAGTAGATTTCTAAATGTCAAAGCTCCAGGATTAGTATTGGTATTTTAATTTGCTGTCTTCACAATTCTGTAGTGATATGAGAAAATGAAGCTTCAAACAAAATGTAAATCCTCCTTCTTCTTCTTCTGTAAGCTCTTAAATAGTTTTCTCTCTTTGTCTCCTTTTTAAGGAGATGTTTACTCTTTCTTTAATCTTTTTTTTTCCGTCCAGTTACATTACTGCTGTATAAGTACTTTTAAAGGCAGTGTAAGCAGATAAATATAACAGCATTTTGGCTAAAAAGCCAATGTCCCCATAATGAACTATCGATTTACAAAATAATTGCAAAATAATTGTCTTGGTAAGTATCAGAAAGGCAGAACTTCAGCTGTTGTATGCATGAAAGTTTCTAGGAAATCTCAACAAAATCCTGCCCAGAGGAAATTTCCTGTGTAATGGACAAATGAATGAGAATGGACAAGAATAATCTCCCTTTGGGAACCCTCCTCTGGCGTAAGAAAAAGAGAGGCAGTTTATGCTGCAATATATTAAACAAAAAACAAAAAAGCCCCAAAACACAAACCAAACCAAACCAAACCAAATAAACCAAGAAAAAAAAATACCAAAAAAAAGCATTGCCAACTCCTCTGAAGAAATAGCCTGCTTGGACACCTCTTTTCTGCCAGTACACCAGTGTGTATTTTCTTCACTATATAAAATAGCTCGAGCCTTCTTCATAATGCTCATCCCACAGAGACTGGAAGTGAGGGTTTTTAGGCTTTTAAGTACCAACAGCAGGCCTAAAGAAAATCTGCCACTTCATCCCTATCCAGCTCTAGTCCACACACAAGTTAAAGTTCAAGCTTGAGCTATCTTGCCTGGCAAAAACAAATTGTTTGACATTAAAGCTACAAATACTGTAGAGATGAGTTATCTACCAATTACAACACCTTATCAACAGGTTAATCAACTGCTAATTCAATTAGTCTGCCTGGCTCCCTGCTGTGGGACTCCCTTGGTCCTTCCAGGCTTGAGGTAGGCAGTAATTCACATGCACTGTGAGAGATAACACTGCAGGAAACACAAGCTCTAAAAATTCTCCTGAAGGAGGATGAGTAAATCACTAACTGTCCCAACAGTAATTGAAATCCCATGATCGCTGGAGCAGGGAGTCTGTAATCACGTTTTACTGACAGCTCCTAAAGACCAGTCTTCCTTGGGAGCTGCCTGGACTGAAGTGAGCGTGTCTGCAGGGCCTGTTGTAACACGGAGTGACCAGGACCTGGCACCAAATGATGTACCTGGGATCAGCGACAGCCCTCCCAGCCTCTCAAAGAGGGTCTCTGCTCACTGCTGGAATTCCCAGCACATCCTCAGATCCAGCCCAGGGAGTGTGGCCGTTTGTGTACATAGAGCCACCACTCTCGGCTCATGTGGTACTGTGTTTTGGGAGGACAAACACAGATATAGCTGATCTTGTCATGAAACACTTGCAAATACTGTTTCTCTATAAATAAATATTAGACTTAAACATTTATTAAATTGGTGTTTGAATGCTTGAAAAACTCCATTTTTAAAAATCACACGCTTTCTTGTACACATTTGGGAAGCCATGTTTCACCTCTGGGTTTGCTGTCTCAGCTTTATAAATACCTGAATACAATCCTAGAAAAACAAGAATGTTAAAGACAGCCTGCTACCAGGTACCACCCAACAATCCACAAAAACATTCCACTGTACCACAACAAATGGGATCTCAAATAGACTTGGCTGAGATGGATAGAGATTCTTTTAAAGTGTTAAAACATAAAGTGATTTATTACATGTGCAATTTGTGTGTTGGTACCTATAACCATTTTATATCCTCTTTCTTGCAGGAGGTGAAGTCACCAAGCCCAGGTTTGCTCAATATTTCCATGGCAGCCTGGCCAGTCTGACAATCCGGCCAGGGAAAATTGAAAGTCAGAAAGTGATTTCCTGTTTGCAGGCCTGCAAGGAAGGTCTTGATATTAATTCGCTTGAGAGTCTTGGCCAAGGAATAAAGGTGAGGGATGAACTGACATCATTTTTGATAAAAATTTAGATCTGATTTATGAAGTGGAGAGCCCAAGGTAGAGTACACATACTACAAATGTACTCCCAGAAGCAATGTAATTTCCCATAAAATCATGCAAAGAAAAAAGAGAACAGTAGAAAAGCTGTGACATTGCAAAGAAAAATGTTTCCATTATTGCAGAGCTAGATGATCAGAAGGCAAGGTACTCTGATATTTCAGAGTCTGTATGAATTTCCAGGTTGTGTTTTCATGCTTATTTTGTTACTTCTATAGAAATAGATGCAATTCCAAAGATTTACTGAATTTTGATCTCAAGTAGTTTTAAAGTAGTGGAATACATAAGTTCTAATGCAATAGCATTCTAAAAATTCAGTGTTTTCAAAGAGGAAAACTCTATAGTACAATAAAATTTGAACAATAAAAACCCCTAAAGTCAAGGAATTAAATTTTTAGATTTGAATATAAGTCATTTTTTATGTTCATTATGCATATGACTACTGGTAATGTAGAGTTTTTTCTAAGATTGGAGAACAACAGACAGGGAAATCTTGTTTCAGTTGACCTAGTGGCCAGATGGCTTTGCATTCATTCAGATAATTCTGAAATTACGGTAATTTCACGATTATAAGCCGCACCATTTTGACTAAAATTTTGGTCCGAACCCAAAGTGCGGCTTATAATCAGGTGCGGCTTATACATGGACAAAGAATGAAAAGTTGCTGTCACCTGGACATGTGGCTTATACTCAGTGCGGCTTATAATCGTGAAATTACTGTATGTTCTTTGGATACATATGTAGGATCTTGGCTATTCCAATGCTTACATGAGCTGCATTGTCAGTTTTCTTTTACTGACCCCATTAGTCGGTGACAGTATTCTTGTGCTCAGTGTAAATGCACTTGTGAAGCTGTTTCCTAGCACACAAATACCACTTCCAAAGGAGCTGAGCTTCAGTTCCAGCACAGGAAGTCCCTTTGGGTGCTGGCAGTGCATTCGGAGAAACTGGACAGGGGTGTTCTGGGGTGGGGTTTTCAGAGGGGAGGAGGGTGAAGTTATAACACTTCATCTGGAACATGCAGTGGAATGCCATGGACCTGCATTTTACTAGCCAAACCTTTCCATTGTACAGACTGATCTGAAATGCACTCAAATGTCTGTCCAGGTGATGATAGGTTGCAGTGGTGTAGTGTAACTGACACATTGTGTGAAAACAAGGATAAAAATCAAAATTGGAAGTGGAAAGGTAAGGAGGAATTTTGCTAGCTCTAACTTTTACATACGAGGAAAGACCCCAAAGAATTCTTTCATCATCCTACCAACAACAACATTAAGAATTTCACATTGCTGTTTGTCGCAGCAACGGGACACAGGGGTTGTTTAAAGCTGTTTTTAAAAGGCAGCATACAAGGAGCAGGTGGGGATTTCTGGAACCCACACATGTATGTCTAATAATAAATTATTTGCTGGCATTTTCCATGAATTAAAGCACTGAACACTTCGTCCATGGTGCTTAAAAGTATAGTAGTTCCTCCCCTATTGTTGCCCTCTGAAACCTGACAATATTTGAGTCACCCTAGTTTCATGGGTTTGGGAAAATCCCTCTTCTATTACCCGCTGCTGGTCCAGCATTTGTGACCAGATTCCTTACTGTACTGGCAGTGCAGAGGTAAAAAGGAAGACAAGGGATTGTTTTCTGCCTTTTCATGGTTTTGCAAACCTTCAAAACATCTTCATTTTCTGAAATACAGATGAGGCATAGTGGAATTTTTTAAGTTACTGATGTTGCTTTTACTGCCTTGGTAAGCTAACAGTGAGAGCAACAGCAGGAGGCAAAAATGCAAAGAGCAGCCAGAAAGAGATTGTGGAAGGGTTTCTTTTGGGGGCTGACAGAAGGAAGCTCACTTGAAAGCATAACAGTTGCCTGACCTTGAAGAGAAAATGAGAGAGGAAGGTGCTGTGGTGTCAAAACCAAACACACCTGATCCCAGACACGCACGTGTGACAGCTGCACAGACAATGGGTTCTGTGGGGCTGTTTATGTGGTGCTTTGCAGATTCAGTGTTGGCAGACTGATGCTGGAAGGTGTTTCTGGGCACTTTGGATCGCGGAGAGTCACCCTTTAACCACCAAAGAAAGAGCATTGCAGCTGCAGTTTCTGACACTATAGTGTTGAATGTTTTTGGGCTGCAGCCTAATTTTCAGCTATCTGCAACAGCTCTCTGAGACACCGTCTAAAATGTTGCTATTTTTAGCTGTTTTTAGTGAGAAAGACAAAAATGGCTCAGACCCCGGCTTTCTCCATCCCTTTGGCAGTGTTCCAGCTGTTTTGGCAGCTGAGCTATTAACTGGCTAGCTAGAGTCTCCTTTTGCTAATTTTATTCTCTACTGCTGCTAGATTAAAGAGTGGGGAAAAAAACGGTATGCAGGCTGGGATTCATGTTAGTCCTCCTCTTTGTTAAAAAAAAAACCCTTCAGTGTGTTGTGACCTTCCTGCACAAGCTTTAAATCCAGTCCTCCATGTTCTGTTTGACAGAGGACCCTGTGCTTCCTCCTGTTCTTCACAGTCTGATGAGTTCTGCTTTTTAACCTTTCTGGATGTAAGGAAGTGTAGGCAACCACTGTCTGTATTTAACATAACATCTTCACATAATCAATGCTCAGCTTTGGGGAGGGTCTACTCAAGAGAGAAAGGTGCATTTGTGTTCTGTGCTGACAACAGTGGGGTACAGCATCAGGGGGGTTATGCTGGTTTCCTCTGCAATGCAGATGGTTTACTGAACCAATTAAAGACAGAAAAAGGAATTAGGATTGATTACAATAAGGTAAAAATGAGTCATTGGTTATGTCACAACCGTGATGAAGTTTCTTGGTCAGCAGGACTGATTAGTGCTCAGTGCAATGGAGCAGAGAAGGCTCAAGGCTACAAGAGCAGGCAGTGTTTGTGCAGGGTTTGCTGGCCCAAGTGAGCAGCTGCATCTTAAATCATGACATCCTTATTGATCATCAGACAGGATGGACAGTCCCTTTTACTGTGTCTGATGTTAATGAAGATGTAGGAGGCAAATGTTGTAATTGTTTTGTTCGTTCACATTGAAATATATCTCAGAAAGGTAGCCCAGGATAAAATCACACAGGAAGCAGCGAAAATATGCTTCTGCACAGTAGACTGGCTCACACAACAATGCTTTTATGTGAGGAATGTGTTTAACCTAAAAATATTACATAGGAATAATAATCATGATGGTAAATTAAGGTTTTGTACTTCTACAGAGTTAAAAAATAAATAGCATTGGAAATTGCTGCAGAAATTGTATCAACAGGGTTTAAAAGGCTAGATAAAGAACAGCAAATCTGGATTAATTTATTACAAAATTAATTATAACAGTAGTTATTTAGGTTTTACTGATACAAGTACATGTTTTAGAGAACAGCATGTGGATTCAGCCAATGATAGCTATTAAGATTTTTTTCCCTTAAATCATTACATTTTTAACTTATGTCTGCGCAACATTCCTTAAAAATTATATTATTTTGTATTCTGTACCTGGTTCCTTAAATACTAATAATTACTTGCATTTCTCCTAGTATCACTTCAATCCTTCCCAGTCAGTCCTTGTCATGGAAGGAGATGACATTAAGAATATAAATCAAGCCCTCCAGAAAGTCTCATACATCAACTCCAGACAGTTTCCCACTGCAGGCATACGACGTCTCAAAGTCTCATCTAAAGTCCAGTAAGTTATATTTCAACTGAATTGAACAGATTCGGAACATTTTAATGAATTACTTTTTTCTTTGGCCATGTAAAAAGAATAATTTTGGCTAAATTAAATTGATAAATCATACTGCTTTGTTATGGAACCTAAAGAATTCATTTAATTTACTTTTATTACAATTTACATGGTGGTTTTCTCTTGATATTATCTTTTTAAGAAACCTTTCTTGTTAATGTAATGTACTTGCATTCTCTTTATAGTTTGGGGCATATAGTCTGGACTGAACAGTGCATTTACTGCAATCTTATTTACTTTTAATTTTAGACATTTATAGTTCCTTCTGAGATAGCCAGAGCCGTGACTTTTTAAAGCAGGCCTGTTCCATCTAACAGAGAAGATATCTGCAAGAGCAGTGTCTGTAGGCGTACTTGAAGCAGCCTGTGTGTGTCTGTCCCCGATATGTCCATGCTGTCCATGGAGCACTGGTGGAGGCTGTCGGGCAGGGTCCATGTCTGTCCCTCTCCTCTGCTCAGTGATGCTCAGAGCTGCCCATAGCCTCTCCTGGGCTCCCCTGGGCTCAGCTCTGCCCAGAGCAGGCAAAGCAGGGCTTTGGAGGGGAAACAAACCCAGTTCTGCCAACTCTCACCTGCTGTAGCCACAGTTGTTTCCAAGTTCCAGGGCTGGGCTGTGGGGTGAGCTCCCAGATGGGAGAGCAGCTCCCAAGGCAGTCCCTCTGGAACCAGCCCAGATTGCACATTCCAGGGCTGGCCCAGCTTCTGTGCCAGTATGAAATGAGGCAAAGCTTGTCAGGAGATTCGCTTCCACAGCCCACCTCTGATTCAGATGAAAATGGAAGTACAGACAACTTTTGTCCCCTGCAAATATTGGAGGTTCCAAAAAGAGTTCAATTTAAATGGAGAATTAGGCCTTTATGTTCACACATGACAAGATAACCACGTTGTATTCATTAGCTAGCACTTTCTGAATTTAATGTTAGGTTTACTGAAGTTAGTTGTTAACTAGTTAACTTTTTTAACCATTTACTGCTCTGTTGAATGTCAGTTAAACATTAAAATATTATTCTGATAGTGACTTTAGGAAAGGTTGAATTTGTCCCTCAGAGTGAGGCTCTGTGAAGGTGGGAAGGGAGGAGAGGGCCAGAGCTGGCCTGTGTGCACAGTAGTACAGGAATATGTCCTCACGTGTGCAGTGTCTGAGGATGAATTGGGCTGGTCTGAGAACCATGAGTTGGGTTTGGGGCAGTGCCAGTGCCACACTCCACTGATGTGTAATATGTCACATGCAGTTAATGACTAATATATTTTTTCAGATGTTTTGGTGAAGATGTCTGCATTAGTATCCCAGATATAGATGCCTATGTAATGGTGTTTCAGGCCAATGAGCCCAAGATTACCATAACTGGGATGGACCACTTTGCTAGACCAGCAGCACAGTTTGAAAGTGAAAGAGGTGTTATTTTGTTACCTGACATCAGGATTGTCAGCACAGTCACTAAAATGGAGCATTCTGTGGACTTCAGAGAACATGACAGAGGTTTGTGTCTTTGTTTTAAATATTATTTCTCATTTCATAACATCTCCTCCTATTTTTTAAAGGATGGTGCAAACAAGTAATGCAAAGGAAGTCACTTCACCCAGATTAATTAGATTAATTAGTAATGCTGTACCGAAGAAATTCAATTCAACACATTGAAAAGTGTGTTAAATGTTGGCAGATCAGAAGGTGCTTCAAAAAAAGCAGATTTTCCATGTAGCATCCATTTATTATACTTCAGAATAATTCCTTTCTACTCTTCCTTTCATATTCTGTTACACAGGGTATTTTCATTAGAATGTCTATGCTTGTAACAGAATTTTAATAGTGCTGATAAAGTGAAAAGCAGTAATTGAGCAAAAGTTTAAGTTTTAGTCTGCTCTTATGTTTTCATCTCTGATACTAGCTTGTGAGTGATACTTGAGAAAGTAATCTCATGCCTCAATTTCCCACCTATAAAATGTACAGTACTTTCACAACCATAAGGTGCACCCTTTTGACTAAAATTTTGGTCCAAACCTGGAAGTGTGTCTTATAGTCCGGTGCGCCTTATATATGGATGAAGTTGCGAAATTTGCCAACCCGGAGGTGAGAGTCATTAGCCGAGACGTGAGGGGGGGCAGCGCCATGGGAACACGGAGCCGCGAGGTGGGACGGGAGTGGGCAACCACGGCCGGCAGGAGCCACACGGGGTGGGCGGGACCAGGCAGCCCCCAACCAGAAGGAGCCACACAGGGAGGGAGAGACCGGGCAGCTCTCAGCTAGCAGGAGCCATGCAGGGTGGGTGGGACCGGGCAGCCACAGGCAGCCCCAAGCCGCTCCAAGCCCCAAGCCGCCGTGAGCTGCGGGCAGCCCCGAGCCACCCTGAACCACGAGCAGCCCTGAGTCGCCCCGAACTGCCACGAGCCGCGGCGGCCCCAAGCCGTCCTGAACCGCAGCAACCCCAAGGTGTGAGCCGCAGTCACTCCGAGCTGCGCCTCGCCAGCTGGGAGCAGGTGGGAGTGCCGGGGCCCGCACGGGGAGGACGCTTGGGGCTGCGTTTAAAGGCTACGCCAATCGGTGAAAAATGCTTGCAAATTGAGCCCCTGACAGTAAACTCCATGATCACGGGATTCCGTTACTAATTCGTTACTTTGTTGCATGTGGCACGGATCCTCTCTGCAAAATAAAGGTGCGCCTTTAAGTCCAGTGTGCCTTATATATGGACAAAGTTCGGAATTTTGCCAACTCACCGAGGTGCGCCTTATAATCCGGTATGCCTTATAGTTGTGAAATTACTGTATATATAGTCCTTTTAAAATATTAATTTTCAATGATGACAGTTTATTCTAATGATAAGCAATGTAGCAATCATTATTCAACACCATGTGAATGTTCAAAAGCATAAATGAAGTTTAAAATCCCTGTCTATAAAGGAATGTTCCTTTTGGATGTTTGTGTGCAAGACAGATTAAATGTCTAGTAATTTGAGGAAACATCCGAAACACTGTTTGTTGGACTGGAATAAGCAGCAACTAGATGTACATCTCCGGAAAAGAGAAAATGGATAATGAAATGCAAGTTTAGGGGCATGGATTACCTGAAGCCTACAAATTTGACTAGGGCTGCATTTTTGGATATGTTACAACTGTACCTAGAGCTTAGGTACTCAAAGAGTTCCTGTACTAGGAGTTGGCAATCTACGGTATGAGGCTTTCCTGGCTGTGCCCTCCTTCCCAATACACCTTCTACCATAAAATTTGCAAAATGGGCAGGAAGTTCCAGGTTTGCAGTGTCTGTGCCCTCAGGGAGGTGCTTAAGCAGTTTTGCCACACACTCTGTACTAAGTTGATCAGAGAATTTAAATATTAATTTGATAATGCTACTCTTTTTCGGTGGCAGAATTATTTTTTTTAACTTGTACATTCTGAAGGACAGTCAGTTTATAACTTAACTTCTTTAAGTCACACGACACAGGATCTTGCTCTTGATGATAATTCCCTGCTCTTGGATAGATGGCCAGGTCTTTGTAATGCAAATGGTTTATGGGACATAGAGTAACTGAGAGAATCATCCAAGCATTGACACATTGGATGTGTATTTCTCCAGTTTGGCTTTCCTTGTCAAAGCTGGAATCAATACAGCATTGAAACCCAGAATTTTTTACATTAATTTATTTCCAATATCAAATTTCAGTTTTCTACTTCCAGTGATGTTCCCACGTGCCTTTTATTACAGTGCAATGCATTTTCTATTTATCTCACTGGATATTTTTAGGCCTTCATCATCATGGCACCTGTATAGACAGGACACTTCTCTTGATTTGCTTCAACTGTGCTGAAGTCAATATTAGTAAAAAAAATTCAGCCATCTTGGCAAAAATTGAAAGGCCTGATGCAAGGCACATAAAATCACTGAGCTGTTCTCTGATCATTTATCTTCATTTTCTCCTTTTTTTTCATGTTCTATGCCATGGGTTCACAGTCAATAAGCAACTGGTAGTAGAGGAAATGCTCCACAACTTAGATTTCTGTGATGTGTTGGTCATTGGTGCAGAACTCGACCCTGAACAAGAGTGTTTAGAACTAGATAGTGGGGAGCTTCAAGGAAAACATCTAGATGCCACAAATTCCACTGCAGGATATTCAATCTATGGTAAGTTCATTAAATTTGTTATCCCTTATTTTGTCACATCAATTATATATTGGAACAAAAGCTCAAATCTGTAAGAAATTGGACAGAAATCTATGATTTTCTAGCCATGAAAATATCTCAAGAGTGACTGTATCTCAAAAAAAAACACAGTTGCTTCTTGATCTCTGAATGTGCTGTGTTTGCCCTTTGGATTCTCAGCATCCCTCCTGCTACTCCCCAATTAAGGAAAATGGCATCTCTGCTTTCTCTAAATGTGGGGTTCTTGTGGACCATCACAGTGGAACGTGGGAGTGAGGGAGTTCTCAGTGTTCTTGTACAGTGCTGGGACATTGGGAATCTTTTTCTGATCACTAAGAAATTTATTCTGTACCACTGTTGTTGTATTTATCCCTCTCCATTAGGAACCTACATTCAATTACAAAAACATCCTCATATAATCGTGTATCAGGGAACATTCAATGCCCTGTCATTTCCAGACCATTCTGCTGACTTCTGTGTGTTCTGTGACCAGTTGATTTGCTGTGTATTGCCTGAGCAGTGTTCCCTTGCCTGTCCCTGAGCTGTCCCTGCCCTCACACCCTGCAGGTGTAGACAGCATGTTCAGCTATGAGCAGGTGCTGCGGCAGCTCCGCTACCGCAACTGGGGCACCTCGGACACCTCGGACAGAAAGTTCAGGGTCAAGTGCTCCGAGCTCAATGGGCGTTATACCAGCAACGAGTTCAACCTGGAGGTGAGCAATGAGTTCAACCTGGAGGTAAGCAATGAGCTCAGCCTGGAGGTGAGCAGTGAGTTCAGCTTGGAGGTGAGCAGTGATTTCAGTTTGGAGGTGAGCAATGATTTCAGCTTGGAGGTGAGCAGTGAGTTCAGCTTGGAGGTGAGCAATGAGTTCAGCTTGGAGGTGAGCAGTGAGTTCAGCTTGGAGGTGAGCAATGAGTTCAACCTGGAGGTGAGCAGTGAGTTCAGTTTGGAGATGAGCAATGAGTTCAACCTGGAAGTGAGCAGTGATTTCAGTTTGGAGGGGAGCAGTGAGTTCAGTTTGGAAGTGAGCAGTGAGTTCAGCCTGGAGGTGAGCAGTGAGTTCAGCCTGGAGGTGAGCAGTGAGTTCAAACTGGAGGTGAGCAGTGAGTTCAGTTAGGAGGTGAGCAATGACTGTGTTGTGTTTTCTGACCTAGCACTGTGGTCTACAGCCCAGCTATCAACTGAAGGAAATTGCAGGACCTACTTAATAGTATGGTCAAAATTAATAATTGTTTATAAAGACAATTAACGCCTTAATAATTGTTAATAAAATTAACAATTATTTTATAATGTTTAGGTAACACCTAAAAGCTGATTAATATAGAGAGAAGAAAAAGTCACTACTTATTCAAACAGGTAAATAAAAAGAGTCCTGTTCTGTACAACTTCAGAGTCAACAGCCAGAAAGGTTACAATGCATTTTTCATGCTACAAATTAGAAATATATTAAGGTGTGTATTTTCCACTGGCATGAGAGAGGATTTAATTTGGCCTTTATCATTTATGAAGTAGTGCTATCTGAACTTCATAGTCCAATCTAATATATGGAGCCAGACTTGGAGTATGAAACGCTTTTTAGTGTCTGGTCTCTTCTTTTTCTCTTCCCCCAGGTTAATATTCTACACAGTTCCAATTCCAACTTCATGGACCATGTAAATCACATGATAGTTCAGCCTCAATTTCTCCAATCTGTTCAACACCCTGAGGGGAGTGTAAGTGCAGTTCACAGCTCAGGTATGTGACACCTTCCCAGAGGCTTCTCAGTGTGTCAGTGCTCCCCTTGTGAGTCAGACTGCTCCACAGACTAAAGCCCTGAGGTCCATTGTTTCAGCTTCTAAAACTTCTCAGAGATCTTTGCAGAGGTGTGAAAGACAGTAACGCTGAATTATACTCTGACAAAGAATGCACTTTGTAATTAAAACCTGGTACCCTTTTTTAAAGTCTTCATTAATGGTTTTGAACTCTGACCCCCACAGTAAAAAAATGCCTTGTTTCTAGTATTGAGTGGTGTGAAGGGTCATATTTATACTCATATTGTCCTTGTGCATTTGTAGTTCTGTAGCATATTAATTTCTATCCACTCCTTTCAAAGCAAAAGGAAGAAATTGTGTCATTTTTTAAATGCATAATTGCTGCAGTGCCTCTGTTAGCTACTGTCAAGGCCTCAATCTGGTCTCTCTGGAGATAAGTTCATCTAGAGATGTGCAACAGGCACTAGGATATATTTTAATTTAATTTTTAGGCTATATGAGTTAAAATATACCCACAAATCTGAAACCTTCTCAGTGAAGTTAAATCCAGGCAAAAGATACCTGTTTAAAATTTGGATTCTGAAATCATTTTAGCTGAATGATACATATGTAAAGAAGTAAAGCTGAGGTAAAGTGTAGGCAGTTATAAGTAGCTATATACATGCTTAGAAAATTACTGTATTTTTCCTTACATTGTACAGACAGTTCACTAAAATGGAACTGAATGTTTAATGGATAAACTGTTGCAAACTAGGTTTTTGGGCTCCTAAATATGTTTTGATTTCAGACTTCCATTCTTATAGGCCGGGCAAGGCAATAAAATGGGTTATGGACTGGGTTATCCCATTGCTCCTGGAACTGCAGTACCTCGACGTACAAAGTGGCAGTATTTCTTCACTCACCTAATTATGGAGCTGATTACACATGGTAGTTCAGAGAGATTTCTTCCTGCGATTAGACAGAGACAGGGGCTTCTCAGAGTGCAACCAGACAGTGGAGAAAAATGTCTTGAGTCCTCAAGAATCTTCCAGCAAGGTTGTAACACAGCCAAATTAGGTGGCAATGCATTTATTTCTGGGAGCTTCACATTCGAATCACAAGTGTTTGAAACCTTTGAAAATATAAGCTTTGGGATTTGAGTACGTTTTGTCTCAAGTAAGGTTGAGGCCTCAGCTGTGATCAGAAGAGACAACATGCAGGTGAGATAAAAGAATTTTACTGCAGAAACTAATTGACTCTGCACTTACTAACTACTTGTCTTCTGTAGTTAAGTGGCTCAAAGAGAAAAGGTGGGCATGCTCGCTTTTTAGTTAGGATTTATCATACTCAGGTTAAGATATCTGTGAACACCATTTGTGTGTGCTCCACCTTAGTGGATGGGCACTGGTCAAGACTTTCTGTCATCCCAGGCACATGGCAAGTGTCTGTCCTGATTCTCAGTCCAAAGGAGGGAGTGCTGTGGGTTGGAAACAAACAAGGTTAGTGGGATTTAGGTGACTTGGTCCACGAGTGTAACTGCATTCCCTTTGCTCCCCTTTGTCCCAGTGGTTCCCAGTGTGGCCACGATGGTTATCATCATCTGCGTGAGTGTGCTGGTGCTGGTGATCACGCTGGGCGTGTTCCGGCTGCGCACGGCCCGCCAGCACGGGGCCACGGGCCGCGAGGGAGCCAAGGACAGTGACATGGACTGGGATGACTCTGCTCTCACCATCACCGTCAACCCCATGGAGGTACTTACCCGGGGCACAGCATTGCACCCTGGGTAGGAGCCACTGGCTGGGCTGGCAGTGGGTCTGAGCCTATTTCAGGGTGCAGTTGTTCAGCTATGTGTGTGTACACTCAAGACCCCAGCCCAGTTCTCAGCTCTGCACACCTTAATCAGATATCACTGAGAGCTTCAGATTTGGTGTCATGTATAATTACTAAAGAAGATGGTGAGGAAGTTCAGGTACACTGTCACTTCCACTCCATCCATGTCTGTTTGTAGGTACCCAAGATGATATAGTTGGTTTGGTTTTTACTTTGACACGTATGCATTTGTACACTAAAAGGAGGGAAATCATCAGCAGTTTAAAGAAGCTGATGTTGAACATCTAAATTTTGGCAGTGTGCCTAACAAAGAGATTGTTTATTCTTAAAGTAGCTTTTGAGTGTTTGCTATCAATTTGTATGAATTTGATGCTTAATAATCACATAATGATGGAAAGCAGGTTTGCCCAGCATGTTAGCATTTCTAAATGCTCATTTGAGACAGCTCTGGCTAGAAAGAAGGCACGTTTCTGCTACTGTCTCATTTCTTTAAATGTGTTGTAGAAATATGAAAAGCCACACAAGACAGAAGAGGAGAGTGAGGAAGAAGACATAGACGATGAAGAGGAAGACACAACGAGTGCTGAATCAGATGACAGTGAAGAGGATGAAGAGGAGGAGGAAGTGATTGTCCAAAAGGGAAACAAACAGAATTCCACCAGGCAAGAGCAGTTGGAGTGGGATGATTCAACACTCCCGTACTAACAAACAGCCCTCCAGCCACAGCTCTTTTGTAACAACCAATACAATGTTTTTTCAGAATCTGTGACATTGACAGGATTTGAACTTCTGCTTGCCTATAACTGTTTTGACTAAAATGATCTTGTTGTAGTAATTGATAATGATAGAACTGACCCTTTTCTTACAAAGCCTGGGGAAAAAAATCATACAAACCTCCTTGCACACACATAGTAAAATAATCCAGAACTTGATCTAATTGTTAGCAAGCACAGTTCTCAATTTCCTGTTTCTACTCTGTAGATGTGTGACAAAAGTCCTGTCACTTGATCCGTAGAAGTTTTTGCCTTTGCTACATTTTTCATGAGAGATTTCAGCTTGTTCTGAAGAATTAGTTCTGTGGGTCCAAATACCAATTGCCATCTAACTTCACATTCTTACAGGTGTAAAAAACATAATCCATCTCCAAACTGGGGCAGGGCTTTAGTGCTGCAGGGGCTGATTTCCATCTGTCATCTCCTCCTGCCTTCTGGATGTTAACTGTCTTCTGCAACGGGAATATCTAGGACTTGACAGGGGATGCATGTGTGCAGATGTAGACGTGGACAGTGTATTTTTTCAGGCATGCTGTCAGACCCTCAAGAGAGGGATTTTTATCCAACCTACTGATAGAAATTAAAAACAAGTTTTAAAAAAAACTGCAACAAGAAGGGACTACTGAAGGTTACCAGAAAAACCCCAGTTCATTCTGTGTCCACAGACAGAGTAATATGGTCTTATGCAAACTGTAAATTCTAATGGGATTGATTAGCTGAAAATCTGTAGAGCTGCTCATTAGTTATGGATTGAGCAATTTGCAGCAAATCGATGTTCTAAACTGTCTGTCTCATGGAATCATTAGCTTGCTGCAGCATCTTACTGAACTAGTGGAAAATAAGTGACCCCATTATTCCATAGCTATGTATGGCTGGGATTTAAACAATTATTTTAGATGAGGAAAACATTACCTTTTGCTTAGTGAATGCCAGCTGGAATTCTATAAATTCTGACTGTATTCTATAAAAACAAAATGCCCTATTTCTTCTCTACCCCTGCCTGCCTGTAGTGCGCAAGAGAAAGGAACAACACAGTGAGCCCTCTTCTGTGCTCATAATTCTCCCTTATTTCTTCTTCCTGAAGCCATTAGTGTTGAGAGAAGGTTTTATAAACTAGACAAGGAAAAATAAAACCTACACACAACCAAAATAGTCAAAAGTAAAAACTAAAATCTTAAGAGGTTGAGAGAGTATTTTAGTTTGTTATGGTAACACAGCATATTTTTCTTAAACACTGTTTAGAAAGAAAACTAAAAAAAAAAAAAGGACAAAGCAGAGCTACGTATACAACATGTTGATAAGTCTGTGTGGTGTGGTTTTTGTCCCCTTTCCTTAAGTACCTTTGCATCTTTGACTGCTCTGCTCACCGAATGCTGCCACACTTGCTGGGGTAGCTGCTCCAATGCATAGAAACAAAATAGCATGGAAGTGAATGTTGCTTCATGGCTTGTCTGGGCTATTTTCCTAGGTACTTTGTTTTCTTTGCAATTTCATCTTTGACTTTTGCTTTTGCAATTTGCTGTTTAAAATGAGCTGCTGTCTCCACTCCCGTAGTCAGTCTTGCCACAACAGGACCTTCCTGAGCACCGTGAATGGTGGCTGATTTTGCAAAGGGTACTTGGAGCCGTCTTGAGGGTATCCACCTCAATACTGGATTATTAACAGCTCCTAAATGTCATGGGATATAGAGAATATATAGTGAGTTTGGGGGTTCTTGTAATTCCAGTTTCTGCATTTGATCACTGAAGGGAAATACTGACAGCAACTACGCCTTGTAGTTGAATAACTAGAAAGTAAATGAAAGAAAAAGCTATATTAATTTTAAAATTAGAGATATTCATGCTTTTATTTGTTATGCAATCACGTTGTCACATGGTTGTTAAGATTGGCAACACAGCAGTTTTCTTCTGTTCTCAATCCTGTTCCATTTTATTCTCTCACACGTATTAAACTTAGAAGAATATTTTCAGAATCAAGGCCACATAAGTACATTTTATCTGCAGGAACAACAACTTTAAAAATCTCCACAATTTATGTTTAAAATGAAATTAATATTTCTGAATGTCTTGAATAAAAGGTTATGTTAGATCAGTTCCTACCATCCCAGTATCCTAGGTAATTTCCTAGTTTTAATTTTCTTAGTGACATGAAGCAGAGTCTTCATGATGCTTGTTATCAGCACATATCAGCAAACCTTTCTGCTCAGAAAAAAAATATTTAAAATTAAATGTAGATATTTAAAAGTCAGTTTCAGATTTAAAACTGGACTTAAATTATTTTAAAGTTTCTGTTATTCCTGATAATTATTATTATTATTATTGTTGTTGTTATTGTTGTCATAGGAAACATTAGGGCAACTTTAAAACAGCAATTTAGAACCTTTTTGAAAACCTTTAATTTTTTTATATGTTTGTGAATTCCTCAGTGTGTTTCTCCATCTAATAGACTTTTATCTTTTTGTTACTGCAAGTTGATCTTTTCAGGTTGTACTCACACATTACATAAGAAGCAAACAAAGTATTTTCTCTACTGTAAATAAACCTACATTTTTAAACCTAAGCAAAGTAATACAGGCATGTGTGTTGTAACTAAAACATGGTTTGCAGTAAGATATTCAGAAAACTAAAATGTATCACTGCACTTATTTTAGATTACTCGTTGGAGTGCATTATGCAGCATTTTTCATTCAAATAAATAGAAACATCATTTTCACAAAACGGCAGTGAGAATGAGATACTTCACACAATGGGCCCTAGAATATTTGTATAGCCCTGAGAGCAGTGGCTTCTTGAGCAAAACTACTACTAGAAAATCAGAGAACTATCACTTTTTCTAAAACTATTCTAACCATATTTCCTCCCCTCCAGAAATTATTTTTTTATATAACCTACTTGCTTAAAAACCAACCAGAACATGTACACACATACATACATAAAGACACACCACATGGGGCTTTTTGCCCTAGTCAAAAGCCAAAGTTCTTTCCTTTCCTTCCTGAAAATAGTGTTTAGAACTGTAAAACCATTCAGGTTGGAAAAGAACTCTAAGATCATTGAGCACTGCCAAGACCACTGTCCCCAGGTCCCCCATTCACATGTCTTGGAATTCCCCCAGGATGGTTACTCCACGCTACCCTGGACAGTCTCTTCCAATGTTTGACCATCCTTTCACTGAGGAAATTTTCCCCAATATTCAGTCTAAATCTCCCCAGCACAGCTCAAGGCTGTTTCCCCTTGTCCTATCACTTGTTACTTGAGAAGAGAACCCAATCCCACCTGACTGCAGCATCCTCTCAGGGAGTTGAGAGAGTGAAAAGGCCCCTCCTGAGCTTCCTTTTCTGCAGGCTGAGCCCCCCAAGCTGCCCCAGCTGCTCCTCACCAGCCTGGTGCTCCAACCCTTCCCCAGCTCCATTCCCTTCCCTGGACTCACAAGAAGCCCCTCAGGATCTGTCTTGTGGTGAGGTGGCTTTTTTACACTAGCAATAAACAAGTGTATCCAAAGAAAGCAGTTCTGAAGAGGTACCCACAATCCGTGGCATCTAGAATCCAGAGGTGACAACAGAGGTCTAAAATTACATTGCATCAATGATGCCTTTAAGATTTAGAAGTTCTATTCTAAGGCTGGGAAAAGCTGCAAAACCTACAAATGCAAATTGAAGATGTTATCTGAATTAATATAACTGCCTAAGTGGCTATTTGTGATTAATAGGTCTCATTTCCCTTTCACTTTTACCCCCTACACAGGTGTTTTATCTTTGTAAGTAAACCTTAAAATGCACACTTGAGATTAATCTCAATATTTACTGCATTGGCTGACACTAGTTCAAGTTAGAAATAGACATGTAGGGTTTGTGACATCTTTAATACTAATTAAAATAAGCTGTCGCTATTTGTTCATTCTAACAGGTAATACCTTGCAGTGGTGGTGGGACTGATTTTTACCTCACCAGAGGCTAATGAGAGGTAGCAGTTTATTTTCCTGTCTGGCATGTGGCGATGCTGAGCTTGTTGAGCACCATCCTTACTCCATTCTGGAACAAAGTAAGGCTCAGAAAGGATCCGAGGGTTCTAAATTTTCTCCTGTGGGAATGAAACCCACGATCTCCATTGCAGGAGCTGTCCCTGCCTGACTGTAAACCGAAAATAATGCCATGGGAGATCAGCAGCCCCAGGTGGGCAGAGGGTAATGCAGTAGCAGTCCTTCACTATGGCAAAGTCTTTTGAGCTTTCATAAAAAATAAATTAAAAAATAGTAAATAATCTGTGTCTCAGCTGTCCCTTTCTCCAGCTGTAACCTCAGAGGCAGCTTCACTCTTCTCCCTGGTAGGGGTCCCAGTGCACTGGGACACAACACTGCATCTTCTCCAAGTTGGTGCCAGAACACACAGCTCTTCATCTACACAAAACAGCACCAGGAAAGACTTTACTGGGGGTGACAGCCGGTAAAGGTCTGGTGGGATGGGGCTACTCCTGGTATCCTGGAATAAAAATTATAATACCAAAACTAAGGATGTTTGCAAAAACATATGGCTCCTGAGAGAGGGAGAGGAAATAAAACTCTGAGTACATCTCCTCTAAAGGGCTTCCTCTTCCCTTAATTCACACAGGCTGACCAGAATAAGTATCTCAGAACTAGGATATCCCAGTCTCAGGGGAATATCAGGTTTTATCAGGTTCTTCCCTGATAAAATTACTGAATATAAATAGTGGAAATATTGGGAGGAACCTGGATGATGCAGCAGCCTCATCTAGGCTGTCAACAGTAGGTCTTGGGATTAATGCCCCTCTGGCTGATCCCTGTAGCTGCTGACCTTTATCGAGCAACTGCTTACAGTAGTTCTACACCAATTGAGCGAATCCAAGGAAATAGGAGAAAAAGCCCCAAATGACAAAACATTAATATCAAAAAGATTGCCAAAGAAATCAAACCACTTTCTAAGTCACTAAATTCATTCCTGTTCGTGGTACATAATCCTGTGCTGCATAATATCCCTCAAGCTCCAACCAGTGTCACCACCCACAGAATGGCATTAGGTTTTCCCTCTCAGCGCAGCTGAGGAAGCTGACAGGCCTTATTACTGCACAGCCTCGATGCCCCCAGAGCCTGCAGAGCTCACAGCATTCCAGCACCACTGCAAAGAGCCACAGGAAAAGCATCCCTCAAAGACCTTGGTGTTCCCAAAGAAACCAACTCTCCCATGCACCAAACTATGCAACACTTTGTAATATAAAATAAATATGTTTTACAGCACCCAGAAGCTGTGATCCTGTGAAATCTTTGTACATTTGGGTCAAATGTTTTGTTGGGGTTTTTTTAAGTAAAGAAAGGCATAACAAGCAATTTGTGGGGAGTGATGTAAACTTAAATGGATCAAGTTCCCTAAAGCTGCATGTCTCAGATTGTGTATCCAGTGATCAGGCTTCTGGTTGCTGGACTCTCCTGGCATACAACTTTATTTTTGTTAGTATGGAGAACAAAGACACAAACAATAGAGATAACCACTAAAGCTACAGCAGAGCAAAATTCATACTCTCTTAACACAACCAATCTCAAGAAATATTTCTGCTTAATATATTGGGAAAATTGTTCCAATGATAACTCAGAAAGTAATTATAATTCATCACCTTTGTAGGATTAGCAAGGTTCAGGCCTGGTATATTCTCTTTGGTTTTGTTTTTCTTTGAAAAAGACATGGCCATAAATTAAAAATATATAACACTTGAACAGTGCAGAAACTGAGGGGGAGCAAGGGTTTTTAATTCCATAAAGCTCTGTCTAACATTGGCGTTTAAAATAATAAGCAACTGTAGCCCTCATTATTGAAACTTAGCAGAGAAAAATGAACCCAGGAAGTTTTTTATGTTCGTAAGTTCATTCCTAATGATGAAAAGGAAGTCAATAGAGCAGGTACCCTTTTTCCCTAGAGGCACTTTGCTGCCTTTGGAGTAGGTATTGCCAGTGGTTTGTTTGTTATGGTTTTCATGTATCTGCTGGCTACAGTATCAGTGCTGCTGGCATCTTTTGGAACAGCCCTGTGAAAGAGCCTGGTGGTAAAACCGTAATTCAGTAATTCTCCTGCAGCTCTGCTCCCAGTCCTCCATGGTAGAGCACTCCAAACAAGTGCAGAGGGAATGATGCAATGGTTACAGTGTAGAGCTCTGGGCTGGTGCGTCATTAGTTACTGCCTATAAAGAAACGATCTGAGCAGTGTGAAGCTCCGCAAATGTGTTAAGCAGAGTTCAGGAAAGCCCTCATTCTTATTTTCAGTACTAACTCATGGGGAAACTGTGCATCCATCAGCTGTCGAAGCTCCATGGCCATGTATTGTCACTGTTTATGTCTGTGCTGACAATAAAGAAGCACCAGATTTTTTTTCACAGTTAAGTAAGTACGTTGTACAATAAAAGAGTTCAGCTTTCCCTGGGCAAGGTGCACAAAGCTTTCCAAATGCAAAGAGAAGCTGACTCCAAATAGGGAACAAAGATTTTACAATGGTATTCCATCCTTGTACTTCAGAAACCCAGAAAAATTCATGGATGTAAAATGCTTTTCTGCAGCCCCACCTATTCCTTTTGTATGAATCTGGATATAGACTTGGGTTCAGAGGCATTTAACTTCCCAGCTGGGTGTATTGTTCTTTCAGGTGTTTTTGTTGTAACCCATAAAACTATTTTTGGCTGAAGGTTCCAGGATATGCTAAGGGGGAAAAAAAGCAAAATGTTATTAAAATTACAGTGTCTTTTTTTTTTTTTTTTCTACTCTTGCCTCCCCTAAATACATAAACATGTACAAAAGACTTGATCAGACAGCCCTGGTTCAGCCTGGGACTACAATGACATTTCAAACCGGTACTGAAATTGGCAATAAATCCTTGTCTGCAAACTGCTTAATGTGCAGTAGATGAGAAGGTGGATGGTTGTTTTAACTAGGCATGCTCTTTGGAATGCAGAATGGATCAACTACAGTCAGTTCCATTAGAAAATCAAATTATTGTTTAAGGAAGAGTGAACAGGAAGGTAGAAGAGAATACTGCATGAACAACAGAAAGAATTAAGGTTTATAGCTACGTGGAAAAAGTTGAAATTTAATCTTTTAGAAAAGAAAGATATATAAAAGCTTGAGTGTCAAATAATAAGAAAATGGAAGCATTTTCTGTTTTCATGCCAGAACTGACACTGTCACGATGAACAAGAAAGAGAATGAACATAGGATGTCGAAGGATTCCGAGATGACCAGACATAGATGCAATCACACGTGTGTTGCATACTTATATGTGTGTGTACAAGAAAATCACAGGAAAAAGTAGTGCAAAGAAGAGTGTTATGCTAACAGTGCAGAATTCTTTCCTAGAATATATTTTTTGGTGTTAGGGGTGGGAGTGCTTCAACCTAGTTAAATGTTTCTAAGCCTGGGGCTTCTACTGCTTCCCCTGGGAGATTGTTCTAGAGTCTTATTAGAATTCACATTAGAAAACTTTTCCTGCAAATGAATTTAAATAATCTTTTTTGTAATTTTTATCTCATTAATCCCAGTTATACTCTTTTGCACCACTCTAAATAGTTCCTCTAGCCATAATTTATATCCTTTGAGTATTTTTAGATAGTTATCAAGTTAATTGCCTTTGGTCATTTACTAGAAAAGTTCTGAATCCCTCCTCATCCCAATTCACTCCTTCAGTATTGTATTTCCTACCTTTTCATGAAATGTCTTTAATACACAATCTAAATCCCCTGGTACTTCTTAAATGAGTCATTTTCAGTCCACTCTGTTAAGGTGCTCTGTGTTGATGTGTGTAGCTCCATAAATTGTCAAAGTTTAAACAATTAAATTGAAACTTGCTTTTTAAAAAAATCTTTTCTGTAATCTATGGATTAGTTCTCATATGATACGAATTTGGCAGTGTTTTTTACATGGGTATGATTTAACAAAGCCAACCAATAAACGCTGGAGCCAACCAAACAATAATACAAAGTATAATTTGTTAAAAATTAGATTCCTGTCTTTAATGTGAAAACAGACATTGTCATTCATATGCCCGTGGTTTTAATTGTCCTAACATTAATCAGTACTATTAACCAACACTGTTAACCAGCAGCTATTAACCAGTACATCCACTTAAGATAGGTAATATTTCTTGTCCTCAAATATCAGGAGAATGCTTTCTAAAACAAATGCTCAATATTTCTAGCCAGGTATTAAGTACTGCAAAGAAATAGAATTGTGCCAACTCTTCTAATTACTGCCATGCCTACCCTTACATTCTAAATTTGTGATCCATTTCTGGTTCCGGCTGGCATGATGACCATGTGGTTTGTTTTCAAGCAGGCCCCATGCAAACTTGTGTTCTCTGGCTCAGAAGTCACATGGCAAGCAGGGTGAATGTACAAAGTCAGTTTGGGTCTTTTCATTGATGTGTTTCTGCTGCTGCCTCCTGTTCCTGAACTCCAAACCAGAACTGAAATCCTTGTGCTGGAAGAGCCATTGCATAACTAAGACCCAAGGGAAATAGAATTTGATTTCTTCTTCATTTATTCTGTCTGCAAGGATTGGTGTGAAGGAGAAAGCAGGAACACTGAGAGTTCCAGTGGTGACTTTAGGGAGCCCTCTGCTTCCATCAGCACATCTCTGTCCCTAGAGGATGTAAATTGTCCAAACCATATTGTAGGTAATGATGAATTGTCAGGACTGGATTTAGGTCACATGGGCAAACCATGACTGCCTTGGCATTGGCTGGCAATTTGCCGTCACTGCTCTGCCCACTTTCCCAAAACAAGCATAAGGAGTACCCAAAGTCTGATGGACAGGGGGAAAGACGAATGAGCCTTACAAGGTCAGATTGCAACACAAAGGAGAGAAAAAAGAAGAGGAATTCCTGAGAAAGGAGTTGTAAAACATGACTTGTGATGAACAGCAGGGCAGGAATCAGGCATGCACCCTGAAAATTGTTGCAATATTGCTTGGTGAAAAGGGTTGTTCTAGTTAGAATTAACTATATAGTCATTAAATATTTTATATGTTACTGAGAGTGTAGGATTTTGAAGAGTTGAGAAATAATCTCAGCATGTTGAATGTAGCAGCTGTGCTTTAATTGGCTGGGACAATTCTATTTCATATTTCATCATCTCTTGACAATAAAAATGGCATTTAATCTGCCTGCAAAAGTGTACAATTTTCCCCACACACTTTGTCATTCCCCAGATTGCTTCCATGTTAGTGCATTGGTTCTTCTTGAGGAGCAGTAACTGCAGTTGGTGGCATGTATTTTGTAGCTTGGGATTGCTTCCTAGCTGTCCAAATTCTGTGAAGTATCCACTGTGGCCACTTCTATGGTTAACAATAAATATACCAGAGAAGGGATTAAATAAATATATGTTGTATGGTTGTACATACAATAGTTGTACTCCATAAATGTGTCTCAAAACAACAGACTGTTCAGCCCAGGAAAAATGCTTTTATGTGAAATATCTTATTGTTGATGTGAAACAACCATAAACCATATCTTTAAATGTCTTGTTGCTGATCCTAAATGCATTTCTGAAAGCATGAATCTACACAGTTTATGCAATACAATGAATTAAATGACTATATGCAATTAAAAAGATGAATATGAAACGATTTTTGGAATAGTTTTGAATTAGCTGCAAAAAAAAAATACAAAACCAAAAAAACCCCAAAAACAACTAAAAAAACCCTCTTTCTTAATGAAAATGTACAGTAAATTTTGACAGACAGTACAGTACACAAACCCTAACTTTATATAGACCAAGAAGTTGTACAAAACTTTCTCCATGGCATACTGGTGTATTTCATAACAGCTATGTCAATTTGCACAGTCATTTATGAATTTGACATTGTTAGTACCCATATGTTTTCCACAGGACTGATTAAATGCATATTCCAAATAGATCTGTTATTTTAAAACTATTTCTGTACATCTGTACATGTATAAAGCCAGAGTCACTTTTGTGGTCACTACGGCACTTTCTGTGAATTGGCCAATAAATATAATTTTAGAATTTCACATAAAAGGTAGTGTTGTATAATCTTTATTTCACTGATTATTGGGATGTTCTCATTTCCTGAATCATAACCCTTAAATGCTAACTCACCACTGGTGGCAAAGGTTAAATATCTAGCCCATATCTGCCATCTCTCTTGCTAGTTCCTAGGAAGGAAATGCCATGTGTCAAAAGACTCAGTACAGTTTTAGAGCATCTACACACGTTTTCATTCTACTGCTGAGAAAGGGAAAGGGAACTTTCTGAAGAGATGTTGGTATTTATATATAATAGCCATCTATTTTCCCCCTTCATTTTGGTGTGATAAAATACGATAAAATATTAAAGAGAAGAATGAATGTACCGCCTATTACACACATAAGATGTGAAATAGTACAAGGGGTAAAACCTAATTCTGGGTCACCAGCCTATGAATTGCATTAGCACATGTAAGTGATGTATATGATCACATCACACAGAGGAATGTGCCTGACTTCTTATTGCCTTCTGTTTTTTCTGGAACTCCCATCCTTGTCAGCTCCTCAGGCTCGATATCATTCTTTTCCAAGATGTTCCACCGATTACCTCAAGTTTGATCTGCACATCACAAACTCACCATGCACACTTCTTCACCACATACAGTTTAGTCTAAGATGCAATTCAGTCCCTTCCAATTTTCAGAAGGTTTCATCTCCCACTTCACAAGTCTCAGTGACAAGCAAAAGCCAAACCTGAACATCCAAGTCTCTGCCTCCAACCCCCTGCTGTGCCAGGCTGAGCACAGCAAGTACTGGAGGCAACATCAGCCCTCACACCCCTGTTTCAGCGTCACAGCCTCCCATGGCTGGCTGAAGTTGGGGTAGCGAGGGAAAATGCATCTCCTACCGCACGACCATGAGACTAGTCCTGTGTCACTGTAGGTACAGACTGGTGGTAGAGTTCACGGATTCCAAACAGCAGTGCCTTTTCCTGTATCTCACATTTAGAGAGTGGGGCAGCCGTAGCAATTCCCTTTGGCATAATGGGATTAAATACCGTCACTTCCACTTTTTAATAATAAAAATTCCTGGGGGTCTGAAATATTATTTAAGAGTAGCTGTTCTGAGTGTTCCCCCAGCAATGCTGGGCCCATCATCAACCTTCTTGGCTGCAAGACCTGTTTTCTTAGCAGGAAAAAAGTTCCTACATCTAATTATCCTTCCCTCCTTAGAGAGCAATTCCTGACTATCCTTCCTTAATGCCAAAATAAAGGACAAGGAAAGGTATTACAGCCAGGAAGAGAAAGTAGGACTTAGTTCTACCCTGCATTCAGCTTCAAACAGAAAGAGAGTAGATTTAGATTAGAAACTGGGAAAAAATCTTTACTGTGAGAGTGGGGAGGCTGTGACTCTTCCTGCATCCCTAGAAGTGTCCAAGGCCAGGACAGGGCTTGGAGCAACCTGGAACATTGTCCCTGCCCATGGCAGGAGGTGGAAAAAGGTGATTTCTAAGGTCCCTTCCAAACCATCACATGTAGACACAGACAAATGCTCATAGATATGTATGTTTTAAAAAGTTGTATTTGATTTAATTATTACATATATTAGATGCAAGGACACAAGCAGGAACAGATCCAGCAACAACAGATTCATATTTGCCTGCCTTATGAAGATTTTTCTAAAGAATACACGAGCCAGCAATGGCTTAGTGGTATAGAAATTCTCATTTCCAGTTATTCCAGTTTGACTCCAACAAATGCACTGACTGTAGCCTGGCAGCAGAGATCGGAGCCTGTGAGGGTTGCTGCCTTTATGACGTGCACTGTCTGTGGCAGTGACCAAATATTTCCTCCTGGCTTCAGGACTGCAACCTGATCACATCAGCAGCTCTCCCTCACAGCCCTCCTGCCTCTTCTCTCTCCCCAAGTTAGAAGTTACAGTCTGATGTTTCTCAACAAAAATGGGACAGACTAGTAAATAAGACCACAGGCAGTTTTAAAATTTCCCTGGCTGCTTCTGCATAAAAGGGCTGAGAGGAAAGCTCACCAAGGGAATCAAAGTGTGCCTTCCAGCAGGGAAGCTCCTGAGACAGCAAATTTTTCAGTGTGACTTCTGCAAACCCCGCTAACTTCTTAATCAGAAACACCTGCTTAAATGAAATGACCACTGAATAAAGGATTCAAAAATATATATCAATGAGAGGAATTGCTGCAGGGGCTCAGATAGAAAAATAAATCTATGGAAAATATTGTGGTAAAATAAAATTAACACAGAGCTGTCTCCAAATTTCCTAAGACCTTGTAAGATGCATTGTGCTGTAGAGTTAATGGTGTTACAAAGTGACTTTGACAGAGTCATGTATTAGACACAAAAATCACTAGAGACCTTGGAGTGAGGAAAAACAGAGAGTTGTTTTTCCTGTGTTTTAAATTAAAGAGTTTGAAATGTCTTGCTAGTCTAAACTTTAAAAAATTATAACTTCCCTGAACATAATCATAGATAAAGGAAGGAAGAAATTATTTAGGCATATTATTGTAAACAACATCCTTAAAACAGAGTTCACACAGAAATAAAGGCAAAACCTTCAGAAATTTAGCATCTAGTGAAAGAGTTCAGCTGTTTCTCTGAGATTAGTAAAACTTCATAAGCAGGGCTTTATTTCTAACCCTTTCTACTTCTGCCAGTGGTTTTTTTAAAGGAAAAGGAAGGATTATGTCTGGTCTTACTGTCTTTAAGTGCAGCGATCAAGGAAGAGAGCAAAAACTGTGCATTTGTTTGTGAAACTTATGTCTTCACAGAAGATAGGAAGGAATGATATATGGTAAGTCTCAGAGTGATGACTCAAGCTCAGTTATATCTTTAAAACAAGCAAAGTATTTTTGTGTTGAAGAGATGGTCGACTTAGTTTATGCAGAAGATTGCTGCTTCCTCATTTGTGCTTCCTGATTTTCCATTCTTGTATCTGAGAACTTTCTACATTCAACTGCAGTACATATCTGTCTCATCCCTTCAAGCAGATATTTATGACAGAAGGAACTACCATCTAAATTAGTCATACTGTTAGCAACTCCAGCAAGAACCAAATAATAATCTTTCTGTAGATTAAGTACTTGAAAGAGCCCTCAATAGTGACATCTACAGTCTGCCTTTCTGTGGGCAGAACTCCACCAGTTTCTGAATTTTTCTTCTGTGCCACTCATGAGTAAAAATATTATTCAAGATAGAAACAGCCATTCTTTAGGGAATAACAGTTCCAAAAAGGCATTTCTTCTTATCAGGCCACTCCGCTTTGTCTCATTGCTCTCCACTGTCTGAGATTTAGCTGTTTGTTGTGGCTTGCTAAAACTTACTTTGTAAGATTTTGGTAATAGTCTTTTCTATGCATGTTTTATGGAGTGTATCATGGAAGACACTTGGATTTATTCACATGAATGATACCACAGAATGGATCACAATAATAAAAGTATTATTATTGTTATGCCTGGAATAAACAGAACAGGTAGAGATGAGCATCAACTATGCCAACCTAGACTCAATTTCCTGTCCTTTTTGCCTGTCATCTTCATAAGATTCTGCATCCTCCTTTGTATTGCAGTTTTTCCACCTATGAAGTGGATCTTTTCTGGTTTTCTCATGTGTGATGTGAACTCTGCCTGTGCCCCATCCAACATAACACCTTGTAAGGCAAGATGACTAACCAAATACAATTACTGCAGATCCTAATATTGCCATTACAAGCAAATCTTGTTCTCCTACGACTCCTTTACAGACTGAATCAAAGGGTGACATCCAACTGCCCAAGAGTGAAAGACTCTGTCCAGGGAAAGAACAATGGCAATCAAGTCCCAATGAATTTCATTACTTACACTGAATACGATTTTCTCCTTATATCAATGACAAGTACATATAGATATGGCCATGTCTACTTATTAGGGAAATTTTAATACTAAAAATATTGTTTATCTAAGGTTATAGAAGTCTGTGATTTTATGAACGCTAGGACCAGCTCTACAGCGGTCTAAGAGACCTTTAGAAATTCATTACAACAAACAGTTACACAGTTGTTGAATATTAGCATGCATATTAATGAAGTGATTCAGACAATGAAGATTTTTTTCAAGAAGCACAAAGTCAAAAACTATTTAAGCAACTAGAAATACCTTCTACCTTATTATCCATGAAATCTTACAGTCCAAAATTCCACAATATATGCTGAGAATCTCAGTTTTACACAGGCAACAATCGAAAAGTACATAATGGTGGGTGATGTCTCCTGAGAGGACAAACCAAGCCTACTAAGGAGCAGTGAGGTCTGTGACAGCAAGAAGAGTTCTGAAATTCAAAGCTCTCAGGGTTTCTCTTTCTAGTAAATTACGGTTTCAAAAGTTAAATCTAAATGCTGATGCTTGCTTTGACTCTGAGGTAATCCTCCTGCAAGGACAATCCTACAATGAGACGAGGCCTCATGGCGAGGATTGCTAGAATGCAACATTTTATTTACTTTTTAAACTTACAATACATCTGAGGCAGTTAAAAGGTAAGAACTAGAGTTTGTATCTAAGGATAAAACTGTCAAATCACTAGCATTGCATTCCCACAGTACATATGTTTGGAAGATAACAATAACCATAGAGCTGGGGAGAGACTTGAAATTGGGAAGGTAGTGTAAAAATTCAGAAATTATCACACCCAAAAGTTTGAGTTCAGAGTTTGCATCCCATATATTTCTGCAGTTTAATGGCTGTATTGTCATTTTTAGGTTTTCTTTCACAATAAATAAACACCATTTTCCCCAAAGTGCTGGTTTCACTCACATTTAGGGTAGCTAAGAGAGCCCATTCAGAAACTACAGTATTGTTGCAGAATACATTCCTCTGCTGTTTAAGTAAATGCCAAGGCAAAGCTGAGGCATTTAGTCAAAATAATTGCTGAGACAAAAAGCCTATTAAAGTGGAAAGTATCAATTATATGCTGTCTCAAAAGTCTAGAATACACACAGGTTGTTTTGCTTGCTGATTTTCACTGAAGACAGATTTTTTTTTGTACTATTTTGTAAATACCTCCCTTCTAAGTGGAATAATTATCAGATGAAAAATTAGTCTTAACTACCATCTTCATTTAAGTGTGACTGACCAAGAAATTAGCTAGGATTTTGTACCATGTCTATTCAGTCTGATTGCATTTTAGGGCACTTCAGTGTAGGTTGATTTTCACACAATATTGAACAACCACCCTCTGAAAATATTTTGGCCATGACTGTCGCACCTGAAAACATTATCCTTGTTCCCCAGGTGCTTCATAGACCCTGTGTAATGAAAAACAATTCCCACTGGACAGGCACACACCCCTCCCATGAACTGACAGAAAATCTGTTCTTGGGAAGCTCCCTAGTACTGGAGGTGAAAAGAAGAATGAACACTCAGACAGCTTCACCAGCCATGCCAGCACTGGCAGCAATGTGAGCTGAGGAGGAAGGTTCAGGACCAGTGAATATGTGACTGCAATATAGAGATGGATAAGGGAGAACTAAAGAAGAAACTAAAAATGAGTCAGTCAGAGTCTTGAGGGGGAAAGAGAAGGAATTACTCGCTGAAGGGGTACTGAAAAAGATTCAGCCTTGATTTGGACACTGGACATGACTTAATAAAGGAGAATTGGCACTTGCAAAATCTGTAGATGGAGCAAGAGACGTGGTGGGTTTATGTTAGTGTAGCAACACTAAAGCCACAAGCCTGGCAATTGTCCCACTTTATGTGACATTTGTACACAGAAAAGCACTATATTCATCATAGCTTTTTGTTTCTGGTCTTTTTTTTTTTCACAACACTCTTTTTTTTTCTTTAAAAAGTAAATTCCAGGGTGGTTTTTTTTGGGAGAAACAGATTTTGAGATTTCTTAAAGGTAAAATTTGACCTGTAATAATATTAATGAAACATGTGGTGTGGGAATCAGTGGACATCAGGAATCGTCTTGATCACTGATTAAAATGGTTTACAATCCTAGGAAGCCTGAAAAACATGGACCAAACTACACCAGGAGAGTCATGGTATAGCTGGGAATTTGAAAGACACAGAGATTCCTCAAGACTCACAATGATTACTACTTACAACCTCAGGTGAGACACTGCAGTTTGAAAGCTAAATAGTGTGGAGGTGATGCTATGTCACAAAATCATAGAATGGCTGAGCCTGGAAGGGACCACTGGGGGTCTGTTTGACCAAGTCTCTGCTCCAGCAGGATCCCTACACCTCGAGCAGGCTTCCCAGAGCCACAGTCAGGTGGTTTGGAAACACCTCCAAAGATGCAGACTCCACAACCTCTCTGGGTAGCCTTTGCCACTGTTCAACAGCCTAACAGTAAAAAATGTGTTCCCTGAAGTTCAGAGGGAACCTCTTGTGTTTCACATTGTACTCCTCATCTTTTGTCCTGTGGCTGGGCACTGCTGCGAAGACCGAGCACTCCTCTACACTGCCCCTTGAGATACTTACACAATTTGATGATATCCCTCACGACCCTTTCAAAAGACAGAACTCTTCCTGTGTCTCAATTTCACCTATTAAAACCTAGAGGATCCAAATTCGGCACTGTATCAGATTTACCTACCTTAGTATAATATATATCTCTTTATATACTATTCATCCCTTCTTCTCCCATAGCTCTCAGTAAATATCTAGTCTTAAAGTAAGGCTCTCTTCAGTCAACAAGCAAAGATCAATAACTAGATGAAACAAAACACATGTTGCTTGTCTAATGCACTTCATGTATTGATTAGTTAACTCTGTAAAGTGCTTTGGTCCTTTTGGAACAGAGGATGAGATGGGAATGAATGTAAGGCACTCAACCTGTCTGATTGACAAGCACAATCAACTCAGATTAACACTTTAGCAGTTTATCTGTGGATAAACAGTACCGCAGATGAAGCAGCTCCCAAGATACAAAGGCAGATGGATTGGGAAGGGCTGAGCACCTCGGGTGTGCTGCCAAGGATATGCAGGTTCAGTGCCTCCCTGCTCTGCCAGGAGACCCAGCAGATGTGTTTGCAAAGCACAGAATGCTCTCTTGGGCCTGAGCTGGTGGAGCTGTAAAGTCAGGCTGGGTGGACATCTCTGTCCAAAGCTCCACATGGTCACCTAGTATTTCACACAGCCTGTTAGCTCAGGCTCACTGCTGCCTACTAAAAACCTCTGGATATTCAAGATATCCATATCCCTCTAGTATCTTCACAAAGGAAGAAGGGTATTAATACAGGAGGGTATGAAAAATACCCTCCTAGCTTTCCAAAGCTGTCAGGTTGACTTTTAATACTGGATTTTTCTTTTCAGTTTTCTGTAGCATGGTTGTCTGAATGTATTTGTGCATTATGCCTCACTGATACTGCTGTTAAGACATCCTTTGGCTCATGTAAAGGGGTTTTCTTACCCAGAAACAGGCTTCTGTTTTCATGGGCAGTGATTCATGGGCACTGTCATTGGGAAGTGAATTGAAATCTCTGGAGTGCATCACAACTGGGCTTTTGCTACTTGGGTCAGATTCTGTGTCCAGCTGAAATTTCTACACTATCTGGATTTCACAGCTGCTATTAATGCAAGTTAAGCTTCATTAAGCATGAATTCAAAGTGAACCAGGCTCTGAAGTTCAATAAAGTGCTGAAGGACAAACAGAACAAATGTTGTATTCCTAGAAGTGTCAGCAAGACAGAGAAGAACATTTGTTTCCACCGTATATCCACCTCAGAAATAGGTAGCTCTTTTAGAATGATAATTCCCTCACAGATTTGATTTTTTTCCCTTTAAATAAAACTTCTCTTGCTTCAGGATTAGACAAAAGGTGGATGAATACTGGTCTGAAATGCACATTTATTCTGTCTCAATGTTTGTTTTTTTTTACAAGTCCATTGCTGCATGTAGATAAAACTTTACAACAGGAAGGTCTTGTAAAATGAGGGCTCAGGCCTGTTACTTTGCCTAAGTAGAAAAGTCTGTGGGAAAGAGACTCAGCTGAATTAGGGATAGAAAAACATGTTACATAACTATGGTATGTTCACATCGTGGTGTGTGGTGGTGGGTTGAATTATGTTTCTTATGCTTAAAAACAGTGTAGTTGATAATGGGCTAACTGCTTAAAAAGGCTTGGTATTGCAATAAAGCATCTCTCCTGTGCACCTGCCTGGTGACTCCATGCCACCTTGGACCCTCACTCACAGTACATAGCATAAAAGTTAAAAGTTGCTGGTTAAAAGACATTTTTAGGCTACAAATTGACAAGCAATTATGTTACAGATGGGGAGGTGTTGGGATGGATAGGGATTTGACAAGAAGGTATCAAAGATGCATATGTATAGCAGAAGGATCTTTGATTGTAGAATCTGAAGATGGAATTGAAATAAAAAGCAAGTTTTGATACAGAAGAAAAGAACTACTGAGCCAGTCTTAGTGGATAACTAAGAAGCCAAAGGGTATGTTACTTAGAAGAGGGTTTTATGGTTGAGAGCAAAGGATAAACCCACCTCAAACAGAAGATGTTTTTACCAAAAAGATTTCACAGGCAAACAAAAATGCCAATGTTAGAAGCAGAAAAAAGGTCTCAGAATGTTCCACTGCAAGAAAACTGAAAAACAACTTTTAGTTTAAACTGTAGCATACTAACTTTTTGTGATTGGAAAATAGTAACATGAATATGGTAATGTTAGTAGTTATGATAGGCTATAGGTAATAGTGAAAGTATTGATTGGCTGTCATGTATTAGAATGTTCAGGAAAGAAAAGTTTATAGTGCATTGCAACCAGATCTAGAGCTGGCTTCAGGCAACCCTGCAGCTGTGGCTGACAGGCTGTGGGCTGGGCTCTTGTTACCCACGACCCTTGAATTACTGGATACAGTCCAGCATCTGGATACAATAATTATAAGCATTTTAAAGAGCCAGTCTGGAGTCCGTATCTCCTGTTTTGGCTCTTACAGGGAGGCAGCTCTGGTTCATCAGTCTGTGATACTGATTGCTTTTGCATGGCAAAAAGAAGGTTTGGCTGGAACTGAGAGCAGTTGTGTGCTTGTCACAGGGATAAGGTTCATAGAAAGACTCAAGACAAAGTGTCGGCCTTGATTTGGGCTTCACATCTCCCCTTACTCCTAAGTAAAACCAAACGGGGTCAGATCTAGGTCTCTGTACGGGTATGAGTCGTGCTCAAAAGGTGCCACTCTTTGGAAGTTACCACAGAATGGCTCCTTGCCTTGGAACGACTTGGTTCTGAGTTCACATGTCCAGCAGGACAAGGGGAACACTTTCCCCCAGCATTACCCTGGATCCATAAGAGCATGCAAAAAAGGAGGTTTTAGTGAAAAGATGGCAGTTTACAGAACAACAGAGATCTGAGACAAAAGCAGTTTGGATACCAAAGGAGAAGAGGGAGAGGGAGAAGTTGGGTAAAAGTAAATGATGCAAGCAGAGTCTGTGAGGCCAGTGGCAAGGAGTGGGTGTGTAACTATAGTATTTAGTGCAGTGTAAGGCTCTGATCCATGGGGCTTGATTAGGGTTGGCAGGCACCAGCAATTGTTCAAGTGCATTCATTCTGTGCAACTCCAGTCTGCTGGACTTGTGACTGACTTTTAAGGACTTACAAGTAGAGGCTATTCAAGTGGCAGGTCTGCCTCCAGTGACTCAGCTTTCACCAATGTGAGAAAACTGTGTCTCTGAGTCATACCTAGCTTTGTCCTTCTTGAAACCAAGAAAAGTTTTATTTTCAATTTTAATAGAATACTTACACTATTCCTACTTGTGTCTGTAAGGGGATTGTTGGCCCTTAATGGCTCAAAGACCAGTGTCCCCTGACTCACTCTGGGGGTACTATGCTTCCAGATAACTCCATTTTTGTGTACCAGATCCTAAAACCTGAGGCTAATTTTGCCTTCCTTCCATTACACATTTGTTATGATTGTGACCTCTTAAATTATTCATTTTTCATTAGATGAATGCCACCTGTATTTCCAGTCATGCTTCTTGGCTACGTAAGTACTTTTAGAAGAGGCAGCCTATTCTGCCCATTGTACAGGAGCAAAGCAGGTAGTCCAGGAATATTTCAAGTTTCAATTGTTTGAGTCTTGTAATTATAGTATTTTATTCATCCTAGAAGCTCCTCACTCTATTAAGCCTTCCATTAATCTCCCCCTTTCTAGAGACCTCTAGTGTTAAATCCATAGTTACTTAAATCCACAGTTACCTAGGCTTTCCAAATAAGTAACCTGAAACAGAACATGACTATGAAGGTTGCTTAAAGTCCTAGTTACTCTGTGGCAAAGTTGGTAGAAGTCCCCTAATAGTGTATTTTGTCAAATCAGGTTAGATCTAGAACAGATTTTACAAGAAATATGGAAATTATTGTTAACAGACAGCAACTAGAACTCATAACCTGCAAACATTAAAAGATCTATAGAATACAAAGAAATAGAATCGGTTGGGAAAATATGCAGGAACTGATGGAAGGAGAGACCTTGTACTCCTAAAAGATGGCTTGCCTCAGGAAAGCCCTCTATCCTCCCCAGGGAGCTAGTAGTACTTAAACAATGCTAAAATTCCAGATAGGAGACATTAACCTTCAGAAAAAAATAAAAAAAAAGAAAAGAAAATTGAATCCTTTTACCCTATAAAACCTTTGAGTTTGTTTGGTTTTTTTTCATGAGGAGCATTAGACATAGCACAGGCACATTTTTATGTATAGCTTAAATCCAAAATATTCTCTAATATATAGCTATTCATCTTACTGGGTTTGGCCTCCACACTACCCTCTGGCACTCTTCTAGAAAAGGTAGGTGCCACCAATTATCAGCCAAGTCCGTGCTGCCCACATGTGATTGCCCATGGAAATCAGCCCAGGACTCAGCTCCCTGGCTGCGTCTCCATGGGCACAGCACAGTGGGAAGCTGGAGGAACAAACCAGGTTACAGTAATTTCACGAATACAAGCCGCAGCAAGAAAACTAAAATTTTGGCGGAAACCCGGAAATGCAGTCAATATTCCGGTGCGGCTAATCTATGGACAAAAATGTGATATCTGCCCTTACCTAGTATCATGCTGGTCCAGTCCCGAGCCAAAACAGTCTGAAATCCATGGTTTCCCGTTGTTCCGACGATGAACCAATCAGAGAACAGTTTATTGCCTGCCTGTGGATGGCGGCGTTACTGAGGGGCGGGGGTTGTTATCGGGGTGAGTTACCTCGGCAGTTCGATAAAAGTGTGTGATATTTCTCTGTACTTTTTAAAGTGTTTTCAGTCTTGTGCGGCTACGGGGCTGGCTGGGCTCGCAGGGAGAGGGCTGGGGGAGCCTCTCTCCCCGCAGGGAGAGGGATGAAGCGGGCAATCGGCTCGCAGGGAGAGGGCTGGGGGAGCCGCTCAGCCCACAGGGAGAGGGGCAGAACGGCCACTCGGCTCGCAGGGAGAGGGCTACAACGGCCGCTCCCCCCGCGGGGCTGCGAGGGCTACAACGGCCGCTGCCCCCGCGGGCCGCGAGGGCTACAACGGTCGCTCCCCCCACGGGGCTGCGAGGGCCAGAGCGGCACTCACCCCGCGGGGCCGCGAGGGCCAGAGCGGCGCTCGCCCCCGCGGGCCGCAAGGGCTACAACGACCGCTCCCCCCGTGGGCTGCGAGGGCTACAACGGCCGCTCCCCCCGCCGGGCTGCGGGGGCCAGAGCGGCACTCGCCCCGCGGGCCGCGAGGGCTACAACGGCCGCTCCCCCCGTGGGCCGCGAGGGCTACAACGGCCGCTCCCCCCGCGGGGCTGCGAGGGCTACAACGGCCGCTCCCCCCGCGGGGCTGCGAGGGCTACAACGGCCGCTCCCCCCGCGGGCTGCGAGGGCCAGAGCAGCGCTCCCCCCGTGGGCCGCGAGGGCTACAACGGCCGCTCCTGTGCCAGCACGGAGATGTGGCTCCGCTCGGAGCTCAGCTGCCTGCCCGCGCGGCTGAGCGGCTGTTTAAAGGCAACGCGGATCCATTGGGAATGCTCGCAAAATGACCACACTATTGTTCCTGTCTTTTTCGGCTTGTAAATAAAGGGTGTGTCTTTTTTCACTTGGAAACAATGTTTCCGAGGTCGGCAGTAAGGCAGTAAGCCCCGGCGATCCCGCGATTGTGTTACTAAATGACGATTTTGTGAAAGTTCGCGACGAACTAAAATGCGGCTAATATTCCGGGTGAGGCTTATCTATTGACAAAGACATCAATGTTGCCAACACACCGGATATGTGGCTTATACTCCGTGCGGCTTGTATTCGTGAATGTACTGTACCTTCACAATACTCCCATCACAGGGATAATTAACACATTTCTCTTAGTTGTGCACAGAATTGAACTGCACTGGGCAAAATTCTGATAAAAGAGCAGACAGAGAGCACTGGTTATATCAAAAAAATAAGGAGGACAACTGCAAACAACTTTTGGGCTATTCTAGATATTTAACAAATGAAGAAAAATTGTAACCCATCACCAAAGCGACTATTAACCAGGAAACTTTTTGGGTAGGTTATAATAGAGGGGATTTTTCAAGTGTAGACATAAGGGGATTTCTGAAGCAACCAAAATATGGCTCTTCTACCTCAAGGTCTGGTGAAGCTCTGTAAAAAGTCTCAATCCTCAAAAGTATCACAAAAGAAATGAATAATTGTCCTAAAGAATATGATCATACTGACAAAAACAATCTATTCCTCTGGGAAATTCTTGCAGATTTTTGAAACCACCCTCTGAGATTTGCTAGCAGAGGTATAATTATTCATGATGTTCTGTAGGATGATTAAAAAAAGAAAACTCTAAAAAAAGAGCAATTGCTCTTTATTACATACAGTGTCTCTGAAACAAATTCAATAGAATCCTCTTGGGTTTGTTCTTAATTGTTTTCATGAGATGCTCCCAAAAGGGAAACATTTTTGAACAAATTCCACTGGGATCTTTTCATCATCTTTGCATAATTCTGATCATATATCATTACTGAAAGCCTGTTGTATTTCTAGCCCAAGTTTAATGTAAAGCATTTTTTCTTCTGACACTTGTTATGTTAAGCCTCAGATGCAGAAAAGACCACAGGCAGCTTGTGGGCACATTATGCATGGTATTTGATAAGCTACTTGTGCTTGAATAAGAGAATATTTAACAAACATCCTGTGATTTATAAGTGAAAGAATGAAATAATGAGAGAAACAAATTTACAGGCAAAGCATATTCAGCAATGCTCTCATTGCTTTCACAGCTCACACTCATATTTATTATGCATTACTTGGAGTTACTTATTTTGAGAGGGAAAATTGCACCTTGCAGGCAACTTCACTGCATTACTAAGTACCAAGATCATATTTTTCCTTCCTACTTATCTCTGGAATAAAAATGAAATAATTATTTTTATTTTTTTTTTTTACATTTTCCCATGACAACCAAACATTAAGACTGGTCAGTAGTTCTCTGAAGACACTGCAGCTAATCCACACTGTTTAATTCATATGGCAGACAGTCTCAGCTAGCAGATCCCTGAAGCTTGGTATGGGTCCTTAACAACACAGGATTCTCCTAAAAGGACTCTAAACTTCTGGATCTAAACAAAATGCCCAGATAGTACAGCTGCCAACAGGCATATTTCCTGCTAATAAGTCCTGGTATACAGAAACATGTTAAGAAACAGAGGTCAATTAGAAGCAAACATGTCATAGGTCAGTAACACAGTTTGGTGGACATCTAGACAAATCTACAAATATAAATTCAAAAGGTATCCAATTCCTCCTGCTTTCTTTAAGGTTCTAAAGCCTTCGTAAACATGGTGTTTAATACTCAGCTGAAAATGCTCTTCTTAGGGTTAAGCCAGTGATCCAAAGTGACAGAACAACCAGTAAATTGCTGCTTGTCATCTGCAGAATAAAATAATCAAAATGCTAGAGCTAAAAACATGCACATGGACATGGGAACATGCCTTACGGAACACGAGGACTTTTTTAAGACCTGATGATTGAATTGCCTGTTCATACCCTAATGCTGAGATATTGTGAGGAGAAGGATGAAACAAATGAACAAAAGCAAAAAATCAAGAATGTCCCTTCAGAGATGTTCTCACGGAGAACTGGTAATTATTCTGTCCTCAAAATGATGAAAAATGGAGATGCAATGTGGAACAACTGGAACCAATGGACTAAGTGGCTTGATCAGGAACAGCCTTTCAATCCAAATGGTACCTGTTGACGTGACAGTGTCACAGCAGAACTAAAAATCTGAAAGAGCAGACATTCAAACAAAAAATTCCTCCTCAGTAATGGAAAATTAATAGAGGTTCAAGCACATTGACCCAAAGGGACACCAATTGCGTGAGTGCATCAATCTTTAGCTGCCAATACACAATTGGTACAAAGGGCAGAGAATCAGGATCAGTACATCCAGACCATACCTGAAATAATCACTTCCCAAGTAGAATTCTAAAACTGTATACCTTATGTGTGCATGACCTCCAGAAAAATCCAATCTATTTACTGTTTCTTAATTTAGGAGGAAGAGCATAGGAAAAAAACCTGCTTGCAACATAGCACATTGTTTAAGGCATTATTTAAAAATCAGAAAGATTTAATGTATTACAAGATCATTAATTACGAGATCATTAATCCCTAAGGCACTTCTAACAGATTTTCTAACAGGAAAAGTTTTGTTCTCTGGGGTAAAAGTTTTCAATTGCTGTGATTTCTCTCTCACTACCTCAAGGATAATTATCCTTTTTATCCACTGAGACATCATCTGCTTTTAATCTTCCACTTCTTTGAGCAAGGAGCTCAATTTAATAGAAGAAATTTAATCTTCCCTTCCAGGGAATTCAAATAATGTTTTAATTTCATTTGTCTAGTAGGTCATCAGTCTAGCACTTTCATAGAATCTGCTTGCAGCAGCTGTCACAAAGATCAGCCTACGGAGATTATCCCTGACCACAGTATATGGGACAGGGGGCTGTGCAACAGCACCAATCTGAGGCAAGCAAAAAGAAAATATCCATCAAGAGCCATTAAGAAAAAAGTGTTGTCTCCAGTTCAAGAACATTTGCACATTTCTGAAGGGTGGAAGAATATTCACATGAACTGATACCTTTGCATTTTTCCCATTTTCTTCTTTAGAGCTACAGTGCTGCCCTGTGTCCGAGGCAGAAAACGTCCAGCATGGGAACAGGCTCCAGCTCACACCACAACTCTGTGTGAGCTTACAAGTGCTTATTTGAACACTCATTTCTAACAAACTTCAGCAATCTCATTAAGCATTTAGCTCATGAAGGAAAGAAGGTTGCTGGAATCACCACCCCATCCTCAGAGCTGAGAGGGAGTTAAGCCTTCCTTTGTCCCCCAGCCACTGCTTTGCTCACAAGTGTCTGCTGCAGCCTGAAGCCGGCCGGGCACCTACAAAGGCTGATGGATTGCTGTGGATCTGGGTAATTCTAACCCAGTGTTTCACTGCTGCAGCTAAACAGACAAGTTCAAAAGCAGAAGACTGCAAAGTCTCACTTTATATTGTCTAGGTAAAAACCACAGCTGAACTGATGAAGCCAAACACCTTGGGAGTTGGAGTCCCACTGTGCTGTTAGGTATTTTCATCTTCTCCTTTTCACAGTCATGTTGCAGGACGACGCGGGAGACAAGTCTCATGCTATCATTGTCAACAAGTCTCAACTTTATTATAATGCTGTTGTCCTTTTATACAGTAAATAATCAAGCTCATGCATATTGCAAAACTATAGCTCATGATTGGTACAAATATTTATCAGCCCTTTGACGCATGTCGGAAGCCTTGCAGTTACAGTTGTTTCTTTTCATATGCTTTTCCCATACCATGCTGTTATACTCCCTTGATATTGTTCCTCTTCTATCCCTGCAAGGGCATTCTGTCCTTGCTGCAACCCTTGTTCACACTTTAACCAGTCTGATATTATCCCTGTGTCCTTTGTCTCTCAACCACTGCTCAGAGAAACTATCCACACACTCATGTTTTCTTTATGCCATCTAAATTGCATATGTTCTGTGCTTGATTCAAATCAGATGAACCTTTCTTGGTTTCATCAAACTTTACAAATTTGTCATGTAAAAGGCTTGTCTGTTGACTTTAATGAACACAGATAGGTCTCTTTAGAGATGATGAAGAAAGAAAATTCACTACACAGTAAGAAGGTTAACAAAATAGTACTATTATAACTGCATCTTAATACCTGAACTTCTTGAAAATTCTTGTTCCTTTTGTGCTCATTCATTTTGTTTTCTCCTGAGCTCCAATCTGATTTATTGCACTATTTCTAACTGGTTTTGAAAACTTCCAGCCTAAGGCAGTCAGACAGTCTCTACAGGGACTCCATGTACAAGGAGTCTTGATCATCTCTTGATGACATGTCATCTAATTAGGAAATCAGGTAAGGATGGGCAAGGCAGCAGGAGCAAAACCCATTAAAACCAGGTCTTAATTAATTTTCTTGTGAAAATAAAAATTTATTTATCTATTATTTATTTATTTTCACAAAGACTCTGCTTCATCAGAAGTCTTGTGCCCTGAACTGTTAATTAATTAAACTTATGGTTTCAACCTGCTCTCAGAATAACCTGCTTAATTTCATCCTGGAAAAGAGAAAACCTGCCAGCAATGTTTAACTTCCTTGATTTTCAGCTATTTAGCTGTTTTAGAATCAGGAAAATTTGAATCGAATTGTGCAATAACACGGTTGTTAGGATTATTGTTACTAACAATATTAAGGTGTTATGCACTTATACTATTTATCATATTTTAATTTAGAAATTATTTTTCTCACTGTCCTGTATTCAAAATAGAATTTCCCTGAAGTCAAACAGAATGCAATATCAGTGGTATGAGCAATCACAAAACCCAAAGTTTAGACTTTCACATGCATAGATTTGATCTAGGAATGCTTTCATCCTACACAGCAAAAGTGCATTCTCAAAGAAAAACACAAGAAAAAAAATCTTCAGCATTGAGGTTGCTTAAAGCAATTCACTAATAAAGGAGACGGACTGAACTCTAAGCCCAGAAGACTAAAATCATGGTGCAAATGGATTCAAGGGAATTGAGATTACTGAAATGTAGTGCTTATGTACAGTAAAAAAGGCCATGTGGACTGTAGGTTCCTTTAGCATTTTATTCCCTAAAGCTTAGTGACAACATGCTTGTGTGTTTTCTTGCATGGCTGCTTTGGATGACCAATGACCTCTCAGGAGGGCATTATTTAGCAAGGGCTAAATAATTTCTCTTGATATTTTGCATCATGTTGACATGAATGAAGACGAACTTCTACTGGAAAATGAGAAAGCCCCATAAATGTAATTCTATGTAAGTGTATTAAAAAAAAAAGTTGTCAAAGCAAATTAGCTCAATAGTCCATCTCCAGACACTATGGTCCTAATTTTTGTGTACACCCAAGAACAAAAATTCAACAACATAAAGTAACGCAGATTAACTATAATCAATATTTGTTAACCGAGAAATTTTTGCATGAACACAAGGAAGTTCAGCAAAAGCTGTATTGCAATGGATGGCTGAACAAGATCCATATTAAAACCAGGAAATACTCGTATTACCTGTTCCCAAGAGGAGAAAGCTCTAAAAAGATGAGAACCTGCAGAGTACATGGGCCAGATAAGAACAGAAACAGAAAAGTCCTTCTCTGCAGAGCAGCATTTTAGCACCCTTCTCATTTGAGTCAGGTAAAGCAGTGTGGTGTAACCAGAGACACAAACCTATTTCAAAGCTATTAGAATTGTTAGTTGTGATTAATTCGATTCCATAGAAGGTGTGAGGGATGCCTGTTTGTGGACTCACATGCTCCTCTGAGCAAGGATCTCATCTTTGTACCGTGGAGCACAGTCAGAGCTGGATCCTCTCAAGCTGTGCCTGATAGGATCAGGCTATGTTCCTCAGTTGCCAGAGGTTTTGAGCACTTTGCTCTGAAGAAAGAGTATGAGAACTTGCACAAGCAGGAAGTGTTGAATATCAACAGAGCAGTCAGGTGAAGCAGATAAGAAGACAGGACATGGGGCAAAGCTAGAATGGTAATGTAACTGGGCAGCTACCACGCCTCACAGAGAAGGAATGGGGCTTTTGGAACAGGCATCCCTCAACACTGAGTGCAGTGCTGTGTTCTGTGTCTGTTCCATGCCTGAAAGCTGGAGGAACAACAGGTCAACAAACAACTTTAAAGAATCAGGAAAAAAAATTGCTGAAAGAGTTAGATTTATTCAGCTCAGCCAGCAGAAGCAATGCTGCATCCTCTCCTCTCCTCTCCTCTCCTCTCCTCTCCTCTCCTCTCCTCTCCTCTCCTCTCCTCTCCTCTCCTCTCCTCTCCTCTCCTCTCCTCTCCTCTCCTCTCCTCTCCTCTCCTCTCCTCTCCTCTCCTCTCCTCTCCTCTCCTCTCCTCCCCTCCCCTCCCCTCCCCTCCCCTCCCCTCCTCTCCCCTCCCCTCCCCTCCCCTCCCCTCCCCTCACCTCCCCTTCCCTCCCCTCCCCTCCCCTCTCCTCTCCTCTCCTCTCCTCTCCTCTCCTCTCCTCTCCTCTCCTCTCCTCTCCTCTCCTCTCCTCTCCTCTCCTCTCCTCTCCTCTCCTCTCCTCTCCTCTCCTCTCCTCTCCTCTCCTCTCCTCTCCTCTCCTCTCCTCTCCTCTCCTCTCCTCTCCAGATTCTAAAAAGCAAAACCAATGTTCTGCAGATGTATTTCCCCAGAGACAGGGAGCTAACATTGTCAGAGAGAAAAGGAAATAAAAGTGACGCCTGCATATGACAACAATGGCTGGAAAAAGCAATAATAAAGAAATTAATACTTCTTGTTTATAGTTGTTCAATTCAAGTAGAACACAAGATGTTTGTTTCTTGTAAAGTTAAATCCTGTTCCATATGATAGTCACGTAAAGGTACAATAACCCTGTTTGCATCAGACCAAAAGCAACAATAATGTCCTATAAAATTAATTTCCTGTTTCTTATGAAAACAAGTAATTTTTAAAATACAGTACAGTAAATTCACGAATACAAGCCGCACTGAGTATAAGTCGCATCTCTGGGTGTTGGCAAATATTTCGGTTTTTGTCCATAGATAAGCCGCACACGAATATAAGCCGCTCTGTCGTTCGCAGCGAGGACCCGCGTGCAATTAGTAACAGAACCGCAGGAGGGCGGGGTTTACCGGCTGAGCTAAGGCTGTGCAGGTTCGGCCCGCTAGGGGCCGCTGACGGGGCCAGGTGGCCCGGCCCGGTGCTGCCGCTCGGGGCTGGCCGCCGCTGCCCCTGGGCTCGGTCACCCCGGGTCGGCGCTGCCCCGCGGTGGCAGGCAGGGACGGAGCTTCCCCCGCTCCTACGGCAGCGGCGGCGGGCGGGGACGGAGCTTTCCCGCGCCCGTGGCGCTGGCGGCGGGCGCGGACAAAGCACCCCGCCTCCTCCCCGAGCCGCGGCAATGGCGGCGTGCACTTCCCGCCCCCCCCCGGGCCGCGGCAATGGCTGCGCAGGGCTCCCGTCGGCTCCCAGAGCCACAGCAATGGCGGCGCCCCCCCCCCCCGTCGGCTCCCCGGGCTGCGGCAATGGCGGCGCGGCCCCCCCGCGTCCTCCCTGGGCCGCAGCAATGGCGGCGCGGCCCCCCCGCGTCCTCCCCGAGCCGCGGCAATGGCGGCGACCCCCACCCCCCCCCCCCCCACCTCTCCTCCCCGGGCCGCGGCAATGGTGGCGCCCCCCCCCCCCCCTCCTCCCCTGGGCTGCAGCAGAGGAGGAAAGAGAGCTCTCCCGCCTCTCTCCCCGCCCCCCGTGCTGCCTGCAGGGAGCCAGGGCAACACGGTAACACTGTAACAATTGCGAAATGCCGGCTTTTACTGGTCGGTGCTTGGCTCGGCACTCTGGCTGGCACGTCTGGGGTTATAAATGTCAGAAAATTATTAATATATTAGCCGCCCCCGACTATTAGCCGCACTTCCGGGTTTCCACCAAAATTTTTGTCAAATTGCTGCGGCTTGTATTCATGAAATTACTGTAATTTCACGACTATAAGGTGCACCCTTTTGACTAAAATTTTCCCTGGAACCCGGAAGTGCGCCTTGCAGTCAGGTGCACCTTATCTGATGTAGAAAGTTGCAACATTTGCCACCCCAGAAGTGTGAGCCTGCAACAGTCCCCAGCCGAGTAGAGCCCGCCCGGTGGCAGCATCAGGCCAGTGCCGAGCCGGGGCGAGCCCGGTGGCATCGGGGCAGTAGCCACACATGGGAGGGAAAGGGCGGCGGTGCAGCCCGGGTGGGGAGACAAAGCCGCCGGCATCGGGGAGGTGGCCCCTCGGGGCAGGCCCGCCGGCATTGGGGCGTCCCCCACACGGGGCGAGCCCGCTGGCATCGGGGTGTCCCCCGTTCGGCGGGGAGAATGCCGCCGGCACCGGGGCAGCTGTGGCACGGGGCGAGCCTGCCAGCATCAGGTCACCCGGAGTGCCAGGGAACTCCCGGAGCAGCATCACTCCGGGGACACTGCATGGAGCAGCGGTAGGCATAGCCCGGTCCCACTGGGTGCAGGCGGGCCCGAGGGCCAATGGTTGCCAGGTTGAGGCGGGGCCTCGGTCAGCAACCGCAAGGGGGGAGCTGGGGGCAGAGCCTCGCTGCAAAAAAAAAGTGCACCTTATAGTCCGGTGCGTCTTATATGATCTACAAAGTTGCAAAATTTACCAACTCCCAGGGGGTGTGCCTTATAGTCCGGTGCTCCTTATGGTCGTGAAATTACTGTAATATGTCATGGCATTATTTATTTGCTGTAATTTTAATAACAAATGAATTTTGAAAGTAAGGTATATATTTGAAGAAAGAGTACAGTCTCATTGTTGGAATGATATTTGCAAGAATAACTTCATGCAGCTCTTTACGTGACATATTTTTGAGTTACTTAGCAGATTTTTTAGCTTTTATTGTTATGATCTTGACAGGTCCCTTCTAACTCAGCATATTCTATGAAAAGGTAAAAAAACATAATGCTCTCCCTTGGCTGAAGGGGAGAGAAATTTTGAAAATTTCATTTGCATTGTATGTATGTTACTCATCACATCTAATCAAGAGGCATCTCAACATTTTTGCTGACAGTGGAACTCTGTTAAAGGCAGCCTCTGCCACAAGGACTAAGTCAAAATCTGGGTTAAAAAACCCATCATTAACCCCATCAGTCAGAATTAAAGTCCAAAGGATTATAGGGTCATACTTGGAGGAGTTCTGCACTCACAAAGCAGCTCTAAATTTAGGGGTCCTAAATTTTCAGTGGTAAACCTGTCTACATGGCACACCGGGGCTGGGCTGTGCCAATGGATCGTGCCAGTGGATAATTGGGCCAATGGATTGTGCTGGTGGATGATTTTGCTGGTGGATTGTGCCGATGGATGATCATGCTGATGGATTGTGTCAATGGATGAGTGTACTGATGGATGATTGTGCCAGTGGATCATCCTGATGGATTGCTTCAGTGGATTTTGCTGGTGGTTTGTACCGATGGGCTGTACCAGACGGATTGTGCTGATGCAATGGACTGTATCAATGGATTGTACTGATGGATCATGCCAATAGATTATACTGATGGGTTGTACCGGTGGGTTGTACTGATGGATTGTACCATTGGACTGTACTGATGGATTGTGCCATTGGATTGTACCGATGGATTGTGTCCATGGATTGTACTGATGGATTGTGCCATTGGATCGTACTGATGGATTGTGTCAATGGATTGCACTGATGGATTTTACTGATTGATAGTACCGAGGATTGTGTCAATGCATTGTGCTGATGGGTTGTATTGATGGATTGTACCGATGGATTGTGCCGATGGGTTGTACTGATGGGTTGTACTGATGGATTGTGCCGATGGGTTGTACTGATGGGTTGTACTGATGGATTGTGCCGATGCATTGTGCCGATGGATTTTACTGATTGGTTGTACTGATGGATTGTACCAATGGGTTGTATTGATGGATTGTGCCATGTGGCTACAGGTGCTGCACCTGTTCTGTGTGTGAGACGGTGGCAGTGAACGTAGGCAGGCAGAAGGCATTGACGTGCACAGACTCTGGAAAACATGGTTTTCTGTGTAACTGCTGTCATACACCAGAATTGTCCCTGTCTTACATCTCAGTATCCTGACACTGCTGCCCCTGTTGATTCAGTTTCATTACTCAGTCATTCCCCCATTCCACTTTGGAACTGTATCTTCTGAAACTCCAGATTTTCAGAAGCCCCAGAGTCATTATGTGCAGCTCCTTTCTTGGCTGCAAAACCAGTACATCGAAATAGAGAAACTTAAACCATAGAGGAAAGAACTGTTCCTCTCCATTTCTGCAGTAGAAGATTTAAAATTATTGCATGTGTAATACAACTCAGTGAAGTTTAACGAGTTTCTGAAAAACTGATCTTGCTTTATTATCCCAAATTTGTAGGCTAGACCAATATATAAGTGATTTAATAACAGCACACACAGCTTCACTAACACTTTATGGACAGTTCAATGAGAAAAGTAGACAAAAGTTTTTTCTAAGATCCATTCTAATAAATTTCTTCTGACTTTAGGGCATGCAGGTAAAAAGTGTACATGTAAGCTTAACAAGAGATAGACAGAAGATAGTTGACATCATTTTCTTCACTGTCAAAGAAAATATACATGGAAATATTGCCTATGCAACTACATTTGAATTATGGATTTGAGATGAGAAATTGTTGGTCACTTATCTGATACCAAAATTGTTGCCAGCCCCAACAATTGTAAATGGGCATCCCCCAGAAACTCTCCCTCCTTTAGGTTTCCCATTCATTTTTGCAGGGGCCAAAAGACTATGGTAATTTGAATTTTCATTAAATTTCATGCAGTATATGCAACCTCCTACAACTTGAGCAAACAGCAGAACATCATGATGCAGACACAAAATTGTTTATCTAAATAAAATATCCATTATTATTTAATAACCCGACACTGAGGGAAGAATAAGGTACTGCACCAGTACTGAAATAAGATTTGTGGATTTTGGCCTGAGAATCCCTTGTGAGCTATATTTTAATTGGAGCTGCATAAAACTTAGCCATATTGATTCCCAATGGCATGAGCAAGTATTTTATTTGGCTGAGATTCAGATATAGTCTCACACAATGCAGGATTTCTTGCAATTTCTTTTGACAAAAACTTGGCATTGGATTTTATTGTGAAGATGCCTGCCTGTGTCCTCTGTAATTTGCAATTTCTAATACTTGCTACAGTTAATGACATTAGTGTATATATATTGATTTTGTTTGAATAATACCTGCAGAAAAAAAAGTAAATAGCTGCAGAAAATACCTGTTCTTAATACCTGCAGAAAAAAAAGTAAAAAAACCCTCCTTCATATCTCTGAGAGTTGTTTTCTATTGCAGAGCAAATGCTCAGACTGGACATAATAGATGATAACAAAGCGAAAATTTCAGGGTTATTTAAAAAATTTCTGACTACATTTCAACATTGAGGCTCAGTGAAGCCTCTTTCATTTTACAGACTGAGAACCAGAGGAAGAGAAGCTGACACCAGGATATCAAAAGTGGAAGACCTTCCTTCCCTCAAACAACAATGTAGGATAATAGGAAGCGCATCTTGTGCATGGTCCTCAGATGTGTATTTCCACAGCTGACAGGCCATGTATGAGAATTTCACAAAAATATTAATATAACACGGGTACAAAAGAACTCTGACCCAACTTTATCTAGTTATTCATCTGTTCAGTTACATCCCCACTGATTTGGTGCATCCTCACCTTGGAATTCCTGAGACAAAGAATGTTCTGAGTGTAATTGAGTAACAGCTAAGTGGTTCACAGAGACACTTCGGAGAGCTTCTCCTGAGCAGCCCTTGCCATGCACACAGCCCATTTCCCAGGTTCTTTTAGACTGAAAAAACACAGAGCACTCATCAAAATAGCCACTGAAACATGTCCCTGATTTTGGATCTTCCAGCTAATTTAAAGATGCCCATAAAAAGCTACCAGTGGGGACTATATGTATGATCCTATGACTCCTTTGCGGTCACCTTAAAGATAGACCAACACCTAATTATATCCCTCCAGCTACATAGATTCTATGTATTCCTCTCTGAACAAAATTCTGACAGTAAAAGTCAAAATAAAGAAGCAGTCTTAACATGTGTTTGAGGGGTTCTAGGATAATTATAAGCAAGGCTCTAAGAAGTAAAGCATAGTTTCTTTCTTTTCTCCTTTGCAAAGGAGCACATTCAAACAGTAATTGCTTGCATAAAGTGCAAGAAAATTCTGAAATAATTTGTGCTGTGTGACACTTCCCTTATGAAGTGAGAGACATGTAATATTCTGAGTGTTATTTTTTAATTAAAGCCAAAGAGAAATCTGGATAGATTTTTTTTCTTCTAATGATGTACAAGTCATCCCCAGCAACACAATGATATGAACTATTTGCCTCTTAAACAACAAGGAACTGCAACCTATGAACACATTATGCATTTCTTCACCAAAAAACATGAATAGAATATGATTGATAGAAAGATAGAAAGATTTCTTAAGACATATTATTTTATTTCTCTCTCTCTTTTTTCTTTTTTTTTTTTTTTTTAATACCTATGTTTGCAGTTATGCTGCTGGAAGTCTACAATGGCAAGGAAATATTACTTAGGGGTTCCTGTACTGTGTACTGTGCACAGGATGAAAACCCTACAAAGAGATTTATAATTTTAAAATTTTTCTTGTCTTATTACGATCGTTCTCATCATACTCCTGGGTAAAAGGAGCTCTGTTGTGGCTAATTTGAAAAAGCCACTATAGAAAAATAAAAGACCCAATTACTTTAACCCACATTTCCACATGGTTTGAACTACAAAACCTTTCAGCATAGATAAGAACACACCAGAATCACATCAACACACAAATTTTGCTACAATGGAAGTTGGTCAACTTTTAAATGCTTTGATGGATTTAAAAACTGTTATATAATATTTAGTTTTATAGTCAACCCTTTCATTTAATTTTGACATCCTGATACCATTTGAGCTGTAAATCAGAATGCACATGGATACAGAGCAAAAGTAGCTCGCTGGCTTTGTGACTTGCTCTTTCCTCTGTGGAGCTACTCCAGAGTTTGACTGTGTGTATACCTTACTGAATCAGGATAACAATGAAGTCTGTATAAATTCTCAGAAAGTGAATATAATGGGAAGAGAGTTTCTGGTGAGTAAACTAACCTTAAGGTAGATTTTCATTAGGATCTGAGTAGATACTGAGCTGAGCCTTGATTTTTTTTTCCCAAGCTTTCCCTTACAGAATTTCCCCTCAGCTAAGAGGAATTCTGTTCAGACACTGCATGCAAAAGGCAGTGATAGACACAGTGAGAGCACTGCCTGATTTTTATTGGTCAAAGGCAGTATCTTATCCTTGAAGCCAAAGTCAAGATACCTGTGCTGCTATGCACCTGCTGAATCCTTTTTCTCATCTACTTGCAACCTCAAATATGACTCCAAAGAATGATACCTCCTGTGATATCAAAGGAGGCAAGTTCGGAAAAATGCCTTGTTTGATCACATGCCCAAGAAATACCCAGGGGACATCCTGATGAGCCAACACTTACCGTCTGCTGGAAGTTGATAATGAAAATACTGCTGCCAGACACTGATAAACAGCCACTGAAATGAAAGGTAAAAGCAGTCATTTTACAGAAAGTCTTTTATATTCAGGAATAGGGATCATCAATAGCTTTGATCCTTTCCTTTTAAGGTCTTACTTGGATAATTGTACTTCTGCCTGCATTTTTAATTCCAGACAGTAACTTCTTCAGTGTGCCTCAATGTACCAGTCAGATGCAGGTTTTGTGAGTTGGAAAAATAATTTCATTTTTTGATAATTGTGACTTACGTCACTGGAGGATTTTACACAAATAGAATTGACACCAGGTTTCAGTCTTTCAAATGCTCTTTTTGGGCATCATATATAACAGTGCTCATCTACTATCAGGATTTAAGCCAGTTGCTATTATCTAGTGAGTTACAAGAATTGCACATTATTTGTACTATCAGACAGCCAGGAAGCCACCAGCACAGAACACTGATCATGCTATAGCTCTGAGGAGGTGGGAACAGAACCTGCAGTCAAGATCTGCATGCCAACTTGCTCTGGAATGCAAAGATGCGTCTGTTCATCCTCCTGGACTGTGGTGTTGTTTGTTTATGTTGTCTCCTCAAATGGTAAGAACCACGTGACACCTCTATTCCCTGCATCCACAGCAGCCCCTGTTGCATAGGGAGCTTTGACACAGCCTGAGATAACACCAAATGGCCAAGACATCACCCACTACTACAAAGGTGATTTACCAAAACATGAGTATTGGTCTAATACTGATTCTCAACTATGATGGACAAAAGACTCTCTAACAATTTAAAGTTAGAAAGTGTGTGTTTATTCAGTGCTGGGCAGCAGCGTGGGGTAGCCCCCTAATACGCACTACAAAATTACAGGTGGTCACAGTTTCTATTTACTAACAAAAGGTTTAAATAAATATATATTCATAATACCAGCCCCTCCCATCCCCTGCTTCCTATGGTAATTAGCTGGAATTACTATTAAGTATGTGTGGTTGGCTTCTTGAATTAAGTCTGGGGTCGTTTTTGTGGGGAGGGGTCTTAAAAGAAGGAAATAGGGTGAGTCTTCCTTGCCCTGAACTCTCGACCTTTTTTATTAATGACAATACAAATGGCTTTTGGGGCAACTCCAGTTTGGCAAAGAATGAGTTTCTGGTTGCAATTGTTTGTGTTCTTTGGACCTACCTACTAGTTTCATCCTTTCCCATTGCAAGCACAGCTAAGCAAACATAAATTGACAGGCAATAAATTATTTAAGTTTCAGGTAACTATCTCAAGCCCAATTTCTTCTAACTTTTAACTAAGTCCTAATTTCTCTAAGATTAGTGTTACAAACTAACCAACAATGATAATAAATTGCTCTGCTGGATGAATAAAAAATTGCAAAATTGAGTATGGCCTTACTAACAAAAAAAAGACAGTGTAAGTTACTGGGTGAGACATTTGGTGCAAGTCATGGAAAAAATATGAATTGTTGTGCTTTACATCACAAACCAGGAATAATTGTTTCAATTTTTTATTACAGATTTCCCTTCCTGTAACTTCCAACCAGAAACCTGTGTGCTCCTGCGGGCACATCAAGGTGTTACTTTGGTCAACACTGATGGTGGAAGTCATCAGGTGCAGAGAGAGAGAGAGAGGACTATCCAGAGCCTAGCACAAGGAATGGCAAGGCTGGAACAGAGGTGTCTCAGTGTTATATTTTATCTACTTTCACAGATTAGGGAGACAAGTGCTAAAATCTACCCTGGCAGCAGCAGCTGCTGGAGCTGTCTGCTTTCACCGGGAAATTCCTGATCTCTTATAACCTCGAACATCTTCTATGTCTTCTTCTAACAACTTTTACCACAGCGTGACATGAATTTTCCAGAAGCCATTTGACTCTCTGCTTGCTCACTGGGCAGGCTACAAAAGCCACAGGTGGCAGCTTGTCCAAATGGAATGTTCAGCCACTCTCATTTTATAGATGTTGCTGCATAAACCCCACTGGTTTACAAGAGTCTCTCACAGTTTACAGGTTGTTCTGGAATCCCTTCAGAACCTGGAAAGGACATTCTAGCATAAATATTGTTTGTAAAAATCTAAGTAGAATTCCTTTTAATAATCCTTGAAGCCTCGCTAGTGGAACACCCCTACATTGTACAGACATTTTCAAGAGCTATTAATACTTTTAAAAGTGAAATCTGGAGCTACTTCTTCACCAGGCAACAACAAAGTTGTGTAACAAATGCCTTAAAACTCCAGCTTTGGATTGGATATTTTGAGCTTATTCACAATCAAAATAACTTTATCTTATAGCTTAATTTATCACAGAAATTTTTGGTTGAGCATGTAAACAGGTTACAAAGGAACATCAGCAAAATGGGTACAAATTAAAGAGCCAGAATGTCAGCTGAGATGAGATAAAGTATAAATTATCAGAATAAAAGTACAGAGATAATGGGATAAATCCCAGAACCAGATGACAAAGTGAATACCAAAAGCATCCCTGCTCCTCAAGAAAAAAAACACAAAAATTGCAGCACACCTACTATGAAGTCAAGTATGAAGTTCTGTAAATACAGAAGCACACGATGGGAGCATTTTATTGTGAATGAGTCGAGCAAAATAAAATTTGGAAGACAGAGTGGGAATTTTTAAATCATTCAGGTAAGTTATCTGCTTTTCTCAGATGCGAAGGGCATGCGTCTCTCTCCCTGGACTGTGCACTCATCTTTAATTCATGCACCAGTTGACCTGGATGTATGAGAACTATGTAGATTCTGCTGCTTAAAACTGAATTACACAGAACAGTATCTGCCTGATGGGAGAATGGCAGTAGGGGACAGGGAGAGGATTCAAGTCCTCCAGCAGCATTTTGTTAAACATCCTTCTGCCTTTTTCAAAACAGGAACACAAGGTGTGTTCTCAGAAATTCAGCCTGAGGCACTGGGAAAGGGGACTGCACTTTCTAGTAGGGAAGGTCAATATGAACCTGTCTGAAGATGAAAAGTGACAGGTGTGATCACTCAGTGTGCAGACACAGCCATGCAACACCTCACATGCAATTAATTCTCTGCAGCAGCCCACACGCACCCAGCGTACTGCGTGTGAGGAATACAGAGACTGGGGCAGCTCAGGAGAAAAAGTTTGTCCCTTCTTGTGCCTCCATGTGGCAGAGTACAGCTGTTCTCACCCAGAAATGGGTATTAAACTCCAGTACTTCTGAGTGAATTACTGCATTCCCTGTCACACTGAAGTGCTGCTGCTGGAGCTGGAATGGTCTCTCTTTCGTACGGGCTAAGATGGCTTTGGCTGCTTGGCTGCAAAATGAAAATCTATCCTTTAGGAATGGGAAATGTGGAATGAGGAAAGAAAAAGAATGTCCTCCCGCCTGTGTTTAGGAACTGTGGGCATGAATGTACATATGTATTAGGTAATCATGCTCTGTTTCTCAATGGGGCTGCCTCTATCTGCAGTTCCACCACTGAGTATCCCACTGCGCCTGAAATGGTTCCAAGCCTGTGGGGGATGGGAGATGAAAAGCCCCTGCACCTGCAAAGCAAAGAAACAACTTTACTCTCCCAATGAGTCTGTCATATTTCTTGGAAACAATAGGCAGAAAATGATGTTACCTTATTTTTTTCCTGTTTTAAGAAAGATTAAAACAATATTTAAGTCCTCAACTATCACTGAAATTATATTTTTGCCAGAATAGACTTGTGGATTTCCTCTGCAGTGTCTAATATCCTCAGTCCAAATCAGGGACTGGGTGGAGATCATGGTTTCTTCATGGCCATTCCCTAGGGAAGCTAGGATTACTCAGCAGATGATGTCTCCGTGTGGCAGGACCAGCCCCAAAATATAGCACAGAGAGGGTTATGTTTTCAAGTTTCGTAATAGATGAGACATTCAACTATTTTTCCCAAGGTGAGGTCCCAGATACAATGTAAATTATTATGGAATATCTGTGCCTTCAGTTCAGGACCATGACTTGTTTATGAGTGGGATGCTTTGCAAAATATTCTTGAAAAATAGATTTGCCTATTTTGTCTCCCTTTCCCTAGATTTTAGCAATATTTCTTCTCCATATCTTTCTAATCTGTTTTTCTCACATTCACCTGAAAGGTGACTTCTTTGGAGGGATGAATGATGATATCTCTACAGTATCTGAAAACAATTCTGGATGAAAGATGCTGCAAGAATGCAAGTCATTACCACTACTGTATTTCTCTGTTTTATGGTGGGTTTAGCCTTATTATATTCTCTTTTTTTCTTTGCCAGTTATTTGCATGTGTGAACTCTTTTTTCACTCCTATGCCTCCTCTCTGCTTGTGTTTACCCAGCGATGTTTTCAATCAATCAATCACTCCATCAGTCAATCAATCTCTTCACTCTTTATTACCTACTTTAAAACTCACTGTGTTTTACAGTAATTTGAAGTGACATTAGTAGGGAAAACTCTCTGTGGTCTACAAGAGAAAATCCTTTGGTATTTATCTATATGTGTAATCCCGAGATTGGTTACAACAAAGAATGAAATATCTCAGCATCACAGAGATAGAACAAGGATGACACCTACAATCAGAGTCTCCACATTAATAACTGACTTTCTTTTAAAATTTTCCAACTGACTGAAGATTATTGTTGCTATTGAAGTTCCAGTTCTGTACCCAACACAAAAACTTTGTTCAAGATGCAATGGGCAGCATACAGAGCACTAGTTTTCAAATGAACTTCATTTGAAAAGAAAGAGGTTTGGTTAGTTCTCATGGTAACAGAACTATTCCAATGATGGAGATGTGTTAGGACCAGAACCAATACGTTCACTATTAGTTACCACCACTGTTCAGTTTAAAACACTATCCATGGTAGTCACCAAACCACACTCTAGTCCTTACAAGAGGGATTTATTAAACACTTGTTTCCTGTCTCCCACATCCACAAAGCAGTCTTGTGAGAGTTTTTTTCTTGAAAAATGTGGTATTTCTTTCTGTTTCGGCATTAAGCTCAATGCAGAGATCTTAATTACCTTAATTACCTTCCATCAGTAGTTTGTTTAGTATTCTAAAAACTTGTAAATATGATAATGAAGGCTTGGAGTGGAGGGAAGGGAAAAAGTATGCAAGAGAAATATATTTTTCTTCAACTCTCAGTGTATTTTTAACATTGACTTTCAATACGTAGTGTGGCACTGTTGATGTAAAACCTCTGAATTACAGTAGCTTCACGAATACAAGTCGCACGGATTATAAGCCGCACTTCCGGTGCCTCGACAATGTTGCTGTCTTTGTCAATAGATAAGCCGCATCCCGAATATTAGCCGCACTTTCGTTCGTCGCGAGAATCCGTGCGCAGCTTTCACAAATTGGCCAATTAGTAACAGGATCGCGGCATAGCGGGCTTTACTGGCTCGGGGCGGGGCCAGGAAGGCTCGGCCCGCTCATGGTTGCCGACGGGGCCGGGTGGCCCAGCTCAGCGCCATGGCTCGGCGGGGCTGGCCAGGTGGTGCCGCCGCCGCCGCCGGGCTCGCCGGCCGCCCCGCGCCGCGTTCGCTCGCCCGGCCGGCGGGCTGCCGCCGCCGCCGCCCGGCTCGCTGGCCCCCCTCTCCCATCAGCACCGCCCCGCTGCCGCGTTCGCTCGCCCGGCCGGCGGGCTGCCGCCGCCGCCGCCGCCGGGCTCGCCGGCCGCACCCTCCCGTCTGCACCGCCGCCACGTTTCCTCGCCCTGGCCGGCACTGCAGGCCCCCGCACCGCCGGGCTCCCCCACGCTGCTGGCCCCGATTCTGCTGGGCTTCCCCCACTGCCAGGCAGCCCCACCCGCCGGCCTTCCTGCTTCTGCCATGCTCCCCTGCACTGCTAGCCCCAGTTCTCCCGGGCTCCCCCGCCCTGCTGGCCCGGGCTCTGCCGCCCCCCTGCCCCGCCCTGCTGGCTCAGGCTCTGCCGCCCGCCCCCCACACTGCTGGCCCCGCCTCTGCCAGGCTTTCCCACCTCTGCCGGGGCCGGCCGGGCTCCAGCTTGGCTTGGGGCTGCCTCGGGCTCTCACTTCCGTGTTGGCAGCTTTTAGAATTTTGTTAATGTATTAGCCGCCCCGGAATATTGGCCGCACTTCCGGGTTTCCACCAAAATTTTTGCCAAATTGGTGCGGCTTGTATTCGTGAAATTACTGTACTCTGTTGGCTCTGGATCACAAGACATGTTTAGTATTTATGTCTGCACACAGTCCCTTAATTTGCCCTAGATTTGGGCAAATCATCAAGCATTCTTGGAAATACCTCCCTTTGGAAAGATGGAGGAAGCAGAATCTAACTCTACCTTTAAAAAGCAGGGAAGCACATATGCTTCTGTGAGCTGTGGAGGAGGTGAGCTGGAAGGGGCAGGTGGAGGGCAGGAGGTAGATGCAGGAATACTCATTTTCTTGTTGTGATAAAGAAAAGTAGCTTTTCCCACATTTTATTAGCTCTTCTTTAAAATACAGTTGGATCCCTTTCCCCCCTTGCCTTCTCATTAGGCAATTTCTTTAGTTTTTGGTGACTTATCAAAAGGGAAAGCTTAAAATGCTATCACAAACAGATGATGGCTTTGGATATTTCTTTCAATCCGTTTCATCCAGACAAAACCAAAACAAAAGCAGAAAAGAAAAAAAAAAAAAAAAAAGAAAAGTAAAGAAAAGAAAAGAGAAGAAAAGAGAAGAAAAGAGAAGAAAAGAAAAGAAAAGAAAAGAAAAGAAAAGAAAAGAAAAGAAAAGAAAAGAAAAGAAAAGAAAAGAAAAGAAAAGAAAAGAAAAGAAAAGAAAAGAAAAGAAGAGAAAAGAAGAGAAAAGAAGAGAAAAGAAGAGAAAAGAAAAGAAAAGAAAAGAAAAGAAAAGAAAAGAAAAGAAAAGAAAAGAAAAGAAAAGAAAAGAAAAGAAAAGAAAAGAAAAGAAAAGAAAAGAAAAGAAAAGAAAAGAAAAGAAAAGAAAAGAAAAGAAAAGAAAAGAAAAGAAAAGAAAAGAAAAGAAGCCACTTTCTTCACAATCAGTGTTCCCCGCTCTGGCCTCCCCCAGGTTTTCCTGTCCTTTTCCAGAGTGTTTCACATAGGTCACTGCTGGAAAGTTTATGCTGCAGCAGACAAATGACTGGTTGGATGCAGATGGCAGATCCCATGCTCCCACGTGATACAGTCAGAAAAGGAACAGGAACTCTTGCACTCACAAATAAGAATTTAGACCAATAAAAATTAATTTTAATCCTACTGCCCATTTATCTTTGCTGAAAAACACCTCTTCCCCTCCTGTCCTAAAAAGTTACATATCTATCAAGATTTTAATCATTCTTTTTGTATTTGAAAGCTCCAATCATACTAGATGACTTTAAATGGAGCTGTGTGCCTCTTAAATTAGCAAATACTGCTATTTGAGAGGGGGGATGACCCGTGCAAATAACCCCAGTCTCACTTTAGGCCCAGCGTGCAGTGCAGTTGGCCGTTTCTAGGTAGTTGCTCACAGGCGTGCACTGAGCACTGCAGCTCCTGGGAGAGTGCACAAACAACTCTCCAGGATCCTGCACACAATCCCACTCCTGCAGATCACCACAGGCTCAGCTTCACTCGTGCTCAGCAGAGCTTCATCCAGCACCAGGAATATATCACCAGGAAGGAGAGAGCAAGGACAGAAGTAAGCTAGGAGAAGAGAGTACACAGGAAGGTGGAGCAGCAGCTGAGCCCAAGATGCAAGAGAGCTTAGCTGAACAAACACAGGAGAACCCCTTGATACTCCCCTGTACTGTGCTTCTGTCACCTGGAACCAGCATTTCTTACTCTATCAAGAGCCTGCTGTAAGATGGGAATTTTATCCCAGTCTTCACTGCAATTACACCAAATCATCCATGAGAGAGGAAGGTGTGCAGTTTTTACAACACTGACTGGGACTTGATTTTAAACATCCAAAGTAACACAGAGCTTATGAAAACAACAAAAAACAAAGTCTTGCAAACCTGTCATCTGAAAGATTTCACCCTAATAATTACAATTTACTGCTTAAAAAAATGATGATTTTGGCAGGATTTTCCTTTTCTGCACTCTCTACAGGAAATCAATTACAGGTTTTATCTTCCTTTTGAAAGAGTAAAAATGTAAAGAATAAGTAATCTCTGTTACTGTTCTGAGAGAGGTTTGTAACATAGCTAAAAATACATCCAGAAGCCACTGATATTGGAATAAAAATACCTCAACAACTGTTTCCTTTCCAAAAAATGACTAAACCTTGTATTGCCTCTACATAATAGTCCTCAGAGTTAGGACAGCTCTTAAAAATTGCTTTTTCCCTTATTTAGATTGAGTAATAAACCGTTTTCCCTTTCATTTCTTGCTTAGGTTATGAACTCCTCAGAACTGGCCCAGGATGCACATTTGTGCAATGGTTACTCTATGTGCACATTTTTCTCTCCTAACTTTGGAAGCAGCAACCAAGTACAGTAATTTCACGAGTATAAGGCGCACCGGAGGATAAGGTACACTTCTGGGTGTCGGCAACTTTTTGTTCTTTGTCCATATATAAGGCGCACCGGCATAAAACCCGGACTTTCATTCGCAGCGAGGATGCTTGCGCAACAAAGTAAAGAATTAGTAACAGAATCTGTAACGGAATCGCGTGATCGCAGGGTTTACTGGCTTGGCTTGGGCCCGGGTGGGCTTGGCCCGCTCGGGGCTGCTGATGGGAACAAGTGGCCCAGTTTGACACTGCCGTTCGGCGGGGCCACTCGGGACCAGCTGGTTGGCACTGCCGCCGCTGCTGCTGCTCAGTGAGGCCAGCCGGCTGCCACTGCCGCCACTGCTACCAGTGCTTGGCTCACTCGCCTCTGCCTTCCATCTGCACCGCTGTTGCAAGGCTCGCTCACCCTGCCTGCCGCCTGTCACCGCCACCACCAGGCTTGCTCGCCCCAATCCGGCACTGACCCCCAGTGCTGGTGGGAGCCCGCTTTCCCCAGGGTGCCGATTGGAGCCCACTCCCCCTGCTGCACAACAGAGTAACCAATTTGTAGCAATAGCGCAATCGCGGGTTTTACTGGCAGGTGCTCAATTAGCGAGCTTGGCTTGGCCCACAGCTCGCACTTCTGGGTTGGGAAATTTCAGAACTTTGTCCATATAGGCACTCAGGAGTATAAGCTGCACTTCTGGGTTTGGACCAAAATTTTAGTCAAAAGGGTGCAGTTTATACTCGTTTATACTGTACATCAGGACAACCCGGAAGAATCTAAATAGTCATGTCACCTTCCATTAAACGGAATTTTTCAAATCACTTTCTTGTAGTTCCTTTTCAGCACAGTTGCTGCAGAAAATGTCAATGCTGACTTTTAGAATGAAACAAGGATGGTCAGGCAGTAGGACAAGGTGATTGTATAGATTCTATCCAGCTGAACTGCTCTAGTCAATCTAATGGAATAATAAATTGAAATAACATTTAGGTGGGGTCTAATTACAGGGATCTTCTGACTTCTTATGAGCAGGTAGGATACCCGAATACCAAAACATTTTTATTGGACAAAGCAATGTACTAGTCTGTGGTTTCAGACAGGTAGCGTAAACAAAGGAACACATATAGAAAGATAAAAAACTCAAATTATGTTACTTTTCTATTGCAGTACTGTTTTCCAACAGAGAAAACACAGAAATGGAATTACAAAGCTCCTAGGAAATATTTATAAAACACACACATACAGGATATTTAGATTTTGATGCATGAATGTAGTTTCAATGCATCTATATACCGCATGTGACATAAAAAATACCTTTCTTCTGCTTTGACTGCAGAAACATCGTATTTTGCCAAAAATAAAATACCCTAATTCTTTGACTTCTCTGTCATTGATCAAATAAATGAAAGTGCTCACTGATACTTTTGAAGAACAATAATAGTGACCACAGTAATATTTCCAGAGGCTTTGAACAAAAGAGGACAGATCTGGGGGTTTGAAACACATTCACTTTGCGTGTGTGCCTCAGTTCACCCTGCCATGAAGTATGATACAGGTCCTTTTATAAATACATGATTTACTACCCACAAGTAAATTAAATATATGAAAAACTCTTTCTGGAAATGCAGTTGAAATACAGCAATTGACTTCTAAGTCTCATCTACTAGTACAGTAATTTCACGAATACAAGCTGCAGCAATTTGACAAAAATTTTGGTGGAAACCCGCAAGTGCGGCTAATACTCGGGAGTGGTTAATATGTGAGTAATTTTCTGACATTTACAACCCCAGACGTGCCAGCCAGGGCGCCGAGCCAAGCACCTGCCAGGAAAAAGCCGGCATTTTGCGATTGTTACAAAGTGTTACTGTGTTGCCCTGGCTCCCTGCAGGCAGCACGGGGGGCGGGGAGAGTGGCAGGAGAGCTCTCCCCTCCTCGGCCGCAGCCTGGGGGAGAGACGGGGGGAGTCCGCGCCGCCATTGCCGCTGCTTGGGGAGGAGGGGGGGACCCCGCGTCGCCATGGCCGCAGCTCGGGGAGGAGGGGGGGAGCCCGCGCCGCCATTGCCGTGGCTCGGGGAGGAGGAGGGGAGCCCGCGCCGCCATTGCCGGGGCTTGGGGGAGCCGACAGGAGCCCCGTGCCGCCATTGCCGTGGCTCGGGGAGGAGGGGAGGAGCCCACGCCGTCATTGCTGCGGCTCGGGGAGGAGGGGGGGGGCCCGCAACACCATTGCCGCGGCTCGGGGAGGAGGGAGGGGGCTCTGCCACCACCCTCCGCCACCGTGGCGGGAGCAGGGGGTGCTCTCCGTGCCCGGCCGGCGCCGTGGCGTGAGCAGGGCATGCTCTCCGTGCCCGGCCGGCACCGCGGCAGGAGCGGGGCCGGGGCGAGCAAACCCAGAGGCAGCAGCCAGCCCCAAGTGGCACCACCGAGCTGGGTCACCTGGCCCCGCCAGCAGCCCCTAGCGGGCCGAGCCTGCACAGCCTTAGTTGGGCCAGTAAACCCCCCGCCATGCCGCAGTTCTGTTAGTATTTGGCAACTTTGTTGCACGCTGGTCCTCACTGCAAACGACAGAGCGGTTTATATTCAGGTGCGGCTTATTTATGGACAAAGAACGAAATATTTGCCAACACCCAGAGATGCGGCTTATACCCAGTGCGGCTTGTATTTGTGAATTTACTGTAATTTTGCTTTATTGTTTTTGTTCATATTTTTTACTACATCAGTATAAATCCTAATTGAATGGCATTTTGCTCCTGAAGTGGCCTATGCCACTTCTTCCTAACACCCTATTATTCAATTTGGTTTCATCTCCTCTGCCTCCTGATGTATTCCCTTGGATTCAAGAAGCAAACCACCAGCCTTAGCTGATACCTTAACTATAGGGTCTCAATGTGCCTCTCAACTCAAGTGCCTGAAAGCTGTTCTCTTTCAAATGCAACACAGGAGGCATGAAAAAAATACCCTATCTGTAGTATTTTTAGGGCAACAAAACCACTTGACAAACAGCCTTCTTGAAAACCTGCAAGCTACATTTTTGTCCCTTCAAGAAAATGGTGGAACTGGACAGAAAGCTGTAAAGCTCTTTAATACAGCCAAACACAGATACCATAGGAATACACAGAGAATAAAAGTTTTGCACATTTTGCTTTCTTTTTTTTCCCCTAGTGTTGTAGTTTGGAGGACAGGTGTCTGCTAAGAAAGGCAGGAACCTCTGTTTAGAATGGGAAGTGTAAGCTCCCTTCCTCTAAATTATTATAATTTTGAAATCAAGGGGTTCTCAGGCAAAGATATGGGAATTAGGAATAACACTTTTTCACTAAGAAAATTAAAACAGAAATACAGTACTACAAAGCACAAACCTCAAGCCCTGACAAAGTCAGAGTACAACCTGACACCCTGTCAGTCAGGGTGTTGGTAGTAGTCCTGTTAAATGGTGGCTACAGTCCCCTTGCAGTGACAGATGTGATTCAGTTGAAGCACTGGTCCTGCAGAAGGGTGCAGTCTTCCTCCGAAAGTCTACTGATGATGTGGAGAAGTCCAGTTATCCTCTGGAGTCCAGATGGAAAAAGGGCTACCCTTAGTGTCCCAAAATCTCAGTTTTTATCTTGATAAGAAAGGTTTGGCTGTTCCCCCTGACAGGAGTAAGTCCCAATGGGATGAAGTAATTTTATCATTCACACAGTGGGACTCAATGGGCCATTAGCAGAAGATACCTCCCTGAAGGAAGGATGGGTTGTGAAAAGATAAAGAACAATGCCCCACCTGGTTTCAATGGATGCCCCATTAGCAGAATATCTCCCATGGAGATAAGGATCACTGCCCCACGTGGTCTCATCAGATGGTGATAAAATAGATACTTTTGATCACACTCTGTATTGTAACCCAAGACACCTAGTGAGCTATGACGCCCAATCTTTCTCACCTATCTTTCCTCTTACCCAGAAAATTACTCACTGTATAGACACACCCATGTAATCACAGTCATTATCTTCAAAACCAGAATAGATTTCTCTGAAATGGAGAGCTTTCATCTTTGTTTCATTAAACTAGGACTTTAAATAAGCAATTTCACATACCTTTTAATTTTCTTTAGGCAAACTCCACTCCTTTGCCAAACTTTTCTATAGACAACCTAGCTGTGAGGAAGCAGGCAAAGAATTATGAGTGACTTTTACTTTCTGAGTTTTTGTAATATTTTGAAAAGCCTCAGAAGCATTTCTGGGAAGGAATGAAAGAGCAAACAGCAACAATAAAAATTATAATGTCATTAAGAATTCCTGAAATGACATTGTCAACGTTAAGGAAATGTCTATGTATGTAACATCTCATCATTTAAGACTGCCACTGACAAATTACCATAACTAAATGGCACTGCAGATGCAGCACTTGCTAGCTACTCTGTGCACAAACTTTGACCCAGTCAAATTGGTTTGGATACCATAGATTTAATTAGGTAGACAGAAACTATTGTGTATCCATGAATAAATCTTTGTAATAGCGACTTTACATTGATCTTTTTCACACATGCAAGAATTCAAGTTATGCTACATTGTCACAAAACAAATTATAGTGAATGTCTTGGAGAATTTATCAATGGATATGATTGATTTTTAAAGAAGTACTTCTCTGAGATGCATGTTTGTACATATTAGTTCAAACCAGTCATCAAAGAGCATGTTAGAAATCATTCTGATTTCTGTCTTTGTATTTCGCTCTATATCCAAAGAAAGTAGAGAATCCATGGAGCCCTACATCAAGAATACTGTGATGTCAGTGCATAATTCCAAACATTTTGCATTTTCTGTTCTAGTGCATCTGTATCTGACCATGTTTTTCAGTGTCTGATGTTTTATGTCACCACCATTTTGTGTTTCTTCTGCAAAAGGTCTATTTAAATCTTGCAGCCGTTCACCTTGCAAGGAAAGAAAACAGGTTAGCAGACGTAGAGCGCCCCCCAGTTCACAAAACTCCATAGATGTACATTATTGTTAATCAATAAAATCCTTATTCTTGTGCTGCTACTACAGGAAATAAGCAGGGGCACAAGGTAGCAAAAGGCAGCAGAAGGGTTAGAAGTACATGGCAATAGATGAAAAGACATAATTTTCTTGGAGAGTAAAAAAGCATCTGCTGTGATCTATCTGTCCCTCCTGCTGTCACCACAAGCTGACCCCTGTGCTTCCTTTTCATGGTAAATATGCCCCAGTTTGATGTAATGTTTCCTTCTGTCTGCAGGGCTCCCACTGAAAATTACCTACCAAAACCAACTCAAAACAGTAGAAATATTTTTAAAACCAGCTGAGACAAAATGTGAGTTAGGAAGCAGACAACCCAGTTTTAAGCTAGATACAGAGTACAGAGGGTTGAAAGATGTCTACAACAGTTTTCATCCCTTTTGAGGTTAAAATTTCTAATTACTATTTATTAACTATAAGATGAGGGGAGAAAAATAAAATATGCAAATCCAACGTTTTACATGGGTTTTACATGTCCAACATTCAGCATCATCAGCCTGAAAAACTGTACATAGTCAGCATCACATGAGGGAAAGGGATCTGATAGATGGATCTTCACTCCTCCTTCCGAAAGGTTTTTCACGTGGGTAAGATAAGATTCACAGAAAATCTCTTGGTTACAGTAATGACATTGAACAAAAAAATACAGAGACATTTTCAAATTAATGTTGGGCTCCAACCTCTCTAAATCACACAGTGACAGATTTTTCATACACTATGCTGCACTCTATGCTGCACTACCTTTGCTGTCACAGACATGACCAAAAAATCCAGAGAAGGAAATCTTTACAGCCTACTTAACTCTGCGTTAGGAGTTCTAATGACTCCAGACATATGTCACAGATTATTATGAACATTTCCCACTTTGGGTTTAAAATTAGTCAAAATAAAAATAACCTGTATTTCATAATTTACTGACAAGTAGAGTATTTAAGAAAAAACATGTTTCACATCATCTCTATACAAGACACTTATTCAAGCCTCATACTTTTCTTGCATATGTGCTTCTTTCTTTTGTGTACTAAACAATGGTTATAGACTACAAAGGCAATAAAGATGTAATTTTCTGAAAAAAGTAGAATTCTCCAACTACTCCAAATGCCAGCAGTTGCAATTTTGAGTCACTAAATTCCATGGATGCTTTATAAGTTCTGTTACGTATTTCTAAGACACATGGTGTTTATTAACTTTGTCACACTAACAACTCTGAAAACTAGAATCTTCTATCATGTCTTCTTTTTCTTCTCTCCCACCCCGTGTTGTAACTTTATGTTTGAAACAATTAGATGTGCATGATACAATTCCTCCAAAGCCATCTTCCCCTGGCCCCTGGAACTTGCTATAATAGATAAGGTATCCTAGATACCAAGGTTGAGCCAAATTCCTTAAGAATTTGGTCACTCACTTAACACTTTGGAAGATAATTGGTTAGGAATTAGTCCGTGTAACTGGTCAGTTCACCTTTAGAACTTCTCACTTAGATTGGATGCTGTTCTTTGTATAAACTTTTATTGGTTGTAGTTTGAAACCCCCCTGAACTTATAAATATAACTGTCTGCCCTTTGTTCTGAGAGAATCCTGCCTGACTCCCTTCGCATGAAATAAAGGTTCTTGTGGAACTCGTCAAGTAAGGCCTCCAGTCTTTCTCTGCTGGCTAAATGTGAGCTTTCTGAGAGATAGCTAAATGATATTAGCACTCTCTGGTCCTGGTAAATACCACCAGGGACCAAAAAGAAAGTCACAATTAGACTTTTAAAAATGCATTGCCATTAAACATATATGAATGTTTGTTGGCATATGTGAGCATATACACACAAATAATTAATGTCAAGGCTATAAACATTTTCACTGCTTTGTTTTCTTTAAAAGATAAATTTACCAGCTTGTTATCTTATAAAGTTGCAGTGAAAAGAATCATAGTTTATTTCTTTTCCTTGACTGTAGCTTACGACAAGTCTTCCAGGTGTCTCTGGTCATCTGAGTGAGGGAGCAAGAGAGTAAAGTATGGTTTCTTCCTTCCAGTTCTTTGAGATATTTCTTTGGCAGGTCCTTATTTCTGAACAGAATTGTCCTGATTTTGGTCCTGTTTGATGGCTAAGCATTCATTGTGAGTATATGGATTGTGTGTTCCTGAAAAAACACAGAATGATCTTTAAGTCAGATACTCAGAGTAACAAAAAGGTAAACCTGGAAATTACTCGTTTTACAGTCAGAACAAGAGAGGTGTGAATATAGATATTTCAGAATTTTGCCTACTCATTTACTTTGCTGAGCAATGTCATGTTGGTTTACCAGCAAGATGTTAATTACCAGACTCACTGGTCACTGCTAAAAGTAATTTGAACCTGTGTAAGAGAGAGGTGAGAAAAGTGTTGGTCCATGTCCTGAGTCAGCAGAACACAGCTCTCCTCTCTGCTGGTTGGACAGCATCTGTTCCAGCTTGGAGGGGATGAGATGAGCTATTCTGTGTGTGGTTATGGATGTTCATAAGAATAAAGGTACAAGAAACACACACTCAAAACGGGTTCATGAGGAGGAAGCCCATTTATAAGGGAGGAGCTTTCCAAGGAAACCTTTTGCTACAGCTAACACTGCAGTCCCTGGCAGACCTGACAGCGTCACTGTCAACAGAGCAGTTAAATCCCTGTTCATGGCAGAGACTCCAGTTAATCTGCAGATATTAAACCTGAATGTCAAAACTTCACTCATATACTTGTTTCTTTACAAGAGATTACAAGCCAGCCTTTGGATACTACAGCAGCACAGAGACTTCATCACACAACTATCCATCCCTCTTTTCCCCACCACCCAAGATCTGCATTCTAGTGTACAGTTCCCCACTGTCGACTAGACAAATTTAACTAGACAAATACAGCTAGAGCTAATACCCAGCGGAAGTTAATAACCTGAAATTAGTAATTAGTCCAAGATTCGGTGTCTATCTTTACATAAAAAGCCATTTTATTTTTCTGACACACATTGGCAATGCTATTCACAGATATCAGGGCATCACTTTTCCCCTAAAATTTCTAGGATGGGTTTCAGATAACTTACTGTCTAATGACTGCCTAAATGCAGTGAGGATGAAGAATCCACTTTAGACATCATGGAACCAGGGATGTGCTTACATTTTATAAACCATTATGAACTGCAGTTCACACAGCACTTTCTGTCATATTTAGGAGCCAAGGAATCAGAGGTGTCAGAAATATGAAGTTGATTAATCACTGAAATAGCTTTCTCCAAGGTTCACTGCATCTGCCTACCACCTACAGTGTTTATTCAGTCACACACGGTAAGTTCTTTGAAAAAATTACTAGCTTCTCCTCAGCAGAAAAACTGGCAAAATGGTCCATCTTGGACTTATGTAAAGAGACAGTTTGCTTCTTGGCATGAAAAGCCTTCACAGTAATTTTCTCTGCATCTTCCTAAGAAAAACTGAGAAAAATAAGTTTCAGCCATAAGTTTCACATTCTTATACACAAAGTAGACTTTCCTTCTAATCTAATTTCCTTGCATTTAATGTTAGAAGTGTATGGACATTTGGAGGTAGTTATTCTTGGTTTTACACCAGCAGGTATTTATCAATCATGTGCTGTATTCCCAAATTTCAGAAATTCAGCATAACTTCTGAATGAAAGGTGTAGTAGTGGTTTGCGAAGAGCAAGCACAAAACGTGACACATGACATAAGCTGAAGTCCACTACCACTCATTCTATTTGCCAGATCTTCAGAACTTTGGTTTTGTTAGTTCATTATCAAGCCAAATTCTCTTACCATCAGTGAAAAATTAGCTCCAGGTTCATGCAATGTCGTCCTCTGTAACTGGGCTTCCCAGACTCCCTTGTAGTACAATTACTCATATCAACTACTTAGCAAAACAATTTGTTTTATGCTTCACAGTTGCTTGCACTGCTTCAGAGGACACATCCTGCTGCAGAAGGGGACTGAGAGCTCAGCTTTCTGACACAGGCAGCACTTGGTATCTTCAGAAGAAAGGTCATCTCTTTGCTCTTACTTGGAATTAAGTAATATCAGATTTTGTAATAATGCATTAATGGAAATAAAACCACAAAAAAAGGAGGAGTTCAGAGGGAAATCAATCTGCAGATAGTAGCTGAGAAAGTAGGGGGGATCTAAAATTCATTTGCTAAATGTAATGATTGATTGTCATAAAATTACAAAATGAGAAAACATGTAGGTGAAAGGACACTATGTGGAATCTGAGAATTCAGACAAACTGATACTTCTTTATGGAATGGAAATAATGTCAGATTTTAAATGTGTCCATAGGATACGAATATCCTTCAATCTCCTAATAAGCTTGTCTGCTGAACAGTCCACCATGGAAAAGACAGGGGAGATCTGACACAACTGTTAAAATGATTTGCTAAATCAGATGTCCCGCATTCACATTCTTGCTGTAGGTTCTGACAAGACTGGCCCATAAACCAACATTTACATATTAATTTCTACTACAGTAATGAAAGATTTGAATACTGATAGAACACATTTCCCACATTGAGGATGGTGGCAAAAATACTGTTCCCTTAAGTTTCTTTATCCATGTGGAAACAATTTTGTCAGCTATGTACCAAGAGGGAAAAATCACTGCTATCCCAGTCTCAAGATGAAATAATTTCAAGGATAAATACAATTTCTAAATAATCAAACCACTCCCAAGACAAGCACAGGTACAGTAATTTCATGATTACAAGCCGCACTGAGTATAAGCTGCACTTCCGGATTGTCGGCAATACTGAGGTCTTTGTCCATATATAAGATGCACCGGACTGTAAGCTGCACTTTCGTTTGCAGTGAGGATCCATGTGCAACTTTCACAAAGTTGCCAAATAGTAATAGAATCATGGGAACGCAGGGTTTACTGGCTCAGCCCTGTTCAGGGCGGCCGCCAGGGAGCGGCCCCAGCCCCGCTTGCCTCTGCCGCCGGGAGGCAGGGGAGTGGCGTGCCCGGCCGCTTCTGCCGGGAGGAGGGAGAGGGGCATCCCTGGCCAGTGCCGTCGGGAAGAGGGAGTGGGGTGTGCCTGGCCGCTGCCGCTGGGAGGAGGGAGAGGAGCATCCCTGGCCGGTGCTGCCGGGAAGAGGGAGAGGGGTGTCCTTGGCCAGCGCCGTCAGGAGGAGGGAGACGGGTGTGCCTGGCCGCTGTGAGGAGGGAGAGGAGCATCTCTGGTCAGTGCCGTCAGGAGGAGGGAGAGGAGCGTCCCTGGCCAGTGCCGCTGGCAGGAGGGAGAGGAGTGCGCCTGGCTGCTGCCGCTGGAGGAGGGAGAGGGGCTTGCCTGGTCAGTGCCACCAGGAGGAGGGAGAGGGGCTTGCCCGGTCAGTGCTGCCGGGAGGAGGGAGAACGGCATGCCTGGCCAGTGCCACTGCCGCACCCCCCGGGGCCAGGCAGCCCTGCTGCTGCGCCGCCACTGCCCCGCTGCGGGGGCAGCTGCTGACTCAGACTTCCGGGTTGGGAAATTTCCAAAATTTGTTCATATATAAGCTGCTCCTGAATGTACGCCGCACTTCCAGTTTGGGAGCAAAATTTTAGTCAAAACGGTGCGGCTTGTAATCTTGAAATTACTGTACTTTGTTATTTTCACAGCAAACAGATTTACGTTGTCATCAACATTGTCAATTACTAAAGTAAATATTCCCAGTAAGAATCTGAGATACACAGAGCTATAAAGATCATATTTTTATTCTAAGTAGAAGTCTAAATCCTAGCAGCTTCATGAGAAGTTTTTTTGCACAAATTTGCTCCAGGCAAATGGATTTGCTTTCATCAAATCACAATTCACAGATCTTTCTGGCATACAGCTTTTATGCACACTAGGATTCTCATGTTAAAGAAAATGGAAAGCATACACTTTGATTCACTTTCACTTCTTTCTGCCAGGTGATCTTGTATTCTGGTGACAAAATGCTTTTAATGAACAGAATGTGTTGAAATCTATTTCCAAAAATGCATAAAAAGTAAAATACTAAACCCATATTAAGACTAAAGATCTGTATTAATAAAAAGACTACAGTTCAAGATAAATTAACGGATTTTCCTTTATTCCATAACCTGGTTTTCCATAAAGATACATCAGGGTCTAAGAACTGATTTTCCTTTGTTGTTAAGCGAGTTTAAAAAGAGATCAAATGAAAAAACAACAACAACTTGAGGATGTCAGAAACTTATTTTAAGTGCTGCTATACCAGGAACTTAAGGGCAACTACATTTTTAGAGAGGCTAGAAAAAGATTCTTGTTTCAATTAATAAAATATTAGCTTTTCAAAGTCTTAACTCCTTTTTTGCAAGCAGTAGGTGACCTTGCTCCCAATTTCATTTTTTTTTCTTTATCAGAAAGTTGAAAGACAAATGTTAGACTTTATCAAAGACATGGATGGGTAGCTCCTACACCCTTGTGAAGTACAACATAAAATGAGACTATATCCTTTAAATTCTAATGCTACAGAAATCAGCATCTATATACTGTACCAAGAAAAAAATCAGTCTGCTTTTCCTGTATCTATGTATCCTGTATCTAATGTATCTATTATAATTCTGTAAGCGAGATTCAGTTAAATCTCTGGCTACTCTGCACATTTAAGAAAATAAAATATCACCAGAAGTATTTAATATTTCTCAGATCACACTAATTCAATAGAAAATGGATTTGCTAGTGGCTGCCCATCTTGATGGCTTTTAGTTTATGTTATTTCGAATCCCAAAATTTGAAATAAATGGCAGTTAATAAATCATAGCTGTCTTAAAACTATTGTCTGAACTTGGTTGGAGGGGGTTTTGGGGTGGTTTGGTTTGGTGGGGTTTTTTTGTTGCTTCTTTGCTTGTTTGTTTGGGGTTTTTTGTTTGTTGGTTTGGTTTGTTTTTAAACACATGACACAGTGAGCAAAATAATCGATAATTTCCTACATAATTCTAGTCTTTAAATGCACTCTTACTGCTTCTTTAAAACTCCTCTACCACTTCTGTGCTTCCTCTGCAGCACAATTTTCATTCCACTGCACAATCAAACATTTCACCCCCCAAAAAGTGTTGAGCGACAGAATGTACCCCAAACCTGTCTGCAGTTTGACACCTCTAACTGCGGACTGATTTTCCAGATGGAAAACACTTAGTAAAATTACTCATTGAAGTTGTCTCTGTCTTCTGGAGGCTTGGGGGGACACATTTAAAAATGTAAACTAATGAGAGTGGTTTGATATAGGACTTTATTGATACTATCATATGTTATTAAACTCGTACATAAGAAGTAATCAAGCCCTTACTGAAACTGGATGAGTTCTATAGCCTTTTCTCAATGGTCCTGCAGCAGCTTCACCATTCTTCATTGCTGCACTAAGTAGTTTCAAAATGTTTGGAGTCAGCATTGCAGACTTCATCATTTATGAATCACCATTTTCTTTGTCCCTTATTTGTACCTGTTTGGATTTTTGCAGCAGGGAAATGGAATAATTTAAAAAATGTTTGTTTCAAGTCAATCAAAATTTGGTTCTGAAAGAATCCAGATTTCATGTTTATTTATGCCAGAACATCTTGTAGGCTTATGTAGCCTTTTATTTTTGGTCTGGATTCTTCATTTCCTTTAGGCTTTTCTTTAAGCTACACAGATAGCCACCTACAAAATTTTTGCTTCTAGTCAAAACAGATATTATTACAATTAATATAGTGTAATGTTTTTCTCTCTGTAGTGTAGCAGAAATTCACAGTTGCATAAGATGCAGGAGTCCTGCATGTCTGGAAATTTCTCTGTGCATTTTCTCCCTGAATGATCAAATTGTTTTCAATTTGATAAGAAAAGAAAAATAAACCAGAGTGAAACTCTTAGTGACAGATGTAGCAAAAGATGATGATGATTATTTTATTTTCATTTAGATGGAGGCAAGATAACAAATGTCTTATTTCTACTGGAATAGAATTACTTTAGTCTATGCCAGTCAATGACGAGTTTTCAGAATTTTGTGATCAGTGGTATCAGAACCAGTGGTATCAGAAACCCAGGGAAGTGTTAGAGTGCAGTCAAAATTGTAATGATTGACATGCACTTGATATACTCTGAAGGAGTTACTAAATAAAATTCTTTGTGCAGTACCATGATTATTAAACCAAAGTTTTTTGTATGAAAGCCTGTTGTCACAGTTTTATGTATATCCTTTAGACAGCAATAGGGATAGACCGATTTCCAAAGGCATCCACAGACTTTTTCACTTATTTCTTCAAGGTAATTAAGAGTATTTAAGCATGTGAATTCTCCCAAGTTCCATTTTCCTTCAAGTCAGTAGGAAATATCCATGTGCTTCAATTTGTTCCTGCAAAATGACTACATATTTAGATTCTCTGAATGAATTCAGTTATATATTGGTGGATGCCTAGATTGGATATCTGACCTACATTTGCTTATCATGGATGTATTTCAGTTGATTTTGATAACTAGAGATAATATTTTTCAGATTGATATAGTTTAGAAAGGTTTGTTTCCTTTCATTGTATGTTGTGCAACACAACTGAAAATAAAATCATTTATTCATGCAAGGCCTTCACATTGCTGGACATATTTACAGTGCTCAGTGACAGGAGGATTCTAGAACTGGGCAGATATTATGCTAAAAGTGGATTGTTGATCAAGAATCAAATTTAATATATGCTCTTTTGGATGATTCTACCAAATAAAAAAATCTCTAACTTTAGAGTTCAGTTACCCAAGGGACAGATAATCAATTTCCATTTTGGTTGTTTCAATTTACAGTAAATTCACGAATACAAGCCGCACTGAGTATAAGCCACATCTCTGGGTGTTGGCAAATATTTCGTTCTTTGTCCATAAATAAGTCGCACCTGAATATAAGCCGCTCTGTCATTCGCAGCGAGGACCCACGTGCAACAAAGTTGCCAAATACTAACAGAACCGCGGCATGGCGGGGGGTTTACTGGCTCAACTAAGGCTGTGCAGGCTCGGCCCGCTAGGGGCTGCTGACGGGGCTGGGTGGCCCAGCCCGGCGCTGCTGCTCGGGGCTGGTCGCCGCCTCTGGGTTTGCTCGCCCCAGCCCCGCTCCCACCGCGGCCCCAGTCGGGCAAGGAGAGCACGCCCCGCTCCCGCCGCGGCGCCGGCCAGGCACAGAGCACCCCCTGTTCCCGCCATGGCGGCGGAGGGCGGGGGCAGAGCCCCCCCCCTCCTCCCCAAGCCGTGGCAATGGCGGTGCGGGCCCCCCTCCTCCCCGAGCCGCGGCAATGGCGGCGCAGGGCCCCCGCCAGCTCCCCGGGCCGCGGCAAGGGCGGTGCGGGGCCCCCCCATCTCTCCCCCGGGCTGCGGCCGAGGAGTGAAGAAGAGAGCTCTCCTGCCTCTCTCCCCGCCCCCCGTGCTGCCTGCAGGGAGCCAGGGCGACAGAGTAACACTTTGTAACAATCGTGAAATGCCAGCTTTTACTGGCAGGTGCTTGGCTCGGCGCCCTGGCTGGCGCGTCTCGGGTTGTAAATGTCAGAAAATTATTCACATATTAGCCACTCCCGAGTATTAGCCGCACTTCTGGGTTTCCACCAAAATTTTTGTCAAATTGCTGCGGCTTGTATTCGTGAAATTACTGTATTTTCTATCAATCTTTTTGATTTCTCCAGTTATTAAATAAATGGATGGTTTTCATATAACCATTTACAATACCTCACTACACAACTGCTCCAAATAATTATAATTTGTTGTGAGGACACTTATGAAAAAGAGGTCTATAAATGAACTATACAAAATAACTAAGAAAATTATGCCTCAGTTTTCCTCCTTCAGTTATACCCTGAGTAGTGAGGATGGGGTGTTGGCTGCTTACCCAGCCATAATACTTGTGAAGAATAATTTGTGAAGCTTTAAGACTGCAATACTCATTTTAGGGATAACTTTTCATTAAGATTGATTTTTAAAACCTGGATTTTTCTTGGTTAGGAAAAAACATCATTAAAGACAATTTGAAAAAGTAATCTGTGGTTTATGACTGCTTATTCTCCCTTAGAAATAATGGATCACTGACTACTTTTAGATTACTTTTGAGTCATGCACTCTTTGAAATAAACAGGAGAACCAGTGCCTCTTGTTTTGATCTACAGCAACCCCCAGCCTTTAGAAAGAGATTGTTGGTCCTTCTTGAACTAGTCTGTGTTGCTCAGCCCTGGCACAATTCCCAATCTGCAAGCTGCACTGTCACTGAGTAGATGAGATTTTTCAGAAGATGTTAAAGGAATTAAATTCCCTCTTCCTCCTTGCACTGAATTACACAGTTTTAGGTGCCTTCTGCTTCTTTGGAAATAAATTGATGTTAATATTAAGTTCTGTAACACCATTTTGCATCCTTGAGATGAATGTGAATGTCGAAGTTCAGTCCAGAACATAGGGTTTAATTTTTACCCCAGCTAGCATTTAGTTCTCAAACTTTCAGTATGATAGTCTTCCCTGTCCTTACATTTTCATTGTCAGTGTTTCCTAGCTCAAGTTTGTTATTCTTTTTCTTACAAAGTCAGAACAGTCTAGCTGAGGACTGATCTACCTCAAACACCTCTCTTGTCTTGTAGTTGGCTAGGAAGAACTTTCTGAACTTGCTGAAATTTAGCATCCTGACTAAGACTTAGTAACCAACAGCACATGGAAGATCCCAGACAGACCCTATTCTGAACAACTGAATCATGACTCTTCCTTCATTTTACCATTGCCTTTGTTTTCATGGGTCAGATATTTTGTGTCTAACCAGGATCTGATATGACAATTACATAAGGATTTTTCCTAAAGTCCATACTCCCTTTGTCCATAACCAGAGACTACGGCTTGGATCACACATATGATCCACACCAGAATCTATAATCATATATTATCTTCTAAAGTCCATATTCAAAAGAAGATTCTGCATATTGAAACCCTTTCAGATCAACTTTTTATTCCTTATTTCAGCCTTTCTTCTTTCAATTGAGCATGACTTCTGTAGTTTTTCTAATGAATATTTAAATGCCTTGGAAGACTTTGCTAATATGTACACAGAAGTCAAGTACCTTTGGGAAAGGTGCTTAAGCATATAAATGTCTGTCTTTTTTTTTAATTTGAGTGCAACCAGGCAACCTTCACATTGCTGACCTGCTTCCCTTTGTTCTTGATGCAGATCCTACTTGGATCACAATGTCTAGCACTGCAGATAATTGGTTCATATATTTCTGGGCATCTAATGAATTCTTCAAGATGACATAATTTTAGACCTTTAAAAAGAGAAGCTTCTGGAACAGAAACATTTCCCAGTGTGCCTTTATGTGTTTGATAGTACCAATATAAAATTCAAACTTGAGGCATTCTTTAGTCTGCTTGATACAGTCAGAAAACCATAGCAATAAAATCAGGGGTGAAAAGAAATAATTACTGGGAAAGATTTAAAAACCAGTTTCTAATCAGGTTTCCTTCCCAGAGGGAAAAAACAGAAAGAAATTAGCTATGATGAGAACAGAAGGAAAAATGAAGAACCATATCCCAATATTCAAATAATTATTTGCGCTTGAGCATACTGTATTGTGCACCTTTGAAAATCAGTAGTTTGCAGAAGGTACTTATTAAAAAGCAAAACAAAAACAAACAAAAAAATGTAGCAAAAAGGATTCTCTGCCAGCTTTAGTGCATCTGGGCCTGTTTACATTGTAAAGCATTTACAGTAAGACTGATGCATTGTGTCCCTCCAAAATAGTATGGCATGAACTTCAGCTTCAGGATCTGACATGAGCACACAACACAGTTACTGATGCTCAGCCTTCAGCAATTAAAGCCACACTCCCACCTTCAGCAAGTGCTATGATGTACCCTGATGTTTTCACTTATAAATGAGTGTTTATTAGCAGCCTTAGCCTTTAGCTGTCTTCTTCAGAAGCCAGAAGCAGGATAGGTGAAGTACTTCAATTTTGCCTTTTTTTCTCCCCTCTTGAGCAAAAATGTAGGGCTTTACTGCAAAACTCTGAATGAATATTCATCACTTTGTTGTGCAGATTTCAATTATCTTTAGGTGCAAAAATGTCCCATATCAGTTCCAACAGGGTTATAAACGTTTATGGCTGCCTAACTTTGTAATTTTTCAAATTGCTTTTAGCTTGGCTATTTTTTCAGGTTTTCTTGAGAGAAGTGAAACAAAGTATATTATTTAATTGTCCAAATTTAGCTTCAAACAGCTGTGAGAGTGCTGCAAAATTTCTTTGTTGTGCTTGAGCTGAGCTGCCTGAGAAGAGCTTGGTCAGCTGGGGCAGGAACATCAAGTAATGGGATGCACCTGGAATTGGGTGAGGGGGGCAGGAGCTCCATACTCACGGGAAGGTCGTATGAGAGGTGGTCTTGCAGGGAGCTGCCGAGAAACAAAAACAGATAACAATTCTACAAAGTATAACAAGATTGCTCTGGAGAATATTACGATGTAGGTGCTTTAGTTAGATTTAAAGGATTTAGAACATGCATTTCTTCCAAAATATGGTGACCACAATGAGTGCAAGAAAGCTTATAGCAGCTTTGGTGACTAAGGAACAACTGAGAATGGAAGACAGTTGTTTCCTGTGCGGTAAGGTACCAATAGTAACTGTACAGATATCCATTAATTGGTTGCAGTGTTCGTGTTCATTTGCAGGTTTCACTGTTGCCATAATATGTGAGAAGTAACAGTAGTTTCTTACTCCTTTGCAGGAAAAACGTGAGAAATAAAAACAAGGTGCCTGAAAGGGAAATGCCCTGTTTGAACTTATTTTCCAGGACCTTCTGTTACTGATTCAGCTTTATACTTTATATCTTTATTAAGGATATGTCTCCTATTTTTTTTATTGTTTGCAGAGTCTTATTAGCACCATCATGCTGTATTTTGCTCTTGTTCCTTTAATTGTTCAAACTGTGATACTTTCCACTAAAAAGTGCTTTATCAGCCTCTCCCACCTCATAGATTATTTTTCTTAAAATACCTGATGCTTTTAGTGCCTGGGGCTCTGGCAGCAGCTTTCCGAGTCACAAATGCAGGGCATGTGCTCAGCTCCCAAGGGAGCAGCTGCAAAAGCTGCTCTGGAAGAGTAAGAGCTATAATAAAGGCATGAGAAACATTGGCCGGGGCCATATAAATACTACTACTACTACTACTACTTCATCTCAGTCCTGCTGTTCCAGTTTAGTGCTCTTCAGAGTCCTGCAGGGGCACCAGGATCTGTCCAAGGGTTTTGTGAAGCAAAACCTCTCCTCTATCCTTTCCCATCTCAGCCGAGAAGGCTGTCACGGGGTCTCTGGTTCTGTTTGTTATTAATTCCATAGTTGTTGTTTGTTTGCTTTGTTGTACATATTAGTAAAGAACTGTTTTTCCTAGCCTCATATCTTTGCCTGAGAGCTCCTTAATTTCAAAATTATAACAATTCAGAGGGAGGGGGTTTACATTTAGCATTCCAAGGGAGGCTTCCACCTTCCCTAGCAGGCACCTGTCTTTCAAACCGAGACAATTCTGTAGAGAGATTTGATGTAGGTGTGTGTTGTGAACTGCTTTTCAGAGTGCATTTTAGACTTTTTGAGTGGATGTTTTAAGTGGGCAGATGAATGTAGTTCAGTATTTACAGTCAATTCAGGCCACTAAAAGTAAGGAACATACCAAAAGATTACTTTAATGCCTCTAAAATAAAGGTCAGAAATGGGCCACAACAAGCAGTCAACGTGTCAATATGCTGCATCATGCTGAAGTATGACCCATTCCTGCTAAAACAAAGCTTGCAAGTTACTAGAGTCTACTTCTGGCAAATTAAACTTGTAACAACAGACTATTACATGCTCTGCTGATGGAGAAAATGGCATTTTCCTTTGAGCTTCTCCTTTTAAAGCTATTTGAATAATGGTACACTTATACATCCAAATCAATTTATTAGAATAAAGCCATCCTCTTGAAACAAAGTTGACTTGTTTAAACACATTTAGTTGTGATTGAATTTTGTCCTTCCATTTAATGAAGACTGTTCAGTCATAGTATTCAATTGCTAAATTATCATGTCTGTAGCTCTAATTGTGCATGTGTCAATCCAAATCCAAGGAAAAAGTGACAAAGAATTTGACTGGCAAGCAAAATAGGCCTATTATATGAAGTTAAAGTAAATTGAAAATTAGAATGAAGTGTGTTTATCTACAGTAAACAGGGGCTATTTTTCAATTTTTAAATTTGTTTCAATTACAGTAAGTTCACGATTATAAGCCACACCTGATTACAGTAATTTCACGAATACAAGCCGCACCATTTTGACTTAGATTTTGCTCTCAAACCAGAAATGCGGCCAATATTCAGGAGCGGCTAATATGTGAATAATTTTCTGACATTTACAACCCCAGAAGTGCCAGCCAGGGTGCCAAGCCGAGCGCCTGCCAGTAAAACCCAGGATTTCGTGATTGTTACAAATTGGTTAATGTGTTGCGCGGCGGGTGGGGCCAGCTCAGCGCCGGCAGCGTGGGGGGAGGGAGAGAGGCAGGGGAGTTCCCTACTTCAGGCGGGGGAGAGGCAGGGGTCTCTGTGCTGACATCCCCACGGCTCGGGGAGGAGGCGGGGAGCTCCGCCCCTGCTCTCTGCCGTCGCGCCGGGAGCGGGGCCGGGGCGAGCGACCCCAAAGGCGGCTGCCAGCCCCAAGAGGCCCCGCTGAGCGGCCCCACCGAACAGGGCCACCCAGCCCCGTCAGCAGCCCCTAGTGGGCCGAGCCTGCACAGCCCGAGCCGAGCCAGTAAACCCCGCCCTGCTGCGGTTCCATTACTATTTGGCAACTTTGTTGCACGCGGGTCCTCGCTGCGAACAACAGAGCAACTTATATTCAGGTGCGGCTTATTTATGGACAAAAAACGAAATATTTGCCAACACCCAGAGATGTGGCTTATACTTAGTGCGGCTTGTATTCGTGAAATCACTGTATAAGCCGCACTTCTGGAGGTTGGTAACTTTTCGTTCTTCGTCCATATATAAGCCGCACCTGATTATAAGCCACACTTCCGGGTTCAGACCAAAATTTTAGTCAAAACAGTGTGGCTTATAATCGTGAAATTACTGTAGTCTTTTAAGAATTATTTGTTAAATATTACGTAAAACTCTTTTATTCTTACATTGACTACCAGTTTGTGATGGACGATATGTGCACCATTCCACATCATCTTTGTACTAATGTGTTACAGTAGGGACATAGTACTCTATTGAAAGGTGAAATTCTAACTTTGAAGTGATGAGGTTTATTCTGAAGTATTATATAACAGTATTAACTTATGTATGTTTTGTGGTAGGGAAGAGGAGGAGTATCTCAGTCTTTCTCATAAATTACTTAATGAGCATTTTTATCAGTCATCTCAATGTTTTTTCAATATTCTTGCTCTATTTAAATTGCTATTTAACGTAATTTTAAAAAAACCACCTAATTTGAGTCCTTTCTGAGTATACTGCTATGGGTTCAAAAAGTAACACCCAGATAATTGCATTCATTTCCTTTGTTCAGGCTGAAATATTTTTGTCTGTAAATAATTACATAGAAGACAAGCAAGATAGTTTGGTTTCAAGGATTTATAAAAGAAGAGGACAACTAAAACGTCCTGGCATTTTGCAAAACAACTTGAGTAATTTACCTTTATCAGACTTGGCTACTGCAAGCAAGTAGTGAAGGAAGCATTAATATGATTGTGCTGAGCAGCTCTAACTGCAGGACAGGTGAAAGGAGATTTGTGGACATGATATAATGCCACTGAAGCAGCTGAGTGACTGACATTGTCAGTCATGGTGCTCTATGTCTCTTCAATAGCACTGTTTGCAACAGAGCAAGCATTACAATGTAAATTAGAGTATTCAATTAAATGCTCCATGTACCCTTTATAATGTCATTGACAATAACCCATACAATTTATATACACATATGGTTTAATATCTTGTATCATCCTAGTAAGACATTACACTACCAAAATGCTCTAAATTAAATTAAGATTACAAATGAAGAAGATTGAAGTAAAGAACGAGAGAGTATGATGATCACTTGCTACCCAGTAACCCTTACTGAAGAGATTGCGCATGCTTCCTATTTTCCCGAGGAAAGAAACTTTCTGCATGCTTGCAAAATCCCAAGAGTTTGAAATGAGCTGCAGTGTGTGGTGAAGATTTGCTAATGGACCTTGCTCTGATCAATTTGGATCTGTACTGTCCCATCCCCAATCTGGGCTGCTGTCCCATCACTGCATCTCCTGTGCAGCAGGGCAGTTCTCAAGCTCTTCTGTTGGCACGTGTGGATTGTGTCGGCACCCTGGTGTGCACAAACTCCCTTTGCAGCCCTGTTCTGCACAGCATTCACCAGGGCTAATGTTTTAAGTGTAGTTTAACTTCAGCAGCAATCTTGTCCCTAGCTGCCCTTAGTCATGCTAAATCAAACATAATTAGTACGGCTCACCCACTATGGTGTCTATTATGCCGCTACAATGTCATTGTCCTTTACTCACAAGAAGCTCTGAAGAGGTCTGAAAGGAAAAGTGATGGTCAGTGGTACTGGAATAGTCTAACTGCACTTTTCTTTGGCTCTGTATTTGGAAAATGAGACCCAGAGGTCATCATATTTCCTGTTATCACAGAGTAAATAGGTTGGAAGAGACCTCAAAGATCATCAAGTCAAACTCATGCCCTAACACCTCAACTTGACCATAGCACCAAGTGCCACATCCAGTCTTTTTTTTAAATGCAGCCGGGGATGGGGACTCCACCACCTCCCCAAGCAAAGCATTCCCATACTCCATTATTTTTTCAGTGAAACTCTACTTCTTAATTTCCAGCCTATATCTCCCTTGGCACAGCTTGAGACAGTGTCCTGTGGTTCCTGGTTCCTTTCACCAGTGCTGCCTGGTGAAAGAGACCAACCCCCACCTGACCACAAACACCTTTCTGGGAGTTGTAGAGAGTGATAAGACCACTCTGAGTCTCATTTTCTCCAGGATAAACAACCCCAGCTCCCTCAGTTGTTCCTCACAGGGCTTGTGTTCCAAGCCCCTCACCAGCCTTGTTGCCCTCCTCTGGACACACTCAAGCATCTCAACGTCCTCCCTGAACTGAGGGGCCCAGAACAGGACACAGCACTCAAGGTGGAGCCTCACCAGTGCTGAGTACAGGGGGAGAATGTCCTCCCTGCTCCTACTGGCCACACTATTCCTGTCCCCACTAGGATGCTGTTGGCCTTCTTGGTAACCAGGGCACACTACTGGTTCATGTTCAGTCAGCTGTTGACCAGTACCCCCAGGTCCCTTTCTGTCTGGGCACTGTCCAACCACATCATCCCCAGCCCATAACGCTGCAGGGGTTATTGTGGCCAAAATGCAGGACACGGCACGTGGACTTTTTAAACGTCATCCTGTTGGACTCTGCCCATCCATCCAACTGCTGCAGGTCTCTCTGTAGAGCCCTCCTGGGTAACTGTAACCTGGTGTGTGATCAAAAAAAAAAAGGTATAAAAAGAAAAATACTAATATTTCTGAATGTTAGAAGCATAATTTATGCAACATTTACTTTATGGGCATATTAAGTGTAACCTGGCTGTTGAAGGCAGACAAACTTGATCATTCCCATGGAATTCATACAGGTGATGAGCTAAGGTCAGGGTCAGCTGGGAATGATGTTGGAGGTGTTCCTTTTTCTGTACAGAGGCTATTTTTCCTTTCTATACCACAAAGCCGCTTTGGGTGGAGTGTACAAAAGTGGTGAACTGGTGCTTCTGACAGTTTTTACATCAACCTACTGCCCAGTGGTTCTTTTTCTGTGCAGTGTCTTTTACCTCATTTCAAATTGCACTTTTCCTTCCAATTCTAGTAAGTTGTCTAAAGAAAGTAAGAACTGAGAAGTACTCAAAGAGTACTTGCAGAATAAAATAAACTTTGGGTGTACGCCATGTGGGCTTTGGTTGGGGGAAAAGAGGTCTGAATTTAGAAGTCTGAACATACAAGCAATTTAGTTTTAGACCAAAGGTGCTGCAATCAAATCAAAAGCTAAGATTTTAGCAGATGCTGTGAGGAGATGTGGTCTTTTATCATTGATTTATTTGACCTTGTGAATTTGAGTTGTCACATTGAAAATTAACAGGAATACTCAAGTGTCCTTATCTCAAATCTGATTGGGTCTGTGTGGTACCAAGGTTGCACTTTCTACAAGAAAAGAATTTCACTTGAGCGCAAGTACAAAGTTCATAGAGAATACACTAAACTGAGGGAAATTAGTCAAAAAATACCAGAAGGAAAATCACCTTTTAGACATGTACAAACTCCCCAAGAACCAAAAAGTAAAAATCATATCAGTTCCTTTAAATGAATAATAGCTAAAATACCACCATGAAACAATAGGCATACACATGTAACGGGCAACCTAGTGACAGTTCTTTTTTCCTGCTGCTTTTAGAATAGTAGATATTTTTAATGAAGCAATTTTCTATTCATAAGAATGTCTCCAGCATTTCTGTAGTTTTTAATTCAATTTCAGTAACCTGCCATGCAAATGAGTAACATCAAGTTTGGAACATAAACCATACAAAAAATATTTGCCTCTCTATTAAGAGCACATGGCTAATGCCCTTAAATACATCTTTGAGAGTTCCTAAAATACACCTGATAGTGCAGGTTGCCTCACAATGTAAAATGTGAATTTTCAGGATAATTCAACAACATAAATAGTGCACAATGAATCTTGGAAGCCACAGCTAAACGAAGGAAAACTAGATAATGAGCATACAGGATTTCAATGAAAATTTATAAAAATAAGATTGAATAAGTACTTAGAAACAACCATCTATCAATTATTAGGGGAAATTTAATTCCTCTTGACATAAAATAGTAATTGTGTATTTGCTTAGTAAGGTGTAATGGGTTTGGTTTGCCAATTTGCCAGTGCATCCACTAGAATTATTTACTTCTTGTTGTGAGATAGGATTAGGAGGAAGGCAAGATAGGCTCAAACGTGAAAGATGTAAATAAAAACTTTATTACTAAAAACTATTTTAAAAAAGAATAAAACTCAGAATAAAACTTTTAGAACAGTCCTCCTCCCCCCCACACTTCTTTTCTTTCACACTGACAACATACAGAAAACAACTCAGTCAGTTTACCATCTTTAAAACAGTCTTTCACCAATTCACTTGGGAGAGGAGACTTCTCTCTTTAATCTATGGAGATTTCTCCACAGAAACAGTTTTCTTGTGGCCTCGATGTCACAGTGTTCAGCCGCCCAGAAGAATGGAATTCTGATGACCATGTAAAAATCCCTTCCTCAACTAAGTTTTCTCACAATCATTGTTGAGGACCATATCAACTTATGAGGCACAACAGTTTTACTAGGGATTACAACAGTTCAAACAAAAGCTCTCTACATCTTTGAAAAGCAGAGGTCTTTTTTCTACTTCTTCCCCGGGGAGCAGCAGGGGTGTTCATATTTTCACTATTCAAACTTACATGATCACAACCATTTCAATATTTGCTTACTCTAACACTAATGCCTCTGCTCATATCTACAGTTAAAACACTCAATCTACCCCATAACATATCTTTATGTGTTATAGGGAAACAAGAGTCTCTTCTTCATAGCATAAAAAAGAGGAATTTCAGTCCACGACTCTCCTCCTCCCCTCATCTGGGACCTGACTCTTCCTTTTGTCTGACCTTAGTGTTTTCATGCTGTTTCTTTGTGTATCTTCATCTTGTTCCTTGTCTTTCACTCAGGAGAGAGAACAAAGTGTCTGCAAGTCTCACTTTGGGCAGTGAAAGAGTGAATACACTGCCCGGGCAGTGGATGGTTCTGTGATCTCTTCCAGGCCGAGGCCAGGAGTTGTTTGTTAAGGCCGCGCTGGGGCTGGGCACGGATTGCAAGGGCTCAGCCAGAAAGCGGTGATGAGTTTTCTGGCTTTGTGGCTGTTTCCCGGCGTTTGCTGCATTCCATCCCGGCCGGGGCTGGGGCTCTTCCCTCCCTGCCCAGCAGCCCAGGCTGGGGGCCCTGGCCAGAACGGGCCCGGCTGTCTCTGCCCCAGGCCGCGGGGGCGGCGGGGCGGGCCCGGCTGCCCGGAGCTGCTCTGGGCCGGCGGCAGGGCAGGGTTCTGCAGAGCCGCGGGCTCCCTGCCCATGCCCAGGGGCCAGGATCTGAGCAACAGGCCTCTGCTTCCCCTGGCTATCGGGCCCTAGGTGAAAACGGGGCCCGGCAGCTCCCTGAGCCTGTGTCAGAGCCCGCCCGGCCCTGCCCGACCTGGGCCGGTGTTACCTTCTGAGACGCTCGAAAGGAGAGAGAGCTTTGCCGGAGTTTTTTGTCTTTACGTGCATTTCACAAAGACATAAACTTTCTCATTGGTGTAACAGTGTTACACCACGACACTGACTGGTCCCTGTCAGGTCCAAGAAAGACTGCCCGGGTCTTGGCAGATGAAAATTTCAGGAAATCTTTACAAACCACCATGCAAGGTTACAGCTCTATCGAGTACAGTAGTTTCACGAATACAAGCCGCACGGATTATAAGCCGCACTTCCGGTGCCTCGACAATGTTGCTGTCTTTGTCAATAGATAAGCCGCACCCCGAATATTAGCCGCACTTTCGTTCGTCGCGAGAATCCGTGCGCAGCTTTCACAAATTGGCCAATTAGTAACAGGATCGCGGCATAGCGGGCTTTACTGGCTCGGGGCGGGGCCAGGAAGGCTCGGCCCGCTCATGGTTGCCGACGGGGCCGGGTAGCCCAGCTCAGCGACACGGCTCGGCGGGGCTGGCCGGGTGGTGCTGCCGCCGCCGCCGAGCTCGCTGGCCCCCCTCTCCCGTCAGCACCGCCCCGCTGCCGCATTCGCTAGCCCTGCCGGCGGGCTGCTGCCGCCGCTGCCCGGCTCGCCGGCCGCGCCGTGTTCCCTAGCCCTGCGGGCGGGCTGCCGCCGCCGCCGCCCGGCTCGCCGGCCGCGCCGCGCCGCGTTCCCTAGCTCTGCCGGCGGGCTGCCGCCACCGCCACCCGGCTCGCCGGCCGCGCCACGCCGCGTTCCCTAGCCCTGCCGGCGGCCTGCCGCCGCCCGGCTCGCCGGCCACGCCGCACCGCGTTCCCTAGCCCTGCCGGCGGCCTGCCGCCGCTGCCGCCCGGCTCGCCGGCCGCGCCGCGCCGCATTCCCTAGCCCTGCCAGCGGGCTGCCGCCGCCCGGCTCGCCGGCCGCGCCGCGCCGCGTTCCCTAGCCCTGCCGGCGGGCTGCCGCTGCCGCCACCGGGCTCGCCGACTGCCCCCTCCCATCTGCACCGCTGCCGCGTTTGCTCGCCCTGGCCGGCACTGCAGGCCCCCGCACCGCTGGGCTCCCCCACGCTGCTGGCCCCGATTCTGCTGGGCTCCCCCCGCTGCCAGGCAGCCCCACCCGCCGGCCTTCCTGCTTCTGCCATGCTCCCATGCACTGCTAACCCCAGTTCTCCCAGGCTCCCCCGCCCTGCTGACCCGGCTCTGCCGCCCCCCTGCCCCGCCCTGCTGGCTCAGGCTCTGCCGCCCGCCCCCCACACTGCTGGCCCCGCCTCTGCCAGGCTTTCCCACCTCTGCCGGGGCCAGCCGGGCTCCAGCTTGGCTTGGGGCTGCCGCAGGCTCTCACTTCCGTGTTGGCAGCTTTTAGAATTTTGTTAATGTATTAGCCGCCCCGGAATATTGGCCGCACTTCCGGGTTTCCACCAAAATTTTGGTCAAATTGGTGCGGCTTGTATTCGTGAAATTACTGTAACTTCTGGTTTTGCCTAGGGCTAAAGTTCAGTTAATGTCAAACTTGTATTTGGTGACAAAAAACCATTGGTTCCTCAACTTTTTGAAGCATATTAACATTCAGTTTAATTCTCAGTTTAAAGCAGTATGATGCTAACCAGTATAACATGAACACAAGTTATTGAGAAAAAAAATCATCTTTTTCTTCTTAAAAAGGATGAATCAATATATAAAATATTCAGATACACAAGTTGAATGTTGGAAGATTCTGCTCTGGTTCTATATTCAGTGCTGCACAAAATGAAGCAGCTCAATTTCATACTTTATAATAAAAAGAGATGGACTGAGTAATGAAAGCGAATTACTAAATCAACAAGGTATCCCACTGGTGCTATATTGCGTGCTTTTCTGTACTGTGCCATGTGGACCTGTATTCTGTGCTTGGGTTAATATAGAGTGTTGGAACTGCATTGCAGAAACAATGTTGAGGTAACATTACCTCTGTGTCTGTTACTTCTGTCAGAACAAATACAGATGCAGATTGATTTGAATTTGTGACATGTATTGTGACCTGTCTGTCTCTGACAGTTATCTGCTACCAGGACTTGAGATTACTGATTATTTATCAGTTAGCATCTTGCAGAAGCTCACACAGCCAATGGAAGGAGACTGGGGCATGCAGGACGGTTCCACAAAAGGTCTTTATTTCTCCTGTGAAGGGTGTCCAGCAAGAATCCCAATAGGCAAAGAACTAACAGTCATATTTACAGATTTTAAGAGGATCATGATTACAACCAATAGAAAGTCATATAGAAAAACAGCATCCAATCTAAGTCGAAGTTCTATAAGTAAGCTAACCAATTACAAAAGCTAAATTCTAACCAAATATCTTCTAGAAAGATAGTTAGGGGTCTAACGTTTTTGTAGCATTAGTCATTCTAAGTAACTAGGATACCTTATCTTTCACAGAACACGCCAGGGGCCCTGCACTGAGGCCTCCTTAAGGGGATCTGTATTCCCTACAGTGTATTACTATTTATTCCTCCTAATAGCAAAATAGATATTTGCAATAAATAAGAGATGGCATTCTGTTGTAACCCTGTACCCAAGATGTGTTAAGAATGGTATGTCCCTTGATTCCTTTTACCCCTGAAAATCTGTGGACTGTCCCTGTATGCCCTCTGTTATTCTATTGGCAGAAAACCAAGTTTCCTCTCCCCTTTTCCTGACCCTGGAAAAGACCTCAGACTTTGGGAAACTTCCTCTTTGTCCCCTGGAAGCTATGAAGAAAATAAACCGAGGGAAAAACCCTGGGAGAAAGAACCTCTTTGAATCTTTTATCCTGTTCATGTTATCCATCCCAGGCTTGCCTTGCTACAGAATTGTCAGTGAGCAGGGAAGGCAACAGCGTTCCCTCTGTGCTTTTATGAGAGTAAAAGAAGTTTAAAATGTGCTGGCTAGTCCATAAAGTAAGGAGACAAAAAGCCGTACTATTGAACACAAAGGATCCCTTCAGTCTCTACCATCTCTTCTCAAACCCTGCAATCTAAAACTGAAGAAATCTGGGCAGTGTAGCAGAACTTAATTGATCCCATTGTGTTTGCTTGGTGCTGTATCAAGCCGCTATAGAACAAGAATAACTTTCATAACATTTTAACAGCTTCCAAATGTCAATATGAAGAAACTGCATTTTCTAGTGAAGTATATAACATCTGAATCATGGTTCTTTTAATATAAATGTTATTCACAGCAGCGAATTTCCATGTGTATACAACCCGACCCACCAATTTACGCAGTATCAGAACTTGGTATGGTGACCACACATCCACAACATGGTATGAATGAAAGAATGAGTCTCTATGGAAGCTTTACATTATTTTCATTGATGTTTTTATCACCAACTAACATTCATTCTATATATATTTGAAAATAAATAGTATTTACACATTCCTGTTCTGTAAATAATAAGATAATCTTCCTTTATTTTCTAACAACTTACTTGTCAGACTTGCAAAAATAACACTGCTATTTTTCTTGCTTGAAAGGCAGGATATTTTTACTTGTGCCAAATCATTCAAGACTAGAAACTTTAATTTCTTTGTAATTGAAAAAAAAAAATTGTTTATTCAGATGTTCCAGAAGATGAATGAAATCTATCATTATGTATGTGAGAGATTTTTTCATTCCCCTCTGTTTCCCAAACTTGAATGCTTTCTCTGTGCCACCACTATCAGTTCTCACCCTCTGGCAACACAATCAAAAGGCAAGAGGAATAAAAGGGAATAGAACAAAAATAAAGAATACAAAAGAAAGATGAACTGGGAGAAGAGCAGAAGAAATTATTAAAGAAAGGGAAAATAAGAGAGATGACAGATGTAAAGCTGATATGTGACAAGGTTGTGAATGTTTATATGCAACTTTTATGGAGACAACCAAATGAGTTTATTTCAACTTACTTGAAATTCTATGTGCATTTACTGATTCAGCAGGATGAAAGTAATCACATGCTCATTATCTTCCAAGAAGGATCACATTCACTGTGCAGGAAAGTCACAGACCAGGTTTTCAAGGAAGAATGTACTAATCTAGGGCTAAAATGTAGAGGTTTAGGGAGCCTCTCTCTAACCATCTGGCTGTCTTGGAATACAAATATTTGAGATGAATGGGCTCTGTGGAGAAAGAGACAGCAAGGAAAGGATGTTAGAAGTACTTTGCTAATGTCAAGTGCTGCAATGACTGTGTCACTGAAGACCACTGCAACTTCCCCAGAGGGAGCAAAACAGTAGGGTTCAGGCACGTGCAGCCCAAGGAGATGAACCCCTGCCCTGTGGAGATGCACATGTGGTGTGTGTTCAGCACAGAGCCCAGCTCACTGCGCAGTCCTGTGCCTCTTTTGGGACACGGGAGTTTCTCAAGGCCTGGGACGAGAAAAAAGCTGTCTAAAAGAGCTAAGAAAAATTAAGACAGTGCAGTAACTACTGCTGGTAGTGTCCCTGTGTATTCAGAGCTCTCCTGTTTTTACCAGACTGCTTTCTTTGGGTTGTAGAATCAGTGGGTTTTGTTCTGTACCATGCTAGTGAGTGTACACAATGATAGGAGTATGAAAGGAGGGATGGTGCACAGTCCACAGGAGGGATCAGTCACTCCTTCAGCCGGTGGCTGATCCAGGGTGCTGCAGGAAAAGAGAGATCCTCTCAGGGGGGTTCAGTCTGAAGGTAAATTCTGCACTGTGAGAGACCTGTATTTAAGCTTTTTGCAAATTTATTTTCTATGTGGTTTTTGAAGAATCGATCACAGCCTAACCCTGTGGAGACACATGAACTACAGTAATTTCACGACTATAAGGCGCACCAGACTATAAGGCGCACTTTTTTTTTTGCCGCGAAGATCCGTGCCGCGCGCAACAAAGTAACGAATTAGTAACGAAAACCCGTGATCGTGGAGTTTACTGGCAGGGGCTCAATTTGTAAACATTTTTCACAGATCAGTGTAGGCTTTCAAAGGCAGCCCCAGGCGCCCTCCCCGTGCAGTGGGCCCTGGCACTCCCGCCCGCCCCCAGTGCCGGCTGGCGCGGCTCGGCGCAGCTGCGGGGCCGCCTTCCGCTTGCGTCTCCGTTCTGCCGTGGTGCTGTTCCCCCTCATGGCTCCGCGAAGCTGCCGTGCCACTCCCTCGCTCGGCTCGGCACTCCTGCCATGCCGTCTGTCCCTCACTGGGCTCGGCGCCACCACCATGCCGCCTGTCCCTTGCTAGGCTCGGTAGCACGGCCGCCCTGCTGCCCGTCCCTTGCTCAGCTCGGCGGCGGCGCCGCCATGCCGCCCGTCCCTCGCTCGGCTTGGTGCTCCTGCTTGTGCCGCCTGTCCCTTGCTCGGCTCGGTGGCACGACCACCCTGCCACCCATCCCTCGCTCGGCTCGGCGGCGCCGCCGCCATACCGCCCGTCCCTCGCTCGGCTTGGTGCTCCTGCTTGTGCCGCCTGTCCCTTGCTCGGCTCGGTGGCACAACCGCCCTGCCGCCCGTCCCTCGCTCGGCTCGGCGGCGCCGCCGCCATGCCGCCGGTCCCTCGCTCGGCTTGGCGCTCCTGCCGTGCCGCTCGGCTCGGCAGCGTGGCCACCATGCCACCCGTCCCTTGCTTCAGCTCGGTGGCGCCGCCGCCCTGCCGCCTGTCCCTCACTCAGATCGGCTCCGCTGCCGTGCCATTCCACCTCGCGGTTCCATTGTGGCACCATGCTGTTCCCCCTCGCGGCTCCGCGGAGCAGCCCTGCCGCCCGTCCCTCGCTCGGCTCGGTGGTGCCACTGCCCTGCCGCCCATCCCTCGCTCAGCTCGCCGGCCCCAACTGCCCTGCCTCCCGTCCCTCGCTCGGCTCGGCGCACTGCGGCCCCGTCGACCCCTATCGGGCTGTGGCCCCGCTGCCTCCAGCACCGCAGCCCCGCTGGCCGCGCCTGCCCCTATCAGCTGTGGCGCCGCTGCCCCCAGCACGGCGGTCCCGTCGGCCCCTATCGGTCTATGGCCCCGCTGCCTCCAGCACCGCAGCCCCGCTGGCCGCGCCTGTCCCTATAAACTGTGGCGCCGCTGCCCCCAGCACTTGCGGTCCCGTCGGCCCCTATCGTGCTGTGGCCCCTCGGCTCAGGCCGCCGCGCACAACAAAGTACAGTAAATTCACGAATACAAGCCGCACTGACTATAAACCGCATCTCCGGGTGTTGGCAAATATTTCGGTTTTTGTCCATAGATAAGCCGCACCCGAATATAAGCCGCTTTGTCGTTCGCAGCGAGGACCCGCGTGCAATTAGTAACGGAACCGCGGGAGGGCGGGGTTTACCGGCTGAGCTAAGGCTGTGCAGGCTCGGCCCGCTAGGGGCCGCTGACGGGGCCAGGTGGTCCAGCACGGTGCTGCAGCTCAGGGCTGGCCGCCGCTGCCACTGGGCTCGGTCACCCCGGGTCGGCGCTGCCCCGCGGTGGCAGGCAGGGACGGAGCTTCCCCTGCTCCTACGGCAGCGGCGGCGGGCGGGGACGGAGTTTCCCCGCTCCTGCCGCGGCGGCGGCGGGCAGGGACAAAGCACCCCGTCGGCTCCCCGGGCCACAGCAATAGCGGCGTGCGCTTCCCCCCCCTCCCCGGGCCGCAGCAATGGCGGCGCATGCTTCCCCCCCCCTCCCCGGGCCGCAGCAATGGCGGCGCGCGCTTCCCCCCCCTCCCCGGGCCGCAGCAATGGCGGCGCGGGCTTCCCCCCCCCCACCCCGGGCCGCAGCAATGGCGGTGCGGGCTTCCACCCCCCTCCCCGTGCCGCGGCAATGGCGGCGCGGGCTTCCCCCACCCTCCCCGGGCCGCGGTAGGGGCGGCCCGGGTCCCCCCTCTCCTCCCCGGGCCGCGGTAGGGGCGGCCCGGGTCCCCCCTCTCCTCCCCGGGCTGCGGCAATGGCGGCGCCGGGCCCCCCCCCGTCTCTCCCCTGGGCTGTGGCAGAGGAGGAAAGAGAGCTCTCCCCGCCTCTCTCCCCCGCCCCCCGTGCTGCCTACAGGGAGCCAGGCTCCACCCGCGGTGCAACAAAGTAGCGATTTGTAACAATCGCAAAATGCCGACCTTGCAGCTGCTCGGCTCAGCACTCTGGCAGGCACTTCTGAGGTTGTATTAGCCGCTCCTGATTATTAACCGCATTTCCGGTTTAGGAGCAAAATCTTAGTCAAATTGGTGCGGCTTGTATTCGTGAAATTACTGTAACAAAGTAGTAATGCCTTCCTGCCTGCGCTGCTCCCGGTGCCTGGGGCACCCAGGGCTGCCCCCTGCCTTCCTGCCCGCGCTGCTCCCCGTGCCTGGGGCTGCCCGGGGCCACCCTCTGCCTTCCAGCCTGCGCTGCTCCCCATGCCTGGGGCTGCCTGGGGCCGGCCCCGCCTTCCAGCCCGCGCTGCTCCCTGTGCCTAGGGCCGCCTGGGGTTGCCCCCTGCCTTCCAGCCCGCGCTGCTCCCTGTGCCTAGGGCCGCCTGGGGCCGCCCCCTGCCTTCCAGCCCGCGCTGCTCCCTGTGCCTAGGGCCGCCTGGGGCCGCCCCCTGCCTTCCAGCCCGCGCTGCTCCCCGTGCCTGGGGCTGCCCGGGGCCGCCCTCTGCCTTCCTGCCCGCACTGCTCCCCGTGCCTGGGGCTACCCGCGGCTGCCCCACCATGGCTACTCGGCGCTCCCGCAGCGCCGCCCCCCCTCATGGCTCTCACTTCCGGGGTGTCAAATTTCGCAACTTTGTAGATCAGATAAGGCGCACCGGACTATAAGGCGCACTTCCGGGTTTAGGGAAAAATTTTAGTCATAAGGGTGTGCCTTATAGTCGTGAAATTACTGTTATAGTTTTTACCTTACAAATATCACTCAAGGAATTTGGGAGACTTTATCATCAATCCTTATTTTCCATGTACTTCTGTTCAACAGTTCAACCTCAAATATCCAGCTCTGTTCTGCTCAGAGATAAATTCCTTTCACTAGAGAGGTAGTTCAGGTAAACCCAGGAGCAAACTCCAGAAGGATGAGTAGAATTACTGGCAACAGCAGAGATAAAGCAGCACGACTCAGTTTTTTCAATTTTCCTGTAGAATATAGCTCTGAGCTTTAGGTGGTCACTATTGACTTCTTAACAGAAGTTGACATTGTAGTGCTTTCTACTGTTAATTCTAGGTGATGCTTTGCAAACATTTTTTTTCTCACTGTGCTCAAGAGGAGAAAAGGAATTAAATAATTAGGGTGTTTGAGGTCATAAAGGGCATAGAGAAATCTGTATGTTGAAACTCTAGTAACTTTCACGTGCAATCCCACAAAATAGCCCTATTTCAAAACCAAATCCAGAACAATTGTGTTTGTAACAATATTACACCAGCATTTGAATATAAGATGTAAAGACAAGATGACATACAGGTTTGCAAGAAACTTGATAACCCTGCTGGTTAATAATCCTGCCTCAGACAGGGGACTTACTTAAGGTTTTGGGCTCATTTTAAACTGGTCTTGCACACAGCAACAAAAGAAGTGCAGGTTTGAAAGTTCATTAACTTCACCTACAGAGTTAGTATTTCATAATGCAGTAAGCAATTAGTACAATTAGTTTATCTTGATCTGCCAATGTATATTTATTAAAAGCATGTTCTTTTAGATGTGTGTCCACATGGACTTCCTCTGGAAAGTGTAATAAATTGTGCAGTGGACACAATAAAATTTTTTCTTTTTAAAATAATATTTTGTGAGTTTCCTAGAACAAAGCTTTTTTTTTTTTTTTTCTTTCCTTATGTCTCTTCAGTAGCATGCTGTGGAGTAACATGGATGTAAACATCCTTACATAGTGCATGCCTTGCATCTGTTGCGAATTGGCAGCTCTTATATGTTTTCTCGCTTATTTGGACTCTCAGATTTAGCTTGGTTTTTTTGTTTCTTTTTTTTTTTTAATTGTATTGGTTTTGCATGGCCTGGTTTTTGGGAGTGCAGGGGCTACAGAGGGGGCCTCTGTGAGAAGCATGGTGCAACAGGTCTCCTCTCCCTGAGCAGTGAGAGAAACCAGGGGTCAGTCCATGACTGACCATAACCCCCATTCTCTGTCTCTCTGCACCATCAGTGGGAAGGAGGGATTGTGGGGGAAAAGTGCTTTTAATGGCTTATTTTATTTTTCATTATCCTGCTCTGATTTTGTTGATAATAAATTCACTCTATATCTCCAAGTTGGGCCTGGTTTTGCCCTTGATGGTAATTTATGAGTATTTTCTCCCTGTCCTTATCTCAGCCCATGAACCCTTCATTATATTTTGTCTCCTCTGTCCAGTTTCAGAGGAGGGAGAGCAAGAAGCATTTTTTGTGGTGCCTGGCATCCAGCCAGCATCAAGCCACAACACTTAAGTAGAAAGGGAAAAATTCTTTGGCTGTGCTATCAGAACTCATCAATAGCTTCACAGGTTGCAAAAACTTGTCGTTCTCTTCTCCCTCTCCACCACCACCACTTTTTCTCTGCTCTAAGGCTGTGATTCTCTCTGCATCTGTAGAAATTTGTGTTTTGTGGGAAGTAAATCTAGTCACATAGGCAGGAGCAAATTCAACAGTTTCATTGGCAGAGCCCCAGTAAGCCTGTACTACGTTCCGCAGCAGCTGTTACAGCATTACTGATTTCTACCCAAAATTCTGGGTTCTGAGCTGTATCTTCATTACCTGAAAATAGTGCTATGTGCACTGCCTGACATTATTTTCTGGTGAAAAATAAAATACACTAGGTCACATTTGTACCCAGCTTCTCTATTACCTACAGTCACATCATTAAGTAACATTTGGGTACAGTAATTTCACGATTACAAGCTGCACTGACTATAAACCGCATCTCTGGATGTCAGCAACATTTCGTTCTTTATCCATAAATAAGCCACACCTGATTATAAGCCGCTCTGTCGTTCACAGTGAGGACCCACGTGCAACAAAGTTGCCAAATAGTAACAGAATCACAGGCTGGCAGGGTTTACTGGCTCGGCTCAGGTTGTGAGGGCTCGGGGCTGCCGACGGGGCCAGGTGGCCTAGCTCGGCGCTGCCGCTCAGCAGGGCTGCTCAGGGCCACTGCCGCTGGGCTCGCTCGCCCCGGCCTGGCGCTATGCCACGGTGGCAGGGGTCACGGAGCCCACTGGCACCCGTGGCGGTGGTGGGAGGCAGGGATGGAGCCCACTGGCACCCACGGCAGCGGCGGCGGGAGGGGAAGGAGCACCCCCACTCCCGTGGTGGCAGCAGGCGGGGACGGGAGCTCCCTGCCTCCCCCCGGACCGCGGGGCCAGCAGGAGGGAGTCCCAGCCTCACCCCTGGGCCATGGGGCCAGCAGGAGGGAGCCCCCCGCCTCCCCCGGGCTGCGCTGCCTGAAGGAGGGAGCTCCTCCGCCTCCCCACCCCATGCTGCCAGCATGGAGCCCGCCTCCACCCACCACGAAACAAAGTAACCAATTTGTAACAATCACACAGTCCTGGGTTTTACTGGCAGATGCTTGACTCGGCACTTCAGTTTGCACTTCTAGGGTTGGAAATGTCAGAAAATTATTCACATATTAGCCGCTCCTGAGTGTAAGCCGCATTTCTGGGGTGGGAGCAAAATTTTCGTCAAAATGATGGCGGCTTGATATCGTGAAATTACTGTACTTGATGGCCAGCACAGGATAATCAACACTGTAATCTAGGAAGGCAGCTTGATTTGTTATTTGCTACCAGTTTTACTGAGACCTGTTTCTGTAACCTTGACACATTAATCTGTTACTCACTGACTGTACCTGAAGAAGCTGAAGAAGCTGAAGAAGCTGAACCCAGTTTCCTGAACTGGTGAACTTTTGTGACCTCAGTTGAGGTAATTTGCATCTAAGGTTCTTTGTATCTGAGAACAAATTAGTATTTGAATTTTTAACATTGCTTTGAGGATGTTAATTTTAGGAGTTTGATTAGATTGGGGTTGAACAGCCAGACCAATGTGTTGGTGTGAGCGCCAGAAGTTCTTGCAGAGCTCTCCTGGAGGTGCTGTCATCATTATGGCTCACCCTTCAAAGCAGTGTCTGACTGCTAAGAGAGAAACGACAGAACCTGTAGTTACTTGGTATGAGCAAGTAACTTGGTGTGAGCAGTGCAAGGGGCAGCAGAGATGCTTAAGCAGCACAAAGCACCGTCAGTGAAAAATATGAGGTAGCACTTACTACAATTTAACCTTATTTTATATAAGTCCTAGTATAGTATTTAGACTGCTCTTGAGAAGATAGATCAGTCCCTGGAGAGCTACAAAAGATATTTGGGTAAAAGAAGAAACATGCTGAAATTCTAATTATGCAAGACCATACTGTTCTCCTCAGGACTCCATCTAGAAGTAACACCTTTTCATTATTTGGCTCTCCCACTGGAATTCCTTCCCCATTGCAGTTTGGGGTAAACGTTTCGGTGACTCCTGATGGACTCAGGATCACAGCTCTTTAATAGGTGGTGAAAACAAGTTCCAGTACAGATACCCAGTAACAGGATATAGTCAGGAAGAGTTCACATTAGTGTTTTAGCCTACTAATGCAAGAGGCTAGAGCCAGAGAAGTGATTCTGGGTTTAGTCAGTATATGCCTCAGATAACTGACAGATGCTACATCCAGCACTGGGTTTCCTGCACGGTGTCTGTGCTCCATCACAACAGTGGTCATAGAGACACCCATTCACCCACTGCCACTTCATGTTCAGGAGTGCTCTGAGGACTGTTCCAGGAGGTGCATGACTGAGGTGTAGTTTCTTGTCTGGAAAAAACCCCAGATGATAAGATAGTAAGTATTGCCCTGAATTGTTAATTAAAAGTAATAGACTTTCTCAATGATCTTACTATGTGATAAGATTACATAAAATCTTTTGTTTTCAATTTTCTAAAATTAAAAATCCAACACAGATTCTTCTCAATAGGAATAATTATTCTTCCCATCTGTGCTATATGCACCCATGTGATCTGCATATGGGACAGCCTACACTAGCAACAAAAAAGCAAAAGTTATGCAGGAATCAAATCCAGAGCTGTACTTTGAGAAAAATGCTCTGAGCATTGGCATGTTCTGGAAAGTTTCAGCAAATGTTGAAAAAAGTCCAACAAGCACAAGCCCCACAGAAGCACAAACATAAAAATATGCTTGCCAACTGCAAAAATTCTGGCTCCTTTCCTCTTCCATTATTTACCACAGCCTCATTAAGGACATGAATTGGATGACTCCAAGAGCACTTTTTCTGTAGGACAGTCTGGCACAAATTTGCAACATGTTCCAAGAACTCCCAATGAAACTCTATCAGAAATAAATAATTCTATTGAATAAGCAAACAGAAAGTTACCAAGAAGTAACTGTACATGTGACAGGAGCGTTGTTGCAACGTATTTGCTTGTCAGAAGTTGGAGCACTTTTTTTGGTGCTGCAAATTAAAATAATTTCCATTTTTGCCTTTACCTATGTGGAAAGTGATGAATATGAGAGGACTTTGGCTAAAGGGATTACAGTAATTTCATGACTATAAGGCACACCGTATTATAAGCCGCACCTCTGTGAGTCGGCTAATTTTACAACTTTGTGCATTATATAAGACACATCAGACTATAAGACACACTTTTTTCTTGCAACGAGGAGCTGCACCGTGTGCAACAAAGTAATTAATTACTGGCAGGTGGTCAATTCGCAAACATTTTTCACAGATTGGAGTAGCCTTTAAATGCAACCCCAGGCGCCCTCCCCGTACCGCAGGCCTTGGCACTCCAACCAACCCCCAGCGCCGGCTGGCGAGGCGCAGCTTGGGGCGGTGGCGGCTCATGGTGGTTCGGGGCCACCAGCTCCCTCCCTCCCCCGCGCGTCTTGTGCCAGGCTGGGCTGGGGCCGGCTCCCTCCCTCCCTGTGCAGCTCATGCCGGGCTGGGGCCAGTGCCGGCTTTGTCCCCCCTGTACCCGGGCTGCAGCCGGCGCTGACTTCTTCCCCCCAGTGCCGGGATGCGACCAGTGCCGGGCTCGCCCCGGCCCCACGCTACCCTGATGCTGCCAGGCTCGCCCCGGCCCAGCGCTGCCCCACCGCCACCGGGCGCGCTGAGCTCGGCTCGGGGCTGTTGCGGGCTCGCACTTCCAGGTTGGCAAATTTTGCAACTTTGTACATTATATAAGGCACACCGGACTATAAGTCGCACTTCCGGGTTCAGACCAAAATTTTAGTCAAAAGGGTGCACCTTATAGTCATGAAATTACTGTACTTTCGTAAATGTAGAGAATGCTGTGATACATTTAGGAATTTATAAAAAGGGTTTTCAATGCTTCAATTCCTTTCAGATTCTCTGTCATCTGCTTACAAATAGCTAACTCTGTATGGTAAGTTTTGAGTGTCCCCCTTTTTCTTTCTCTTGCTCTACTTATTGCTCCAGCTCCCATCTGGAGGCACTTCCTGTCTGGCTCAAGGCCCCTGTTTGCCATCTTTTGTATTGTCTGCAAAGCATTTGTGTATTATGTCCTGTACTACAGAGGTGGTGACAGTACAGGCCCAGTAAAGACAAGAGCTGTAAAATCACACCACATGTAAATGGTGCAAGAAATGAAAACAAGGTATAACAACTTATTTGAGTTGTGTTCCACAGAAAGACTGAATGTTCTTTAATAAATGTATTTTTCCAGTTATTCTCAGTTTATATCTTTCTTTACTCCACAGAGAAGTGTTATATTGAGCCTTACTTTAAAGGTAAAATAGGAACTGAAGGACCTGAACTGCTGTATTCAATTTAGTATTTCTAAACGCCAATGTATTGAATCAAGCAGCTACTGTCTAGGGCCATGTTTTATGCTAACTTTTGAGCCTTTATCTTACACAGAAAGAATAGTACTTTTCTAAAACAATAAATGAGTAACTGCTGTGGTGAATATACATCCATACATTTAACAATGAAAGAAATTGTGTTCTTGTCTCATACAACTGTGTTAGTGTTATAAACTTCACAGAAAATGGAGAGAGAATGATAGAGTTAATAATGTGCTTAAAGATGAAAAGATAAAATAATTTATTCAGTGGAAAGGAAGGCCAAAGCTAATACTCCAGAAATATCAAAATTATTGTTTTTAATAAGAAATCTATTTTAAAATATCAGCAATCTAAAGACCAGTTCACAAATAATGGGTCTATACTCATCTTTCTTCAGGTTTTTTAATTTTCATAAATACATACATTTAGACAGTATTTATGGTTTGGGATTTTGGTTTGTTTTAGTTTTTTGTTTGATTTTCTTTTCTTTATATCAAGACATCTCTCTTGTCTTAATATAAATTTTACTGCTCTGTAAAAGAGATTCAGTCAGTACTATGGACAGATTCCGTTGTAAGTAATTTGAAACAGGGAAGGCTCTTAATCCCAAGAAGAGACAAAGTTGTGACTCTTCCCAGTGACATTTCAGTGTTCCAGAGTGGAGGATGACAGTGTTTTACCTGTTTAGCTGAGATGGGCTTAATTGTAACTGAAATAGGTTGGCTGTATTTTGCATCCCATTGTCCTTACAGGTTTGGCTGGATGAATGGATTCACCTGTGACCAGTCACAGTGTCCAGAATCAACTGCAATGCCAGGGTGAAACTTCATTTCAATACAGGGTTCCTGTTGTGAGGTGTAATAATCTTTTTTATTATACGCTGAGACTTAATTTTTTTGTTGTTTTTGTTTGGCTGGTTGGCCATTCTTGTCTGTTACCTTCAGTTCCGAGAACCTGAGACAGAAGAGAAAAACCAAAATAGTCCTGGCAGCAAATGAAATTGCAACCTACTAAAAAGGTCAAAGCAGTGCTGCTCACAAAGGTAATCTACAGAATACATGAAGCATTCCTTTACACATACATAATTTCTTTGTCATAAATTGCAAAAGTACACAGCAAATTACAAGGAATAAATCCATAACTGTTGGAATGAATTTGGCAAGAACTTAGACTTAACATGTTCCAGATAAAAAAAATAGCCATTTGTACATTATTCTCAACAGCTGCACTTGAAATTCAGGGACAGCTGGTTCCCTACCTGTGTATTGCTCTTCTCTTCGGTGTAACGGCCTTTCTCCCATTTTGCATTGAATGGTAGGGTAATTGCAAAATATGTGTGCAGCAAGAATGTTTCAAGAAGCGTAAATTGTTCCAGAAACATAGATAGCATTCATAGTGGAACTTGGTCAGAGCAAATGGTGAGCTGGTCGTTGCTGGAGAGAAAAGAGGACAACCTGATCTCTGCTGCTGGGGCTGAAGGATAGAAACAGATTCCACAGACCCGGCTGTTATGCTGACTGATCCAGCATTTCAATTGGCTCTCTGTCCTGTGAGACATTTGGTGTTGGGTTATTTTCCTTTGCAGCTCATATTTCCCTGGCTGGTGGAAATATAGATGTAAAATTTGCTTTTAGGGATACTTAGCTGCTACAAAGAAGAAGCAATCAGGTCAGGGAAATAGCATGGGCCAAATTGTCATAGGGAGAGAGACAAGAAGAAATGCAGAGTGGTTCTGTCACAAGCCACGATGCTTTTACAGTACGCAGAATTTCCTGAGACAGTGAACTGAAAGATGTTGACCAGTAGGGATTACTAACTTTAAAATATGTAGTGAGAGCTCTGTGCAAGGTGAACTCTCCCTTCAGTGCTGTGGAAGGCAGGAGGACAGAGTGCCTCAAGCAGGAGTAGTTGTCAATCCCTGGTACTTAAAATGAAGTGGTGCCTTTGAAGCCAAGCACACTGAAGAATGTGTTTGCATTTAATTAATCTCATCAGTCTCAACTGCAGTTATCAAAATTTTGCTGTCAGTGGGAGTATGACTTTCAGTTTACTTAATAGTGATGGAAAGAAGGAAATGAATGATGGTTGTGTTTTGTCATCCTTGTTGTTTGCTAATTCCTTATTTGGGAGCAATTCCTTCCATGGTGCACAGACTTGTGCAAAGGGAGTTAAAGTATTCTGGTGTTGCCTGTCATCAGTGCGTGATGGAGCAATGCTGGACATGTCCAGCACCCAAAGAACTGACTTTTAAAGCAGGAGGTTGATAGATGATGGCAGCTGCTAAGCCACAATGCTTTCCTCAGGGCAACGCTTCCAGTTTGTTTCTTTTCCTAATAAAAACTTCCTCTTTATCTGTCCTGCATTAAAACTTCCAAACTACTGGAAAGCCAGACCCTTTCTGATAAGAGATTTCTAGTTTAATCCCTGTCTTTACACAATGTGTGTGCATTTATTAAATTGTGAGATAACTTTTATATCCAAATTATTTGTGCCTGAGTTTGATCTGTGATTTACTGTTCAATTTTGGCTTCCAAATAGTATTTTTTGGAGTTACATCTGAATGGCATAATTTCCAAAGATGCACTCTGCATAGCAATCCACATTGGTTTTGTTTTGCTTTTCAGTGTTAAAGGTGGTTTACAGAGATGTAATTTTAGATGTAGGTGACTTCATCAGACTTGCATTGCTTATGCTTCTGGGTAGAGTCTCCTTGTACATTCTGCAATTACTCATAACCGATCCCATATTTTTGTATTAAACTGAACACAAAAGGATCAAAATCCAGATAAAGTTGTTCAATAACTCTCCTATTTCATTCAGTTTGACTTCTTAAAAAAATAATGGCAATATGTACAGAACACTGATAATTTTAAGGTGATTATTTTACTTAGAAATAACTTCAGTTTATCACTTAAAAAAATTAAAATAATAATAATATTTCTCCTATCAATATTTGGAAGTTAAGTGTGTTTGGAGGTTAAGTGTGCTTATTAACCTTTAATAACTTTTCTTAATTAAGAACAGGACACTACATAATGCTGTTGTGTACTTTTTTGAAGAAGAGGAAAATAATAAAGGGTTGTGGTTTCAGGGCCCTTGAAAACAGGGGAATTATCATGGCTTAATTCCTATAAAAGGAATATGCAGTAAAGTCCATGGTATTTTTTATCACTGCCTCTAAAGAAAAGAATTTTAAAAGACAGCTATTCAATGTTGTTTCTTGAGAAAGAAGATATTGATCCTGGATATATTTCCATTATCTCTTCATTGTCATGAAAAATTACTAGGTCTGCATGGCCACTATCAGTTCCAACTTGCTATATAATAAATATCTCCCTTGGAATGGTTGAATTTACTCCAGCAGGAAGTTTGGAGAGTGACCTGGAGAGCATCTCTCGGGCTGCCCCTGTGCCTGTGGGCAGCTGCACCCAGTACATCCCTGAGTGACTCTTGTCTCACTTCCTTCAAAAACCCATTAACAAAGGAGATGTAGCAATCAAGTTCAGTGGCTCAACTGGAAAGTTTTTCTGGTATCTGACCTAAAGACTCTTTCCTCCATAAACCCATTTCATGTTGTCCCTTCCCACGTGGATAGGGGAGAAAATTTTTTTACCCTTGTTCCTGCAGTAGCTTTTAATTAGGTGGCAACTGTTATCTCTCCTGTCAATATTCTTTTCTCAAGCCTGAAAAACCTAAAATTTGTGATACGGACTAAAGAAGTGTTGCTATTTCCTTTGAAATATCTTTAAAAAGTAAAGTACAGCAAAATTAAACTACTGAAAGCAGGTAGATCTGAAAAGATGAAGTAATTTATAGAAGAAAATGAAACTTTAATTGGCAAATAGTACGATAACACCAAGCAAGTGCTTAAACGAAGGAATAATTACAGTAATTTCACGAGTATAAGGCGTACCGGAGTATAAGGCACACTACCGGATGTCGGCAAATTTCCAAACTTTGTCCATATATAAGGCACACCAAAGTATAAGGCACACTTTTTTTTGCAGCGAGCATCCACATGCAACAAAGTAACGAATTAGTAACAATCATGCCAACCGTGCTGTCTTGGGTTACAATACAGGATGTGATCAAAGCATCTATTCTATCACTATCTGTTGTGGCTAGGTGAGGCAGTGATCCTTATCTCCATGGGAGCTACTCTGCTAATGGGCCATCCATTGAAACCGGTAGGGCATTGTTCTTTATCTTTGCACTTCCTCCAGGGAGTTATCTTCTGCTAATGGCCTATTGAGTCTCACTGTGTGACTGATAAAATTGAGAGTTGCTCCAGCCACGGGGGAGAGCCCTGCCTTTCTTACCTAGATAAAAACAGAAATTCTAGGACATGGAGTAGCCCTTTCTCTACTGGACTCTAGAAAAAAATGAGATTTCTCTACATCACTACTAGACCTCTGGAAGGAAACTGCACCTTCTACAAGACCACTGCTTCAAGTAAACCACCTCTGTCACTGCAGCAGGACTGTAGCCACCATTTAATGGGACTGCTACCAACACCCTGATTGACGGGTATCACCCTGACAGGGTGTCAGGTTGTACTCTGACTTTGTGTCTTACTTTGGAGGACAGGTATCTGCTAAGAAAGGCTGGAGCCTCTCTTTGAAATGGAGAATGTAAACCCCCTCCCTCCAAATTATTATAATTTTGAAATATGTCAAGGGGTTCTCAGGCAAACATATGGGAATTAGGAATAACAGTTCTTTACTAGGAAATTTAAGATAGAAATAAAGTACTACAAAGAAACAAACCCCAAACACTGACAAAGTGTCTTGCGTTAAAATACAGGATGTGATCAAAGTATCTACTCTATCACTATGTGTTGTGACTAGGTGGGGCAGTGAAAGTAGTATTTGAAAGTAGGTCCACTCCAAAAGCTGGAAAACTTTCCCACATAATTTAGATAGAAATTTCATTAAAATTCAAAACTATCCTGAGAAAATTATAATTATCAAATTTTCTTCAAAATCCTTTCTCTAGCATTGGGTCTTAAATGCCATAACATGAAAAGGACAGATGCAAGTATTTCAACTTGAGCCTTTCAGCAAGAAAAAAATAGTTCGTCTACTTTTGTGAAGATTTAGGTTATTTTGACTATTGTCTCCAAGCATTGATCTGTATGCACAGCAGAAGTTCTTCTAGAGTCACTTAGGGGACTTATATTTCAAAATTTGTCCCAGTATGTCACCATGAAGAAGCATATGATGAACTTTTAAAATACTTCACATTGCAATAAATGTAATACTAGCAGAGATCATTTATACATTATGTATGGTAATGCCTCAGGAATATAATTCTGGAAGAAAGTCAGAAAGGAGTGCAGGAGAATACTAAAAAATCTTTCCTGATTAAATTCAACTTTATCACTTGCGGGAAGACACCGCCTACTGAGATGAGCAATCTCATCACATCATTACATTTCCTTCTATTTCTGCCATTCCTTCAGCAAAGTGCTCATATGGTTGCATTGAGCTGTCTTCTCTTCTATATTTATGTGTTAAACCTTTGGTCAGGGGGTGGGAGCAGTTGATTCTGAAACTATTTTCTCTCTTTCTGTCTGCAGCCCTACGAGTTAGACAACATGGGGAGCTGTCACACACTTCACTTGAACTTTCTGCAGATTTCTGAAATTTTCACTCTTTTCCTTTAGTTGACTCCTACCTTCAGAACTTGTCAATTCAGATATTTCTGAAAGTAAAAGAAGTCACAAAGGTGAATTGTTTGAATATTGTTAAGATTGTTACTTATCAATCTCACCATCTGGTAAACTTTTGTCTCTCCTACAGAACACAAACACAATAGAAGTAAGGAAAGGAAAGAATATAATCTATTGTTTCTTGCCTACTCAGATGCTCAATTAGTCAGGTTTGGTGTCCATCTGTAATGGCAAAACAATTAAATTACATCAGGACTCATAAAGAAAAGGGAATGTTTGAGAACCTGTACAAATCCATACTAGGAAAAGTGAACAAGTCAGGTTTTTATTAATTCATATGCTTGTGTATTTTTATTTAAAGGCGATCACAATATGTTATTCATCCATACATTGCCACCTCTATCTTTTTAGCAATTAATTTCTGTCTACTTTTAAAGACTACTTAAAACAGTAGCAGTAATGTCGATTAAAAAGCAGTAGTGAGATGAAATGCCCATTTATTGAAATTTCGTGCTAAATCTTTGTTTTGTTATTAACTCATTTGGTATTCTTAACTATACCTTGCTTCAAGTTCAGATATGTGGGTTCATTCTAGAAATCACTTAATGGGTAGGAGTTGTGATCAACCATTATTGATTTTTTCACGTTTAATAAAAGGGAAACAAAGCTCATTTAAATAATTCCATTAGAGGAAGACTCAGTCATTCTGCTCTCTTCACTCAGCCTGGCCAGCTCTCCACTACACAGAGGCTCTGTTTCCTCAGAACTCTGCCAGCCAGCATCTCTTCTGCTGAGAAAAGAGGAGAGTCCAGGTAACTGATAAACTGAGGGAGTTTAGATTGCAGCATCCAAGGAGAATGGAGAGCTGAGAGTTCAACTTCATCAAAAAAAGAAAAGAAAGATGATGCTTCCTATATGTTTTGCAGTCAAGGGACAACCTCTACTTTTCTATCTTTCCCCCTACAACTTTTAATTTGCTCAATATTGTTTATGAAATCATGTCAGTCAGTCTATAAAGAGCAGTGACTTCGTATCTCTCTTTTTTTCATCCCTTTTATCTATCTGAATTTGAGAAAGACACCATAGAGCAGTAGATTATTTTCATGTTATTTTTCAATTGTGAGAGTAGTTGTTGGGGATTGGGGGGGGGGGGGGTTGTTCCCTTACTCTTCCTCCTCTGTGGAGAATTTTTCCCAGTATTATGCTAAGGAAGTCTGCTGGGAGGCTCCCCCAACTTCTGATCGCTCAGGACAAAGGGGCAGGGTGAGGGAAGGTGGGGAGAGAGCTAGTTGTGCTCTTGGGGTCACTTGCCCAACTGTGATCATTGGAGGAAGACTTCAGAGAGCTGCAATCTACAACCCCCTGCCATTCCCAATGCGAGGGAGCCACGGTCGTCGCTGCTGGCTGCTGGACTGCTACTTTTTCCCAATCCAGCCTGCCATCTCTGGACCCCAGCCAACTGCTGAATCCACACAGTGAGTAGAAGAGTCCTTCCTCTATCTTTCACCCTCCTGGGCCACCACTGCCATTGTTCCTGCCTTCGGCATCTCCAGGGGACCTGCCCTACCCCCACCACCACCAGGACTGAGAGCAGGGAGGTGGCATCTGTGGCCGAGAAAGACTGGAACTGAGTTATACTGTTCTGGTTTTTTTTTGTCGCTGATTTTCATAACTGATGTTGTTTTTGTTTGTCTTGTAGATATATTAATAAAGAACTGTTATTCCTAAACCCATATCTTTGCCTGAGAGCCCCCTTAATTTCCAAATTACAGTGATTTCACGAATACAAGCCGCACTGAGTATAAGCCGCATCTCTGGGTGTTGGCAAATATTTTGTTCTTTGTCCATAAATAAGCCGCACCTGAATATAAGCCGCTCTGTCGTTCGCAGCGAGGACCCGCGTGCAACAAAGTTGCCAAATAGTAACGGAACCGCAGCAGGGCGGGGTTTACTGGCTCCGCTCGGGCTGTGCAGGCTCGGCCCGCTAGGGGGTGCTGATGGGGCCAGGTGGCCCAGCTCAGTGGGCCGCTTGGCGGGGCCTCTCAGGGCTGGCCACCGCCTCTGGGTTCGCTCGCCCCGGCCCCGCTCCCGACGCGGCGGCGGCGGGCGAGCAAGGAGCACGCCTCGCTCCCACTGCAGTGGCGACGGGTGAGCATGGAGCTCGCCTCGCTCCCGGTGTGGCGGCGGCAGGCGAACACGGAGCGCCCCCTGCTCCTGCTGCGGCGGCGGAGAGCGGGGCGGAGCTCCCCGCCTCCTCCCCGAGCCGTGAGGATGTCAGTACAGCCTCTCCCCTGCCTGAAGTAGGGAACTCCCCTGCCTCCCTCCCTCCCCCCACGCTGCCGGTGCTGTGCCGACCCCACCCGCCGCGCAACACAGTATCCAATTTGTAACAATCACGAAATCCTGGGTTTTACTGGCAGGCATTCGGCTAGGCACCCTGGCTGGCACTTCTGGGGTTGTAAATGTCAGAAAATTGTTCACATATTAGCCGCTCCTGAATATTAGCCGCATTTCCGGTTTGAGAGCAAAATTTTAGTCAAAATGGTTGCGGCTTGTATTCGTGAAATTACTGTATAATATATTGGAGGGAGGGGATCTTCACTCTCCATTTCGGGAGGAGCTCCTGCCTTTTTCTTGGCAGTGCCTGTCCTCCAGACTAGGACAGTAGTGAAAAGATATTTCCTTAGTGCTAGTTCAGATGAGGCAAATCTGCCAGGCCTACCATGATTTCAGGTGAATTTTATTCAGTCAGTGCATTTCTGTATGCAGAGGCCATCCCAATCCAAAGGTGTGCATATACCCAGGGAATGTTACAGAACACAATTTCATTACAGAGGTACAGGCTGTTCCATAGTAATACCCTTTGAGGCAGGGTAAAGCTTCATCTTTTAACCATGGAATGGTAGCAGTAGGGACTCTTTGCTTAATTCCCTTGAGATGGCTAAGTGCAAGGAGCCCAGGGATGAAGAGGCAACAGCAGCATCTCTTGAAGTGCTTTTGGAAGAGTGCACAGCATCAGGGGGTCCCTCTGGAGATGGCAGAGCACTCCAAGGTCCATGGTGGCCATCACAATTGTCATATAATGCACATTTTAATATCCCCTTAATTACACTTAATTCAGTGACTATTTAACTAACTATTAACTAATTACCTATTTACTTGAGAGATATCATAATGCTTCTGCAAACGGAGTAAATAGGTGATACAGGAACTTGTTGCAGTGTGTTTCTTGTTAATGGTATCTTCTGTTATTGCCCAAGCTAATTGTTTAGTCCAAAATTATACCCTCCCACCCGCTTTGTCAATCTATCCTAAACTACCTATCAATCCCACTTTATGCCAGCCCCCTACTTGGAATTCTCCTTTGGAAATCCCCTAAAACTTGATGTCCTGTTAGTCCGTGTGACTCAGTTTTCCCCCTTACCTCTCTCATTGGATAATGCCTTTGTGAACCCTACCCTTTATCCCTCCTCAGAATTTCTTCAATTTGCTAAGAATTTGTACCTTCTCCTTGAACTTCCTGCTTATTTAAGTTGCTGCACCTTCATCATCTTTGTCTTTTGCCCCCCAGACTCCCCAAAAATAATACATCGGTTTTATCCTATGCAAAAGGCCTCCCCATCCTCCTTGCCTCCTTAGAACACAATCTGACAGCCAAAAGGCCATGGAGCCATAGCTTGAACCACATCTAAGGTCTCCTGTTCCCAGAGTGTGACCCGCTCTAGGCACGGGACAGTAGTGGCAAAGTGAGTGCAGCTCTGGCTGTCATGTCTTGAAGCTACATCTTGGGGTATTTTATATATATATATATATAAAATATATATATATATTGTATATATATTGCCCAATTGTAGGACAAGAGAAAGTGGAAAAAACTTTGTTCTAATAATGTTGCTTGAATTCATAATGTCCCTTGGGGTGGAGGCCTGCATGTATTTTTGCTCTCTAGGGTTTTTTGAGGTCTTAATACCTCTGTGGTCCCTAGGTTTATTTTCTCATCCAGAAATAGCTCTGGTGTTGTTCCTAATACATAGTTTTTGTAGTAGAGGGGCAATGACCAGAATATCCATCAGGCTGGGCTTAGTTGTAATGGCTTGTAGGAGGTTTATTAAGATGCTGGAGTCTGTTCCAGGAATGTATGGTTCATGGTTATGGTTATGTGCCCAGTTTGTTAGAGGAGAAGCAGGGGATGATGCTTTTCAGCCTTTGTTTTCCTTCCTCTCCCCTGAATCTGTTACATCCCCATTAGAGTGTGTTCAGTTTCCCCTAACTGCTAAAGAGACCATCTTTCTGCTGTTCGATCTAGTAAGCTTTCTTTATACAGTCTGCAGCTTCTATAGGATAAGAGCTGAGATTTCTAGAGGGGCTGATGAGACTCCTGACTTAGGAGAAGAGCCAAGTGTGAGGAATCCTGAGTGCTGTGGAAAATGGGAGGATATGGGCCAAATCTAAAGGAATTTTCTGACCCTATAGTCTTGGACTTTCTATGTGAACAAATTCAGAACCCAGCTGAGGTGGCAAAATACCTGAAAGAGAAGTGCCATGATAACTCCAAGGAGGAAAAGTTCGTTCCAGTGGACCACTTTTGTAGTTATATACACATGCATATGTGGAATTAATCAGGAAGTGTGGATGGTGGCATCTCTTTTTGAGTCAGAGATCACTCACCACACAGTAATTGGTGGTTTCAGAGTCTCTGTTTTCCAGTTTGAGCACTGATGGAAGATTCAGAAGCCGTTTTCTGAGGTTCCTAAGGTTGTTTATTCTTTCTTATCTAAGGAATTCTTTTCCTGACCTGCAGAGGTCTGTTCTGCAGGTCAGTTGGAGGCACACTGCCTGCTCTCTGGGCAGGTCTTATATTTTATACTATAAATTTTATACTATAAATTACATACATGCTGTTTACAATTACTTTCCAATACACAATGACACCTACATTGCACTGACCAGCTTTCTCCCAAACCAATCCTAAAGTGCCATCCTAACCCAAAAGATGGATGCCATGAAGAAGGAGAAAGACATACCACGCCCAAATTCCTCCATGTTTTCTCCAGACCCTTATTATAAACAATTTAAAAAATTCACTTTTCTACCTTCTAACAATCTAATTTATGCTCTGTTTATTTTTTGTGACTTGTAATTCTTCATATAAGGACGGTAATTTTTCCCAGGGACTGAAATCAAACCCACAGGGGTCTTGGGCATCATGCCAAGGCATCTGAGCTCCCTGTCCAGGTTTCAGGGAAGCCAGGGGAATGTCCTGGATTCCCACAAGGAAGGAGATACGTATGCAGAATTCTCTAGGAAATGTTTATGGTGTGAACTCTGACCTATAAATTGCTGGACAGAATGGTTAAGATTAAAGAGTTCCCCAGTCATTTTCCTTTACATGCTAAGAACACCTTTTTCTTAATGTTTGGGTACAGAAGCAAATGTCTGCATGAGGAAAAAATATTGGCTTTTGAAGTGGAAATTTATTTCAATATGTTTTGAATAAAATATTTCACTGTAAGAAAAGTCTCTACTTTTTTCTACTTGTTTTGCAGAAGTACAGTAATTTCATGAATACAAGCCTCACCGTTTTGACCAAAATTTTGCTCCCACACTGGAAATGCGGCTTATACTCAGGAGCAGCCAATATGTGAATAATTTTCTGACATTTTCAACCCCGGGAGTGCAAACCGAGTCAGTGCAAACTGCAAAGTCGAGCACCTGCCAGTAAAACCCGGCATTTACGCGGTTGTTAAAAATTGGTTACTCTGTTGCACGGCGGGTGGAGCTGCTCCGTGCGGGTAGCACATGGGGTGGGGAAGGAGGGGCAGCTCTCTCCTGCTGGCCCCGCGGCTCAGGGGGAGGCAGGGGGCTCCATGCTGCTAGCCCCACGGCTCGGGGGGAGGCAGGGGCTCTCTCCTACTGGCCCCGCGGCCCGGGAGGAAGGCGGGGGGCTCCGTGCTGCTGGCCCTGCAGTTCGGGGGGCCCCCGTCCCCGCGTGCCACTGCCGCAGGAGCGGGGGGGCTCCATCCCCACCTCCCACCGCTGCCGCGGGTGCTGGTGGGCTCTGTGCCCCCCCTGCCACCGTGGGGCAGCACCGGGCCGGGGTGACTGAGCCCAGTGGCAGTGGCGGTCGGCCCTGAGTGACCCCGTTGAGCGGCAGCGCCAAGCTGGGCCACCCAGCCCTGTCGGCAGCCCCGAACCCTCATGGCCCGAGCCGAGCCAGTAAACCCCGCCCTGCCGCCATTCTGTTACTATTTGGCAACTTTGTTGCACACAGGTCCTCGCTGCGAATGACAGAGTGGCTTATATTCAGGTGCGGCTTATTTATGGACAAAAAACAAAATATTTGCCAACACCCAGAGATGCGGCTTATACTCAGCACGGCTTGTATTCGTGAAATTACTGTATTCTCTTTAATATTCAGAGAAAAGTCAATTATTTCATTAGGGATTTTCATAGTTCTTATTTTCAAAAGATTGCATTGTGGTTTCTAAATTACTGGAATGCCACTCGTGGCTAAATTACTGCATAGTAAGTTGTGCAGAAGAAACCTGAAGCATTCATAAACCAGAACACAATCAAATTTATGTGACTAATACAACAATTTTTTCAAACTTTCTTGAGTATTTTTAATCCCAGATCATAACTTTCTAATGTGAACAATATCTCCTAGTGTAATGTTTTCCCAAGGTTGAATTTGCACTCATTTTAACAAAAATCAATATTTGTTAACAGAAGCTATTGTTTGCTTGTCCTTAAATCAGGTAAACAACCAGCATGGAGCTGGATAAAAACTTAAAGAGATAGAAGGAAATGAACACAACAGTATAAGGATATAAACACAGAAAAATTAAGAATAACTCTATCAATAATGCAAGGTATATAGAATTGGGATTTTATATGATTCACTGCTGAAGCTCTGAAGCAGCAGTAAAATGGTAGAGCAGTTGTGACATTGATGTGCTGAAACTGGGTTTGAGAGTAGTGTCCCTTTCATCATTCTTCCAGGGTGTGAGCAATTACTGAGCATTTATTGTTTCCAGTCACTGGAACAATTCACCTCCCAGTTTAACTTCTATGTTTTTTTCCCTGTTCATAATTTCCTATTACTGCTTTGCAGTCAAGGCCTAGAATGTTCTTAAGCAGAGCTGATCTGTATTTTGCCAAAAAGACTGTACTACTGTCAGTGATTCATTTTGACTCTTGTACTTTAGCAGTCCCAGCACTACAGTTTCCTTGATTTTTTTGTGATCATATTGATTTTAAAATATTTTAGGATGTTCACAAAATCAAAATAGTCAATGTGTTGGAGAATAGCATTTATAGGGTCATTGTTTCAATGTGTCTGGAGCAATGAAATTGTCTGGAACAAAATGCCCTTTGTCAAGGGCATAAATTGAATAAACTGCAAATTACTCTCCAACTGGGAGTCTTCTGGCTCCAGCCATTGCTTGGGCATTTTGCCTGTCCTTTCCCCTCTCTATTCCTCAAGGTCTTTGCCACCCTATTGTGCCATATCCACATCTCAATTTTAGCTTTTTGAACCCTGCACTCCCAATCATTTACACATTTAACCCCCAACCTGTTCTATAGTGCTTATTGGGTGCTAAATATTTTTGAATTGTCTATTTCTACTGAATTTCATTTTTAAAAAATAAAGTTAGAGGATGTACTGTTGATTTGTTTCTTCTCTCAATATTATTTACTATTTGCACTAGACTGGTCAGTCAGTAGGTTAAGCTGTAGTATCTCATTAGCTGCTCTATGTTAATTGTAGGTACTACTCCTCTGCTGCCCTCAGTGATTGTCAGATTAGTGGTGGGCAACAATTGAGTCTTCATGGGTTGTGCAAATTTGCTTACATTCTTTGTAGATTCTAGGAAGCCAAATAAACTTATACGTGTTCCATTTTCCCTCACTATTATCTCTCAGTATCTGATTAAAAAATTCTAATCAGTATCTGATTAAAAAATTCCTTAATTTGGTAAAAATTTCTGTGCTTCCAAGAATTCAGGGCTGGTTTTTTTGTTTTACCTCAGTTAATAGCATTGTGGTGCATTTGTAGTCTAACTCGAACGAGAGGAAATTACATTATTTGATTTGTTTGTCAAGCTTCTTTACTTCTACCTTTGTGTGTGAGTCACAGCAAAATTTTTTGTTTATCTCTTCACACTTCTACTTGTTCTTAGTGGACAACAGGTCACCAAAATTCACCTCTGTGCAAAGCCAAGGCAGAAACTGCACAGTGTTATACATTCTATTCAGGATCTGCAGTACAGTCTTCCGCCCTGAAATCTCATTTCAGAACCATCAGATCTGAGTCTGTGCCACAGAGCTTCAGACAGAGTGTATTATTGCCAAAGACAATCCCAAAAATAAAATTAAACATATGGTACTTGATAATAATGAATGAGCATCTAGGATTTCAATTTGGTTATGGCAAGTGCTCAGGAATCTGGGTGTTTATCTAAGATAGAATTAAGCAGATGTAAAATTAATTGGAAATTTTCCCCAGATGAACAGTATCAGAGACTTTTAATTATTTCTGGGCTTGCTCGGAAGAGTACAGTAATTTCACGAATACAAGCCGCAGCAATTTGACAAAAATTTTGGTGGAAACCCGGAAGTGCGGCTAATAGTCGGGGGCGGCTAATATATTAATAATTTTCTGACATTTACAACCCCAGACATGCCAGCCAGAGTGCCGAGCCAAGCACCGGCCAGTAAAAGCCGGCATTTCGCAATTGTTACAGTGTTACCGTGTTGCCCTGGCTCCCTGCAGGCAGCACGGGGGGCGGGGAGAGAGGCGGGAGAGCTCTCTTTCCTCCTCTGCTGCAGCCCAGGGGAGGAGGGGGGGGGGGGCGCCGCCATTGCCGCGGCCCGGGGAGGAGAGGTGGGGGGGGGGGGGGGGCGGGGGGCGCCGCCATTGCCGCGGCCCGGGGAGCCGACGGGGGGGCGCGCCGCCATTGCCGCGGCTCGGGGGGGCCGCGCCGCCATTGCCGCGGCCCGGGGAGCCGACGGGGGGGGCGCGCCGCCATTGCCGCGGCTCCGGGAGCCGACGGGAGCCCTGCGCAGCCATTGCCGCGGCCCAGGGAGGGGGGGGGAAGTGCGCGCCGCCATTGCCGCGGCTCGGGGAGGAGGCGGGGTGCTTTGTCCGCGCCCGCCGCCGGCGCCACGGGCGCGGGAAAGCTCCGTCCCCGCCCGCCGCCGCTGCCGTAGGAGCGGGGGAAGCTCCGTCCCTGCCTGCCACCGCGGGGCAGTGCCGACCCGGGGTGACCGAGCCCAGGGGCAGCGGCGACCGGCCCCGAGCGGCAGCACCGTGCTGGGCCACCTGGCCCCGTCAGTGGCCCCTAGCGGGCCAAGCCTGCACAGCCTTAGCTCAGCCAGTAAACCCCGCCCTCCCGCGGTTCTGTTACTAATTGCACGCGGGTCCTCGCTGCGAACGACAGAGCGGCTTATATTCGTGTGCGGCTTATCTATGGACAAAAACCGAAATATTTGCCAACACCCGGAGATGTGGCTTATACTCAGTGCGGCTTGTATTCGTGAATTTACTGTAATCTTTTATTCTGCAGTCTTAAATTATTATCAGATAGTGTTTTGGTTTTCCCTTCCTTCTATTGAACTTTGAGCAAGCTACTATTTTATTCTCTGCTCCTCATCTATTTTTAAACAGGTAATATGTCCATTTGTTCATAGAGTCATTGTTAAAGATAAACCTCCTAAAATTTCTTAGCAGCAAAGTACTACGGTAATGTAGAAGAGCTGGACATCTATCTCAGATTTCATCTAAGTTCCTGTGAGAATGTTAGTTTTAGTGTTATGCTTGGGTTTAAAATTCTAACTCTTCAAACATTTTGATGTTGGGTTTTGAAAGGAAAGAAATGGAAGGAAAATAAGTGGACCAGATTCTGTTTAAGCTTATGAGATCCTATGGTTTATTCATGACTAGCCCTTATTTAATCTAATTAGCTCTTTCATCCCAAAACTTTAGTGGATATCAATCCAGTAATTTTAAAATCTGTTTTGTTACTTCTTGTACCATGGTCTGTAGTTGATATTGTTGTTTACCTCAGCAATGTCCATGTGCACTAGCATGTTTGCCAAAACAGGATTTAATACTGGACCACAGAGTATGCCTTTATAATAATAAAAGTTACGCAATATGTTGCATTTTCACAAATGTGGAAACAAAAATACATTTTAGGAGTGCAAGTAAAGGGAGAAAAAAACCCATCAGATCAAAATCATTTCGGTTTTTTTCATTATGCATGACAGGAATTCTTAATAAATAATAAAACCAAAGAGTGTTGAAACAGTTTTACATTCAGGGTGCATCAAAGGAACAAATTGAAACAAACTAAAAGTTGTCAACAAACTTGAAATTAGCAGCTTTTTCACTGCATACAGCAAAGCACAACTGATGGATGGGCTCATGGAAGCAGGAAAAAAACCATGAGAGAAAGTTCTTCGAAATCTAACTTGACTTTGGAAACAAAACTGGTGTGAACATGAGCTGGTTCACAATCACAGCACATATTCTGCATTAAAAAAGCAACTGCAAAACCTGATGAAGGCAAAGAGAGGTGACTGGTAAGAATTAACAAAATAAAAATGAACTTTTACAGTAGTAAGTATGAATGTGTGCATGAGTAGAACTTCTGTATAATAGTGTGGTTTTTTCCTGGAATAACAGTGCAAAATTAACACTTGAGGAGAGCCTGGCTTCTTGCTCTGTAACTGCACTGCCAGAATCTTGGGGCTGGTGGATGAAGACTACGGTAATTTCACGATTACAAGCTGCACCTGATTATAAGCTGCACTTCCGGGGTGTTGGCAACGTTTCATTTTTCCTCCATATATAAGCCGCACTGGATTATAAACCTCACTTTTGTTCGCAACAAGGATCCGTGTGCAACTTTCACAAAGTTGCAAATTAGTAACAGAATCGTGGGAATGCAGAGTTTACTGGCTCGGGGCCGTGCGGACTCTGCCCGGCTCCCCTGTTGCTGCCGGCCCCAGCCCCGCTCCCCCACGGCCGCCGTGGAGCTGCTCCCGCCTGGCACACCCCCACCGTGGCCACCGCAGGTTTGAATTTTAGACGTGAACTAAAAATCCTGAACATATACACCAGAGAGTGATCAAAGAGAAAGGAACACTAAATTAAATAGATCTTTGAAACAGTCCTACTCTGCAACCTTTTTCTGATATATGCTAAATAAACATAATCATCAAGGGTAACAGAAAATTTTTCTTCAGTTTATTATTGGTCATGTAAAGCTGAAAACACTGACCAAAAAAAGGCAAGACTTCATCAGGAGGTCAAACACTCTTACATCCCATCAGGCACTATCTTTTTCTTTCTTTCTTTCTTTCTTTCTTTCTTTCTTTCTTTCTTTCTTTCTTTCTTTCTTTCTTTCTTTCTTTCTTTTCTTTCTTTCTTTCTTTCTTTCTTTCTTTCTTTTTCTTTCTTTCTTTCTTTCTTTCTTTCTTTCTTTCTTTCTTTCTTTCTTTCTTTCTTTCTTTCTTTCTTTCTTTCTTTCTTTCTTTTCTTTCTTTCTTTCTTTTCTTTCTTTCTTTCTTTCTTCTTTCTTTCTTTCTTTCTTTCTTTCTTTCTTTCTTTCTTTCTTTCTTTCTTTCTTTCTTTCTTTCTTTCTTTCTTTCTTTCTTTCTTTCTTTTCTTTCTTTCTTTTCTTTCTTTCTTTCTTTCTTTCTTTCTTTCTTTCTTTCTTTCTTTCTTTCTTTCTTTCTTTTCTTTCTTTCTCTCTATTATTTTGGTTGTTTCTGTTGTTTTTCCTGTTAATTCTGCTGAAAACATGCTCTGAAAAGATTCCAAAATGCCTCAAGACTAATGCTTTGGGCAGTGAAATAAGTGAAATAAGTGAAATATAGGATATCTTCAGTGCTGACACTTTCTAATACTTCTCTCTAAATAAATTGTATTGAAATTGGCCTCTGTAAATTCTTCTTTACATTAGATATTCTGGAAGAATCTGTCAGTGTACAAAAATCTTTCTTTTTAATTTTTTTCCTTGTTTCCTTCTTTCTTTTTCTTTATTTTTAGTGAGATACATGAAAAGGCTTCCTTTGTGTCTATGATTAACATGTCAATGGGTTTGGAAAAATAATTATCACTTGGTAACTAACAATCTGAAAATAAGTACAGTAATTTCACAGCTATAAGGCACATCAGATTATAAGGCACTCCTCTGGGAGTCGGCAAATTTCGCAACTTTGTACATTATATAAGGTGCACTTCCGGGTTCGGGCCAAAATTTTAGTCAAAAGGCTGTGCCTTATAATTGTGAAATCACTGTAATTACGTAAAAAAACTCTTTAAATATTTTATTGTGGTTTTATGCTATACTTTTTGTTTTAAATACTTTGACTTAATGACTGGAACCATAATTTTATTTTGAGAAATACACAAAGGATTGATGTATGAGGTTTGTTTGGTTTGGTTGGGGTTTTTAAAATTGATTTTCTCCTGCATACAGCTGTTGGGAATGAAGAAGCACCTCTTTTTCAACAGTTTTGCGTAACTGTGCTTTTATTCTGTCTCTTTAACAGGCTACATAGCCTATTGTCAGTAAAACTCCAAATGGCTGTAAGAGAAACTGGGTTTTAAGACACCTTAAATTAGGATAAAATTCCAGGGGACTTATTAGCATAGTTCAGGCAGATGTTTTCAGAATTGCAATCATAAGAAATTCCTGTAAAGTGATAAGCATTTATTAAATTGGACAGTGACCAATGAATGTGACATATGTTGTGTAAAGGGAAATTAATCAAAAATGAATTCACATCCCACTTCTCAGCAATGGACCAAATCTATTATCTTATATAGCCACATAAACTAAAACTCAGTGCTCTTTTAAGTATTGATTTGCTGCTTGAAAATGAAAACTGCATTTGACCAGACTCTAGGAAACCAACTTAGGTGAAATCTGCCTCTCGCTGCAGTCAGTGGATACTTCATAATACCTCTATATGTGACCAAAACTTTCTTTGTGGATGGCCTGTTCTGGTGAATGAGCATCCATGGGAGGCAGTCCATGCACCAAACCAATGGCCTGTCACAGAAGTGAGGGTTGGACAGGAGAATGACCTGGGATCAGCCATATCTCCTAAACTGGTGTTTTGTCCACTAAAATAGAGCTGCAATCTCTTGGAAGTGGAGAATGGAGCAGATATTGCAGCCTGGGATATTCACAGGACATAGCAACACACAAATCCCACGTTCTGCCTTCTGAGGAGTGACAGCATAGTGCGTGCACTCCATGCTTTGGAGGTTTTTTTTACTATCAGTGTCATACTGGACAACAGGCTGCAGAGTCACATGACTCTTACATTTCCTTTATCATTATATTCAAGAGTAAGCCAAATATTTTAACCTGTGTCTCATTTGTCAGAAATCACATAAACTTTCTACGGATCGTGAGATTTAACTCGCTTTGTAAGCTTACCGTGAGTTTTTCACTCAGAAGTTTATTTTCAGTTATAGTAACCTATGGCAATGCAAATCTTTGTGTATCTGCAGCAATTTCTTTTGGTATTGTGTATTTCCAGTGCAGATGTAGGGTCTTGTGGCAAACCTTGTGGCTTGTACCTGTTCCTGGTGTGTAGAGAATACATCAACATTTCTGGTACTTGGTTATTAAAAAAAAAGCCAACAACCCAACCAGTCCTGGAGTGGATTGGGTAAATTGGCAAATTTGAATGGAAGACAGGTAAACTGGCAAAAAAGAATGCAGGTTCCTGGGATGTAGAGGGTAGTTCAAGCAGTGAAACTGTTATTCCATCCACAGTGTTTTATTTACATTTTTATTGAACTCCATCAGTTAAAAGCTGAACTTTAAAATTTTTTATCAGTAGCCATTATTGTGAGATTCCGGGGTTGTACAAACAGGCTTTCATTGGGGAAATTACAGAAACAATTGGTTATTTGAATGATGTCTTTAAAACTACCAGGGACAGTTGTACTCTCAGTTTCTGTGTTAGAAGCAGATCTCCAATATCAGCCCTTGGCTAACTTTATCACTGCCTGTTTTCAAGATTAGACAGAATAGAGTTTTCTCAGGAAGGTGTTTGTGCAGAAGAGCAGCAGCTGCCTGGATTGTGAGACAAGTGAGCAACACTAAAACACAACTCACTGTGTGGATCTGCTGGCACTTACCACAGGGAAAAGAAAAACCCACTGCACCTGATGCTGGAAGAAACTGGTCAGGGGAATAAGGGCAAAGATAAGGGCTAGAAATGGTTTATTGAGGCTCAACTGGAATGTAGTTCATTCCAGCTCATCCATTGAGACTCACCTAGAGTTGACAGATTTTTGTTGTTGTGTTGGAAGTGCCATATTTTATGGCAGTAATTTCACTAGTATAAAGCACACCTGAGTATAAGGCGCACTTTGGGGTGTCAGCAAATTTCCGAACTTTGTCCATATATAAGGCGCACCGGAGTATAAGGTGTACTTTTTTTGGCAGCGAGGATCCGCACGCAACAAAGTAACAAATTAGTAACAGAATCACGCTATCACGGGGTTTACTGGCAGGTGCTCAATTTGCAAACATTTTTTTCGCAGATTGGCATAGCCTTTAAATGCAACCCCAGGTGCCCTCCCCTGCTTGTGACTCACACTTCTGTGTTGGCTCAGGATGATCGGGGCTCCTGTGGCACAGGGATCCTGCAGCGCCGGGGGTGCTGCTGCGCCGGGCTGCTGTGGCGCAGGCATGGCTTGCAGCTTGGGGCAGCTGCAGCTCGCACTTCTGGGTTGGCAAATTTCTGAACTTTGTCCATATATAAGGCACACCGGATTATAAGGCGCACTTCTGGGTTCGGACTAAAATTTTAGTCAAAAGGGTGCACCTTATAGTCGTGAAATTACAGTAATTTCACGAATACAAGCCGCACCAATTTGACCAAAATTTTGGTGGAAACCCGGACGTGCGGCCAATATTCCGGGGCGGCTAATACATTAACAAAATTCTAAAAGCTGCCAACACGGAAGTGAGAGCCCGCGGCAGCCCCAAGCCAAGCTGGAGCCCGGCCGGCCCCGGCAGAGGTGGGAAAGCCTGGCAGAGGCGGGGCCAGCAGTGTGGGGGGCGGGCGGCAGAGCCTGAGCCAGCAGGGCGGGGCAGGGAGGGCGGCAGAGCCCGGGCCAGCAGGGCGGGGAAGCCCGGGAGAACTGGGGCTAGCAGTGCAGGGGAGCCCGACTGCATAGGGGAAGATAGCAGAAGCAGGAAGCCCGGCGGCGGGGAAAAGCCCCCTAGAAGCAGGGCTGGCAGTGCACGGGAGCCACATTGCATAGGATAGGATAGTAGAAGCAGGAAGCCCGGCGGCGCGGGGCTGCCCGGCGGCAGGGAAAAGCCCCCTAGAAGCAGGGCTGGCAGTGCACGGGAGCCACATTGCATAGGATAGGATAGTAGAAGCAGGAAGCCCGGCGGCGCGGGGCTGCCCGGCGGGGGGGAAAAGCCCCTAGAAGCAGGGCTGGCAGTGCACGGGAGCCAAACTGCATAGGAGAGGACAGTTGAAGCAGGAAACCCGGCGGCGCGGGGCTGCCCGGCGGCGGGGCAAAGCCCCCTAGAAGCAGGGCTGGCAGTGCACGGGAGCCACATTGCATAGGATAGGATAGTAGAAGCAGGAAGCACGGCGGCGCGGGGCTGCCCGGCGGCGGGGCAAAGCCCCCTAGAAGCAGGGCTGGCAGTGCACGGGAGCCACATTGCATAGGATAGGATAGTAGAAGCAGGAAGCCCGGCGAGCAGGGCTGCCCGGCGGCGGGGAGAAGCCCCCTAGAAGCAGGGCTGGCAGTGCACGGGAGCCACATTGCATAGGATAGGATAGTAGAAGCAGGAAGCCCGGCGGCGCGGGGCTGCCCGGCGGCGGGGAAAAGCCCCGTAGAAGTAGGGCTGGCAGTGCACGGGAGCCCAGGGGAACCAGGGCTAGCAGCGTGGGGGAGCCCGGCGGTGCGGCGGCCAGCAGTGCCTGCCAGGGCGAGCCAACATGGCAGCGGCGGTGCAGACGGGAGCGGGGAGCCAGGGAGTCTGGCAGCGGCGGCGGCAGCAGTACCGCCCGCAGGGCAAGCAAACGCAGCAGTGGCAGTGCAGACGGGAGCAGGGAGCCTGGCGGCGGCGGCGGCAGCAACACCGCCCGGCCGGCCCAGCCAAGCCGTAGCGCCGAGCCGGGCCATCCACCCCTATCGGCAACCATGAGCGGGCCGAGCCTGCCTGGCCCCGCCCCGAGCCAGTAAAGCCCGCTATGCCGCGATCCTGTTGCTAATTGGCCAATTTGTGAAAGCTGCGCACGGATTCTCGCTACGAACGAAAGTGTGGCTAATATTCGGGGTGCGGCTTATCTATTGACAAAGACAGCAACATTGTCGAGGCACCGGGGGTGCGGCTTATAATCCGTGCGGCTTGTATTCGTGAAACTACTGTACTGTATTTCAAGTCTGAGCAAGAGATTCGTCGCTTGTGTGTGTGAATGTATCTTGGTTTTTTATTCAGACTCCTACATGTCCGACATTCCTCTCAGCTCACATGCATTATGAGATTTGTAAAGGCTTCGAGGATTTGTACCAGTAGAAAAATAGTTCATTTTCTTTTAATCTCCTAACATAAGGGTTAAAGTAAGGGAAAAAACAAATCGTCGCACTTCAAAAACAGCCACTGATTTGCAAATATGAATATAGGACCCTGTTGATGAATATTGGTCTTGGGTTTTCTCTTCTGGGGCATTTTTCTGTGTTTGGCTGTTCTGATGTCCCATCAATGAGAGGTGCAGTTGCTGCTGAAATCTGCATTCTTTCCAGTGTGGCCAACAGTAATGCAGAAGTATCAGCTAGAAAATTAATCTCTAAGTAGTAGTAGCAGAACTAACAAAATGTAGCATTTATGAAATCTCAGCAACATTTTATTTTACAAAACATTTACTATCTCATTATTTGAAAATATCCTTATGTATCTAGAAATAATAAAAGAGTAAGTGCCACTTGTTCTTGTCTGCATGCAATATTTATATCCCTGTCTTATATTCATGTTTTTTAAATTCTTCAGCTATGTACTTTAAAAGTTGGGAAATAATATTATACAGACAAATTTATGGAAACCATGTATGGAACCTTTTGTCTGTGAAAAACATCACACTATCAAATTGAGGTAAATTGCTAGTATCTATGTACTATGTGATAATATGTCCCTAACTAATTGTGCATAAGGTGACATCAGTTAGATCCTCTTTTATACATGTTGAAACTTCTGCAGATGTGAATTCTGTTGAGAAACAGCTTTTTCCCAAATTCCACCCATGTGATAATTGCCAAGGTTATAGTTTTTCACACAGAAAAGGCTGAATTCAAGCATATTTCAAAGGATATACCCTGTCACATTGTAAGATAAAGGTTCTGCTCCTCTGGAAATAGGAAGCACAGGTTTGCTGTGGCACTGACCCAGGGTAGCGGTAACCATGTGGTGGGAAAAAGTAAAACTCATTAAGAGGATAGAGGAAAAAATCAAATCACAATAATAAATCCACTGGTTCTATAGCTGAACAATGCAAGATTGTTCTGAAAAATAAATAAAAATATATAATTATGTGTAATATGAAAAATAATATGGTCCAGTATAGACAACAATCCATAAGTTAGTAAAAAGTATAAGCAGAATCTGAAAGAAAAATGTCATGAAAATTATCTAAAAGGCTGAAACAGGCTAGATTATTCTCCTTTTCCCTAAAAATGCTGTTTTTCCTTACACAATGTCACTTCCATTTCTCATTTTTCAAATGGTCTCTCTTTCTACTTTCTGTGTGCTTCTGAGAGGGATCTGCTGCTCCTTACATTACCTATAGTTGGAGAAAAAAATATGTGGGCTCGGCAGCTACTGGGTGGATCTAGTAGGTGTAGTTATTCAGTTAATTATGAAGGGACTTAGTTGGTATGTGTGCTCACTGGTCATGGTCACTAGAATTCCCAACCCCCTCCAAAAGAGAAGAAATATGTCTTCCCTGATTTATGGCTTCTGTCTCTCACATTAAATGGATGCTCAAGCTGCAAGAGAGTGGTTTCTGTTGTCCTGTAGAAACTGTGGTAAGGGAATTGAATTGCCTATGTCTGACTATTTCTCATAGGCAATTCTCATAGGCTGCCAGAGTGAGAGAAACCAGTCTGAATTCTGTGTGGCAGCTCAGCAACATTTGGAGTTGCAAACCCAAAAGATTGAAGATTACTTTAGGAAAAAACAGAACTTTGCTTTAGACAGTGGCATCCTGTCCTGAAGCACTAACTGTTATTCGCACGTGCACTGAATGATGGTTGAGTGGCTTGGGCTATATTTTTTCCTGGTTTAGGAATATTAGTTATGGGTGTCCATTGAAGCTAATGGATCTTTGAGAGATTAGCCAAAGGACAAAAATTTATTCCTCATGTTACAAAATCCAATTAAAATTTGGGAACTGCATGAAAATACTGTTGATAGCTATGAAACAGAAAGAATAACAAAGTGGAGGAAATTTTTCTGGATTACAATGACTGCTTAGTGGTTTTTCACTTAAAATTAATTGGATTTCATGCTAAAACAGCATAGGGAGCCAAAGTTAGAACCCAGAACACTGGCAAGGTACTTCTGTTTTCACTCAAATACAGAGTTAGGCATTTTATACTTAATTTTGTCTCTTCAGGTCTTTTATATCCTGATCTGTCTTCATTTATAAATAATCTGCTGATACAGATATCCAGGAGTTCATTCTATGAACAGCAAAACCGGTGCTTCTAATTCAGGGTAACATACCTGAGTGTTAGATTAAAAAATTTCAGATAGGTTGAATGTTCAGGCAGTGAAGGTAATGACAATAGCCTGAGGTCTGTTGCCTCAGGTTTTAGTACAAGGTCTGTTTTATCTTCCATGTAGTCTCTGGCACTTACTTTGGAGGGTAATTTTGTAAGAAATATTCTATCTGGTTTAAATAGCTCACTAATTTTAGTTCGCAAGAATCTCTGGTCCTGTTTCTGTTTCTGTAAAAAGCCAAAGAGTAAGCAACACTGGTTAGATCCAAAATCAAATGAATACACCATTTTTTAGTAGAGGGCTTTTGGAGGATGTTTCAGTGCAACAATGAGCAGAACATTAAAGGCAAAGAGATTTTCTTATAATTGTACAGCATCACAGCAATTTCAAGTCTAGGCTTTAGGTTCTGTTTCATTTGCAGTGGTTTGGAAGATGAAATTATTTCACAGGTGTGAAACGGGGAAAATTGACTGATGAAACACAAAGATGTGGCAGTTTGCTGATAAATGACTACTGGAGAGAAAGCCTAGGTGACTCAAACCAGAAATTCTCTACTGCTCTGACCAACCAAATTGTCCTACACAGCCCTTAAAAACATATGTCAGTCGTTGTCATGTGGATAGAATCCAGCCCTTTATATCCTTGCTCTACAACTTCACTTCAAGAAGAAATCTTAGGTTTTTTTTACTGGAAATAAATTAGTTCCTCCTAAGGAGCAGGAATCACCTTGCAGGCAACCTAAAAGATGCAATTTCATGGCATTCATGTACCTCACACTCAAGAAAAACAGTGCTGTTGTCAACTTTCTTTTCTGTTTTGATAAAAGGTGTCAAAGTGCCTTTTCTGCCTCATTTAAGACCACCCAACCTGTGGTCCAGTTTATGCTGGGATAAATGATGTACAAAAAATTATATTTTGAAATTTCTGCCTTTGTGTTGTCCTAAAATTAATGAGGTCTGAAGTAATAGAGGCATCTATACGTACTCTGTGTATGAGACTATAGGAGGAAATCTTCAGCCCTCCAGTCTGATCCTATAGATGGAGACAGGGTTCTGTGTGTCTGGAAGGAGGCTCAGTTGGAGCATTTTTCAGTGACTTTGAATCTGGTTTGGAATCTTTGCTTTTCTCTCTACCGCACAAGTATTAAAAATTAAAACAAAAAATTAAAAAGCCATTACCTTTCAAACCCACAATATAAAAAGCAGAAAACATCAGAAAACACCAGTTGTCTACTTAGTATGGTGTTCTTTCCGGTTTGCCTCAAACTGTAGGCAGTTTTGGAAAAGATGGTGTGTCTGTGGCAGAATGGTGTAGTCCACCTGTTGGCATCTATTTGGAGACAACTCTGGGATTGGGAAAGTTTTATATACTTGAAAGTTCTTAAAATTTGATCCCTGTGGTTGCAAGATTGATAGATATGGCTTATAGCCACTAGAAATGTAGACAGGTTTCTCAAACCCCTGCATTTTTAAGTGTATAATTATGAAAAATCACACCGTGTGCTAGGCTCATGAGCCCTGTGTTTTCTCAATTTAGAGTTAGGTTTGCATAAATGTCTATGGAAAGGATTTTCTGAGAATGAGTCTGGAAAATTGAAATTCTGACAATTTAATCAGGTACCCACCTGTTTCAATAGATTTTGTTACAAATTCCAGTTGAGAAATGTGTTATTTCTGTAATTTTTGCTAATCTCCTTAATGTCTGAACCAGGTCTTAGACTTTCAGAGAGAACTCGTGTTTGAGCTAAATCTCTGCAACAGAAATTCAGCCCAAAGGAGTTTTTCATGGCCAAATTATAAACTTGTAAAATAAATTTCATTTTGAAAATGTTGATTCAGCTTTCAGTGGCATAGCACTTTGCTTTCCCTGTTAATAACTTAGTGACCTATATGTGCAAAGTTTCTTAAAGTATTTCTTGAGGCAAATTTTTTGCTCTGGGTAGGAGGGGATTTATTATTTTATGTAACTTTCTTGGCTCCAGTAAAGCGTGTGATTCAAGACTTCTGTAAAATAACAGATGCCAAAAGTAGAATTGATAAAATCAGGGAGTTCTAGAAGTCCATGTAGTTCAGTCATGGGCATACTTTTAATTGATGCCAGACTATAATCATAAAGCCGAAATCATCCTCTATGTATTTTTTCAGGATGGATCTGTGGACAGCAACAGTGTGCTGTCTGTAGAAAAAAAGAAAAAAAATAAAATCTCCAAATCTATGTAAACTGTAAAGTTTTCCTGAAACTTGCAAAGAGGGTGAAAATTACAGTAATTTCATGAATACAAGCCGCAGCAAGAAGACTAAAATTTTAGTGGAAACCCAGAAATGCGGCCAATATTCCGGTGCGGCTAATCTATGGACAAAAATGTGATATCTGCCCTTACCTAGTATCATGCTGGTCCAGTCCCGAGCCAAAACAGTCTGAAATCCATGGTTTCCCGTTGTTCCGATGATGAACCAATCAGAGAACAGCTTATTGCCTGCCTGTGGATGGCGGCGTTACTGAGGGGCGGGGGTTGTTATCGGGGTGAGTTACCTCGGCAGTTCGATAAAAGTGTGTGATATTTCTCTGTACTTTTTAAAGTGTTTTCAGTCTTGTGCGGCTACGGGGCTGGCTGGGCTCGCAGGGAGAGGGCTGGGGGAGCCTCTCTCCCCGCAGGGAGAGGGGTAGAATGGCCACTCGGCTCGCAGGAAGAGGGCTACAGCGGCCGCTCCCCCCGCGCGGCTGCGAGGGCTACAGCGGCCGCTCCCCCCGCGCGGCTGCGAGGGCTACAACAGCCACTCCCCCCGCCGGGCTGCGAGGGCTACAACGGCCGCTCCCCCCGCAGGCTGCGAGGGCTACAACGGCCGCTCCCCCCACCGGGCTGCGAGGGCTACAACGACCGCTCCTGTGCCAGCACGGAGATGTGGCTCCGCTCGGAGCTCAGCTGCCTGCCCGCGTGGCTGAGCGGCTGTTTAAAGGCAACGCGGATCCATTGGGAATGCTCGCAAAATGACCACACTATTGTTCCTGTCTTTTTCGGCTTGTAAATAAAGGGTGTGTCTTTTTTCACTTGGAAACAATGTTTCCGAGGTCGGCAGTAAGGTAGTAAGCCCTGGTGATCCCGTGATTGTGTTACTAAATGACGACTTTGTGAAAGTTCGCTGCGAACTAAAGTGTGGCTAATATTCCGGGTGCGGCTTATCTATTGACAAAGACATCAATGTTGCCAACACACCGGATATGCAGCTTATACTCCGTGCGGCTTGTATTCGTGAATTTACTGTACTCCGTGATCAGATACATCCCGTGAGAGCAGGTCAGGCCAGAAAAAATCTTTTCTTACTCAAGTTGATAAGAACAACTGGAAACTAAAAAAGTCTCCATACTCCCATATTCACACAGTTATATATTATATGGCACCTTCTGTATGCTGCTGGAAATAAACAAATGCATTCATTGACAGGAACAAGGATCTTAAAGGAATCAACCTATTATGTTTAAATTCAATAATGTTTTTACTCTTTCCTCTAAGACAAATATGAAAGAAAAAGATGCATGCAATAAATAGAGGATGATATTTTATAATGAGTCTTTGCAGCCAGAGTTTTGCCCTGTTTAGTTAGTTAGTTCAACCAGAAAAAAATGATAAATCATGTCGTGATGGAGAAGTCCTTTTACTGCTTCAAAATGAAAAGAAAATCTGATTTTAGAATGTCATGTTTAGGATTTATGAGTAGGATTCCCATAATTAGTCACTCAGAATTAATTGTATTAATTAAGATGTATTTATTTTCAGGCAAACAAGCTGAAAATACTTCTGTATACAATGCGAAGTCAGTTTACTCCGTCTTTAACATCAAAATTGCTTTTTCACCCTATGCAGATAGAAAAATACACATAAACATGAACACACAGTTTGTTAGTGCTGAGTTCCTTTATGAATTAGTTATAAATTCTGACAACAGTGCACTATTAGGAAAAAACAAAGGGGGTCTGTATGATTCAATGTGAATCAAGCAAAAGCCGTTTATTTTGCCTCTGAACATTGTTTATATTTATTTCTTATCTTTGATTATACAGTCATGCATTATTTTATTGGTAGCTCCACTTTGTCCAACATCTTTTATTTGGTAGATCTGTATTGTTCGCGAGGCAAGCACTCACCTTTTTTCTTCATCTTATTGGTTGATACTATAAGCATCATTTTACTTGGGTTGACACCCCTATGATTGTCAGCAGCTTTCTACTCCTTCTTTCTTCTTGCAACATCAGCTTTTTACCCACAGATATGACCTATTTTTAGAAGGTTTAGGCTGGTTCACTTAGTATATGTCCATTGTCCTGTGAATATGATCCTACTGTGCACGACAGCAGAAGGGGAGGGAGTTTGAGGTTTTATCTATAGTACAGTAATTTCACGAATACAAACCGCACCAATTTGACCAAAATTTTGGTGGAAACCCGGAAGTGCGGCCAATATTCCGGGGCGGCTAATACATTAACAAAATTCTAAAAGCTGCCAACACGGAAGTGAGAGCCCGCGGCAGCCCCAAGCCAAGCTGGAGCCCGGCCGGCCCCGACAGAGGTGGGAAAGCCTGGCAGAGGCGGGGTCAGCAGTGTGGGGGGCGGGCGGCAGAGCCTGAGCCAGCAGGGCGGGGCAGGGGGGCGGCAGAGCCGGGTCAGTAGGGCGGGGGAGCCTGGGAGAACTGGGGCTAGCAGTGCAGGGGAGCATGGCAGAAGCAGGAAGGCCGGCGGGTGGGGCTGCCTGGCAGCGGGGGAAGCCCAGCAGAATCGGGGCCAGCAGCGTGGGGGAGCCCGGCGGTGCGGGGGCCTGCAGTGCCGGCCAGGGCGAGGAAACGCGGCGGCGGTGCAGACGGGAGGGGGCGGCCGGCGAGCCCGCCCGCAGGGCTAGGGAACGCGGCGCGACCGGCGAGCCGGGCAGCGGCGGCGGTAGCCCGCCCGCAGGGCTAGGGAACGCAGCGCGGCGCGGCCGGCAAGCCGGGCGGCGGCGGCGGCAGCCCGCCCGCAGGGCTAGGGAACGCGGCGCGACCGGCGAGCCCGGCGGCGGCGGCGGCAGCTGCCCGCAGGGCTAGGGAACGCGGCGCGGCCGGCGAGCCAGGCGGCGGCGGCAGCAGCCTGCCCGCAGGGCTAGGGAACGCGGCGCGGCGCGGCCGGCGAGCCGGGCGGCGGCGGCGGCAGCCCGCCCGCAGGGCTAGGGAACGCAGCGCGGCCGGCGAGCCGGGCGGCGGCGGCGGCAGCCCGCCCGCAGGGCTAGGGAACGCGGCGCGGCGTGGCCGGCGAGCCGGGCGGCGGCAGCCCACCGGCAGGGCTAGCGAACGCGGCAGCGGGGCGGTGCTGACGGGAGAGGGGGGCCAGCGAGCCCGGCGGCGGCGGCAGCACCACCCGGCCAGCCCCGCCGAGCCGTGGCGCTGAGCTGGGCTACCCGGCCCCGTCGGCAACCATGAGCGGGCCGAGCCTGCCTGGCCCCGCCCCGAGCCAGTAAAGCCCGCTATGCCGCGATCCTGTTACTAATTGGCCAATTTGTGAAAGCTGCGCACGGATTCTCGCGACGAACGAAAGTGCGGCTAATATTCGGGGTGCGGCTTATCTATTGACAAAGACAGCAACATTGTCGAGGCACCGGAAGTGCGGCTTATAATCCGTGCGGCTTGTATTCGTTAAACTACTGTATTTTACTTTGCAGACCACAATGAAACCAATTATAGAATTTCTCTAAATGGTATTTAGTAGAGATAACACTTAGAGAGGGACCAGCTAGTAGGAATGGGCCCTAAAAAAAGGCCTATATTGAGTCTATCTTTCAATTATTTAGGAATTTAGACTTTCATGAGAGGGCAGGAATGGCAAAATTAAGTAGGCAGATGTCTTTCTTCAAATATGCCAAGGTAACTTCTGGTGTTTAAGGAAGGGATTTTCCGTAATTTTACCTTCTGCATACAATAGTCATGGCCCACAGTACTATAGCGTAATAAGTGAAATGCATGCAGTGAATTAAATATATAAATAAGTACCAAAATAGCTGCAAACTGTAAATTGCATACCTGATCTTTTAATAGGTCACAGTGTGTCAAGCTACTGGAGTCTCTAACTTTATCATCTTTCGGAGCATTCTTATACTGTTTTTTTCTTTATCCTTTCATAATTTCTTTTGACTTTTTGACATGGAAAATTTTCCCCCAAATTTCATATCTGGTTCTCTGCAATCAGAGGTCCTAAACACCAATGTTTATGTTCTTTGGGAGGATAGGAATGACTATGATCCAAATCAGTGCAAGAAATGCTATGCCAGCTCGACCTGTCTTCATCAAAAATCTGTTTCAAAAATGTCTTTCCAGCTTGCAGTTCTCATTGTAACAGATAATGCAGAGAGTTAAGGATTAACATACAGTAATTTCACGATTATAGGCCACACCATTTTCACTAAAATTTTGGTCCAAACCAGAAGTGCGGCTTATAATCAGGTGTGACTTATATACGGACAAAGAATGAAAAGTTGCTGTTTTAGTTTGGAGGACAGGTGTCTGCTGAGAAATGCAGGAACTCCTCTTTGAAATGGAGAATGTAAACCCTCTCCCTCCAAATTATTATAATTTTGAAATCAAGGGGCTTTCAGGCAAAAATATGGGCATTAGGAATAACAGTTCTTTACTAGGGAAATTAAAATAGAAATACAATACTACAAAGAAACAAACCCCAAACCCTGACAAAGTCAGAGTACAACCTGATACCCTGTCAGACACGGTGTTGGTAGCAGTTTGATTAAATGGTGGTTGCAGTTCTCCTGCAGTGACAGATGTGATTCAGTTGAAGCAGTGGTCCTGTAGAAGGTCCAGTGGTGATGTGGAGAAATCCGGTTTTCCTCTGGATTCCAGTGGAGAAAGGGGCTCCCTTAGTGTCCCAAAACCTCTGTTTTTATCTTGGTAAGAGATGTTGGGCTCTTCCCTCAGGCTGGAGCAACTTCCAGTGGGATGAAGTAATTTTATCAGTCACACAGTGGAACTCAATGGGCATTAGCAGAAAATGACTGGCTGGAGGAAGGATGGGTTGTGAAAAGATAAAGAACAATGCCCCTTCTGGTTTCAATGGATGGCCCATTAGCAGAGTATCTGCCGTTGAGATAAGGATCAATGCCCTCACCCTCAACAGATGGTGATAGAATAGATACCTTTTATCACACTCTGTATTGTAACGTGCAGCTTATAATCAGGTGAGGCTTATGTATGGACAAAGAATGAAAAGTTGCTGGCACCCGGAAGTGTGGCTTATACTCAGTGTGGCTTGTCATCGTGAAATTACTGTAATCCTACACAGATCCTCTCTGCAAAGCACTGGGCTGAAGGTGGTCTGAAACAGGAGAGCTGTGATAGGTTTATGGTTTCAGAAAAGCATCTGTGGGGGCACTGACAGAAATTGCTGGCTTCTGTGAGTGAACATTTGTATCAAGTCCCAAATTATGTAAAAGATAAGCCCAGGTAGAAGGACATGTGAATTGGATCCTGATAAAAGACAAGATATTAAGGATAAGAAAGCAAGGAGTAAGATAAAGACTAGATTTGGGAACACCATATACATGTTTGATTTTTTATTTAAGGACTCTTCTGTTCAAAGGACCTTACTCAAGCAGTAAGCACACCTTCAGATAGACATGCACCAATTCTTCTGAAAGGTGGTGAAGGAATTTTTTGCTACAGGTTGGAGAACACTGTAAACCCAAGCCCAGATAAGACTCAACACCTCAGGGAAAAGTAGGAGGTGGAATCTTGGGGTGTCATGTAAGACTTCAAAGTGCTATCACTGCCTCCTCTTCATGGGGCATCAATGGGAAAATAAACTGATTAAATGACTGAAGCAATGCCTTAGCAGCTGAGAATGCACCTATTCTAAGCTACAGCTATGAGTGGATCCATGAAATGTTGCCACTTCCAGAGTGAAAAAATTCCAGAGTAAAACTCACTACTTTTTTTCTTCCTGAAATGGGATTCAGCACACAAGGAACAGTAGTACATGGCCATAGGAAATCTTTCTTTCCATCTGTATCTCTCCATGCTGCTCTGTACACCACTATTTCCCTCTCTATCTCTCAGTGCTCCTCTGTATCCCTCTGCACAAATGCTATTTCTACACTGTACTGTAAGTCTGATGAATTGCCTTGGCACATTCAGTTGCTCCATTTCTTCCTACTGCTTCTCTGAAAGCAGAATTCCCAACTTTCTCTCATTGCAATAAATGAGAGATCCCTCATTTCAAAGTCAGGAACTGTTAAACTTTTTGGCAGATGCACATATCTTATGGTCAAAATTAAGTATCCTCTTATCTTCAAAAGTATGCTGCTAATTAAGTGAGCCAAAATTTTAATTTATACAGAGCTGTGGGCTCAAATACATGCACAGGTTACTTGAAAGCAAGTCTGCTGAACACCTGTGTTGCCTACTTCAAGGCCATCTTGACCATCTATTCTGTTAGCGAATTTTAAGTTTTTTAAAGGTCAAGCCTTTTATTCAGGTACTCAAACTTTCACAATGATTTTATGTTATTTTCCCTTTTTACATTTATCTACATGTGTTTTTATGGATCTTACATTACTGGACTGGTAAAACTGTTCCAACACTGCAGAGTGCACCATTAAATTGGGGTTGTGATTGAAGCCAACGACCTAAAACCACAGTCTTTTTGGTTCTTTCTTTGGGAAGAGCAACAAGCAATCTCCATGTGAATTATACTATTATACTATTAACTATCTAAGGTAAACAGTCTGTGAAGCTTTAGGGGATCTGTAGCTGTTGCCAGGACACTGATGCTAGAAAACACAGCTGCCAAATCAGATGCAGTTTATTTAGGAGTTTGGAAGCATGAGTCCTTGACAGCAGCATGATGTTGAAACTCATCTTGGGTTCATTAGTTCTAAGGGGCAAGAGGGACAACAGCACCATCTTGATAGACCCTTCAGCTGTCTGTAGGAGAGAGGCAGCAATTAAGAATGAGGTGGGGAAGGGGAAGGAATTTCTGGATTTTGAAAGCCTTTTAACCTCTGACTTCAGGGGGGAATGTATGTCAAATCTAGTGAAATAAGGAGACAGATCTGGAAAGGCCTAATGGTGACACTTTTATAAGACAGCAGACAAAGAATCTGTCTTTGCTGGATCGAAGCTGGCAGTAATTTCTCTTTTCACAAAAATGGCAACTTGCTGAAGAAGAAAATAAAAATGGTAATGTGTAGTTATATGTGCATCAAATCCCCCTGACTGGAAAATGGTAATGCTGGTAGCTTACTGTAATTTAATAAATCTATCCTCACTCATTGTGTTTCCTTTTAAACTTGATGTGGCCTCTTCTACAGCAGCATTTCCCTACCATAAGTTAGCAAAGGGGAGATAATGTTATAGATTATACAGTCTGTTTCTATCCAAATATACATTTTCTTAAAACAGAGGTATGTGTCAGTGCTTCCATCCATAAAACGACTTGACATTTTACCCATCCTTCATAAATTGGCCTTCATCTCCTTCTTTTATTCCCAAGCAACATTGGAACTGTAACTCTTACAATAATTGTGTTTGCTGTATAATTGGTGTTATAAAGGTGAAGTTTATTTTTTACTGGGCTGCCAGAACTTAGTCAATATTGAACAAAAATTTCCCTGTTATTAAATTTATTAGCATTAGTATCCATATTGCAGTGTGAGACTATTTCCCATATAGTTTTGTATTCTCCTAATTACTATAAAGCCAGCAGATACTTGCAACGTTGCCAAAATATCTGCTTTTAAAGGCTTAATATCTAAAAAGTGACATTTTATGTGGACTTGGAGAAAGAAGATTACCATCTAATGTCAAAAATACAGAGAATATTGGGTCAGTATATTTCAGTTGCAAAATGGGTAGGTAAAATATTTAGAAAAAAGTGTTTTCATTTGGTTAAAAAATTCTAAATAAAAATATCATTAAAAAATGCTGTTTTGTAAAACCTGAAACATTTCAGACAAAACATTTCTCAGTGACTTACTGTCCATGAATCCAAGGCAAAACCTTAAGGGATTCGCATTTGTAACTTATTGATTTGCTTAGAAATTCTCTGAAGACATAAGAGAAATTCTCATGAAGAAATTCTCATGAAGACATGAATTTTTGTTAACAGGGTAAAGTTCTGAATAGTTTTGTGTTTACCACAGTTTTATTTTTATTAACAAATAGCACAATGTCAAAGAGTAGTAAGAAAATTCCCTATGAACTCAAGTCTCTTGAAGATCAGTTATTTTTACCTTTTCTGCTCTAGGAACTAATGCTCTAGGAGCTAATACAATTCTATGTAGATATTAAAGGGAAATGGAGTGTGATTAATTTTAATTCTGGCTCCCAGTTTTTAATGGGAGTTTAGAAGCCTTTTCTAGATTAAAATAAATTGAGATGAGGAAGAGGATGTGAGGTATTGCCCTTCATGGTACAAGCAAAGCGCTTCAAGTGTAGAAATGTTTTTGCCAGGTTTATTTCAAGCTGGATATTAAACAGCTTAAGCTGACACTTAGGTTCTTGAAAGGTAAAACCCCCCTTCTCTGGAGATTATTTCACTTAACAGATGATATTGTGATACAAGCAGTGTTTGATAACTAAAGAATGTGCTGAGCCAGTCCAGGCTTCAAGGGAGGACTTTCCACATAGCTGGGATGATGTCCTCAGCAGCTGTATCAGAATAATGCCCCTGCCTAAGGGTCTGAGGTGCTGGTGTTCTCTGCACTTTCAGCTGCTGGATACACTGTGCACACACCATGAGGTTTCTCCTCCTGAAAGTGTGAGATACATATGGAGAAGCTGCTTTTACTAAGATTTATAAGGAATTGATATTGATTCGGGTACTGTGACTATCTCACTCCTTTGACTGAAGTTTCTGAGTTGTGTTAGAGAAAGCTTAACCAAAGCCAAACAACAGGAGCCAAGTGTTATTGATACTGGAATGAAGAATGGGCTGAGGCATTCTAATTCTCAGAAAGAGAAACTGGAGAGGGACCATAATGCTCTAAGTGTGGCTCACACACATCTTCTGGTAAAAATTGTGATTTTTCTTTTTCTCATAACAGCAAGCAAAACAAGTAGGATTCATCAGATGCTGCTGCTGCTGATTTACAGATGTTTTTCTTGAAGATGTATTTAGATTGTGGGGTGAAGATTTCATTTTTGCTTGTTATACATTTTTATTAATGCTAGTGTTTGTGCTATAAAATATGCCCTGGTTTAAAATTATAGAATAATGTGTTTAGGAAGGTACCACCAAGAACTTTTAGTCCAACCTCATGCTCAATCAGAGCTAATAATACCAAACTGTGCAGGCAATGCTCTTGAAACCTCCAAGTGCTGGGAAAAGATGTTAAAATAATTGAGAGGAAAGGTTGTCCTCAATTCAGTGCACACCCGTAATCAGCTCTCAGGAGATGCTTATCTCCAAGACTTTAATAAGATGTGCTAAAAGAATGTAGCCTTTAAGTATAAGCACCAGTAAGAAGAACGGTATCAGATATCCTCTCAGTCATCAGATAGTTTGGAATACTGGATCTTTTAATTCTCTAGAAGATAAACTTTAGCTCTTTCATCTTTTATGTGAAAACTTTTTTTTTCTCTAACACAGAGTGGCAGTGTAGAATGCAAAATTGACTGATGACAGGATGATAGAGGTGAAAGATTCCTGACTACTCATGGACAGAGGCATTATTTTACCTTAAAGTGGCACTGTTCCGAGAGTGCTAGGTCTGACATGAAAGTCTCAGGATTTGCAGAGCTACAAAAAATTACCTTGAACATATGGCATAATGATGCAATTTTAAATGAAATCTATACCTTTCTGCATTTGCCTATAGGCTATTTTTGCATTTCCTTATAATTTGATTTCTCCTGGGCTAGACTGGTCATGATAGGAGACAAACCAACTGAGAAAACTGGCAATGGAATTAAAGGAGTGCTACATATTGACATTTCAGGATGTGGTATCTTAGATTTTCAGTTAAAAACTGTTGCAGTTTTGCCTGGGTAGTTTCAGTGACTGGACTATTTGAAAGTAAAGGAGTCTTGCATCTGGCCTGAGAGCCTAAGAATGTGACCTGTAAATAAGAATCCATTCCCTGAATTTTCCCAGTAAATCGCTATTTTTAATTTCATGTGATTTCCTTCCTCTTGGATTCACTGAAAGTTTAGAAAGCTATTCTTACAGGGTTTGTTAGTAGCAGAAGTGTACCTGAAAATCCTTTATGTAACTTTTGACAAATATGCCTTTGCAAAACTATTCAAGCTTTTGAAAGAATTGTCTTCTAAGATAAAACAGCAACAATAAAAGCAAAGTGAGAGACCTTGCTACACAAAAGATAAACATAGGAGTTTTTCAGATATCCTAGTCAGTTGACTCCTAAATCTCTTTGCTGCTGTTATTTGTGCTGCTGAATCCAAACTTCTGAAAATCTCTTCTTATTGCATCCATCACTCGCCATTTTTCTAGTAGCAGAATAAAATGAAAAGGAGAATCTTGTTATGGGAAATGAATGTACATTTGCTGAGGCAGATGAAAGTAAGTGTGGATTTAGTTTTTATTGGATAATATGTCATCCATTCCCAATTGGAGGCTGAGACCTTGTAACACATATTTACATGTACTTTCCATTTCTTAAATATTTTTAATTTTTTAAAAATATAAATTAACTTTCTGGACATTCTATCTTTATAGACATTTACTGCCACTTCTATTTGCAGATTTTAGTGATAATTTATGCTTTCTACTAAAACTCAAGCAAATGATCAAATAATATTTTTCCTGCCATGATTTGTTCATTCAGTCAGTTCCTGATTTCCAAGCAGAGAGAAGAAAATTCTTGTCAGCCATAGCAGCTGATGCTGTGCCCTACCTCTTCACTTAAACTGATAGTGTAGATGGCCAAGGGCATTGAATGGAGTGAAAAAGACAGCTGGAATTTTTGTATTTTGCTATGGGAGCAAGGACTTTTTATTTTGAAGGAGCCAGTCTGTAACAGGAAAAAGAGAGTGAAAAATTAGTTCTGTCTCTTTCCTACCATCTTAGGCATTATAGTTTAAACAAAAGGCCATCATCCTCACTCTGATGTTTCTTCATTGCTGTACTGCTGGTTACACAGGGGAAATTTGGCATTCTGTTTTCAAGCTGCTGTTGACTAGTGTTGCACTGACACTAATGGACTGAAGGCTGCTATTTAAGGAAAATAAGTATTTTATAGTTTGGGAAAATAATCTCATAATCTCTGAAAACTCTGAATCTTCCCCTCACTCTAATAAATTGTCTCAACACAGTTCTTCATTCAGTGTCTTAAAGTGAAACTGCAATATACATTTCTAGCTGCCCTCTGCTGCACATTTTCTGTATTCAATACCCCAGAAAAGTCTCTTTGTAGCAGTCTCTCTCAATAACTTGGAAACGAACTTGTAGCAAAACTGAGCTGGGAAAGTAATGGCAAACTTAAAAACTGGAAAGAATAAAGTTGGCCACAGCAATACTGCTATTCTTTTGGGCTGCGCAGATTCTTCTCATTCAATGAGGCACCATTCCAGTTATGAACTCCTGATTTTTCGATCTCTGAGTACCTCATCCTAGGATGTCTTAGACAATCCATTTTACAACTCTGATGTTATTCTCACTGCTATTTCCTTGACCATTCATTTGTCATTTAAAAGAGGATTACAAAGGAACAAGTAGTTTTGGATGATACCTGAAAAATACTCAATGCATTTTTATTGGTACTGGAACTCAATAAAAATACCCTCTCACCCATTCACTATGTGAATTGCACCAGATGATGTTTAGACTGGATATTAGGGAAAATTTCTTCTCTGAAAGGGAATTCAAGCTTTGGATCAGGCTGCTCGGGGCAGATGACATCATGATCTCTGGAGGGATATAAACACATCTGAAAGTGGTTCTTGGGGATATGGTTTAGTGGTGGTGTTGGCAGCGCAGGGGTAATGCTTGGAATTGATCTTAAAGGCCATTCACAACATAAATTATTCCATGATTCTGTGACTGTCAAGACTCCAAAGCAGCTCTGAAAAGTACAGACAGGTAAGCACACAGACTTCACTTGTGGGGGAGTTACACTCTGGATGTCCTCATTTGACTTCTGTCAAAGAAGGCTGTGAAGAGGACAGACCTTTGATGGGTTCAGTTCAATTGCCTTTGTGTTTCTATATTTTTATGATTCAGAGTGTTCCAGAAGGAGAAATCCATTTTTAATGATGTAATATCAATTAATTGATTGAGATGTCAGAAGTGCATTCACCATTCAAACATATTTAATCAGTGCAAGCACTTGGGTTTTGAATTTAATAATTTAATATTATAATATTGCTTAGGTACATCAAATGCTTCTTTTTCATTGTTGCTTCTAGTGCCTATAGTGCCCCAAAGTGTTTGCAGTTCATCAGTCTGAAAAAAAGTTTTACCAGAATTCCACCAGAACTTCCTAATTAAAATGTTCCACAGTGATAGCTAAGTTAAAAATGTTTGTAAGCAACAGAACTAATGAAGCTTGGTTTTCCGAGAATTTATCTCATATACCTATGGAAACAGCTTCAATACTTCCTAAATCCTTCCATTAAATTTCTGCGTTGTCCACCCTTTTCAGCTTCCCCAGGATGTTCTCCAGGATGTGCTCTGAAACTCCTGTGATGCTCTGCTCCTCTGCAGGTCCCACTGGGTTCCCTGGACAGGAGCAGCTGGTTTTGGCCAAGGCTGTGCATGTGCTCACAGCCCAGCAAGCAAATCCAATCCAACAGTTCCGCTTACACTGCACATTCCTTTCCTTTATCCATCTGGACATTCTCATAAAACTCAAAAATTCCCATCCCCAGCCCAAAAACAACAGCACCTCCTCACCCCAAAAAGCAGTCCCACACCTCAAACCTGCCAAAATTCTTTCTGTCTTGGAGATCTCTTTCAAAGTTTATGATTTGGCCAGTAAATTTAGAATGCGTGAGAGTGTGAAGAATGAACAGATGATGTGATTGTATAAGTCTACTTTCATTAAGAAAACAGGGCTGGAAATTCTGGTAGAGCCTTGCTGGTAGCTGACACTGCCTAGATCTGCTCTCACACAGCCTACTCTGCTTTAACAGATGATGTTCCTCCCATGTCTCTGGTTCTGATGCAGCCTGTCAGAATCCTTTTGTGGAGAACAAGGAAACATAGTGATTTTTTATTTTAGATGGGAGCAAAACAATTTTCAAAATTCTGTTTGAAATACGTATGCCCCGCCATACCTTTCCTGGAATCTTTCTTTCTGTAAATGCTTGGACATGGTTCACAGAAAACAAAGAGGTGGAGTACAAATGTCAGACTGCCATAGTTTATAACTTGGAGAAAACAGTCATTAAAAAAAAGGACTGTGTTGGGTTCAAGGTTCACTGAGGTATTCTGAATGTTTTTCTTGAAATTTCAAAAGAACAAAACCAAAATAAGCATTTGAATGGGCCAAGAACTTCCGGTAACACCTTTTCTTAAGGAATGTCCACAGTGTGAAAATGGGGCATTTGTTTAAGAGGAAGTTATACAGATATCTCCATTTTTGGGTTTTTTTGTTTTGTTTTGTTTTGAAAATCATTAATCTACTTAGCAGTGCTTTCTTTTCCTAGGTTTTTCTTGTTACTTCAGTTTTCTGGACTACATACATTCAACTTCATCTAAATCAAGCAGTGCTCTTTTTAATGAGTTGGCTTGGAATGAAACCTGGAAGCCTGCATTTAACTACATGATGAGGTAGACCTGTAGTTAAGACAAAGACCCTTTGTCTTTCAGCCTTCTCACTGCTGATCCACCTCTTTCATCTTTGAGGATCTACAGTAGACTGCAATTTCCTCTAATCCAAATTACCACGCAGTTTCGTATTTATACCTCTGAAAGTTCATAGCATCTAAAAGTAGATGAGAACAATACTTCACACTAATGCTGTTGTTTGTAATTGAAGAGATGATTGTGATTTAATTACAGTAATTTCACGAATACAAGCCGCAGCAATTTGACAAAAATTTTGGTGGAAACCCGGAAGTGCGGCTAATAGTCGGGGGCGGCTAATATGTGAATAATTTTCTGACATTTACAACCCCAGAGGTGCCAGCCAGGGCGCCGAGCCAAGCACCTGCCAGTAAAAGCCGTCATTCCACGATTGTTACAGTGTTACTGTGTTGCCCTGGCTCCCTGCAGGCAGCACAGGGGGCGGGGAGAGAGGCGGGAGAACTCTCTTCTTCCCTCCTCTGCTGCAACCCAGGGGAGGACGGGTGGGGGGGTGCGCCGTCATTGCCGCGGCCCGGGGAGGAGAGGGGGGGGCCGCGCCGTCATTGCCGCGGCCCGGGGAGCCGACGGAGCCCCTGCGCCGCCATTGCCGCGGCCCGGGGAGCCGAGGGGAGCCCTGTGCAACCATTGCCGCGGCCCGGGGAGGAGGGGGAAGTGCACACCGCCATTGCCGCGGCCCGGGGAGGGGGGGGAAGTGCGTGCCGCCATTGCCGCGGCTCGGGGAGCCGACGGGAGCCCCGTGCAGCCATTGCTGTGGCCCGGGGAGGCAGGTAGAAGCGCGCGCCGCCATTGCCGCATCTCGGGGAGCCGACGGGAGCCCCGCACAGCCATTGCTGTGGCCCGGGGAGGCGGGTGGAAGCGCGCGTCGCCATTGCCGCGTCTCGGGGAGCTGACAGGAGCCCCGCACAGCCATTGCCGCGGCTCAGGGAGGAGGCGGGGTGCTTTGTCCGCGCCCGCTGCCGGCGCCACGGGCGCGGGAAAGCTCCATCCCTGCCCGCCGCTGGCGCCACGGGCGCGGGAAAGCTCCGTCCCCGCCCGCCGCCGCTGCCGTAGGAGCGGGGGAAGCACCGTCCCTGCCTGCCACCACGGGGCAGCACCGACCCGGGGTGACCGAGCCCAGTGGCAGCGGCGGCCGGCCCCGAGCGGCAGCGCCGGGCTGGGCCACCTGGCCCCGTCAGCAGCCCCTAGCGGGCCGAGCCTGCACAGCCTTAGCTCAGCCAGTAAACCCCGCCCTCCCGCGGTTCTGTTACTAATTGCATGCGGGTCCTCACTGCGAACGACAGAGCGGCTTATATTCGGGGGCGGCTTATTTATGGACAAAAACCGAAATATTTACCAACACTCAGAGATGCGACTTATACTCAGTGCGGCTTGTATTCGTGAATTTACTGTATTATTGTTTTACAAATAGACACTGCCATCTAACCAGTAAGTACTTCATATAGGTTATCTTTAGATCTTTATATCACCTACAGTAGTTGTTTTTAAAAACATTTTCTACCTTTGATGCCTGTGAATCATATATTACATAATTTCTGTTACGTATAAAGCCCCTCTGCCATTTCTTCTGTTGAAAATATCATATCTCAGTATCTTAATTTAAGGTAGGTTCCACATAGCTAAAAAGGTTTTCATCTCCCCATAGCTTTATTTTTATTAGTTATTTTTTATCATTTTCCTTATGTTTCTGTATATCATCAGCAGTACTGAATAATAATGATAAATAATGTAGACTCAAGCACTACTCCACATTAGGAATGTAGGCACTAAACTTCTGAACTAAACTATTCTCTGTATCTGTACTACAGTAATTTCACGAATACAAGCCGCACCAATTTGACCAAAATTTTGGTGGAAACCCGGAAGTGCGGCTAATATTCCGGGGCGGCTAATACATTAACAAAATTCTAAAAGCTGCCAACACGGAAGTGAGAGCCCGCGGCAGCCCCAAGCCAAGCTGGAGCCCGGCCGGCCCCGGCAGAGGTGAGAAAGCCTGGCAGAGGCGGGGTCAGCAGTGTGGGGGGCGGGCGGCAGAGCCTGAGCCAGCAGGGCGGGGCAGGGGGGCGGCAGAGCCGGGTCAGTAGGGCGGGGGAGCCTGGGAGAACTGGGGCTAGCAGTGCAGGGGAGCATGGCAGAAGCAGGAAGACCGGCGGGTGGGGCTGCCTGGCAGCGGGGGAAGCCCAGCAGAATCGGGGCCAGCAGCATGGGGGAGCCCGGCGGTGCGGGGGCCTGCAGTGCCGGCCAGGGCGAGGAAACGCGGCGGCGGTGCAGACAGGAGGGGGCGGCCGGCGAGCCTGGCGGCGGCGGCGGCGGCTGGCCCGCCAGCAGGGCGAGTAAACGCAGCAGCGGCGGCGGCCGGCGTGCCTCACAGCGGCGGCGGCGGCAGCCCGCCGGCAGGGCTAGGGAACGCGGCGTGGCCGGCGAGCCGGGCGGCGATGGCGGCAGCCCGCCGGCAGGGCTAGGGAACGCGGCGCGGCCGGCGAGCAGGGCGGCGGCGGGCAGGGCTAGGGAACGCGGTGCGGCCGGCGAGCCAGGCGGCGGCGGGCAGGGCTAGGGAACGCGGCGCGGCCGGCGAGCCAGGCGGCGGCGGCGGCAGCCCGCCGGCAGGGCTAGGGAACGCGGCGCGGCGCGACCGGCGAGCCGGGCGGCGGCAGCCCGCCGGCAGGGCTAGGGAACGCGGCGCGGCGCGGCCGGCAAGCCGGGCGGCGGCAGCCCGCCGGCAGGGCTAGGGAATGCGGCGTGGCGCGGCCGGCGAGCCGGGCGGCGGCGGGCAGGGCTAGGGAACGCGGCGCGGCGCGGCCGGCGAGCCGGGCGGCGACGGCGGCAGCCCGCCGGCAGGGCTAGGGAACGCGGCAGCGGGGCGGTGCTGACGGGAGAGGGGGGCCAGCGAGCCTGGCGGCGGCGGCAGCACCACCCGGCCAGCCCCGCCGAGCCGTGGCGCTGAGCTGGGCTACCCGGCCCCGTCGGCAACCATGAGCGGGCCGAGCCTGCCTGGCCCCGCCCCGAGCCAGTAAAGCCCGCTATGCCGCGATCCTGTTACTAATTGGCCAATTTGTGAAAGCTGCGCACGGATTCTCGCAACAAACGAAAGTGCGGCTAATATTCGGGGTGCGGCCTATCTATTGACAAAGACAGCAACATTGTCGAGGCACCGGAAGTGCGGCTTATAATCCGTGCGGCTTGTATTCGTGAAACTACTGTATTCTCTGTATCTGTACACAGGCACGGGAGGCCACAGTACCTCTTCCTGAATATTTTCTTTGTAGTTTGTAGTTCTTCCTCTGCCTATAAAGGTTAAACCATTGTTTTCTTACTCCTTATAGATGCTTTTTAGTCAGCCCCACTGGATGAGGAAAATAAAAAGTGGAGGTTGAATTGTATGACTGGAGTTTCTGTGTTAACATATTTGCAGCATAGCTGTGGCTGGATAATAATTTGAATGCCATGTGTTAATAGAAGCAGAAATAATTTAAAGGTCCTCTTAATACAACTGAAATGACCCTGTTAACTTTTCTTTTTCATTATATCTTTTCTCCCTTTCAAAAGTTTTGTAGAGGGTACCTGTGAGTCACCAAAGGATGATTAGCTACCAATAGATTTAGTTTCTCTTCTGAGAAAACTGTAATTTCAGCACACAAGCGAAGGGAAGAAATTTTCGTCTTATCCCCCAGTGATAAGTACTAGCATCTTCTTTGGTTTTGCACAAAGAATTCTCTCTGCTTTTACAAGGCAGACAATAATTAATTGACTGACCAATTCATGAACTGGGCTGATTTGAGCAGATAACGCTAATAACTACATAGAACCCTGCAGATGAAAGCAGAATTTAGGCTGGTGTTTGCAGAGCACTCAGACACATGCAGTGACCTCATGTGTTGCTTTGATTATCTCTGAGTTACAGGGGCTATGTGTGGTGCAGAAGCAATGAAATTGCTTCTCCTGTTGAGGTTTGGATAATGCTTTCTGGACCTCTGAGAAGTACTGCAGGATAGTGAACAAGTTTCCATTTTGAACTTTAGATTACAGTAATTTCATTACTATAAGGTGCACCCTTTTGACTAAAATTTTGGTCCGAACCTGGAAGTGCACCTTATAAACCAGATGTGCCTTATATACGGACAAAGATTGGAAATTTGCCAACCCAGAAGTGCAAGCTGCAAGCCGAGCTGGGACCCACGGGAGTCGTGGCTGCCAGGTGGGGGGACGTCGGGATGCGTCACGGCCGCAGCCTGGGGAGGAGCGGCATGGCCGCCGGCCGGGGGGAAACCGTGACAGGGTGCGGCTGCGCAGTGGGAGCCGGGAGTCACGAGCTTTGCCAACCGGCACTGGGGGCGTGCAGGAGTGCCGGGGCCCACGGCGTGGGGAGAGTGCCTGGGGCTGCATTTAAAGGCTACGCCAATCTGTGAAAAATGTTTGCAAATTGAGCACCTGCCAGTAATTTTTTATTTTGTTGCACGTGGCACAGCTCCTTGCTGCAAAAAAAAAGTGCGCCTTATAGTCTGATGCACGTTATATAATGTACAAAGTTGCAAAATTTGCCGACTCCCGGAGTGCGCCTTATAATCCGGTGCGCCTTATGGTCATGAAATTACTGTATATTGATTAGGCCCTGATTCAATACCATAGGTTCTGAGTATATAATTACATTTTATTTTATTATAACCCCCCCACTCCAAATTCTCCACCCTTCCTGAGCTCCCTGAGTTTTTTAGTATATGTAGCTAGCAGTTTCTTAGATTGCAGAGGGGAGTGGGGAAATCACAGAATAATTCTGCCATGAAGAGGATGTGAAAATTCATCAGCTGACTGCAGTGAAATCAGTGTACTTTGGGAGCACTGCAGCCCCAAATAGTGAGACCACCTCCCAAAGTATAAAGAAATAACAGTGATTGTAGAAAAATTTGATGCCAACTAGTGTTTAGAAAGCAACTGATGTCTGGCTTAGAAAACACATATCATGAGCTACACTTATGAAATAAAAAGGGAATCTTGTATCAATGTGACCCTAAATTCTTAAGAAAAAAAGAAAATTATCTAAATTATTGTATGTTTTCCAGCATTATCCCCTGAAGTTAATATGTCAATTTTTAGTCTTATTATGTAGTGATATTGCAGATAAAATGAAACAAATTGCAAAATGGGGCTGGATATTTGATGAAGGATCACTGCATAAAACAAGAGGGTATTTGAGAAAGGTCAAGGAAGGGAAGGCTGAGGGTTGTAGCCATTTGAAATAAGAATCATACATTCAAAAGAGTTGATTGTTCATTCTTCTGGCCACCCCGCTGGCTAAGAATTCAGTTTCAAATTCAGTATGTCCACTTTTGATGATGCTTGCCTTTGATGCTTGTATTAGGTATGGGCAGTGTACATGAATCTGATGTTAACCTGGATGGAGATTCACGCTTTTGAAGAGAATATCCTCATTATCTCTGGTGCTTTTGTTTCAGAGCCTGCCAACTGGTTTGCTCTCAGATAAAATGAAATTAGAAGATGTGTTCAAAGAGTTCACCTGATTTGCCACAACCATTAATGAGCACTCAGATAAAATCCCAAAACCACCTCCAGTCCGGATACTGCATTCTCAGCAACAAGACTCACCTACAGAGATCAGCACTTAGGTGACATTGGAGACCTGGCAATGAATTTTAAATTTGTGAGTGTGACATAAGGGAAATGGATTTCTTTTTCTCTCTATAGAGTATTTTATTTCAGAGATTTTAAGTCTTTTTCAGTCATGAAAAATATAGACATCTCCATGAAGGAAAAAGCTCTGTGAGTTCAGCAGTGGAATTCAACAAGAGCTTTTTGTTAAGTCCAAAACTGGCTCAACTTTGCCTGAATTTGCACTAAATGATACACGCCAAGTTGCTTATACCTGCTTTTAATGAACTTTGGGTATTTGAAGTACACATATACATTAGGAATTTAACTTCTGGAAGAAGAGATCTGTTATCTGATAATATATCTGAAATAGCTGTGCTACTTCAGTGAACAAAGGGAAAAGAGTTCTCAATTTATTTTTTGATACAAACGTGAATTTTTTCTTCATTTGTTCAGATGTTGACAGTTTCAGATCAGAGTTACGCCACTGAGCTTTTGTACATCATATCCCAAAACAAGTAGGTTCTTGATATTTTACAGGGTATGCAAAGCCCTCCTTTAGGAATCAGAACTGACAAATCTAAGCCAGAGTGGAGTCTACTCTCAATCCCACAATTATTCAGTGAAAGACAGAATTTGCCTAATAGTCATTATTCACATTGCCTGAATGAACTAGCAGTACTTCTACTGAAATTGCAATAAATGAATCACAGAATATTTTGAGTTGGAAGGATCATTGAGTCCAACTCTCAAGTGGATGGCTGTGGGAATCCTTAAAATCTGAGGGTTTTGGGAAAGCTGCAAGAAAGCAGGCCTCAGAGACTGCAGAATTGCATTTAGAGCTAAGCAGAAAGCACAAGGCATGTCAGCAGAAAAGTTATATGAGATGTAGAAAGCAAGGACAAATAGAACAATGGTCTGTATTCACACTTGCCTCTCTATGAAAAAGTAATCTTAGAGAAATTAAGATTTTAGTTAAAAGTTAGAAGAAACTGGGCTTGAGATAGTTACCTGAAACTTAAATATGTTTGCTTAGCTGTGCTTGCAATGGGAAAGGATGAAACTAGTAGTTAGGTCCACAGAACATAAACAATTGCAACCAGAAACTCGTTCTTTGCCAAACTGGCAAAGTTACCCCAAAAAACATTTGTATTGTCATCGATAGAAAAGTTTGAGAGTTACTGGGCGAGGAAGACTTGCCTTACTTCCTCCTTTTAAGATCCCTCCCTACAAAAACGACCCCAGACTTAATTCAAGAAGCCAACCACTCACGCTTAATAGCCATTCAAGCTAATTACCTAGGAAGTAGGGGAATGGGAGGGGCTGGTATTATGGTATTTGTTTGAATCTTTTGTCAATAAATAGACTCTGTGACCACCTGTAATTTTGCAGTGCGTATTAGGGGGCTACTCCATGCTGCTGCCCAGTGCTGAATAAACATACACTTGCTAACTTTAAATTGTAAGAGAGTCTTTTGTCCGTCACAGTTTATCGGTATTAGACCAATATTTTAATAAATCATCTAAACTGCAGAAAAGTACATCTAGTAAGATATTAGGAAGGTCTAAGCTTAATAATGGAGCTCTGTGCACTGTATTTTAAAGCTTGCAAGTAGATATTGTATTTGAAATATGCAAGCATTGTTTTAACCAAAAGTATGTGTACTTATAGTGGTTGGATAGAACTACTGTCAATATACTTTTGCTTTTTGTGATTGGTCAAAAAACTTTCAAAGTGCGTGGCAACATCATGTTCTTTAGCTGCTGCTGAGGACATGAGCTGCTGGCATCTTTGCTCTGTCCCAACCTTGTAACAAGACTGATGCTTGGGAAGAAAGAAAAAATAACAATAAAGCAGCTCAAGACGCGTTCCACAGCAGTCCCGTCCTGTTTGTGCTTCTGTGCTTAGACCCCTGGCCGGCATTAGATGACCTATAGGGGGATCAAACCCCCCAGCTTAGCTCTAAGGAGCTTTTATAGGAAACAAGATCCCCTTAATTATAAGGAGATACATAAACATACACATACAGTTAGTCTGCCTTCTAACGGTGCCTCCATCTTAACAGTGCTTCCCCTCCTTTCTCTTGCGAGGATTCTTTTGTTTTGTTTTCTTGTCTTGTCATTTCCACACAGAAACAGACATGTAACTGCACAATTACAAAACAGAATATTGCCATCTGGTCTAGCCCAGCAAATCTATCTGTAGGTCAGCATGCTGACACTTGCAGGAACTTTGCTTGAGCCAAATTTAGTGGTGTCCTAAGTGGTGTAAACAACATGCCAGTAAATCAGTGCAAGTCAGTATGAGGGCAATTTAGATACCTGAAAGTGTGGGTTATAATAGGAAAGGATCCAGTTTAGGTATGCAATGTAATAGAACATCGTGTAGCTGATCACTTCTATAAATTATAAATTTGGACTCTAAAGTCACAGTGTGGAAGGCTGCATCTAACGGTATTCAATTTTAAAAAAGGCTTCTTTCATTCAAAACTCCCCAAAACTCCATAGAAACAATAGAGAAAGACTATTTTTAATGATGACTGATTTACCAAAATATGGGTATTGGTCTAATACCGATACTCAACTGTGACGGACAAAAGACTCTCTAACAATTTAAAGTTAGAAAGGGTATGTTTATTCAGCGCTGGGCAGCAGTGTGGGGTAGCCCCCTAATACGCACTGTGAAATTACAGGTGGTCACAGTTTCTATTTATTAACAAAAGGTTTAAATAAATATATATTCATAATACCAGCCCCTCCCATCCCCTGCTTCCTATGGTAATTAGCTTGAATAGCTATTAAGCATGCATGGTTGGCTTCTTGAATTAAGTCTGGGGTCGTTTTTGTGGGGAGGGGTCCTAAAAGGAGGAAGTAAGGCGAGTCTTCCTTGCCCTGAACTTTCGACCCTTTTCTATTAATGACAATACAAATGATTTCTGGGGATATTCCAATTTTTCAAAGAATGGGTTTCTGGTGGCGATTGTTCATGTTTCTTTGGGCCTGCTTACCAGTTTCATCTTTTCCCATTGTAAGCACACTTGAGCAAACATGAGATGACAGACGATTAATCAATTATTTAAGTTTAACTAAAATCTTAATTTTTCTAAGATTAGTGTTTTATGACCACAATTGTAATCACAAAACAAGAGAACCCAAAGGAAACTGGATGTGTGATGTAGCAGCTGTGTGAAAGAGTAGGGAAGCCTTGTTACATAAGTTATTTATAAAACTAAGCAGATAGTTTGACTTTTCTAATCTGTTGATGAATTCTGCTTTTCATTTCCATTTGAGAACTGTCCCACAACATTACTTTATGTTCTTAATTCGTCTAATTACACCTGTTGCTTTTGTAGCTACACTTAAACTAAAAAGTTATTAAAATGAAATTAAATTGAAATTGAACCAACCAGATTAAGCACACAGCATATTAGAGTTCAACCCAAAGATTTTAGATTCTGCAAATGGTGGATGTATTTCACCAACTTTAGGTATCTATTCTTTCCCAGACCCTGAAGGGAAGTATCTGTCTCCTGAGGATGATCCTCCCTCCTTCCTGCAGTGGCCCAATCCAGGCCCTTTCTGTGTCTCAGCCCAGCTTTCTCTGTTCACTTCAAAAGAAGCTCCAACTTGTTCTTGGTGCCTTTCACATTTCCAGCCTGCAAAAGCCTGTTCTAATCCAGGTTATGGCATATTTGACAATAATTTTTATAGTTACAGTAATTTCACGATTATAAGCCGCACTGAGTATAAGCCGCACTTCTGGGTTTCAGCAACTTTTTGGTTTTTTGTCCATATATAAGCCGCACCTGATTATAAGCCGCACATTACAATACAGAGTGTGATAAAAGGTATCTGTTCTATCACCATCTGTTGAGGGTGGCGGCAGTGATCCTTATCTCAACGGCAGATATTCCGCTAATGGGCCATCCATTGAAACCAGGCAGGGCATTGTTCTTTATCTTTTCATAACCCATCCTTCCTCCAGCGAGTCATTTTCTGCTAATGGCCCATTGAGTCCCACTGTGGGACTGATAAAATTACTGCATCCCATTGGAAGTTGCTCCAGCCAGGGGGAAGAGCCCAACATTTCTTACCAAGATAAAAAACAGAGGCTTTGGGACACTAAGGTAGCCCCTTTCTCCACTGGACTCCAGAGGAAAACCGGATTTCTCCACATCACCACTGCAGCTCTGGAGGGAAACTGCACCTTGTACAGGAACACTGCTCCAACTGAGCCACATCTGTCACTGCAGGAGGATGCAGCCACCATTTAATGGGACTGCTACCAACACCCTGCCTGATGGGCTGTCAGGTTGTACTCTGACTTTGTCAGGGTTTGGAGTTTGTTTCTTTGTAGTACTGTATTTCTATTTTAATTTCCCTAGAAAAGAACTGTTATTCCTAATTTCCATATTTTTACCTGAAAGCCCCTTGATTTCCAAATTATAATAATTTGGAGAGAGGGGGTTTACATTCTCCATTTCAAAGAGAAGTTCCTGTCTTTCTCAGCAGACACCTGTCCTCCAAACTAAAACAGCAACTTTTTGTTCTTTGTCCATATATAAGCCGCACCTGATTATAAGCCGCACTTTGGGTTCGGACCAAAATTTTAGTCAAAATGGTGCGGCTTATAATCGTGAAATTACTGTAATCAATCCCAGTTTTAAGGAACTGGTAGAAAACCATAAGTTGTTAGGCTTAGCTTACTGCACTGAGCCAGGACTCAGGATAATAGAGGCTCTAGCTACATCAGTTGAACGTGTTATGATAAGGGGAGATCTGTGGAGTGAGGCTGGTGGCAATGAGGATCCAGTGGCCCTGTCACAGGGCTTTTGTGCAGCTCTGCCTCAGTGTTATGTTGACCTCAGGTGCAGCTAGTGGGAGCAGTGCAGGTGTAAGACCAGTCTGACAAGAGGAGGTGATACCGTGGTTTGGTGGGTTACACTTAGAATCAAGCAAGAATATTGGAACAGGGTTAGAGCTTTTAAAATGTTGAGTAACTGTCCTCTGATGGAAGCTTTGTATGTTCCTGCAGCTGAGGTAAAAGTTATTGAGATTTCCTTTTTGAGTGGTTCACTCTTTGATAGGTTAAATATTTCACAGAACAGAATTCTCTATTTCTGTTTCAGTTCTAAGCCTGGATAGCAGACAATGCTTGCATTTTGTTTTCTGCCCTGTTTCTGATGCTATTTGGAAATGTGATTTTTGAAAAACCCTGAAACTTTGCCTCTCATATCAATGACTTCGCATTTAGAAATGAAGATAAAAGTCTGCCCTTTTGGGCAGCCAGTTGGGAAAAGATTATCATAGCACTCTGTGAACTAATAAAGTATATAATCAGTTTATTTTTCCCTATGCTTTTATATAATTTATTCTTATCACAGTTTTGTGTGACAATAACAAACTGCAAGAAATTTATGTTAAGTTTTAGTTTTCAGTATTTGCAACTTTTCCAGTCTTTCTTTTAAGTGGCACACTCAGAAAATTTCCAGGCAAGTACTCTATTTATGACAAGATGATGGAAGAGCAACATGGTTAAAGCCAAATAATAGCAGGGATCCACCTCAGGCGTCATTGTTCTAATGTCTGTCCAGGTGTCTAGTCAAAAAGACAAATTAATTTTTTGCTCTAAATGCAAAGAGCTCTTTGTGGAAGGTCTGTGTGAGAATTCATGATGAGTGATGCTGAGGTTTAACAAATGTTCAACATGAAGGAAAACACAATCTTGTGAGTCAGAGCCCAGCAGCAAGTAAAGGTCAAAGAGAAAATGTGCTTTATTCTGAGAGCTTGTCATGGGCTGACTCAAAAGATGCTGGTCTGCTCTGGTTCAACTTTATGATATCTTATGCATCAAGCCCTACTCTGTTGTCTTATTGTGACTGAAGGTCACAGGTATTTTGAAGCCACAGGTATTTTGAAGCCACAGGTATTTTGTAGAGAAAAAAATGGGGTTGTTGTACATATTAAGAAGCATTGCTGCTTAGGAAAAAGCCCCAAAAAACCAGCAAAGAAATTGGGAGAAAAATGCAATTTATTTTGGCACCACCTGGTTTCTTGTAAGTCAAAATAAATGCAAACTGAGAAGGGCAGCACTGAAAAGCAGTACAGTGAGGGTCCTGCTGCAGGGTGGCTGGCACGAGCTCTGACCTCCAGCCCATTATTGTGTCTTCACAGATATTGTTCCCTTCTTTGGCACATATAGGCCTGTTCTATCTATTAATAGCTACATTCATTTGAACCGTTTGGCTATTTCTTAGATCAAGACATCTACTGCTTTCTCCCAAAGCTAAGTTTTTGGTAAGTTTTATGACTGCATTAAATGTCTTACAAAACTGTGCTATTTTCTTCCATCATATCAGTGTTTCATTTGTTTTGGTACCTACTTGATACTATGTTTTCCATGGGTTTTATCTCTTTAATTTGGGGTCCAAATCATCAGGAAAAGTATTAGATTATATGAACTTTTTTGAGTACAGTAATTTCACGATTATAAGCGGCACCATTTTGACTAAAATTTTGCTCCCATCCCGGAAATGCGGCTTACACTCAGGAGCGGCTGATATGTGAAAAATTTGCTGAAATTTCCAACCCCGGAAGTGCAACTGAGGTGCCGAGCACCTGCCAGTAAAACCCCGGATTGCGCGATTGTTACAAATTGATTACAGTAATTTCACGACTATAAGGCGCACCCTTTTGACTAAAATTTTCCCTGGAACCCGGAAGTGCGCCTTATAGTCCGGTGCGCCTTATCTGATCTACAAAGTTCAAAAAAATTGCCTACCCGGAAGTGCGAGCTGCGAGCCACGGGGGGAGCCGGCAGGGCCATGGCTGCCAGGTGGAGGTGGGGCGGAGCAGGGGCGGGCACACCCTGGCCCTGTGGAGGCGGAGCCGCCCCTCCAGAGGCACGCCCCGGCCCTGTGGAGGCGGAGCCGCCCCTACACAGGCACGCCCCAGCCCCGTGCAGGCGGAGCCGTCCCTCCAGAGGCACACCCCGGCCCCGTGCAGGCGGGATGGCCCCTCTAGAAGCACCCACCGGCCTCGTGGAGGCAGAGCCGCCCCTCCACAGGCACCCCCCGGCCCCGTGGAGGCGGAGCCGCCCCTCCACAGGCACCGTCCAGCCCTGTGGAGGCGGAGCCGCCCCTCCACAGGCAACCACCGGCCCCGTGGAGGCGGAGCCGCCCCTCCACAGGCAACCACCGGCCCCGTGGAGGCGGAGCCGTCCCTCCAGAGGCACGCCCCAGCCACGTGCAAGCGGGACGGCCCGTCCAGAGGCACCCCCCGGCCCCATACAAGCGGGACGGCCCCTCTAGAGGGACCCCCTGGCCCCGTGCAAGCGGGACGGCCCCTCCACAAGCACCCCCCCGGCCCCGTGGAGGTGGAGCCGCCCCTCCACAGGCACCCTCCAGCCCCGTGGAGGCGGAGCCGCCCCTCCACAGGCACCCACCGGCCCCGTGGAGGCGGAGCCACCCCTCCACAGGCACCCTCCAGCCCCGTGGAGGCGGAGCCGCCCCTCCACAGGCACCCACCGGCCCCGTGGAGGCGGAGCCGTCCCTCCAGAGGCACCCCCCAGCCCCGTGCAAGCGGGACGGCCCCTCTAGAGGCACCCCCCGGCCCCGTGCAAGCGGGACGGCCCCTCCACAAGCAGCCCCCGGCCCCGTGGAGGTGGAGCCGCCCCTCCACAGGCACCCCCTGGCCCCGTGGAGGCAGCACGGCCCCTACAGAGGCCCGCCCAGGCCTCGTGGAGGCAGAGCCGCCCCTCCACAGGCACCCTCCAGCCCCGTGGAGGCGGAGCCACCCCTCCACAGGCACGCCCGGGCCCCGTGGAGGTGGAGCCGCCCCTACACAGGCACGCCCCGGCCCCGTGCAGGCGGAGCCATCCCTCCAGAGGCAACCTCCAGCCCCGTGCAAGCGGGACGGCCCCTCCAGAGGCACGCCCGGGCCCCGTGCAGGCGAAGCCGCGCGTCCAGAGGCACCCCCCGGCCCCGTGCAGGTGGAGCCGCCCCTCCACAGGCACCCCCTGCCCCCGTGGAGGCGGAGCCGCCCCTCCACCGGCACCCCCTGGCCCCGTGGAGGCGGAGCCGCCCCTCCACAGGCACCCACCGGCCCCGTGCAGGCAGCACGGAGGGGCGGCGGCCATAGCCCGGCCCCGGAGAGGCAGCGCGGAGTGGCGGCAGCCATAGCCCGGCCCCGGAGAGGCAGCGCGAGGGGCGGCGGCCATAGCCCGGCCCCGGAGAGGCAGCGCGGAGGGGCGGCGGCCATAGCCTGGCCCCGGACAGGCAGCATGGAGGGGTGGCGGCCATGCCCCGGCCCCGCCGGATGCAGGCGGGCCTGGGGCCCCGCGGCACCGCCCCTGCCAGGTACAGGCGGGCCCGGGGGCCAATGGCTGCCGGGTTGAGGCGGGGCCTCGCCAAGCAACCGCGCGGAGGGAGCTGGGGGCGGAGCCTCGCTGCAAAAAAAAAGTGCGCCCTATAGTCCGGTGCGCCTTATCTGATCTACAAAGTTGTGAATTTTGCCAACTCCCGGCGGGTGCGCCTTATAGTCCGGTGCGCCTTATGGTTGTGAAATTACTGTACTCTGTTGCGCGGTGGGTGGACGCGGGCCCCGTGCCGGCAGTGCGGGGGATGGGGGAGGTGGGGGGCTCCCTCCTTCAGGCAGCGCAGGCTGGGGCAGAGGTACGGGGCTCCGTGCTGCTATCCCCATGGCTCGGGGCAGAGGCAGGGGCTCCCTCCTGCCGGCCCCACAACCCAGGGGGTGACGGGGGGCTCCCGCCCCTGCCTGCTACTGCAGGAGCAGGCAGGCTCCATCCCCGCCTGCCACCACTGCCGCGGGTGCCAGCGGGCTCCGTCCCCACCTGCTACTGCGGGGCAGCACTGGACCAGGGCAAGTGAGCCCGGCGGTAGCGGCGGCCGGCCCCGAGCAGCCCTACCGAGCAGTAGCACCAAGCTGGGCCACCTGGCCCCATCGGCAGCCCTGAGCAAGCCAAGCTCACATGGCCTGAGCCAAGCTAGTAAACCCCGCCATCCCGTGATTCTGTTACTATTTGGCAACTTTGTTGCACGTGGGTCCTCACTGCGAATGACAGAGCGGTTTATAATCAGGTGCGGCTTATGTATGGACAAAGAACGAAATGCTGCCGACACCCGGAGATGCGGCTTATAGTCAGTGCGGATTGTAATCATGAAATTACTGTAATTTAAAACGTAACAGATCCATTTATTAATATGGAAAATACCTAAAATTGATATTCTGATTATAAAAATAAAAGGCTGAAAATACAAAATATGAACAGGGATGTAAAATGAAAGGATGTAGACATATAGAAAAAATACTAATATTTTTATACTATCTTTACCAGGGACCTTGATTTGGAAAGCTGGCAGCAAATTATTGTTGATCCAGCTATATGACATTATTAATTTCAATAGAAATGACGTTTGGTAGAAAAAGGCTACTGCTCTTGGTGAATAAAGTGTTCTCAGTTCAGTCACAGGCAAAATAGAGGTTTTTACTTTTTAAACATAAAATTAGCACTTCTCTCTCAAAATACTGAATTACAGAACAGAAGCTTGGACCAGCATTCTCTGATTACCAGTGTGCCTAAATTATTCCATTTGCTGACTGTGTTGAATGTCTTTCTATTCCAAATAAGTCTCTCAAAACTGGTAATGCTTCCTTGAAATACTTGAAGTTCAGTAAAAAGGTATGTTTTAATAAAGACAAAAAATTATTTTTCAAATGAACCATCTGTTGATGCAACAGAGAAAGCAGGCCAAGGCTTGTCAGTAATGGACACATTAATATTTGTTACCTGCATTTTTCTGTGTTTTTAACTGCTGTTTTGCAGATCATTAAGGGGCTGGAAAGGGCTGAGTTGAATATTAGTCTATTGCATTTCCATCTTCACCAGTCAAGTGTTTCACTGACTTAAATAAATAGAAGGATTAGCTGAAGGTCTTATGCAGCGTCATAAAGCTTCTTCAAACTCCTTGTGAATGAATCCTGGAGTAATTTCCAATAAGTCACACTGTCCTTTGTCTTCTTCCTTCTACTGCATCTGTTGAACTACTTAAAGTAATGGACTTTTTCTGAAAGAAATCCTGGCTTCTGGCATTTTAAATGTAATTTTTAGATTTGCCAACCAGTATTTCAACTACTGGTCACTATTTGTATGTATGACCTGAACTGAACTCAAACATAGCTTAATATAGATCGCTTGAGCAACTCAAGGAGAAATTTTATTTTTCAGTTGTGTGACAGTTCCTATGTGACATCCCATCGAGGATTGCTGGGAAACATTATGCTCTGTTTATGCAAAATTCAAAATGCAAATCCTGTTGCCAGTCTTTGGCCACACAGTAAGATTGTGGGATGCTACTGCTCTGATGTTACATATTCAGAGAACTTCATTCCAGAGTGCTCCCTAAATGGGAATAATCTGCATTGTTTATAGGGTCATGGGCCAGGGTTGCATGCTGAACAGTCTTTCTTGTCATCATCTCATTTGTGTCAGTTTAAATGGTTTATTATTTATGCCTTGTAACATGCTATTCACTTAATAAGCATTGGGTTTTTTATCTGAGCAAGATTACTTAAAGAAAATGGAGCTAAGAACATGAGAGTGCTTCAAGCATGAATTAAAATGCCATTGGTTGTGATGTGGACTTTGTTAATTCTCTGAGAGTGGTGAAGTAGGAAATCCCTGACAGCCTTCTTAGATAGCCATGTGTCCTTGCTTGTGTGGGTAAGGCACTGAACTGATGTTTTAATATCACCAAAGGTAGTATCTCTGGGAAAAAAGGGTTTATGATCCCATTCTATTAAGAAATATAGAACTCTTGCACACTTGGAATTGAGTTTTAACAGAATCTGCTGAGAGAATGAATCAGTGGCTGAAGCTGACACAAATTCTATCTGTGAGGGCAATCTACCCTTTCCATTTTTTGCTGGATGAGGTCAATCTCTATGTCTTCTTAGGAAATGCTGTATATCAGATACTGCAATCCTACAAATGTCTGGTGATACAAGTGGCTCTTTAATTTTTAGATGTTCCATCCAAAAACTCCAAACACATAAATGGTCTAGATATACATCCCTAGCAGGTTTCATATAAGCTGGACAACAAAATTCCTAATAGATGTTTCTCCCAAACATGCTGTGCATCAGGGCAGAAGAAAAAGGTCAGACAGTTAGAGAAACATGTAATCACCATTCTCAGATTCATTTCTGCAATTACAACACAATGAAGAGAAAATAAGTTTGCAGAGCTCTACACATTTGAAATTGATTTAGCCAGACTGGATAGATTCTTCAGTAAGTGCTTTCCTGTGTACAAGCAAGATTCAAGTTTTTGTGACATGGGAGACAGAACTATAGTGATTTAATTAACAACTTTACAATGACTGCCACTCACAAGGCAAAATATGCTTCTATTTTTTGGTATGTCAGTATTTATCCAGTAAGGGCACCAGAGTTGCTAATTAATTGTATGCAATAAATACAGAGAGTACCAGCTACTACTTTTTATTTTCATCAAACTTTCAACAGATACATGTTGAAAATTATTTTCTTCCACAAACACACTGAGGATTTTTATTGCCTTAATTTGTGGGCAGTCTGAGGCATCTTGAATTAAGATTATTTTTCAGTGAGTGGAATAGTCAGCACTCTCCGAAATTCAGAGCTTTAATGAAATGATTAGTGAAATTGTTGGCTTGTGATCATGATTTTAATAGAGAACTGCTTAATCAGATATAGAAGTCATTTAAAACAAAAGCAACATCTCTTTTGCATGTTTATTTTTTACCCTAGTTCCGTATGTTTATTCTCTTGGTCTATTGCTCTCAAGATATGCACACTTTAACCTCTGCCTGTTCCTATGTATCTGTGACAACAGCAGTTACTTCATGGTGCAGAGTAAATTCATCAGTTAATTTTCCTTTTCCCAAGTTCCATTAGAACATGTCAATGCTGTACATGTGATGCTTCAGTGATGAATCCTTTTCCCAGTAGGAACTGGAATAGTCCCTGTTGTGTTGGAAGTGGCCTGGCTCTGCTAAGGTCTGTTATTTACCACTCCAACGAGATCAGGTGCTGAGTTTTGACATCATGTTGAGGTGTGTTAGGGCTAAGCAAAATAATCTGGCTTGACTTCTGACAAAGTGTAAACAATGTGGAAGTAATACCCTACTAAGTGATTTTTTGAGGCATCTAAAACTAGAAAAGCTTTGGGATTGGTACTGGCAACATGTTACAATATGAAGTACTCCAAAGGTGCCAGAAATTATATTTCTGGAAACAAGTATAATGTAATACTAAAGTTTTCTTCTGTTTTGGCTCTTTGGATTTCTCTGCCACAAGAGTCCTGTCTGGTTAAAGAAGGAAGTATTCCAATGTGTACTGCAACTTTTTGTCATAATGATTTTGTTCAAAGACTTAATAGTGTCCAGACTATTATCCCTGATTTGAAATAGCAGCTGAAAGGCCTTAAGCAGAGGGTACCTGAGTAAAAGTGTTTGCAGGGACCTCTGTCACCTGCCAGTATTCTCAGTGGCACTGATTTCACTGAAGGAGAATTTCGCTGCAGTGGAATTTGTACAGGTTTTCTGCAGATTAGGTGAGAGCAGAGTTCAGAGGCTTCAAATTCCAATTAGTGGTTGACATCTCTTGCTAGAAAGGAGTCAGTAGCTTCTGTTTTGAAGTGGACTTCATTATCTGCAATATAACTTTTAAAATGTGATAGCCATGATCTTTGAGAAACTTTATTCTCAGAAGGTCTGTTTTGTAGATTTCCTGGGTTTGGTGTCTTTTGGAAGAAATTTTGTCTTACTGAGTAGTAATCAAATTAGGTAATGGAAAAGTCTATTGCTAAGGTCTAATGAGGACATTTTGTGTAAGTTCCAGAAGAATCAAAATCCTGCAAACAGTGATGTTATACAGCTAAAATAACAAATGATCATAAGCTCAAGTGCTGAAAGATTGCTGCTGCCTGGCTTCCCACTGAACCATTTACTACTTACAAAAATTGCACTTTTACATCTCTCTTTGATATGCTTCTCTTTTCACGTTTGAATAGTGTTTACTCTTGCCTGTTTCCTCAGTTGTGCCTAACCTTGTCTGAAATTTTTAATGCAGTGGTTTTCACCTTTCTCAGGAAATGCATCTCCTAGCTTTTTAACTGTTAATTCACACCAAGTCCTGGAAACTATCTGTGCTTTCACCTCAGCAGTGTGGATTTTTCTACCGTTATGTCTGTAAAGCAAATATTACAATCTGTCTGAAGCTGCGAATTTCCACTAATGCTGTAGAACTGAGCATTGGGTCACTTTTGTTTCCCAGGAATCTCTGATAAATGAGTAGCTGTGTATCTCCTGTCAGCTTTGATGCTGCATCACATCCTTGCTAACATCACCAGCAGTAGTAGTAAAGTATTTATTTAGGTTTTTCTAGAGCTAAAGGTGATCACCATACATAGCTGTAAGCACAACTCACTAAAATTCTAGTTAGAATGCTTAGAACTTTGCTCCATCCTCTTCTTTCTTAAAACTCTTGCACATTAAGCCATTTCTTAACAGGTGGACGAGTTCTGCATATTGATCTGAATGTGTACTTTTGCCTCATAACTTTGCATATGAATCTTATATCAGTGTCAAACTGTCCTTTATAAGAAAAATGAGCACATGAACACTTCCGTTTATACTTCCATGAATGAGGCAGGTGAAGGCCATGTGGGTTGTGCAGAAGCAATTTCTAGTCCTGGGTCTTACAAAATAGTTCCAGTTATATCATACCAGTGAGTTTGACAAGATACTACACACAGCAACATGATACAGGCTTGACAAGTACCCTTCCTAAACCCCAAGAAGAGTTCCCTGAATATATCACTGGCACGTGCTGACATGCTGCTCTGCCATCACAAATGAAGTTTTCAGAGTATTCAGTCAGCAAGTTACTCTCACTTTAGACTCTGCAGCACTTGGAGAAAGTGGATATTTAGAGAGTGACAGAACAGCAGTTTCAGATAGGCAACTTCATCTTAGTCACTTCCCAAAGGCATCAGATTTGCCAATTTGTTTATGCCCCTTGCCTGTAGCAATTTCATACTTGGTTTGTCAAGCACATTTGTTGTGTATGTTCAGGCAAAGACTGCGATAAGGAAAAATACGTTATCCTGCAAGTTCTTCTGTCTTTTCAATTCCAAACTTAAGACCTGAAGCTTTGGCATTCCAGCAGTAATTGTCATTTAACTCTTAGTGGTTTTCTATCTGAAAGTTATGGAAGACTTGCAAGAGGGGAAAGCAGTGAGGAAGAAGCAAAAGTGTCTAAGGTTAAATGAGACAAAGGTCACAGAAAAAGCAGAGAGGAATGTGTTCTCCATTTTATTTTACTTCTCAGTAAATTGTGAGTGTGCTGAACTCAAAGAAAGTGAGGGACTCTTGGGATCATTTGAAAAGAAGGTTGTAAATCTTTTTGCAGTCTGGCATGCAGCACTCCCTACCCCTGTCCAGACATCCACAGCAACATGTCCTGTTTGTTGTTCGCTTGAAATGTGCAAAACGCTTGGAATCATTTGTTTACATAGTGATGGAATTTTTCTAAAGAAAGGATTATCCCAGCTGAACTGGTTTAACACAGGTTATGGGTATTTCTGGAAGTGTTTTCCAGTCCACATAGGAATTATCGATCTGGAGATAAGTTAAAATGAATTTAATAAAGCAAAAAAAAAAAGAAAAAAGAAATCTATTTAAGAAGAAAAAAGGGAACCAGACTCATCAGTGAATGAACAGGCCCAGTATGAAGGATAAGTCATTTCAGTTCCTCTAGCTCAGTTATTGCTTTTGGTTTTCTTGTCTGTCCTAAAACAATATTTCTTGAGATTTCTACTATACTGTAAGCAGCTCTAGTTGCTCCCAGTATCCAGCAGTGTGGATAGTCTCACTGAGCAGTGGTTGAGAGACAAAGGACATAGGGATAATAGCAGACTGGCTAAAGTGTGAACAAGGGTTGCAGCAAGGACAGAATGCCCTTGCAGGGATAGAAGAGGAATGATATCAAGGGAGTATAACAGCATGGTATGGGAAAAGCATATGAAAAGATACAACTGTAACTGCAAGGCTTCCGATATGCGTCAAAGGGCTGATAAATACTTGTACCAATCATGAGCTATAGTTTTGCAATATGCATGAGCTCAACTACTTACTGTATAAAAGGACAACAGCATTATAATAAAGCTGAGACTTGTTGACCATGATAGCATGAGACTTGTCTCCCACATCGTCTTTCAACAATTGGTGACCCCCGACGTACCTCGCCCTTTTTGGAACTGGGGGAGGCCGTGGGCAGCCGTGCGGAGTACTGGCGATGCGTTGGGTTCAGGTCCTGCAAGCAGAGGGACAGCAGAAGGGCAAGCGGAGCCTCGTGCCCGGGACGCTACAGCGGTGGGTCTCGCCGATACGTGCCGCTGAGACTTGGAGAGGCTGCAATAGCGCTAACGTAAGTATGGACAGGCAAGCGGCATATGAGTTATTAACAACCACTTTGAAACATAGGCAGATTAAGGGGATAGACTTAGATAAGGAACTTCCTGCTTTGCTACAGCACGCAGTATCTTATGGGTTTTTTGGGAATCCTCACTCGGTACAGACGCTGACTGAGTGGCGGAGGTACGGGGATAAGTTGTGGGAGTTAACCCTAGACGATGATAAGACAGCAAAAAAGTACGGGAAGCTGTGGAAGATAGTGAATAATGAGTTACTTATGATGCAGGCTGAGAAGAGGGCTGCAGAAGGGGCACGTAGTGCACAGGAAAAGAACAAGAACTATATATAGACTGGGGTACGGTGAACCCTCCCATGTTCACTTCAGTTACCCTGCCTTCTGCTGTGCCTTCAGCGCCCTCTAACGAGGAAATGGCGGAACGGCCTGATCCGTCCGCTCAGTCTCAGGGCGGGACGGAGCAGCTCGATCTGCCTTCCCAGCCTCAGGGCGGGAACCCCGTCCTCGATCCACCTCTGCCACCGCCTCCGGGGCCCTTAGATCCACCCCCGGATGATTTGGGGGGGAATGTGGCCAGGGAACAGCAGCAGATGTGGAACATGCTTGCCCGTGAGGGTCTAGATAAGGGGGGATGAAGAAATGACAGAGGCAGCAAGAGATATGTTAGCATTCCCTGTAACTTACACTCAGACTGCAGGCGGGCTGCAAGCCAACATTACATCATTGGATTGGAAGCTGCTTACTCAGTTTTGCTCCACCGTAGGGGCTTACGGGGTGGCCAGTGAGCCTGCTAGGCAAATGCTGGATTATATATTCTCTGCATTTGTGCTACTGCCCACTGACATTAAAGGCATAGCTAGGTTAATGTTTTCAGCACATCAGAAGTTATTGTTTGATGCCCATTGGTAGCAGGAGGCTATGAGGTCGGTGGCCATTCGACGTGGTCCTGCTGACCCCCTTAATGGCATAACCCTTGACGAACTAATGGGTTTTGGTGCATATGCTCGGGTAGAGGCTCAGGCTTTGATGGGGCCAGAACGCTGTAGAGAGGCGATGGCTGTGGCCAGACGGGCTATGGATAAGGTTAAGGCCCCAGGGGGAGTGCCTATATATATGGGGATAAAACAAGGGAGAGAGGAGCCATTAGGATCGTTTGTGGATAAGGTGATAGAAGCTATTACAAAGGCAGGAGTACAGGAATTTATGCAAGGAGGGCTGCTGAAGCAGTGTATACTGCAGAATGGCAATGCCCACACACGCTCTCTTGTTAGTACAATGCCTGGGGATTGGACTATAGCTGATTTGCTAGAGAAAGCATCCTCAATGCCTGTAGGGCCACAAGCATTTTTAGCCAGTGCATTAGATAAGATAGGAGAAGGAATGAAAGCGCAGGCTGAAGCTCTTCAAGAGCAGTCCAAAGCAGCTCAGAGTCAGGTGTTAGCTGCCCTTGCACCTCTCCAAGCGGCTGTGGCGAGCCCCCACTCCCGACCAACCAATGAAGGTAGCATGAAATGCTTCCGGTGTGGCAACTTCGGCCATATACGTCGTAACTGCCAAGCAACTGGGGTATGGTGCGGAAAGTGTCAATCGAATACCCAAAACACAAGTGCCTGCCGAAGGAAGTCGGGAAACGGCAAGAGCAGCGCCAACAGCGGCTGTGCAGGGACACAAGTTGCAGCTGTCACGTCACCATGCGATCACTGCAGCCAGCCACCGCAGGGAGCCTCGGCCTGGACCTGGCAGCCGCAGTAGACGTCACCTTGTTCAACAACCATCCTGTTAAAATACCCATGGGACTTTATGGACCAATTATTGTTGGGGAACAGCCTGCTGGAGGACTGCTGCTTGGACGATCATCAGCCAGCATGCAGGGTTTGTTTGTGCTGCCCGGGGTAATTGACTCTGATTATACAGGGGAACTTATGATAATGGCATATACTCTCTTTCCACCATTTACAATAACCAAGGGCCAGCGCATTGCTCAAATTATTCCACTCCCTCAACTGACCAAGGGTATTGCTCCCCTTAATCGACAACCACGCCAGGATAAAGGTTTTGGATCTACTGGGGGTTTGGTTCTCCTTACACTGGATCTTACATCGCGGCCCCGAAAGACTTGTAAAATTACGCTCCAAGGAGAAAGCATCACTGTATCTGGACTTTTGGATACGGGAGCAGACACCTCTATCTTAGTGCCTGAACACTGGTCAACCGAGTGGCCTACGCTCCCTTCTGCTACAACTGTCACTGGCATAGGTGGCATGACCTTAGCTCGCCGTACCCCTGTGGCGCAGCTGGAGGTAGAGGGTAGGACTGTTCCTGTTACGTTCTCCATTGCACCCCTACCGCCAACGGTACAGTGCCTCCTTGGACGTGACGTACTGTCTCAATTGGGTTTAGTCCTCACAAATGACCACCCTTTAACGTGAATGCCATTGCTTGGGACTTCCCACTACCACTCACGTGGAAATCTGAATCCCCCGTGATGGTTAAGCAATGACCACTAAAGTGGGAAAACCTCCAACAAGCTCACCTGCTGGTGGAGGAACAGTTTTCGGCAAGGACATTTAAAATTGTCAACCAGCCCATGGAACACACCCATCTTCGTCATCAGGAAGAAAGTCAGGAAAGTTATCGACTTCTGCATGATCTTCGGGCTGTTAATGCACAAATGGAACCCATGGGGGCGTTGCAGCCAGGGTTACCGAACCCTGCCATGCTTCCTGAGCGATGGACTTTGCTGGTAATTGATTTAAAGGACTGTTTCTTTACAATAGCCTTACATCCCAGTGATACAAAGAGATTTGCGTTCACCCTGCCTGCTTTGAATCGAGGTGAACCGGATAAACGATTTGAATGGACTGTGTTGCCCCAAGGTATGCGCAATTCACCCACACTCTGCCAGCTATATGTCGATGCAGCTCTACAACCATTGCGCAGACAAATGCCAAGGACTATTATATATCATTACATGGATGATATCCTCCTCGCGCAAAAAGAACAGTTCACACAGATGCAGATTGATTCCATCATCCGGATGCTGGCAGAATTTTCGCTAGTTGTGGCCCCTGAAAAGGTACAAAAATCGGCACCGTAAAAGTACCTTGGGTGGACTATCACAGACCAACGGATTACGCCTCAGAAATTGGACATTGCAACAGAGATTTCCACCCTACATGAAGCTCAGAAACTTCTCGGTGATCTCCAGTGGCTTAAACCAGTGGTAGGAATACCTAATGATCTGCTGAGTGACCTGCGCCCACTACTCAAAGGGACTGATCCCTGCATGCCTGTAGCACTCGATGACCATCAGCGGCAGAGCCTGGACAAGATACTGCACCGCATTGCTACTGGTTTTGTGGCTCGATGGGATCCTACAGTTCCCCTTGGCCTTATGCTTTGGGCCTCACAACAGCATTTGCTTGGCGCCATAGTGCAAACAGTAAAGAAAACGGGGGAGATACGGGTACTAGAATGGTTAACCCCGCCTCTTCAGCAGAGACGAACAATATCACCAAAACTTTTGCAACTGGCGTTATTGATCAAGAAGGGTCGCATACGGACAGTGGAAATCAGCGGCATGGAGCCTGCGACGATACACCTCCCCATGGAACGGGATACTTTGGACTGGTATCTAATAAACTCGGCAGAGTTGGCCGACGCGCTACTCGCTTCAGGAGCCACTGTTGATACAGGCCCTGTGGCGCCAAAAGCATTGCAGTGGATAGGGGAATGGAACTGGATCGTGAGGCCGCTGAGGAGAGAAAAGCCCATTGCCAGAGCAATAACAGCATTCACTGACGCGGGAAAGCGTAGCCGCCGAGCTGCTGTGGTGTGGAAAGTCGAGGGCAAATGACATCAACAAATACTAGAGGCTCACCCTGATGATAGCCTCCAGACCCTGGAATTGCTTGCTGCAGTATGGGTTATGTCTAACATACGGGAGCCTGTGAATTTAATCTCAGACTCCTTGTATGTAGTTGGAGTTGTAGCCAGAATTGAAGACGCCTCCATTAAGGAGGTGGAAAACAAGCACTTGCTCGAGTTGTTCTTACAATTGAAGCGCGCTATTAAGGACAGAACAAATCCGTACTCTGTTATCCATATTAGAAGTCACAAATGGGAGGTTGGGCTAGGGGAAGGAAATGCGCGGGCAGACAGGCTTGTTATGGTTGGCGCAGATCAAGCTGCCACTAGCCTAGCCTCAGCTAGAGAGGCTCATGGACTGTTTCATCACAATGCAAAAGGCCTAGTCAGACAGTTCAATATAAAAATGACAGATGCGCAAGCGATAGTGAGGGCTTGCCCTATATGTAGTCAACATAATGGGGGCCTGGGTTTAGGACTTGGAGTGAATCCAAGGGGTCTCAAATCAAATGAGATCTGGCAGATGGATGTCACACACATGGTAAGCTTTGGTAAACTGTGATGGGTGCACGTTACCATCGACACTTTTAGTGGGTTTATGTGGGCGACCGCTCAAGCAGGGGAAAAAGCTCTCCACGTCATAAGACATCTCACTAGCTGTTTTGCCGTAATGGGGGTCCCTGGGACAATAAAGACAGACAATGGCCCTGCCTATGTGGGTGGTAAAGTAAACAGGTTCCTAGATATGTGGGGAGTCAAGCATATAACAGGGATCCCACATTCCCCCACAGGACAAGCGATTATAGAAAGGGCCCATGGTACGCTGAAGCGATATATTAATAAGATGGAGGAACAGAGTGATATCCATACAAAACTTGCCAAGGCATTATATGTTATCAATTACTTGTGTGTGTTTGGGGAACAAAAGGAGCCGCCAGCCATCCGTCACCAAGTTGGCATAAATAGGGAGGTTCCCACGGAGGAAGTATGGGTTAGGTATAAGGACCCCAAGACAGGGGTATGGCAGGTGCCAGCTAAGGTATTATACTGGGGCAGAGGTTACAGTAGTTTCACGAATACAAGCCGCACGGATTATAAGCCGCACCCCCGGTGCCTCGACAATGTTGCTGTCTTTGTCAATAGATAAGCCGCACCCCGAATATTAGCCGCACTTTCGTTCGTCGCGAGAATCCGTGCGCAGCTTTCACAAATTGGCCAATTAGTAACAGGATCGCGGCATAGCGGGCTTTACTGGCTCGGGGCGGGGCCAGGAAGGCTCGGCCCGCTCATGGTTGCCGACGGGGCCGGGTGGCCCAGCTCAGCGCCACGGCTCGGCGGGGCCGGCCGGCTGGTGCTGCCGCCGCCGCCGGGCTCGCTGGCCCCCCTCTCCCGTCAGCACCGCCCCGCTGCCGCGTTCACTCGCCCGGCTGGCAGGGCTGCCGCCGCCGGGCTCGCCGCCCGCCCCGCTGCCGCATTCGCTCGCCCCGCTGCCGCTTTCGCTCGCCCTGCGCCGCGCCTCGCGAGCGCCGCGCCTCGCGAGCGCCGCGCCCGCCCCGCGGCGCTTTCGCTCGTGGCGGCGCTTTCGCTCGCGGCGGCGGCGCTTCGCTCGCGGCGGCGGCGCTTCCGCGAGCGGCGGCGGCGCTTCGCGAGCGGCGGCGGCGCTTTCGCTCGCGGCGGCGCTTTCGCTCACGGCGGCGCTTCCGCGAGCGGCGGCGGCGCTTCGCGAGCGGCGGCGGCGCTTCCGCGAGCGGCGGCGGCGCTTCGCTCACGGCGGCGGCGCTTTCGCTCGCGGCGGCGCTTCCGCGAGCGGCGGCGGCGCTTCGCTCGCGGCGGCGGCGCTTTCGCTCGCGGCGGCGCTTTCGCTCACGGCGGCGCTTCCACGAGCGGCGGCGGCGCTTCGCGAGCGGCGGCGGCGCTTCGCTCGCGGCGGCGCTTTCGCTCGCGGCGGCGCTTCCGCGAGCGGCGGCGGCGCTTCCGCGAGCGGTGGCGCTTTCGCGAGCGGCGGCGCTTCCGCGAGCAGCGGCGGCGCTTCGCAAGCGCCGCTTTCGCTCGCCCCGCCGGCAGGGCTGCCGCCGCCGCCACCAGGCTCGCCGGCCGCCCCCTCCCGTCTGCACCGCCGCCGCGTTTGCTCGCCCTGGCCGGCACTGCAGGCCCCCGCACCGCCGGGCTCCCCCACTGCTGCTGGCCCCGATTATGCTGGGCTTCCCCCGCTGCCAGGCAGCCCCACCCGCCGGCCTTCCTGCTTCTGCCATGCTCCCCTGCACTGCTAGCCCCAGTTCTCCCAGGCTCCCCCGCCATGCTGGCTCAGGCTCTGCCACCCTCCCTGCCCCGCCCTGCTGGCTCAGGCTCTGCCGCCCGCCCCCCACACTGCTGGCCCCGCCTCTGCCAGGCTTTCCCACCTCTGCCGGGGCCGGCCGGGCTCCAGCTTGGCTTGGGGCTGCCGCGGGCTCTCACTTCCGTGTTGGCAGCTTTTAGAATTTTGTTAATAGATTAGCCGCCCCGGAATATTAGCCGCACTTCCGGGTTTCCACCAAAATTTTGGTCAAATTGGTGCGGCTTGTATTCGTGAAATTACTGTACTTATGTGTTTCCACTCCCTCAGGTACTCTGTGGGTCCCTTCCCGGTGGGCTCGACCAGTCAATGTTCCCGGCAAGCACTGCAGACCCGGAACTGAATCTCCTGCGGAATAAACTGTGTCTCCAGCACTGTGTGGAGGAGCTACAGAGCCTATCCAAAAGATCATTGAACTGGAATTGGCAAGATATTGATTATAACCTTGACGGTCTTTTGGACAGGTGTGAATGCGAGTACTGGGTACTGAACGCGTCAAAGTGCTTATCATGCCGGAGTGAGCGTTGTGGGGGTAGAGCGGCGCTGGTGTTAATGATTTGTGGGGGTTGCGGGAGAAAAGTGGTAACACCACAGCAGGGTGGTATGTTGCTGCTTTGTCACACATGTATGTTCCATAAGCAGTTAGAATCGTGGCAGAGAGACGCCCAGCAGTTGACAGAAACCCACTCCCTTGGGGAAGCCCTGCTGCTCTTTGAAAACAGAGAGGACTGGTGCAGGTTCCAAGTCAAGTGGGAGATCCAGCACACAGTGAAATACATAAAACTAACTAGAGCTAGCCAGATTCTTGCCATTTGCTGTGATCCTCAACGCAGCAGGTCAAACCCCCGGGAGTTAGAGACCCACCCGGACAGGAATCCAGACCTAGTAAAAGCCCTGTTCAAATTATCAATATGAGCCCTGTAAGTGCCATGATACTCCTTATAACGGGAGGAGTAGTCACCCTAGTCCAGACAATTGACATTTGGGCCCCAGTACAGCCAAAAGAAAACGTTTGGGTGACATTAGCCAATCGAACAGGCCAAGAGGCTATTTGTTTGTCCTTGTCCTCAGCTGGTAACCCTTTTTCTACCTGTTTGGTGGGGTTGCCCTTAGACAATCTGCCTTGTCCTACCGGTACTGTACCTTTATGTCAGGCCAATGAATCACGGTCGTACGCTGACCAATGGGATTTGGTGATCCCACATTTCCCACGGGCGGCCCAGGAACCACAAGAGCTAGAAATTTTGGGTACAGTAAGGGCTGATTTCTGTGTTCGATTTAATTGGACTAGTGTTCACCGAGGATATGGAACGGGCCAATCACTGCCAATTAATGCCAATCCGATTCTAAAAGTGTATCAGAATGCATCCATGTGGTGCAATTACACGAGTCCAAATATCTCAAAATCCTCCAACATGCCCATACAGTTACCTCAAGGAATATTTTTGATTTGTGGAGATCGAGCCTGGCCTGGTGTACCCTCAAAGTTAGAAGGAGGTCCATGTACTTTAGGGAGACTAACTCTATTGTCACCAAATACATCTATGATCATTCAACAATACAAGAAACATAAGCGAGCCAAAAGGATGACACATGCCTTCCAACATGCCTTCCAACCTGAGTGTAATGATCAGGCTCAGTTCTGGTCACGAGGGGAAAGGATCCTAGGATCTCTGGTACCAGGGGTAGGCACTGCACATGCCTTATCCACCTTAAATAAATTGGGTTGTTGGTTGGCAAAACAAAGTAATGCAACGTCAATTGCTATATCTGGCCTCCTGACGGATGTGAACTCAATCCGTCATGCAACGTTACAAAATAGAGCCGCCATAGATTTTCTTTTATTAGCTCATGGTCATGGGTGCCAAGATTTCGAAGGAATGTGCTGTATGAATTTGTCAGATCATTCTGTGTCGATACATGCCCAGTTGACTAAATTGGCTACTTTAACATCGCACTTGCAAGAGGACACAGGGTTTGGCCTTAATGATTGGTTAAGAAGTTTAGGTCTTGGACCTTGGCTGACTTCTCTCCTTCAACATCTGATCATTATAGGGATAGTTCTTTTTGCACAGGGATAGTTCTTTTTGCACTTATCCTAATTGTGCCTTGCTTTTGCACATGTCTTAGACAGGCTCTAAATAGAATGATCGCAGACAGCACAGCCACTGCTCTGCTAGCACATAAAGAAAACGGGGGAAGTGTGGATAGTCTCACTGAGCAGTGGTTGAGAGACAAAGGACATAGGGATAATAGCAGACTGGCTAAAGTGTGAACAAGGGTTGCAGCAAGGACAGAATGCCCTTGCAGGGATAGAAGAGGAATGATATCAAGGGAGTATAACAGCATGGTATGGGAAAAGCATATGAAAAGATACAACTGTAACTGCAAGGCTTCCGATATGCGTCAAAGGGCTGATAAATACTTGTACCAATCATGAGCTATAGTTTTGCAATATGCATGAGCTTAATTATTTACTGTATAAAAGGACAACAGCATTATAATAAAGCTGAGACTTGTTGACCATGATAGCATGAGACTTGTCTCCCGCATCGTCTTTCAACACAGCAGAAATGTACATTTACCTTCCAAAAGCTGGTTACCATGGGTAAAAGCCTGCTTTGAGAGCAGCTGTTGTTATTGACTGACATTAGTGTATTCGCACGTGCAATCCATGCTTTAAATCACACAATAAGAGTGTCCTCATCTGCAGCCAAGCAGCCAAGCAGTATTACCAACATTTTGAGAATCAATGAGAGCCTGATAGACTGTTTATTTTTTGGAGAAAAATAGCTACTTGAAAAGCTCATGGGTCCAGTTCTCAGCTGGTTCAGCCCCATTCCATTGATCTCAATGATTCAGAGGGAATGGAAGATTTGAGACACAACACAAATCATCATATGCAAAGATTATTCCAGACAAGGCAGTTGTATAAAACATTAAATTAAATACCACAGTGATAATTATTCTGTTTGAAAAATCCATTTTTTCATACACAATCACTTAACATTCAGTCCCCATTTTGCCGCCTTTTCTTGAATTGCCTAACATCCTAAAATTAATCACTTATGATTGCAAACATGGACTCAGAAGATTTGTCTGGATCTGTGGTTATGGTCAAACTGCAGGAAAATAAGAAGAGGAGAGTGCTGACAAGTGATTTAAGAGTTCACTTTTTGTAACTCCCATTTTACAGAAGGCTCACACAACATTGGCATGTTGCACCAGCTCAGAACAATCTCTGATTGAGGGGAAAGAATTTTCATGTGCTGTACTTTCATTTCTTATAGGAATATTAAAGCAAGCTAGAGGAGAAAGTTTTATAGCTGCTTTTTGTGGGGCTTTATTGGTACCATTTCACTAGTCAGAAGACAAGGCACAATCCTGTTCCTAACACACTCATATGCTGATTTTGAAGGAGCACTTTTTGCCAATGAAAACAAAAGGGAAGTAACTGAAACTTGGTGGGTTTTATTTTACCCACTTACACTGAGAGTCAAGATTAAAAAAAACATTCCACAACATTATCCAAGGTTTACAAAAAGCACTGTAAAGATGTCTGATGTTTCAGCATGTGCTCAAGGGACACACAAAGGCAGCTACCTGGGGGTTCAGTGGCCTTATGAACTGCTGGTTTTCAATGATATTAGAAAGAGGAAAACAATGCAGCGTAACTGACCCTATAAATACTCTTATCTATAACGATTTGCAGGAAAGGGTTAAAAAATGACAGCTTCAGTGGTGTTTTCCAATGGAATATAGTACCATAGTATGATAGTATAGAGTGTGACATGGATCAGTTGATTTCCTAGTCTGCAGCCTCATCATTTTTTGGTGCTATGAACTGTTTGTTTCATGGTGTAAAACCTACAACTGCAATTTTCCCTTAATCAGTCTTGAGCAATAGAAAGTATGTAATGGGCTGCTGGATCAATTAGGAAGTTGGATCACTTCATCAGTATACCAGGGCAAGATTATTTTGAAAATTGATCTCCTTTCTTTAATAAAATGTGCCTCGTATGTCTGAGGTGAAACTGAGATCAGGCCTAAATTATACATGAAAGTATTTTATTATAAAAGCAACAGTCCTAAGGTTGAAATTAGGCTATTACTGAGCTATGCAAACAAAGCAAAACAATACAAATAAGTATTGGTGCACTGTGTCATTCTTTATGCAGTGTTTGAATCAAACATTTGTTCTTATCAATAAAAACTTTCTAAGCAGTTGCCTGGTACCCAAATTCACCTTTCCTATCCAGAGCTTCACCTCTTAATTTGAATAAATGAAGTTATCCAAGAGTGTTAGAGCAGTCTGTTACTGTGAAAAGAGAACACAGTTGTTGGTGAACTAATTCAAAGACAATATCAACAACCAACTGCAAAAAGTATTATAAAAATTTTTAAAAGAGCATCAGAATGCTGAGTGGGAGAAAGACAAATCACTCTGGAAAGGGAGATAACTTAATGGGAGTTTGTGACCTTTGAAATTGTAGCAAATGAAGTTTTTGAATGGCTCTGGAATTAACATTGGTATGGTATGGTATGGTATGGTATGGTATGATATGGTATGGTATGGTATGGTATGGTATGGTATGGTATGGTATGGTATGGTATGGTATGGTATGGTATGGTGTATGGTATGGTATGGTATGGTATGGTATGGTATGGTATGGTATGGTATGGTATGGTATGGTATGGTATGGTATGGTATGGTGTGGTATTATGTGATGTCAACCATAGTAATTAATCTTATTTTTAAATCTTCTGATAAAATTTCTGATGGTTCTTCACTTTGAAGTAGCTGTAAAGACTTTTTTAATGATAAGAAGTTTTAAATTAAATGCAGAGTATATATAGCTGAAGAGTTGCACACATAAACCTACAGGAAAATGCTACATTTTCACATGAAGAAGTAAAAGTAGCAGCAATAAATGAGTCAAGCCAGGAACAGCTGTTTTCTTGATGAGTAGCACAGACTGAATTTGTCACGAAGGGTCTTAGTGCATAACATACTCTCCATAGATCTGATTGAAAGCCTATTTATAAGGCAATGGAAATCTTTCAGTGGAATTCCCAGCTGACTTTGAATCAGATTAGGTAAATTTTGACTTGTTTCTCTCATATTATTTCATGTGCTAGTTTGTCATAAGCTTAACAGTATTTTAAAATAATTTAAATATTTTTCTATCTAAATATTGCTAGGCCTATAGCAGCTCTAACACGTTCTTTTTGCCACTGAAAAATCTGAGAAAACAAAAAAATCAAATAAAACCAAAGCAAAACAAAAAGTATTATAATAGATGTTATACTAATATAATATAATACTAATATAATACTAATCTTATAGAGTAGGGCAGTTTGGAAAGAAAAATGGGCTGAAAAAATAAAAACAACTGGACTGGCAAAGGAAACCAATATATGTATATAAAAATAGCAAATGCTAATTTTGACATACAAACAGAATTAATTTCAAATACTCTCATGTGTCTGCAATACTTACCCAGCAACATAATGCTTCAGAAAGATCAGTGTCATTTCTATACTACATAAAAGATCCAACAGGAATCAAGATTTAATTAATTTTATAGACTGATTTAAATAATTAGAAGTAATTAAAAAATACATTTACAAAATGAAATAATTTCTGTTTACATAGCAGTAAAATTAAAACATGACCTGCCAAATATTTTGGAAGACTCCTGGAGGAGTAGAATCCTGAAAGTATTAATATTTCACAATAAAATATTTCTCTAAAGATTCAAAACAACAGTAGCTTCAGTTTCAAATCATATATTATCCCACTCAATACAAGCTGTAGACTCTGTATTAGCAAGAACATTTCAAACAAAGATAAATATTTGGCAGAAAAAACTTGCTTCTTAAAATGAGAAAGACTGTGTATTACATTTAATTTGTCAAGGAAATTATGATAAATAATTCCTAGCTTAAAGCAGAGAAGTCCGATTAAGTGATCTGAACAACTAGTGGCAATATCCATCCTAATTACAGTAATTTCACAACCATAAGGCTCACCAGACTATAAGGTGCACCCCCGGGAGTCAGCAAATTTCGCAACTTTGTAGATCATATAAGGCGCGCTGGACTATAAGACGCATTATTTTTTTGCAGCGAGGATCCACCCACAGCTTCCCCTGCGCAGTTGCTGGCCGAGGCCCCGCCTCAACCCAGCGGCCATGGGCCCCTGGGCCCGCCTGTACCCGGCGGGGCCAGGCTATGCCCGCCGCTGCTCCGTGCAGCGTCCCTGGGGCCAGGCTATGCCCGCTGCTGCTCGGCCCCGTCTCCCTGGGGCCAGGGCATGCCCACCACTGCTTGGCCCCGTCTCCCTGGGGCCAGGGCATGCCTGCCACTGCTCAGTCCCGTCTCCCCAGGGCCGGGCTATGCCCGCCGCCGCTCCATGCAGCGTCGCCGGAGCTGGGGCATGCCCGCCACTGCTCAGCCCAACCTCCCCGGTGCCAGGGTATGCCTGCCGAGGCACCACGGGCCCCTGGGCCCGCCTGTACCCAGCAGGAGGGGCTCTGTGGGCCCCCTGGCCTCCCTGCACCCAGCAGCCCTGGCCCCACGGTCCCGCCTCCCTCCGGCTGCCGTGACCCTGCGGCCCAGCCTCCACCCGGCTGATGCGCCCTCGCGGCCCCGCCTCTACCCGGCAGCTGCGGCCGCACAGTCCCTCCTCCACCCGGCAGCCATGGCCCTGCCAGCAACCCCCGCGGCTCGCGGCTCACACTTCCGGGTTGGCAAATTTCTGAACTTTTGCCCATATATAAGGTGCACCGGACTATAAGGTGCAGTTCCAGGTTCGGGCGAAAATTTTAGTCAAAAGGGTGCGCCTTATGGTCGTGAAATTACTGTACTTTCCTTGTGCTTGCATAATCTCTTCTGAAAGCATAGCCTTGCTACATGAAACGCAAATGTGAAAATCGACATTTTCAATCTAGGGCAGCAGAGACACCTCGGCAAACAACCTGTTCTTAACGGCTGCAGGGGAGGTTTTGGGTGTGTATGGATGTTCTCATGGCATATGGCAAGGAAACATGTTTTACTTGGTCCTTAGAAGAGTTTTCTCTCAGATGGAATGATTTCAGGAGAGTGTGCTATGAACATAGGGAGCCATTGAAAAGACTTTGCTTTCTCTTGCCCTCTCCAAGAACAGCAGAAAGGGGCAGGGAGGGAATCAGTATCTTTGTGTTTAAAATTAATATTTGCCAAGCTAAAAAAACAAGTGTAGAGAGAAGATCTTCCTGTTTTCCATAAAAACTTGAGGGATGACCACCATGGAGGTTGTAAGAGCTATTGTGGATGATGAACAATGCTGGCAGAAGAAAAAATGAGTCTACAGTGCCACTGAACAAATTTATGGTGGAAATTATGAAGAACTATGAATGGAATTAGGATCTGGAGCAGCTATTCACAGGGGCAGAGGGGCCATTTGGTGTTAGGATGGATTTTATTGTGCTCAGAGTTACGTGATGTACTTTTCTGCAATAGCTGATTGGATGGGTCTGTGATGTCTGGGGTGCTTTGTCTCATCCTTTCAGAGTCATTCTACCTAAAGAAAGCAGCTGCCTGGGGAGATGTAAGCCACGAGACAGTGACAATTTTTAGCTTGGTTGAACTTAATGATCACAACCGTAATGAGGCTTTGAGTTTAATCTAGGACATGATAGGTAAAGGATGACATGATTTAAGCATCAAAGCCATGCCTTTAGTGACAATTATTTGTTGACAGGTGTGTTACTATATCAGTTGTGAGAAAGATGACTCGTCTTCCTAGGAAAAAAAAAGATATAGCAGCTGAACACTGAAACTTTACCAAGTGTTAAATCAATACTCTATGTAATTAAATGGAGATGTTTGGCAATTTAAGGATCCCACTGAAATCTTATAAAGGAAAAGTCGATGCCAAAGAAAGCAGAAAAATACTTTGCACACTGTGTTACAGTGGTGGTCAGACAACACAGCTATAGTAATCACTGGATTCAATGAGTCTTTCATGGTTAGAGTTTGTGAATATCTTTCTTGGTGCTAAAACAGGTGTTTAAATTGCTTTCTCTTTCTAGAATTTTATGTGATGACAAGACAGAACCTTAACTCAAAATTTTCAGGCAGAAAGTCTTTTCATATGTGCATTTCTGACAAAGCTTCTTTTAAAATTAAGCAATAGGAAGACTAATGCAATAATATTAGTTGTATCCATTTTCAAATACTTATTCTGACTTATTTTGAACAGGAACTTTTAGTTCAGTATTATGACGCTCTTGAACTAAAAGTAAGATCTCCCTTACTCACACAAAGTATCTTATTATTACCATGTCTAATTAGACCAATGTTTAACGTCACACAAAAATCCCTTTTATGTGGTTTTGCAACCATGGTTCCTCATCTTTATGTTTACACAACAATGTACTTTCATCATCCAAAAATTCCTTCGCCTGAAACCTGGACTTCTTTTTCAGAAAAAAAACCCTCAGATTATCGCATTTGTCATACAGAGAAATTAAGAACAGATAAAGTGATAACAAGATCTTATTCCTTGTCTGGAGAGGAAAAGATTCATTCTTGACACGAAACACTACCTTTCTAGGTAGGAAATTGATCTACTTAAAGAGTTAAAATTTAACTTTTACTGAGGTTTTAAGAAAATCTGTGACGTGGAAGGTAAAGGTTTGAATATGAATAGAACCAAAAAGAAGATTTGGGTTATTAGGATCCTTTGCTCATAAAGGCCAAGTTCTAGGATACAGTATTTGGAGCTGCATTCATCCTAATAGTTTAAATAGCTGTTGAAAGAAAGACAAAATAATTATGAAATAGAAGAAAATAGAAAATAATAAATATATGTGGTTTTCCTTCTATTTTCTATGCATTTGGTTTGAATCTTTGGCAGCTTCATTGTCTATATTTGGGCGGTATCAGAAAGTTCTACTTTTCAACTGATCACAACTGCAGCTTTCACCTAAAACAACTTTTCAATGAAACTGCTCTAATTTAGAAGGCAAAGATAATTTGGGCATAGTGAAATACTATGTACCGATTGCTTTTCCCCGCTTTGAGTGGAAAATTCTTTTGAAATTCCTTGTAAAAAAATATTTTTGAGAACTGATTACAGTGGGAGAGGGTAATGAAAATTAATTGCACATGTTTCTCAGTGTTAATTTCCATTGCAGCTTGTGAGGATAATCAATTTGCTATTATTCATTGATCCATAGGGACAGACATTTTCCTAACTTGTGACCTGTTGTCTTCTCAGGGGAAACTGAGCTCATACCTGTGCTGCTGTAAATGGACTTTACTGCATGCAGTGGGGAGGAGCTTCTAAGGAGAAAAGTTTTGTCCAACTCTCTATTAGTACATTGCAGATATAAACATCCAGATAATGTTAAAAAATCTGTTTTCCCAGGGTGGCTTATTTGTTTGGTTAAGTACCATTCTAGCCCGCTGCAGTTTTTAATTTTTTTATATACTGCTTGTTTTCTTTGTACCAGATATTTAAATTTGCTTCAGAATTTTGCTTTAGTATGGGCCTTGGCTTTAACTTCAAGTCTCACAACATAAATCCTGTTTTTATCTCCCTTTTGCACTTTGAGATCTGCATAGTTAAATGGAATGAGGAAATTAAATGTCAGTGCAAAGAGCTATATTGACCTTTACACTTCCTTTTTTCCTTCTGAAAAACTGATTTCAATATGTTGTCCATCCACAGCACCTTACCCCCAGCAGATTCTCTGTGCCTGATAATTGCAGTTGATGTTTCTGCAACGAAATCTTCATGCTTGCAAGCAGTGCAAAATTAATTAGTATCTATGAAGGAAGGAAATAGAGCTATTAAAGAAATACTTTTTAAAACTCTTGGGAAATCTGTATTTTATAAGTTGGAAAGGAAAAGCCTACCAGAAACCCAAGTGTAATTTTAAGGAATGAAATACTGGGAAATGGAGTTTGAAGGTACGAGGTCAATACCTGTTACAGGGTTATCTAACAGGAAGACTAGAGACACAGGACAAAGGGTGATGGCTTTAACATGACAGATGGTTCAGATTAGATTTTAGGAAGAAATTGTTCCCTGTGAGGGTGGTGAGGCCTTGGCACAGGATGCCCAGAGAAGCTGAGGCTACCCCATTGCTGGGAGTGCTCAAGGCCCTATTGGACAAGGCTCCCCGTGGCTGCCGACAGCAACTCCTGCCCTGCTCCCCACGGCTGCCGGCGGGGGTCCCAGCCTGACATGAGGCTGGACGGGCTCAGCTCGGCTCGGGATGGTTGCAGCTCGCACTTCCAAGTTGGCAAATTTCAAAACTTTGTCTATATATAGGGCTCTCCAGGGTATAAGGTGCACTTCTGGGTTTGGACCAAAATTTTAGTCAAAAGGGTGCGCCTTATAAGCGCGAAATTACTGCACTTTTAATATGTTCAACAGAGTCAAATGGATGTTTGGTCAGATAAGCTTGTGGTGATTTGATTTCTAGTTTTATAGGAAAACGGGGACTTGAATGAGGCTTTGCCTACAATTTACAGTAAATTCACGAATACAAGCCGCACGGAGTATAAGCTGCATATCCGGTGTGTTGGCAACATTGATGTCTTTGTCAATAAATAAGCCGCACCCGGAATATTAGCCACACTTTAGTTCGCCGCGAACTTTCACAAAGTCGTCATTTAGTAACACAATCGCGGGATCGCCGGGGCTTACTGGCTTACTGCCGATCTCGGAAACATTGTTTCCAAGTGAAAAAAGACACACCATTTATTTACAAGCCGAAAAAGACAGGAACAATAGTGTGGTCATTTTGCAAGCATTCCCAATGGATCCGCGTTGCCTTTAAACAGCCGCTCAGCCGCACGGGCAGGCAGCTGAGCTCCGAGCGGAGCCACATCTCCATGCTGGCACAGGAGCGGTCGTTGTAGCCCTCGCGGCCCGCGGGGCGAGCGGCCGTTTTAGCCCTTGCGGCCCCGCAGGGCGAGCGGCCGTTGTAGCCCTCGCAGCCCGCGGGGGGAGCGGCCGTTGTAGCCCTCGTGGCCCGCGGGGGGAGTGGCCGTTGTAGCCCTTGCGGCCCACGGGACGAGCAGCCGTTGTAGTCCTCGCAGCCCCGCGGGGGGAGCGGCCGTTGTAGCCCTCGCGGCCCGCGGGGCGAGCGGCCGTTGTAGCCCTCGCGGCCCGCAGGGCGAGCGCCACTCTGGCCCTCGCAGCCCCGCGGGGGGAGCGGCCGTTGTAGCCCTCGCGGCCCGCGGGGCGAGCGGCCATTGTAGCCCTCGCGGCCCGCGGGGCGAGCGCCGCTCTGGCCCTCGCGGCCCTGCGGGGGGAGCGGCCGTTGTAGCCCTCGCGGCCCGCGGGGCGAGCGGCCGTTGTAGCCCTCGCGGCCCGCGGGGCGAGCGCCGCTCTGGCCCTCGCGGCCCTGCGGGTGGAGCGGCCGTTGTAGCCCTCACGGCCCGCGGGGCAAGCGGCCCCGTTGTAGCCCTGGCGGCCCCGCGGCTGAGCGGCCGCTGTAACCCTCTCCCTGCGAGCCGAGTGGCCGTTCTACCCCTCTCCCTGTGGGCTGAGCGGCTCCCCCAGCCCTCTCCCTGCGAGCCGATTGCCCGCTTCATCCCTCTCCCTGCAGGGAGAGAGGCTCCCCCAGCCCTCTCCCTGCGAGCCCAGCCAGCCCCTTAGCCGCACAAGACTGAAAACACTTTAAAAAGTACAGAGAAATATCACACACTTTTATCGAACTGCCGAGGTAACTCACCCCGATAACAACCCCCGCCCCTCAGTAACGCCGCTATCCACAGGCAGGCAATAAGCTGTTCTCTGATTGGTTCATCATCGGAACAATGGGAAACCATGGATTTCAGACTGTTTTGGCTCGGGACTTGACCAGCATGATACTAGGTAAGGGCAGATATCACATTTTTGTCCATAGATTAGCCGCACCGGAATATTGGCCGCATTTCCGGGTTTCCACCAAAATTTTAGTCTTCTTGCTGCGGCTTGTATTCGTGAATTTACTGTACTCCTCAGTGACCAATTCACTGGCTAACTATATGATGAGAGAAGATCTGTACAGTATAAAATCACCAGCACTTTTACCAAATTCCTGCACACTGGGATGGCCTCATCCACTTCTAAACCCCTAGCACAGTCTCCTTTAGGGTCAGTTCACCAATGTGCAGAAAATGAAGAACTTGATTCTACTTGACTCAGAGACGTTGCCCCATGATTTATTCTTCAGATAGATTTCCACCAGTGACAAGAATGATAAATACCATTCCCTAAAATTATTTTTTTTAAATGGAGCAGGTAGAGATAACCTGTACTGAAGAGTTTTCAAAATAATTATCCAAAGTATTTTCTTGACCACTTGTCTACTTCTAAATAAATCTTGGAAAAATTAGGAAGGTATAACTGCCCAAAAGAAAGCTATGCAAGAACTATTATTTTAAAAGAAGGTCACCCAAGCACATATATATATATATATATATATATATATATATATATATATATATATATATCAACAGTGGTGAATAAGGGGAAAACTTAGATCTTACACTAATTATTACCTTTTCCATTTCAAATTTGCAAATATCACCCTGATAAGTTTTTAACGAGACTCACCTACATTTATTTGGCATTTCTGTTAGGAAGACGCTCTTTGGATGTCTTATTTTGGTTCCATTTGAGTTGCTAATTGAAAAGATTTTTTTCATGATTGTAGACATTCATAAAGAAGTTAGGCAATAAAAGAGGCTTTATCAGGCAGACAGATAAATATCAGAAGGGTATAACAAACCTCTCAGCTCAGGTTTGATTTTACTGCCAAAGAGGTTGAAACTCCTGGCACAGAGGTTATAATACAGGCAAAAAGTTTCAGGATCTCAAAACAGGAGCAGTATACTGTGGTGGCCTACAGCTGGCCTGAAGGTCTCACAGTTGTAATTAATATCCGTTTTATAACTGAAAGGTAAATAGTTATAAAAGTACCTTGATTATGTAACCTGGCCAGTATGGACAGTTGCAGAGCAGGCCTAGACTGTGGAGGACAAGAGCTGCTATTGGCTGGTTGACAGAGTGACATCAGGTTCAGCCAATGGGATTTGACCATCTCTATTAGCAGAACTGTGCTTAATCATTAGCTGTAGTGCATGGACCCAGTGTGCCTTGTCACGTGTCTGTCTCCCAAACCATGACAGTACACAAATTCAAAGAAAACACTAGTGAGCTGTTGGATACCAAGAGGTTCTCTGTGGTTGATAAAACACTTAAGCCACACCTTCTGGAAAATAGCTTGGAAAATATTTCCATTCCTACACTCCACTGCTGATTCCTGTTGGAGACTGTGGGTAGGACACTAGGCAAAGCTTTCATCCCACCTCAAAGTTCTTACATTTTGGAATCATCCAGGTCACTGGGAGCTGTAACCCTGCCTGAATACGACCATCCTGCTCACGTGTTGTGCACTGAGTCCAGAGTGCTGAGAATCTATGACAAAATCCCACTGCTTCTTTAGTCTAAGAGGAGCTCTTGGAGCACTGAGGTCTGCATTGTTAGTTTATATTGTCTCATGGCATTCAAAAACTGCTTTGAAAAGTTGATTTCTTGATGGTTGGGTTTTCTTATGATCCCACTATGGCTTCTCACCTTCAGATAAACTGTTCAGAGAACAAGTGTTAACCCACTCAGAGCTGTCTGTGCAATTCAGGTATATATTTAGTAACCTTAAAATGAAGAAATAATACTTTCTGTGCAGGTTTTCTGATGAAAAGCTGAGCATTTCAAAGGGTGAAATTGCCAGAAAATAAAATGCCATTTCTGCTCAGTGTGTTTGCTGGGGAAAGGTAATAGTAGGGAAGTTTCTAAATATGTGTCTAAATGTTTTTAAGAATGCAAGCTTTGAGGGTCTTTTTATAATTATTGTAAAAAAAAGTTGAAACCTTTTCCCCTTCAGCCTATGAATCTTGTGAGATATTCATATTGCATTTAAGCTACAGTAGAATTATTGGTTTGATCTTAGATTTACTATGATTTATTATGATTCCTGCCATCAGCTGCTAAAAGCAAGCAATGCAAAAATCTCATGGTAACTAACACATTAATAAATGCAAGGTCACATCCAGAAGGTTCTTATTTGCAGACTAAAATCCTAGAATTTATAGAGTCTGTCTTAGTTATTATTGTGAAGAACAGGGGAAAAAATGCAGTGAACTCTAATGCATGGCTGTAAAAGCTCTTGACAATTGAGATTTCTCTCTGAAGTGTTGTTTAGCATATGTATGGTAAAAGAAATTCAGGGGAAGGAACCAAATTTTCCTATGAATTTTTGAACCACTTTGTATCTAGCAAAATAATGAAATTATTGAAATACAAATTCTGTGCAGCCAAGGAAGCAAAATATTCATGTTTTATGAAGCAAGAACTCATGACAGGAAACAGAAGCCAAACTATTTCCAGGGTGTTTGAGCTACGGGTGGTCTATATGGGTATGGTAGTTGGGCTGGTCAGACTACTCTGGTCATTTCTCTTGTTGAGTCACTGGCTGGAAGAAGTTTTCAAGCTGGCAGGTGACCTTTCTCTGACATGAACATCCAAGCAAATGTTCTTTTAGAGATTAAGTTCTCTTTCTGGAGTTGTAATGTTCTTTAATGGATGAAACAGGCAATTGGTGTCCTGTGCACTCTCTCTAATATTGGATGGCATTGGAATCCGTTTTACCCCTGAAAAGTATTTGCAATACGTAACATATTTACTATTGATTTAAATTTTGTATAACACCAGCTGTTTAAGTGGAAGCAGCAATTTCTGAACTGTGTTGTGTCATGGCACCTGGGAAATTTTCTCTCTGCTCTCAGATGTTTATACTTTTCAGACAGGCTGTTACTTTATCCTTGCTTTGCTGTCACTCGGATGAATACTGAGAACTTCATTCTCTTACATACATTAACTTTCCTGGAAATGCTAGTGAGAGCTTGAGGTCTTCAGTAGTACAACAGAGAAGTTCATGTTTAACATTTCTATGTAGATTAATCCTCTCTGATCTCCAGTAATTTTGTTTGTTTTTTACTATCTAGACTTTGCCATTCTGAATTTTCTTCCCATTCCACTTCTGGTTCTATTTTCTATGGCAGGAGCAAGTAGCCAAAACCTTACATTTATGGACATGTTTCATATATTTTTTTTAAATTTTATTTGCTAATATTTAGTCCTTTTTTCTATTTGTTTGAGTTCTGCTTATAATTTCAAACTACATTATCCACATGCTTTTAACTTAAGATGCATTGGGGAGGCTAAAAGTTGTGATTTTCCATTTCTTTAAAAAGAGACATTGTTCAAACCACTTTTATTAGTTCTTTTTAAATTTGTTTTTCTCTCTTCTAATTATGCTCACAGAATCTTCTGTTTTCTAGAATATATTTCTCAGCAGCATTAGACCACAGAATTACAGTCCAAAACAGAAGTTTTAGCAGGCTGGTTTGATGTATTTACTGCTCTGTTTGATTTTCTTAAAATGCTGTGACTTAAACAATACTTGTAGTTGGTCTTGATTTCATCATTTAACAAAGAGAGAAACATATCAGAATATTTTCCTTCAAATTTTCATTATTTGCTTAAGCCCAACTGTTTTCTTGGTTTTGGAGGAGGTAGTTTGACAGCCACCTTTTCTGTAATTTTTTTTCAGCAAAGCTGGTTACAGATATTCCAAGAGACAAACAATGGAAAATTAAATTATGGCTCATCTAAAATTCGATTACATATATGTCTTTCATTTGTTCACCTTAGCCACCTGCCCAACACAAATAGATGCGTATCATTCCCTAAATAAATTATGTTGGTTCTAAAACTTCTCTGCAATTTGATACAAGAATTCTGTGTTTATTTGCTGGCACAGGCTGCTCTAAAAATATTCAACCTTCTGTGGCTTGGCTTCTGTTATACTCATTACCTTGAAAAGTAATTATGCAAATATCACATTGCATTAAATACAGGCAAGTTTTTACTTATTTATAAACATCTCAAAATTTCCATTTCTGGGCATGCAGCTGAGAAAGGTCTGCTTGGAGTGAGAGATGGTGCTACCTCCCCACGCGCTGCTGCAACTGAGCAGCAAGCAGTAGAAAAGCAAAATGGTTCTGTTCTTTGCCTTACCTGCTTATTGAAAGGAATAGTGCAGTAAACTGGGATGTAGACATCCAGTCACTCTGGGATTTGACTGTGCTCAGTTCAGTGCCTGCCTAGTGCATGTAAAGAACACATATTTTTTTTTCTCCCTAGAAGCAACCCTGGAGAAAAAAAGCAAAAAACTGAGATAGAGATGCTTGAAATGTAATTTGTTTGAAAAGAAATGTAGGTTTCCAGCAGCCCTACTGTTGTAACCCACTATCCAAGATGTATTGAGATAGTATGTCCCTTGACTCTTTACCTCTGTAATACCTGTGGACTGACCCTATCTACTCTCTTTTACCCTATTGGCAGAGTGCGAATTCCGCTGCCCCCTCCTGACCCTAGAAGAAACCTCTGTCCTTGGAGATCTTCCTCTTTTGCCCCCTGGACACCATGAAGAAATAAACCACAGAACCCCCTGGGAGAAAAGAGCCTCTTTGTATCTTTTACCCTTGTTCATGCTGCTGGTCCCAAGCTTGCCCTGCTACAGAATTACCAGGGTGCGGGGTCAGCCTGGGACGGAGTAGCACCCTACAATAATTAACAAAAATCCTAGAGTTTGTGGCTTTGGACTGATTCTGATCTCTCAGTGATATTGATAAAATGTTGACCCATCTCAGTGATCTGAGTCACGGTTTATATGAAGTGGGAATTGGGAGCTTAGTTTAGCTGTTGCACAGAGTTGTGCTCACAAATGGCATCTCTTGGGCACTGCTGGGTACAGAAGGCTGCCATTCCCATGGGTGGCTAGTGGCTGCAGGGATTATATCCACCTGACCCAAATCACAGTCTTAGACATCTCTAGAGAACTTAAAGGGACACTAGATGGATGAGTATCTGGGGAGTTACAGACCACCATCAAAATCTCACGTCATTGAAAAAAGTAGAAAACATTGTTCTCTGGGGAAAGGGTTTTAAAACCCATGAGTATTGGAGGAATAATTGGGTTTCACTCTATGCACAGCTGACATTTCGATTTCTGCAAAAATCTAGCAAAAGTTTTAGAATGCAGGTGTGATGATCAGGTCCCTTAAATATTTTAAAAAATTAAAAGAAAACATTTCTCAAATGTAATTGTTTAACAGGTTTGAAAATGCGTTTCTTTTAACAGCCTTTACTCCTATCTAGAGACTCAGCTGAAAGAAAAGTATGTTGTCAAGGAAAGGCTGCACAAAGGCCTTGGTATGAACTGAACATTAACTGAAGCATCACTTAATATCTCACTGACTAGCACAAGATAGAGAACTTGGTACTCTCAGAGTTCAGATTTCAGCTTTGCTGACCTTTTTTTTGGACTGTTCTGCCACGTTTGCCAAACACAAAATGAGTAGAATATCACTACCTTGCAGCAAAGCTAAAGCAGAGCTTGAGAAATGAAAGGTGCAATAGAAAAATCATATATTATTAATATATATGCCTAAGTTTTATTGTTTGCCTTAGGGAGGGTAGGAGGTCCATGATTTCATGGGCAGTACTCATATTATGCCATTTTACCCAAACGGATTTGTTCTGTGCTGAAGGTAAGACACAAACCTCCAGTTTAAGAGAGCTGGCAGTGACCCTGTTTCCATTCCCATCTAAATGCCCTACTTGATTGGGAAAAAAGGAAATCCACCCTCTAAGAGTTACCTGCAACTTATATCTGAAACAACTTATTCTCTTTCTTGAAACAGTAAAGGACAGTGACATTGTATATGCAACAACATTGACTTTTAATGTTGGTCTCTGTACTGTAACTAACAGAATTTTCCAAAATTTAGCAATTCAGCTTGTGTTAGTGGGTTAATGTGTGATTGGGAGTTAGTTAGACAGGTCTTAGCGTAGTTTATTGTAACAGCTCCTTTGAGCCTGTTTGCTCAAAGTCTGTTCTGCCCAGAGAAATTTTAATTCACTGATCCAGAACCCTACAGGCCATAATGGCTGTGTCATTATATGTAACCATTTACATGATGAGTCATAATATGTTCTTTCGAATGGTTATAAGCTATTGTGTCAATTGGATTTTCATGCAAAAATACTAAAATTGTGTGGTGAATAGCATAACCTGAACCTTTAATGGATGTTATTTATTCCCTTTGTCTTTCCAATGTCAATTATGGTAATGCTTCTTTTTACTGTGCATATTTAATTTTGGGGTATTGAAAGGCTTTTGAATGTGAACATTAGAAATAATGGATCTTGAGATGCTTATCTGACTTGCAACACATTTGTGAATACATGTGGAGTTTTTTGAGGAAGGAAAAGTGTGAGGGTAAGAAAACAAACAAAATTAGTGTCTTTGGGTACCACATGCCAATACTTGTACACTCTTTTTCATTTTCACATAATACTGAGGTTAACAGCACCTTGTGCATATATCATTCTTCAGAACACCTTGCTTTTTCTTGCATTCTGTTTGAATTGTGTTTTTCTACTTTTCTTGGACAACACTGTCTTCTGTCTCATATAATTCCCGTTACTTAAGGAACAGTGGAATTTATGGTATTCATTTTTTCTAATTTTCATGAGCCTTACTGTTCATCCTTCATTCAACTTTTTGCCCATAGTGAAATGACCACCATTGACTTATGTCTCTAGCAGCAGAATTATTTTGCAAACTTCTATTGAAAACAGGCAGAATTGGTGATATTCAAATCTCCCCAAGTGAGCGGGAGTTTTGGCTATTAGAAAGGCACACTAGAGGGAGCAGCCAGACCAGACCAGACCAGGGATGGGGATTTGCTCTCAAGGTCAGCATCTGGTAAGAACAAACCCCGGGTAGGCTTTAAGGCTTGGATGAGGACTATATCATACTGAGGGCCAGACACCTTTACCCCCAGATAAAGAAGTAGATGATAAATTATTACAAATTCTCTTCTACCACTCTCTACTTATAGATACAAGGAATGTAATCTGATTGATTTACAAGGTCAGTCCATTGATCATGTAATATGAATCTACATTTTACAGTCATTCAAACTGTCTTTGACTTCAGAATTATTTGTAACTACTGCACATTACAAAAACTGCAACTGTTATGATTGACTGGTAATGAGAAATATTGTATTTGAGGAGTATATTATTTGAGCCAGAGGGAAAGTTAAGAGCATACAGTGCCAAAGGAAAGGATTTTTTAATATAATTTTGTGTATTTCTTCATTAACACACTTAACTGAGATCATGTAGTAACACAATTAGCACCAGAAATATATAGATAAGAGCTATCTAGAAGATTTTTTAAAATAATTTAAATCAATCTAATATTTTCAAAATATCAGGGCCTAATAAAATTCACTCAAGGAATAGAGACAAATACCTGAAGTATTCACAGTGGGCTTGTTCTTTTTTGAGAACACGTGAAAAATGTTGGAAAAGGTACAGGTCTAGATTAAATTTAATATTACACAATTTAGAAGAAAACCTAAAAAAATCTCATTTTGATTGAGACACATCCCACAGAGCATGGGCTTTGTAATACTTGCGTGAGAAAGAAATCACAGCATTTTAATCCCCTTTGCAGAAATCTCAAAGGCATTAAGTGAATCTCTACAAGATGCTTAAGAGGGTCTGTTTTTCATGGATATTAAGGAACTACAACAGTCCACTGTTACCACAGTCTGCATGAACTGGTGTTAGGGTCTCAATGTATTACCTTTTCCAACGTATTTCTTACTCCTGCTGTATGAAGCCTTGTTGTTTTGTGTATTAGTGTTACAAGGTGAGTCCTGTCATTGTTTGGAACCTAAAAAAATTATTAAAAAGTTACAACAGCATTTTACAGAATGACTGAAAGTACTGGCTGTGTATTTTGTGTCTCTCCCTGATGCCCCTCCAATCCTTCTGTACTTTGTTCTTATCCTGGTGGTCACACACACATCCTTTGCTTGATGTGTTTTGGTTGCTGGGTTGGCTCACTTTTGGATCCCCCTGGGCTCTTTTTGAAATTGCTTATTCCCAGAGTAAGGGTCTTCATCTCCTCAAGGTGAGATGCTATTCAGACCACAGGGGAGAAACTTCAGCTCAAAGTTGTGCTGCAGCAGTGTTAGCCACAGAAAATATTGCAGCTGCAAAACAATACATTTAAAATTAAGGGCCATGACGAGTTAAAAGGTGCTGTACTGCATATTAAACAACTGGGTACAAACCAACCAAACTTATTTCAGGGTTTTTTTTTTCATTATTTTAAAAAACTGGACATTAATAGAATTGTACTTGTTAATGCCAAATCTTTGTCATGGTCAGTAGTGATGAGGCACTTGCTGACCTTCTGACTGGTATACTTGCTTTCCCAACCCTAAGATCAAGTTGCAGCCTCGCTTTTTAGACTGGTTTTCATTTTTGTGTTGGTGCTCTGCTGGACATCCTGACTTCTTTCCTGATTAGCCTGGCTTTAAGCAATAATAAGCTTATTAGGAGGCCCAGCTGAGAAGTGCACTAATATGCACTAATAACTTGGCTCTACTTAAAGGGAAAAAAAAAAATTTAAAAAAACCCTCATTTTATCACTTACACTGCCTAGTGGAGGAGAGGAATGAATGCCCACAAGTGAGCACACAAATTAAGTGGGCAGAGGTGAGAGTAAAGGCTTTATGGAATAAGCAGTGGTAAGCACAAGGAATTAAAGCCGTGGTAAGCAGAAGCTCCCTGTGATCAAGGAAGTGAAGATTTTCCCTTACCCCAAAAGTCCTTCCTTCTCAGCATCTGAGAAGGTTTATCATATATGTAAAAGAAAAATAGAATAAGTTGGTTTTAGAAGAGGGAAATAAGAGTTCACATCAAGGAAATCAACAATTGTAAACATTTCATCTGTAATTAAAATCTGAAGACAATGCTTGCTGCTCCCCTGTGGAGAGGATGAATATACCTGCCTACATGCACTGCACAGCTGAAAAAGCTTCTTGAACAAAGTTGTTTGCTGTGAGTCTAAGTTTGCAATTGAATTAGGGCTGAAATGATTGTGTCACAAACAGTAAGCTTTCAATTTTATTTGCAATTTTGCAGCTCTGGTTTTTTTCTTCTCTTTATGCCCCCATGCTTGCTCTGTACTTACCTCTTGTGCGTTCACCCTGACTGGACAAAAGGTGCCCACCAACCTCTCTATCACTCCCCTCCTCAGGTGGACAGAGAGAAAATAAGAAAGGCTCATGAGCTGAAAAGACTTTCCCCTCATCCCTCTCTTCTTCCAGGGCCCAGCTTTACTCCCAATTTCTTTTCACTTTCAGTTTCTTTCCCTGAGCACTTTAGGGAGATAGGAAATGTGGGTTGAAGCCAGTTTATTCTACATCTCTGTCACTCCATTCTCCTCACACTCTTCCTCTGTCCCACTGTGGATCCCTCTCTCCACAGGACACCTGATCCTGCCAGGATCCTGCCTCAGTTGCAGGTTTTTGATGCAGGTCATAGCCTCCTCCGAGGAGAACCATAGAATGTCTTGGATGGAAAGGGACCTTAAAAGTCATCTAATTCCAAACTGCTTCCATGGACACTTTCCACTAGGACAGGTTGCTCACAGCCCCATCCAACCTGGCCTTGAATTCCTCTAGGAATACAAGCATCCACCTTCTCCAAGTCCTTCACCGGTTGCAAGTGGATCTCTACTCCTCTCTGTCTGCACCACCAGCTGCTGTAGAATCTCTGCTCTCACTTCTGGAGCAGCTCCTCCCCCTTCCTCTTTACCGTGGTGTTTCTCTCACATGTTATCACTCCTTTCCCCAGCAGGTTTTGTCCCTCCTCCTTGATTATGTTCTCCCAGAGGCACTCCTACCATTGCTCAGCCTTGGACAGTGGCTGGTCCATCCTGGAGCCAGCTGGCACTGCCTCCACTGGACTGGGAAGCCACCTGTACCTCCCCACCACTGAAACCTTGCCACACCTCTTGAATGAGAATGTCAGATAATCATCTGTGTTATTGCACAAATAAGAGGGGCTTATCTCTACCAGGTTTCTCATCAGTAGTAAGGTAAATGATGCTTGAATTTGATGAATAGCATTTCTCACTGGAAATCCCACTTTCTCTACAATAACAGACAGTCCTTTACTGCTATTTCTTCTGTTCCTATTTAACTTTCGGTCATGTCTCTGTCTGCTGGTTTGGAAAGGCAGAGGGCTCTCTTTAAATGTCCTCTGTCCTACTTTATATAGCACAACAGGACTCATCAAAGTTTCCATTTGATTTACCACAATATGAGTATTGGTCTAATACTGATACTCAACTGTGACAGAAAAAAGACTCTCTAACAATTTAAAGTTAGAAAATGTGTGTTTATTCAGTGCTGGGTAGCAGCATGGGGTAGCCCCCCAATACTCACTGCAAAATTACAGGTGATCACAGAGTCTATTTATTGACAAAATGTTCAAACGAATACATATTCATAATACCAGCCCCTCCCATCCCCCGCTTCCTATGGTAATTAGCTTGAATAGCTATTAAGCAGCGTGGTTGGCTTCTTGAATTAAGTCTGGAGTCGTTTATGTGGGGAGGGGTCTTAAAAGGAGGAAGTAAGGCAAGTCTTCCTCACTCTGACCTTTTCTATCAATGACAATACAAATGGCTTTTGAGGCAACTCCAGTTTGGCAAAGAATGAGTTTCTGGTTGCAATTGTTTATGTTCTGTGGACATAGCTACTAGTTTCATCCTTTCCCATTGCAAGCACAGCTAAGCAAACATAAAACAACAGGCAATCAATTATTTAAGTTTCAGGTAACTAGCTCAAGCTCAGTTTCTTCTAACTAAAATCTTAATTTCTTTAAGATTAGTGTTTCACATTGTCAACAGTTTTTCATTCAATACTTAACAGAGATTTAGAGAGTTAATGCTTCTGCCTAAAGGCTTAGGTTCTATACCAACTATTTAAATTATTTTCCCCCTAAAGTATTTTCATTGCTGTATTACAGTAGGGCACGAAAATACATCAGTGCTGTTATAAGAGAAAAATAATGCAGCATTTGCAATCATTTGGCTTACACTTAGAGGTGATAATATTGGTGATTGTAATTGACTGAATTCGCTCCTCATTGTTGGCTGCAGAAAATAATGTGCAATTGTTATTTAATGTGGTCTATGTCTTCCTCACTCTCTGATCCAGAGACATTGTGGACTTTACTAGTTATGCATTACTTGGTGCAAATAGATGTAGTATGCTTTCCATTGAAGAAACTTTATGGGATGAATCCTCTTTTCTTCAAATTAATTGATATAAGCTGGCCAAAAGCTTGTATTGCAAACTACAGTGTATATTATACCTACAAGCAGTTCATTTGCCAAAGATGCTCCTTGCTGGGAGAACATAATGAGTCACTTAAGTCACACCTCTTTACCCCACTCTCTTCTTTATCTGAGTAATAAAAATTTCCATGTAGGAAAATGAATTTGCAATTTTGTAAGTAGAATGAAAGTGATCCGTAGCACAGAGTCTGGTTTCCACAGGGATCTCTTCTGATACACAAGTATTTCTAGAATATCAGTTAAAGCACAAACACTGCACTCAGTGATAGTTACAATATGTAGAGGAAAATTGCATTTGACTCTGGATTCTTGGATTTGAAGATCCATTATCACAATTTTCCTGATTAGCACTGAAGTAACAATGCTGAAATACATGGCTTCCTAAATGAATTTTGCTTTTTAAGATTATAATATTGGGATAGTTTGGATTTCGTTTGATCTCAGTGCTGTCTACAATAATTTACTATGAGAGCAGTCTGCTCCAAAGCATGACTCCTACATTGAGATGGGAGAACTGACAGAAGGAACCATATGACAGGATTACATGCTTTTTAGGTTGAAAATAACCTTATCAAACAGTGAGAGACTAAGCTGTTACAAAGGTTTGGAAGTAGAAATAACAGTGTATAGCTGAAGCATGTGTAGAAAGCTTACTCCAATAACAACTGGTTTATAAATCAACAACATATTAAACAGTGGTCAGTAATTCTTCTGTTGTTCCATGGGTAACTGAGCTATGGGGGAAAAACCTGCAGTTTTATTTCAGTGAAACCTTGCTGTGCTACAGATTTGCTACATAACTGGTTTTAGTATGAGGTGCAAAGTCCTCATTTTTAATACTTTAATGTCTTCAAGATTCATTTGCCTAAGAAGGCAATATATATGCCTTTTGTTTGAGTTGTTTGAGTAAATTAAGTCATAAGATTGCCTTATGCTGAATCCTACTTTTTTTTCTTTAAACAGTAAATACTAGAAACTGTTTCATTTAATTAGGATGTCAGGCAGAGATCTCAGCTCTTGAGATGCACTTGCTGTTTTCCAGGGGATCCCCACATGAGGTAGCAGTTCCATGGCACTGAAGCAGCCAGCAAGAGAATACTGACAGCGCAATGTGGGGTGCTGTGCTTGAAGCAGTAGACTGAAAGTTTAAGATATCACAAATCTAGCTCTTTCTAAATAATCTGGGTATATTTTGGATATTGCTTGGATAGCTTGATGTTCTTTTTTGATTAACTATCAGTCTCACAGAAGGCTGCATCTGATTATTTTATTATTAGAAATGGAAATATGGCTCAATATGATACTGCAGTGCTTCATATACTTCATGCTCTTGAAATGTCATACAAACTATGCAATTTCACAAGTTTTTTCTTTGAAATTTTTTGATTTTTTTTACATAATCCCATTATTAGTTAAGGAAAAACCCTCCACATAAACAAAACCTCTGTGAGCTAAGGAGCTAAATTTCATTCAGTGATGTGTATCTTGCATCTCAGTTCCAGCAATCCCAATCAGATCATTGTCCCCTTTTACACTTGTCTTCATTCAGCTGGTTTTTCTTTCAACCAATTTTTATCTTATTGTCATACAATTCTAATGAAGAATTTGGCTGATGACTAGAATCTCAATGGATTATGAAAGCTGATGTAAATAATTTTCTTTCAGATAGGAAAACAAGTTTCATTGTTTCTTTTGCTTGTGAAACTCCTATGTTCTTACACAAAGTAGTTGGTGGTCAACTTTCTTATGTTCATGGGCTGATCTGAAAAATTTCATCAACTTATAATGAATGAGTGAATTCAAGCAAAGGGGAATTAACAGCACAAAGTTCCTGGATGCTGCAGAGTGCAGTGTGCAAGGAAAATATCTTGCTCTTCCTGATTCAGATTATGAATAACTGACTACCACGAATTTGACACTGCTTCCCACAGTGTTCTCCAGGAACCTGGAAGCTTATGGCTTAGACAGGCATGTTCTTCACTAAGTGAAAAACTGCCTGGATGGCTGGGCCCAGGGACAGGTGGGACTAAATACAGCTTATATAAAAATAGATATTTAGATCTTTTGAGCAGGATACAAATAGCAGAACATGTTTTGATAGTTTTGTCTCTAATGTAGTTAGTTCTAGTCAGTAGGAGATAATCTTCCCTCTGCCTTTTAAGCTGGATTCTTTTCTCCCTATTCTGTGACATCTGACTCCTTAGCACTGGAGCTATTTACTACTAAAAATTTACTCTGGTTTATTTGCAGCCAGTTTGGTTTTACTGAAATCCTCCCTTTTTTCCTTGTATAGCTTTACTTTTATTAGGTACAATGCTTTTGTCTTAGAGGGTATAAAAGTTGTTATAACTTGTGAAAATCAATTCCTTTTTTGTTATAAATAATTTCCAGCAAACTCCTCAGAGAGTGGGAGGAGCACCAAAGGTGTTCTTTGTTTTCAATGGAGCAAGAATAGTTCTGGCTTGAAAGTTGGTAAATTCATAGCTCTTTTTGTGCAGATTGGAAGCCTGGAATTTGTCAAGGAGAAATTTCTTACTGCACTTGTGGAGTTATCGTCCCAGTGTTCTCAATGTCCTCTTCATGCGGGGTTATGTCTAAATTATTAAAGCAGCTAATAGTTGTTAAAAAGGTTATTTATTGTAAAAGTGCATCAGTCTTCAAAGGCATAGTCATAGACATTAAAGTCCATACTAAGTTTTATCATAAAGTCCCGAAAAAAAGCAGGAGCCATGCCCAGGGGTCCCGGAGAGGGCTGGTGTTGCTGTTGGAGCTCTGATCTTCTTCTGGGGTGTTGGAGACACTGGCAGGCACAGTAAGGCAGCGGCAAAAAGCGGTGGCAAAAAGCAGTGACAAAAGCAATGGCAAAAGGCAAAAGCAAAAAGCACTAACTCTCCCTAATACATAATCTTATATAGGATTTTCTAACAAGCTAACACATAAATTCAAACCACTACCTCTCTACCTATGAAAATTCCAATTTCTTAACATGCTAGGATACGTATAAATTATGTATACGATCTTTTTTGTTCTATCTGAAAAATGTAAGCAATATTCTGTCCTGGTTTAAGGGACAGTATTGCCAGAAAAAGGCAAGAGTTTTTCCCCAAAATGGATAGTGAAAAAATTCCCTCCCTCCCAGTTTACTATAATTTGGAAATTAAGGAACTCTCAGGCAAAAGGTATGAGTTTTGGAGTAACAGATCTTTACTGATATATCTACAAGACAAACAAGAACAGCATCAGCTATGAAAAAAAAAATCAGTAACAAAACAGAACGGAACTCAGTCTCAGTCCCTTTTTCCAGTCACAGATGCCCCTCCTCCTCCGCACAGTCCCGATGGAGCAGGGCAGGCAGCTTCTCAGTCGCGGCTGCTGCAGGAGCAGGAGAGTGAGGCGGCAGCGCCGTCCCAGGCGGGAGAAGTGTGAAGGAAAGAACTCCGCTCACTGTGGGCATCCCGGTTCTCAGCACTGTTCTCAGAAGCAGGAAGCTTTAGCAGTTGGAGTGCAGGGGACCTAATCCCACCATGGAGAAAAGCAACCTCTCTCCTCCACGTTCGGGCCGGTGAGAGCAAGTGTCCCCCATCCCCGGAAGGACAAAGCAGCCCCCAACCATCCACCCCCCACCCCTCAAAGCCCCCGCCGCAATCGAGCCATCGAGCCAGCCCAGCTATTCCTTTTGTCATGAGCACTTAACAGCTAAAGAGGAGCTGCCCGGCCAGCTTAACGTAATAATGGGAAAAATTTCTCCACAGAGGGAAAGAGTAAAAAACTCCCCCAAACCCCTACATATTCTCACTGGAGTTCTATTTTGTCTAAGTAGTGTCTAAGAAGGAGCTTCAGGAGCCTCTACTGAAAACATTAGTGTGTTTGATAACCTTCACTAGAACTTGTTCTTCTATTCTGATATCTGCACCTTTCACTTACTAAAACACTACAACTCTCACTGAAACTTACTGACTTACTGACTGACTGACTGACTGACTGACTGACTTACTTATCCTTAAACTCAAACCTACATCGCAACTTAAACTTATGCTTATACTTTTACTTAAACTCCCATTCTGTGTGTGGATGACTTAACATGTTTCAATCCATCCAAGGGCTTTAATTCAATTCCTGCACTCTGGCTTCTGCCTGAAGGATTCAGGCAGGCCCTTGTCTCACTGACTCCAACATGTGCTAAGGAAGTACTTGATTTGCTATTCACACCTGATATCGAGAAAATATGGTGTTGAACAACACAAGTTACTGCCCTAGAGTTGCAATTTGTATGGTACTGGAGCTTGACTAATTAGCAGATGTCAGATCAGGGTTTTGTCTTAATTCTCATTTATTAGTCCTTATTTATCCCTAGAAAGGCATTATGATAATTATTCCTTTGTCCTAACCAGACTTTTTAAAGTATCTTGAGCTTTGTGAAGAAAAAGATTGCCTTTCCACATAAAAATGTCAGTACTTTGAGTCCTGAATATATAATTAGTACAAACTGAAGCAGTCATGACTTTGGGTAAAAATCATCTTCCCAAAAATGGCTTCTTTCTAAATTTCTACAGGAGAGCTTGTGTGAATGAAGCTTGGCTTCAGACGGAAAAAGGAATGCTTAAAGGACAGTTATTACTGATATGCAAAAAACAAATTTTATTGAAGGGAATTGCTGATCACTTCCACTTTCTTCAGGTACAGAGCTCGGAGGAGAAGGATGTCTGCATCCTAAAAGTAGGAGAGAGCTTTCTGAGGAAAGTAGTGGGTAACTAGACCCAGAGAGCCTTGCAACTGAGGGCCAGCTTGCAGGAGGACTGGTTCAGAATGTCCTTTTCATGCTGCCCCAAAGTAGCACCATCACTGCCAGCTGTCTCCAGCACAGCAGAATTGGGCAATGTGCCTCAAAGTCCGGAGGAAGTCGTAAGAAAGTTTAGCATAAGCATCCATTATTAAGCATCCCTTTATATTAGGGAGGCTTTTGATGCCATAGGTATAGAAACTAATGATGATGGAGTTGAATGCCTGTGGGTAACAATTAAGGGCAGGGCTAACAAGGCTGACATCCTACTGGGAGTCTGCTATGATCTACCCAGCCAGGAAGAAGAGGTGGACAACTTACTCTTTAAGCAGCTAGAGAATGTTTCAGGATCATCAGCCCTTGTTCTTGTAGCTGACTTTAACCTGCCAGATATCTGCTGGGAACTTAATACAGCTGAAAAAAGGCAGTCCAGGAAATTTTTAGAGTGTGTGGTGGACAACTTTTTGTCACAACTGGTGAGTAAGTCTACTGGGGGAGAGACTGTTGGACCTGTTGTTTGTAAATAGAGATGGACTGGTGGGAGATGCAGTGGTTGGAGGTCGCTTGGGCACAGTGATCAGGAAATTACAGAATTCTTATATTTGGTGACATCAGGAGGAACATCAATTAGACTTTTACATTGGATTTCCAGAGGGCAGACTTTGGCCTATTTAGGAAACTTATTCAAAGAGTTCCTTGGGAAGCAGCCCTTAAAAACAAAGGAGTTAGAAAAGGTGGATGTTCTTCAAAACAGAGATCTTGAGGGCACAGGAGCAGACTGTCCTTATGTGCCGAAAAATGAGTCGATGAAGCAAACATCCAGCCTGGATGGCAACAAGGTTTTGAAGAAACTTAGGAATAAAAAAAACCGATGAGGTGTCTCTGGAAGTATTTAAGGGAGCTGGTAGAGTGTGTAGGATAACAATTAGGGAGGCCAAGGGTCAGTATGAAATTAAAATGGCAACTTCTGTAAAGGATAATACAAAATGTTTCTACAAATATATTAATAGTAAAAGGAAGAATAAGACCAACTTTTGTTCTTTATTGGATGAGGGAGAGAACTTAGTAACTGCAGATGAGGAGGAGGCAGAAGTGCTTAACGCCTTCTTCGCCTCAGTCTTTAGTGGGAAGATGGCTCATCCTCAAGATAACTGTACTCCTGGGTTGGCAGATGGTGTCAGGGAGCAGAATGGCCTCCTTGTTATTGAAGAGGATGCAGTCAGAGAACTGCTGAGATGCTTGGATAATCCTAAATCTATGGGCCCAGATGGGATCCATTCCAGAATGATGAGGGAGATGGCAGATGAGCTTGCAAAGATGGTCTCCATCATTTAGCAGCAGTCCTGGGACACTGGTGAGGTTCCAGATGACTGGAACCTGGCCAATGTGACATCCATTTGTAAAAAGGATGGGAAGGAGGATCCTAGTAATTATAGACCAGTCAGCCTAAAATCAGTACCTGGTAAGGTAACGGAACAATTTATACTAAGTGCCATCATGCAGAATTTACAGGATGGCCAGGGTATCAGACCCAGCCAGCATGGGTTTAGGAGGGATAAGTCTTGTTTGACCAACTTGACCTGCTTTTACAACCAGGTGACCTTCCTGGTGGATGCAGGAAAGGCTGTGGATGTTGTCTATTTGGACTTCAGCAAGACCTTTGACACTGTCTCCCATAGCATAATTCTGGAAAAGCTGGCAGCCCGTGACTTGGATAGGAGCACTCTTTGCTGGGTAAAGAACTGGCTGCATGGCCGTGCGCAGAGAGTGGTGGTGAGCGATGCTGCATCCAGCTGGGGATCAGTCACCAGTGGTGTCCCTCAGGGATCTGCGCAGGGCCCTGTTCTGTTCAGTATTTTTATTGATGACATGGATGAGGGTACTGTGTCTTTCATTAGTAAATTTGCAGATGACACTAAGCTGGGAGCACATGTCGATTCTGCTGGAAGGTAGGAAGGTTCTGCAGAGGGTCCTGGAATGGTTGGATGAATTGACAGAGCCCAGTAGGATGAAGTTTAATAAGTCCAAGTGCTGAGTCCTGCATTTTGGCCACGATAACCCCCTGCAACATTACAGGTTGGGGACAGTGTGACTGGGTAGTGCCCAGGCAGAAAGGGACCTGGGAGTACTGATTGACAGATGACTGAACATGAGCCAGGAGTGTGCCCTGGTCACCAAGAAGGCCAATGGCATCCTGGCCTGGATCAGGAATAATGTGGCCAGCAGGACCACGGAGGTCATTCTTCCCCTGTCCTCAGTACTGGTGAGGCTCCACCTTGAGTGCTGTGTCCAGTTCTCAGTTTAGGAAGGACATGGAGACGCTTGAGTGTGTCCAGAGGAGGGCAACAAGGCTGGTGAGAGGCTTGGAACACAAACCGTATGAGGAACAACTGAGGGAGCTGGGGTTGTTTAGCCTGGAGAAAATGAGACTCAGAGCGACCTTATCACTCTCTACAACTCCCAGAAAGGTGTTTGTGGTCAGGTGGGGGTTGATCTCTTTCACCAGGCAGCACTGACAGAACCACAGGACGTAGTCTCAAGCTGTGCCAAGGGAGGTATAGGCTGGATATTAAGAAGAAGTTTTTCACGAAAGAAGTATTGGAATGCTTTGCCTGGGGAGGTGGTGGAGTCACCATCCCCGGATGTATTTAAAAAAAGACTGGATGTGGCACTTGGTCTAGTTGAGGTGTTACGGCATGGGATGGACTTGATCATCTTGGAGGTTTCTTTCAACCTAGTTATTCTGTGATTCTGTGATATTTTAACTTCAGAAGAAGTTTTAAAGGTTGAAGGAAAGGTGACCAGATTTACCATTTTTTTCCCTTTAAAATGGAGAATTTTGGGACCTGGATGGCTGAGGTGCTGCGTCGGTCATTGACAGGTGATGGATAGTGCCTAAGTATTTCGGTTGGTTTAAGGCTGGCTGTAGAGTTTATTGAATACCAGTCATGAAAATAAATTATTCAATGAACTGTACCAAAAAATCATCAATCATTTATATGAGTAATATTTTTGCAGATATTTTCCAGCTGTACTGGATATGGTGTCATTCATCTGCAGATCAGCACTACGAATCCAAACCAGGCTGCCTGTGTCAGGAAATGGTTAATGCTTGATAACCCTGGGAAAATATTTAAGCAGAATCCTGAATATAACATAAAAATGGTAGGAAACTTGAATATTGGGAAATTCTACTCAATTCCCATGACTGCCTTTGGATATAGAAAAAAATACGTGTTTTACCCAAAATCATTGGCAATCATTTAAATTTTGATAACAAAATATATTAGAGGGGAAACTAACCAAATATTTTTAGTAGATTAGATTCAAAATGTTTTCAAGCTCTGAAGTATTTCCAAAATTATTTCAGAATTTTGTACAAATACTTATATTCTAAATTTCAAAATATTGGACAAGATCTATTATTTATAGGTACTTTAGAGTCTGCTGTTTGAGTATTCAAAATCAGTAGTACTTGAAAAGCACCATTTTCATACCATAGGAAAAAATTTACTGTATTAATATCCAGTTTATATTTCAATTAGAGTATTTTTAGTTCAATGAAAATAGCCGGGGGAAAAAGACCTATCTATCAAGCAGAGAGACAAAAGCTTCCACAATCCTGACTGAAGCACTTGTACAAGTCTGAGCGCATAGAAGTCACACTGAAGCTCATGGAACTTTCATATTAAAGTGCTTTCCTGAAAGAAATTCTACACAGTATTACCTTATTATTCAAAACACTTACTTAGAACTGAAGCCCAAGATAACCAAATCATCTAAAGCGGCACTAATTTTTATTTTAGACCCAAATCCTTGTTAATTTAGAAACTTTCATTCAAATTGTCTCCTAAACTTTCTTCAGATTTCTTCAAGTCTATGTTTTTATGTATACAAAAGAGTGTATACATAAATTTGTATTTGTGTAACCACAAATGTTTGTATATGTGTATTTACATGAGGGGTCTCAGGTGCCTGTACAAACTTGGATGTTTTTACTGTGGCCTGTGACACATAAACTGAGAATTTTTGTAATTACGCGGTTTTCATTGGAAGACATTTAACAAGCTATGTACTGACTGTTCTTTAATTTTATTGATCATTTGAAAAACACAGATTCTTTTCCTTCCTATATTCAAGAGAAATGGCTGTTGGGGGTTGTTTTTTCCTTTCTGCCTGTGGAGTTTTTTAAATTGACATGTTAAGGGACACTGATGACCTTGAGATGGGGGGAGGGAGAGCCTCCCTGCTTTTTTGGAAGTTTCTCTCAGAGGGCAGGGGGAAGCAGGAGTTAGAAGATTAGAAGCAGGTAAAGGAGCCTGGGAGGCAGTTGCTCACTTGCTCGCTCTTGGAGTCGGAGGAGGAAGGCCACTGCTCCTACCCCAACCCTCCACCACCATCCCAACGCTGTGAGTTGCCTCCTCTGTTGTTGGACCCTGGCACCGCTGCCCTGCTTGGATGCCTTCTCACTTCATAGCTTGCTATCTCCATCCTATTGGAGCACCGGGACTGATGCTCTGAGCAAAGTAATTTCCATCCCTTTCCCATCTGGGACACCAAGACCATCATGCCCAGAGCCCCTGCAGCTGTGCAGGACCTGCCCCTGTCCAGCACCGGTAACTGCAGCACAGGGAAGGGTAGCTGTGGCTGAGAAGGACTGCAACTGGGTTACTGCTCTGTTTGTTGTTAATTTCATAGTTGTTGTTTTGTTTGTCTTGGTAGATATACTAGTAAGGAACTGTTATTCCTATCCCCATATCTTTGCCTGAGAGCCCCTTAATTTCAAAATTATACTAATTTGGAGGGATTTACTTTCAAAGAAAGGCTCTGCTTTCCCTAGTACACACCTGTCTTTTTCTAACCAAGACAATGACCAAGTTTGTAGAGTATGCTTAGTAGGTACAACACAGTCCAGCCATATCAGCCTTTCTGTACACATGGTGATCAGGCACACACTGATTTCTCAAACAGAAATTAGAGAATTCTGGATTAGGGAGACGTCCTGGACTCGTCCTGTGAGGATAAAGTTCTGTAGGGCCTTTGTTGTGGCACCAGAACTTCATCCTCTAACCATTGGCTTGGAGAGTCCTGTTCATGTTTGTTCACTCTCCAGCAGTGACTCTTGGAGTGCTTTATGCAAGGTGAACTAGATGTGATGGTTGGGAATAGATTTTCTATTTTCTTCACACATCCCTGGGTGGTGTTTCAAGCATCAAGCAACTCATCTTAATTACAAGCAGGCAAACTGAAAGTGAGAGGATCCATCTGCAGTCTGAAGGGTTGGGCACTATCCACAGCAAAGGACTTCACTGTAGACCAAATACTCCTCTGCTTCATTCAGCCCCATAGCAGGGTGTTAATTACCTGTTTTGGGATGCCTAGTCCTGCACCCGGAAACAGCTTAGGTGTCCACATACACTTGGTACACATTTTATAGCAGAGTTTTATTTTAAAGTAAGTAACAGGCAAAAAAAATGAGGGTTTTTTTCCCTCCTCCTTTGTTTCATTGTCTCTCAATCCCCATAGCAGACTGCTCATGTGAATAGGACCTTTTATTTGTCTGTGCAGTTCATGAGAAACACCATGAAGGTTTAAAAATGAGGACAAGATCATGACAAGTCAGAAACCAGAATGTTCTGGTTCTTAGCTCAGTGCTTACTCCAACAGGTAACAACAAGAAAAATCCTGATTCTTTTTAAAAAGTTGACAATTTTTACTACTGATTTTCACGAAGCCAGGATTCCACCTTTACCTCTTAGGACTGACATTTTCCAGTTTTACCTCTAAAAGGGATCTCTGCATCTGTAAATACAAAATTCCCTCGCAATGCATTCATAAAAATTCACTCTTTCTTCTTGGTCAGTGTCTTCTCCCAGAAAAAATCTCAAAGTATGAATGGTAACTTGCCTAGAAAACAATTAGTTTTCCTTTTCTCCTTTCGTAACTTCTGAGTACAGTGAATTCTGTTCTTTGTTTGCACTTACTTGACAAAGTTCGTTTATGTAAAAAATGGTTTCACTCGTAATCTTCTAAATGCAGATGAGCTTTCTAACTGTGGGCACTCTTACTGTGCATGAAATTTACATTTCATACGTAAATGTTTTCTCATCTTCCCTTTCAAAGAAGTTCAGATATTCCCAACTGATTGCTTTTGAAACAATTACCCTCAGGTGTTTTCCTTCTTACACTGCCATCAACTGCACTTCTCACAGTTTTAAGTAAGCAAGGGGAATTAACAGCTGTACTGAATTTTTCCTTTTGACTGTGGTATAATTATTATAGAAGTTTAACATTGTGTCAGTTGGCTAAAAGATGTTGCAAAGAAAATTAAAGTGCTTTATGAATCTTGACTGACTCGCTACTTATTCTAAATGGCTCTTCACCGATCAAGGTTTAAAGTAATTTTTATTAATTAAAAAAAAAAAAAAACTTAGAAGAAAGAAAAGACAGACATGACATTTCATTTTTTGCTTGTTAGCCTTATTTCAAACATTTCCCAGACCAGCTTTTGAGGGAACTTGGCAGAAATTGGATCAGTATTGTACCATTACAGGAACAGTGTGGCAGAGAAGAAGGACAGTCTGAGCTACCTTTAATTTCATTGAGATGTATTCCTCCACGTAAGCTGTCTCCCTGCTATTGCAGGATTGTCAAGAGATGAATAATTTCTATAAAGACATTTTTTTACCAGTCCTTTCTCAGAAAAGCTGAGAATTTCCACAACAAACAGAAGAGTATTTCAGGACAAAAAAAATAGTAGCTTCAGGGAACAGAAGAGGATGACAGAAATCATTGCTATTTAAAGAATGATCATCAAATACCACAGGGGACCATATAAAATCCCAGAAAAGTGGCTGAATTCCCAAGTGAGCCAAGGTGTGAGAGGATGTAGATTTTCTCTTTAGAGTGAACGCTGCAGAAAAGACCAAAACCCTTTCAATTCATAAAAGATAAATTTTAATACGTGACTCATGAAAATATCCACTTTTTAAGCAGTGAAAACTGAAAGCATGCAGAGAAGAGAATGCAGAATGGGGAGATTTATTATTTCAGGGCTAAAAAGGGAAGAGAAAGATCTCTAGAGGAGAATATGCTTTATTTAGTATAATTCTCTATTACTAGGTTTCTCGCAGTACCAGAATAAAGACTTTAAAAATGTAGAAAAGAGAAAAAACATATTGAGAGGAGAAAAATATCCATCACTGGGGAAAGAGGCAGCCTTAAGAAGTGGTGTTAGTGGTGTCAGATTGTCTTTGTTCAATCCACTCCTGCAAATTATTCCTCAGCAGCCTGAGCAAGTCTTTTATACGCTGGCTTATTTTGGTGCATAAGGGCATAAATAAATACCATATACAGTAATTTCACAATTATAATCCACAACATTTTGACTAAAATTTTGGTCTGAACCCAGAAGTGCGGCTTGTAATCTGGAGCGGCTTATATATGGACAATGTTCTGAAAGTTGCCAACCTGGATGTGACACCCCGCAGCAGCCCCAAGCCAAGCTGGAGCCTGGCCGGCCCCGGCAGAGGTGGGCCGGGCCAGGAGAGGCAGGCTGGCAGAGGCAGGGAAGCCCGGCAGAGGCAGGATGGCAGAAGCAGGGAAGCCTGGCAGAGGCAGGCCGGGCCAGCAGAGGCAGGCCAGCAGAAGCGGGGAAGCCCAGCAGAGGCAGGCCGGGCCAGCAGAGGCAGACCAGCAGAAGCGGGGAAGCCCAGCAGAGGCGGGCTGGCAGAGGCGGCAGTGGCAGTCCAGGGGTCGGGCAGGGGCGAGGGAGCTCGGCAGCGGTGGCAGCGCAGCCCGGCCGGCCCCAAGCAGCCCCGCCGACTGGCAGCGCTGAGCTGGGCCACCCAGCCCTGTTGGCAGCCCCGAGTGGGCCAAGTCTGCCTGGCCCCGAGCCAAGCCAGTAAACCCCGTGATCCTGTGATTCTGTTACTAATTGGCAACTCTGTGAAAGTTGTACACGGATCCTCGCTGTGAACGAAAGTGCGGCTAATAATCCAGTGCGGCTTATGTACGGACAAAGAATGAAACTTTGCCGACACCCCGGAAGTGTGGCTTATAATCAGGTGCAGCTTGTAATCGTGAAATTACTGTAATTGCCTCATAAATACTTGTTAAATATAGGTATCTTATCAAGCCACAATACATGAATAAAATCTTTTCATGTGCAATAAATACTGTCTTCCTGCTAAAAATTGCCTCCAGGTAAATTTGAGAATTATTTAGTCAAAATTATCCAAATAAATAATGTAGGGAAAAACATATTGAAAAATTAAACCTTCTGCACACCAGTTAGAGTATAAACTAATAACTGACAATAGTAACATAACAGTTATTTCCTATTAGTTGGTTAAAAGAATAAACTTGCTAAATGAATGTGTGATTTGCACCAAATCAACTATGGCTTACTAAAGTAATAGGTTTGCCCTTCAAGCATCACATATAATACTGAAGAGTGTTTAACTCATCATATTTTTCCACACTGTTCATGAGCTTGCTAACCAGAAGAAATTGATAATATGAAATATTTAATTGTATAATGTTTTATTAATCTCTGCTCATTAAATGTTAATAGCAAAGTTTGGCTAATATAATATGGAGCTCTTGGTAAATGTAGCACTTTGTTTCTTGATGTATTTTGCTGTTGTATATTTTGCGATGGTCATGGAGCAACAGAATCGAAAAGACAACATCATGAGGATTAAATGCACGCTGACTAGCACCAGAAAAATAAAATGCAGACTACACTCTGAAAAAGAGTTAAAGCAGAATAATTTTTCTCATGGTTCTCCAAGGATCTGGAGAGCAAAATTATTAACTTTCTGCAACAAACTGTCCAGCATTAACCTTAGCTTAATGATATGATATGCAATTTTCAAGGAGTACACTAGGCTAATCTTCCTGGATGACTAAATCCTCAATTAACACAGCAACACTGGGTTGTGTGTGGGATGACTGTAAGTTACAGTGCAGGTATAACAAAACCACCACGGTGTATCAAAAGAAAACTTCTGAGTTTCTGTTTAAACAGGCCCTAAAAGACTCCCGTGTTCCTCTGCATACTGCACTTCCTCATCTCATATTCTTACTTCTTTCTTTAAAACCAAGTAACTTTCAAACTCTTTGCCACTCTATCCTGAAAATATTTAAACTCCCATCCCAGCCTTCAAAACTCCTCCAGTCACCAAAAAACAAAACAAAAACAAAAAAAACCCACCAAACAGTAGAGCTGATAATTCTGAAGTAGTTTATGGCCACACTCTTGGCTGTGGAACTCTCAACTACTGCTTTTCTTCTGCCCTCAGGAGCACATTTAAGGTTAATGGAGAGCAGAACCTCTTCTACAGATGCCACCAATCCTCAGTTATTATCTGTATTTGGTAATATCCAATAATTTTGGTCATCCATAGATAAAGCCAGAAGAGTCTGTTAAACAACTCAAGCCTAGAGGATGAATTTCAGTCAGAATCAGGACATAGGTGAGATCATTAACAAAAAGAGGTAAACTTGTCGAAAACAATCCTTACCTGAAACACACTGTATTTCCTGCAGTCACAAGAAAGTAACAAAAATGTTTTGTACTGCTCATTAGCAGAGAGTTCTGGCACTTACAAGGCTGCTGCTTTTCACACATGCAACAAACCCAGTGTAACAAAAAAGTGACAGAATAACCACAAGATCCAGACTAACTGTCCAGTTCCAGGAGGTTTCCCCTAGCTTAATTTACCGGCTTAACCAGGTAATAGTGTGGCTATAATAATAACAATAACAATAATAATAATAATAATAACAACAACAATAACAATAACAGGACGGGTATAATGGTATGCCAGAGATATCCTTTAATCTACATGATCCAAGAAGCAGTATCCAAAAAGCTATGTTGTTCCAAAGGCAGGCAGTGACCAAAGATTTGGGGGCGGGGTTGAATACACAATACAAAGGGAATACCCGAGGGCAAAGGTCCAATCCTGAAAGCAGAACAGGGCCTTGACCTTATATGTCAAAGGTCTTGAACCAACAGAGAATCAAAGGTATGAATAAGATTTACTTTGGAATGAGCTAATTAGCATCTTCGCAGTGCCAAGTTTCCCGGGGTCTTAGGTTTATGTGTCCTATCTCAGTTGGTCCAATTGCTAACTGCACAAATCTTTTTTTTACTCTTACTGACACTTCATGGGCTTTTGAAGGTCTAAAAGTACAAGTCTTCCCAATTCACAGAAAACTACTGCATTATTACAGTAATTTCACGATTACAAGCCACACCATTTTGACTAAAATTTTGGTCCGATCCCGAAGAGTGGCTTATAATCAGGTGCGGCTAATATGTTGATGAGGTTCAGAAATTTACTAACCCGGAAGTGTGAGCCCGCATGGCCCTGAGCCAATCCGAGCCCTCACGGCCCCTGCAGGGGAAAAGCGGGACTGATCCAAGCTTGCCCGGCCCCTGCAGGGGAAAAGTGGCCCTGATCCGAGCCAGTAAACCCCACCCGCGATCCCACAGTTCTGTTACTAAATGGCAACTTTGTGAAAGTTGCACGCGGATCCTTGCTGCGAATGAAAGTGCGGCTTAAAATCCGGTGCGGCTTATTTATGGAGGAAAAACGAAACGTTGCCGACACCCCAGAAGTGCAGCTTATAATCGGTGCGGCTTGTAATTGTGAAATTACTGTAATTGGAATACTCTGTAGTAAGTTTGGGTTTTAAACAACTAGACAGCTTGAACTGTTTAGACTTAAACTTGTTTGTTAATGTCAGAATTAAGACAAAAAAACCCTTTCATATCACCACTCCACTACTCCCAGAAGGCAGGATAAATACAGACAGTCTGCAGAAACTGTGGTGAGACAACACAACCAGTTTGCAATGTGAAGTGAAGGTCAAATGCTTCAACATCTTTGGTTACCCTGAGAAGGCAACTGCTTGGGCTACTATCCTGGCTCTTATTTCAGTTTAAAGGAAAGAATTCCTAAACTATTTAACATAAATTGAAATTCTTGACACCTTGTTGAGTAAGTCTGAAAGCCCCAGGGATTCAACTAAACACACTGCTTGGAGAAGTGTCCAGGGGCTATCCAGCTAATATGCTTTTACCCTAAAAAAAACCTACCTATTTTACAAATGAAAAAAATTATGGATATATGACAGCATGTTACAAGTTATGGGGGATTTTGAGCTTCAGCAAGGTTCATGCAAGCACTGGTAACAGATTTAACAGTAAGCCATGCACTGGTACTTGAAGCTGTAATGTTTCTATGCAGTGTCAACTCCCCTGGCAAAGCAGCAGAGTGTTACAGACTGCAGTGATCAGGACTAGGCTTGATCAGAAAACTAATGAGACTGTGCAAATCACACCACAGAAGGTCACTTAGACCATTTTCTTATGGATGCCATTCCAGTGGTGTAGAAAGGCCCTAGAGGTGAGCACAACCTTGAAACAAGTGTCTGTAGTATTTGTTAGACGGGAGATCTGGCCTTGCACCACAAGAGAAGGAATGTCACCAGCCAGAACTTAGACCACCAGGCTGGTTCCATGTGAGACTTGAGGGGAAACATGCCAGAGTAGTGCTTTATCTTCTTCAAGCAGTAGCATTCCCACCAGCATCATTCCATCTATAATTAAAGGGAAAATCTACCAAAGTACAGGAACATTAAACTCCCCTTCAGAAATTAGTACACACAGTACAGTAACATAGTCATTAAATAGAAATATTTTTTTAAATAAATCACCCCAAAACAAAAGATCCAACTCGTAGTACAACTCTTTCACCCTTTGAAAGCTCCTCTCACATTATCCCTGTGTTAAAAATGCATGTAAGAATATACATCTGAAGTAATTGCAATATTGCCACCATACTGCCTGTTTTCACAAGGGAGTGAATGCTATGAAAAAGTTTAAAGATGCCAAGAAACCAGGAGAAAAAAAAAAAACAATCAAAAGTTTTATTTTGTGTCCCCATTTCAGCTCAGCTCCAGCCTGTGCAGATAAGCAGATGTAGAGCCTCACTAATTTCAGTGCAGCTGCTGTTGTGTTTGAGCTCACCTGTGCACACCTGCATGGGAGAAGATGGGAGCAACAAGCTGAAAATGAGGTTGGTCAGTCTGCTGGAAAAACTTTGCGCTAAATATTTAATGCAAGAACTGCCATATTCAATATTGTAGTGTTTTGTTGTGTTTTTTTGTTTGTTGGCTTTCTGTAAGGGTTTGGTTCTTTCGTCTTTTTAGGATTGGGGGAGGGGGAATTTTGGCTGTGTTTTTAAGGATTTGGGGTTTTGGATTTTTTGCTTCCTCTCCTCCAGTCATTCATTAAGAATGTATTCCTGTCAGTGTATTTATGAACTGTAGTATTTTGATTTTACAAATAAAGCTGTCCCTAAGCACAGCTCTGACATATATTGTCTGACAGTTTTGTATCTATTCTAGATATTTATATGCATCTTATCGATGAGGTATCAGCCCTGAGTCACAGGTATATCTGCTACCCTCACACAGAAACATCCTTTATCTTTTAAAGCAGGAGCTGTAACCACAAACAATAACCAATATTGACACAGAAAGTCTGTCAGAGCTGAGAACAAATCTCAGGCATCCCATGTACAATTCCCAAATACATATATCCCTTATTATCCTTAATATGTTGCCATGGCAGAGACAGGAATGCAACACGCACACACCAAAGTTCACACAGCAACAGCCAGCTTTACTAAGACCTCTTCTCCTTATATAGATCAGAAGACACATGTAGCCAGTCCTCATTGGTTGAGCTCATTGCCACCTGGCCAATAGCAGTCTGAATCCCCAGCAGCCTGGACCTGCTCTCCAATGGACCCTACTGCTCAAGTTACAAAAGCAAGGTAATTATATAATTAATCACATTTCACTTATAAAGTTGGGATTATTTATAACTGTGGAACCCCCAGGCCAGCTGGAACATCAGTTGTAGAACATGTAGAACATCAGTTATTAACAACATAGTACTCACCCTTGAAAGATAACCCATGAGGTGCAACTGGTTTTCTCCAGCCCAGATAATTCTCAAATATCTTGTTTTTTCGTGACAAATCCATATGCAAAAGGAAGCAAGGAACTCAATCTGGGAGACGGCAGGAAAGAGCTGTGGTCCCACACTGAGGACTGTATCTCATGGAAGCAAACAAACAAAAAAAGCACAAGAGCTGCAAATGTTTGCTGAACAATCCCCTGGTGCACCAAATCTGTAATTAGTGTTGTTGGTTTTTTGGGATGATGCCCCAACTCATGTATTACTCCAGTCACTTTCTGTTTACCACTTTGAAAATGTTGACAAATTATTACCCAGTCACTAGTAATCACTCTGTATTTGTCTCATCACCATAAACACTTGTGATAAGAGACCTTGATCTGTGTTAATACCCTGAAAAAACACAAGCTCCCTCCCACAGCCCTCATCATTCGCTTCCTCACATAAATATCCAACCCCTCCTGTCAGCATCAACAAAAATGCCAAAGAAACTGAAACACTGGATGCATGAAAAACAGAGTGCAGTAGTTGTGCTTCTCAGTGCTTTCACTTGTTCCACAGAATCCCTCACATACTCCTTTGGCTATGTTGCCACAAACCCCAGTGATATCTTTAAACGTCTCCAGTAGCATTCAGCTTTCCATCTTAAATGTAAGTAACAGTTATAGTTCTGCTCTTTTTCCCTCCTGAAATTTATCTGTTTGGGATTTTTGAAATGTTTGCTCTACATTGTCATTAGAAAAAGGTAAAATTATGGATTCCACCAAAGTAGTCCATCCTACTACTTCTGACAAACGGCAACTGTGACTAATAGCATTAAAGACAAGGATAATTAACATCCAAAGAGGGCCATCACATGCTAAAATGGTTTACAGCTTAACCCTTATACAGGAATTTGCTTTGCGTTATTTTATTGTTCCTTTTAAAAGTGCTGAAAATAATCTGAAGGAATTTGTTGATCTCTTTTTTTTTACTATCTAAGCACTGATATTCCTACCAATATGCTCTCAAGCAAATTTCTAGTATGCTGTAAAAGATGGACAATTAAATGGTTGTACACTAAATTATGTTTTGCTAGAGGTTAAGAGAATTCTTTTTCCTTACCTGTACTATCCTGAAAAAACTGAATTGAAACAGGAAATGCAGGGCAAGAAACAAAAAAGGCTTTGTCAGGCAAATGTTAATTTTGGTTAAATCCAAAGGTCTCATCACAGCAGGGGAAAGCAGAATTTACCTGAAGAGTAGACCTGTTTGCTTATAATAATTTCACTACTTTTAACACTCTTAATACTTTCATGTAAGTAGTTAAAATTCATAACTTAAAGTAAGTAAATAATAATACATTATTCAAAGAAGTTGGTTAATATTACTTATACTCCACTATTGAAATCCACAAATAGAGTATTTTTTGAGTGAATAATTATGTAAATAGCCAAGTAATCAACCAAACAGTGCCTGTCCCTTGGGAGGAGGACTCCTCTCAGTAGGCAGTGAAAAAGCAGTCTGGATCATTAGAAGCCCTCTTGCCAGCCACCTCATTAACATTGAAGTGAAGGATGAATTTCATTAAATTAGTGGAACTAACCCTAAAATATGATACACAAAAATCTCTATAGGCAGCACATATTTTCTATTTTTCTGCATTAAAAAAAAATACAAAAAACACCCCAAAAAAACCTAAAATGAGCATTTGATACATAATCAAAATAGTGACTACTGATTCCTGTGCAAACAGATATTCTTCATTAGTTTCTTAAATATAATCTAATCCATACTAATTTTGGAACAGTTCATAAGCTTCTAGAATATGGACAACACCGGTGTTCAGAAAAACACCTGCCAGCTAAAGAGAATTAGAAAGATAGGTGAAACAAGAAAATACCTTGAAAAGACAAAAGGAGGCTTGAAGACATATGACTATGTATATAGAAAGAAGTAGTAAAACATTGATTTTGTGTTGAGGATTGTGGTATTATTAAATTAAATAAACAAACAATTTAGTCATGTGCATGTGTATATTAATATTTCCATGAAAGAGCGGTTGAATAACATGAGTTGTCTACCAACAACCTCTTTGAAGTTACTTATATTGTACAATAATTAAATAATTAAATACAATAATTAAAGTCACGTATTGACACAATAAAAAGTTGTACCATTCCCTTTTCTGAAATCATCTTGTTTAAAGAGAGCTCAGCTAGCTCTTTGTCATATATATCCTTGGAGGACTTCCAGCAACTGGAGAGATAAAGGTTTAAAGACATACTGAAATTATTACTGACAGTGCATCTGATTCGAGTTCTATCCTTGCTTAGCTGACCTCAAGTTATCAGCTAGGAGCCAGAGACCTGATCTGGCTTTTCTCTTGTTCCAGTTAAAATAAACATCCTAGAGAAGGGAAATGAAATATTTCACCCTGGTGAAGTGACAAGGCACGTGACAAGATTTTTGGTAATATTTTGCAGACTGTCCTGGCAGTTCTCCTTCACAATCCCTCTTTATGAGAAGCTCATCTGCCCCTGTCTCTCGTGAGCTGGTACTCATCTCAGCTGCATGTCTGCTGTTGTTTCCTGGTGAGGTCACTTAATATTTTAGTCCAAATACTAGAAGCAATTGAATTGAAACAGCCAACAATCATCAGATAAATTTAATATTTAATCAGGAAACTCTATAAGCAGTTGTAATAGTTCTTAGTTCTCTCTCTCAAATTAACTATCATCCCAGGTACTTGGGAAAAGGTACTAGAAAAAACTGCCTTTCATAACCAATGTTATCTATAGTAATTTTGGAAAATTGTGCTGAAACAATGCTAAAATATTAGAGATTTTTAGGCATTATGACAGAGGGAGACAGACGTATGGCATTTTATTTCTTGAGTATATTTTTATTTTAACACATTTACAGAAATCCATGGTTCACTTGATATCGCACAATTAACATGCATTCAAGATGTTCTTAATATAAAATGAAATTCAATTAAGAAGTACAGTAATTTCACGATTATAAGCCGCACTGAGTATAAGCCACACTTCCAGGTGCCAGTAACTTTTCATTCTTTGTCCATATATAAGCCACACCTGATTATAAGCTGCACATTACAATACAGAGTTTGATAAAAGGTATCTATTCTATCACCATCTGTTGAGGGTGGGGGCAGTGATCCTTATCTCAACGGCAGATATTCTGCTAATGGGCCATCCATCGAAACCAGGCAGGGTATTGTTCTTTATCTTTTCACAACCCATCCTTTCTCCAGAGAGTCATTTTCTGCTAATGGCCCATTGAGTCCCACTGTGTGACTGATAAAATTACTTCATCCCACTGGAAGTTGCTCCAGCCTGGGGGAAGAGCCCAACATTTCTTACCAAGATAAAAACAGAGGTTTGGGGACACTAAGGGAGCCCCTTTCTCTACTGGACTCCAGAGGAAAACCGTATTTCTCCACATCACCACTGGATCTCCAGAGGGAAACTGCACCTTCTACAAGAGCACTGCTTCAACTGAATCACATCTGTCACTGCAGGAGGATGCAATCACCATTTAATGGGACTGCTACCAACACCCTGCCTGATGGGGTGTCAGGTTGTACTCTGACTTTGTCAGGGTTTGGGGTTTGTTTCTTTGTAGTATTGTATTTCTATTTTTAATTTCCCTAGTAAAGAACTGTTATTCCTAATTCCCATATTTTTGCCTGAAAGCCCCTTGATTTAAAAATGATAATAATTTGGAGGGAGACGGTTTACATTCTCCATTTCAAAGAGAAGTTCCTGCCTTTCTTAGCAGACACCTGTCCTCCAAACTAAAACAGCAACTTTTTTTCTTTGTCCATATATAAGCCGCACCTGATTATAAGCCGCACTTTGGGTTCGGACCAAAATTTTAGTCAAAATGGTGCAGCTTATAATCGTGAAATTACTGTAATAAATTTCTACCCAACAGGAACTTCGTAAAGAAAATATCAGAATGCTTTCAAGGCAACATTAATTCAGTGATTCATCTTTGTCAAACTTATTATACAATCAGCTGTAAACCAGCATTGTTACCCGTTCCTCTGCAGATCTCCATATTGAACTAAAGTTCCAGTCATTTTGAAAACAATCTACCTGTCACAGAGACACCTTGTTAAAACTATCCTATGCTGAGCTCACTGGGCTAGAGCTGCAAAGCTGGTGCAGCACAAAGGGCCAGAAAATTGTTTCTTTATCAAAATTTTTACACAAAAGGTTCAGAAATGCTGTTCCAGAATACAGTAATGTCACGACTATAAGGCGCACCCTTTTGACTAAAATTTTCCCCCGAAACCAGAAGTGCGCCTTATAGTCCGGTGCGCCTTATCTGATGGACAAAGTGGCAAAATTTGCCGAACCGGAAGTGCGAGCTGCGAGGGGAGTGGCCCCGCAGCAGGGCTGGGCTATGAGGGGGAGTGGCCCCGCGGGGCTCTGCCTGGCTGTGAGGGGGAGTGGCCCCGCAGGGCCATGCCGGGCTGTGAGGGGGGAATGGCCCCGCGGGGCTGTGCCGGGCTGTGAGGAGGGAGCAGCCCCGCGGGGCCGTGCCGGGCTGTGAGGAGGGAGCAGCCCCGCGGGGCCGTGCCGGTCTGTGAGGGGGAGTGGCCCCGCGGGGCCGTGCAGGGCTGTGAGGAGGGAACGGCCCCGCGGGTCCGTGCAGGGCTGTGAGGAGGGAACGGCCCCGCGGGGCTGTGCCGGGCTGTGAGGAGCAAACGGCCCCGTGTGGCCGTGGCAGGCTGTGAGGGGGAGTGGCCCCGCGAGGCCGTGCAGGGCTGTGAGGAGGGAGCGGCCCTGCAGGGCCGTGCAGGGCTGTGAGGAGGGAACGGCCCCGCGGGGCCGTGGCAGGCTGTGAGGGGGAGTGGCCCCGCGGGGCCGTGCCGGGCTGTGAGGAGCGAACGGCCCCGTGGGGCCGTGGCAGGCTGTGAGGGGGAGTGGCCCTGCGGGGCCGTGCAGGGCTGTGAGGAGGGAGCGGCCCTGCAGGGCCGTGCAGGGCTGTGAGGAGGGAACGGCCCCGCGGGGCCATGGCAGGCTGTGAGGGGGAGTGGCCCCGCGGGGCCGTGCAGGGCTGTGAGGAGGGAGCGGCCCTGCGGGGCTGTGCCGGGCTGTGAGGAGGGAACGGCCCCGTGGGGCCGTGCCGGGCTGTGAGGAGAGAGTGGCCCCTCGGGGCCGTGGCAGGCTGTGAGGGGGAGTGGCCCTGCGGGGCCGTGCAGAGCTGTGAGGAGGGAACGGCCCCGCGGGGCCGTGGCAGGCTGTGAGGGGGAGAGGTGTCCCGTAGCAACGTCAGGATGTGAGGGGAGAGGAGCTCCCCGTGGGGGGGCCTGCCAGCATCAGGGCGGCCGCCGCGCAGGGTGGGAAAGCCGCTGGAATCAGGGCAGTGGTGGCGCGGGGCAAGCCCGCCGGCATGGGGGCACCGGGAGCACCAGAGAAATCCCGGAGCAGCGGGGCCCTGGGGACGCCGCACGGAGCGGCGACGGGCCTTTTCCAGCCCCGGGGACGCCGCACGGAGCGGTGGCAGGCGTTCCCTGGCCCTGGGGACGCCGCACGGAGCGGCGCTGGGCCTTTTCCGGCCCCGGGGACGCCGCACGGAGCGGCGGCGGGCATTTTCTGGCCCCGGGCACGCCGCACGGAGCGGCGGCAGGCGTTCCCCGGCCCTGGGGACACCGCACGGAGCGGTGGAGGGCTTTCTCCGGCGCCGGGGCGGGCCTTTTCCGGCGCCGGGGACCCTGCACGGAGCAGCGGCGGGCATTTTCCGGCCCCGGGGACGCTGCACGGAGTGGTGGAGGGCTTTACTCCGGCCCCGGGGACGCCGCACGGAGCGGCAGCAGGCGTTCCCCGGCCCCGGGGACACCCCACGGAGCAGCGGCGGGCATTTTCCGGCCCCAGGGACGCCGCACGGAGTGGCGGCGGGCCTTTTCCGGCCCCAGGGACGCCGCACGGAGTGGCGGATACAGGCAGGCCCAGGGGCCAATGGCTGCTGGGTTGGGGCGGGGCCTTGGCCAGCAACCGTGCGGGGGGAGCTGGGGGCGGAGCCTCGCTGGAAAAAAAAAAAAAAGTGCGCCTTATAGTCCGGTGCGCCTTATCTGACCTGCAAAGTTGCAAAATTTGCCGACTCCCGGAGGGTGCGCCTTATAGTCCGGTGCGCCTTATGGTCATGAAATTACTGTAACTCATTTTTCCATACACTCTTTCTCAGCTATAGGTTCAGCTCCTGCAGCATTATCCAAAGAGTAGCACAGAAAATATAACTGTGGTTGCAATGCCCAGGGTAGATGAGAGTCCGTGTAGCAATGGGGAACAAAGAAACATACACCCCCTTATGCATCTGAAGGAGATTCCTTTATTTTAGAAATCACACCCCTTTTATACTTTCAATTTCAAGTAGACAAAATCAAAACTTAACAGAAGAAGGGCCCCCATTGGCTGGCTCAGCTGCAGCGCTGCTGTACACACATAACTGTACTGTACTCATAACTGTCTCTCAGCACCCAAGCGACTTCCAACTGTCTAGCCTGCAGCTGTGCCTTCCCAGAGGGCCTTCTGGTGAACATAAGCCTTAACAGCTTTCACAGTTATAACCCCACATGTCCATAACCTCAGGCAGCTGAGTTTTGTGTCCCCTGGGCACCCATCCCAGATGGAAACAGCTAGAGTGTCACCAACAAGAGTGTTTTACCTTATAAATAATACATCCATCAAACAATTGCTCTGCCCATCAAACCGTTTGACCTAATTAGGACATATTTAACTGTAATAAACCTTGATTCATCATTTTAAAGCTAAGATTTAACAGAAAATAGCCTTGGTTCAATAAGGAGTTATGTTATAAGGAGATATAGCAGACCAAATGGACTGAGCAGTAATCCAGGAGAGGTTTCACAGTGCATTAAGCCAGCAAGCAACTCTCTTACCAATCACAACATTAACTGAATAAAGGGTAGCATACATCAAAGTAATTCTGATTTGCCACATCCTTGGACCAAGATTGTTTTGTTCATTCTTGTGAAAAGGGCCAGACTGGAGGTGTTTGGGTCCAAGTCCCTCTTTTATCAATAGAGGAGGAAAGACAACAGCAGCTCCTGTGTGTTGCTATGCTTTAGTCCAGCGCTGGAATGGCTGCTTCTAGAGCTGGTAATAGCTTTTTATCTGACATACTAATTCATATCCAATTAAATACGACAGTTTCATTACTACGTTTTCTCTTATTGACTTGTTACAACAATCTTACTGTTGCCACAGTGGCTACAACTAATGAATGACCCAAATTTTTGGCTGTTTAGTACTGGAAACCTTCTTACCCATGCTGCAAAGATGAAGGAGTGGCCACCAAACAACTTCAGCTGTTTCTAAACTGGGGTAAATTCAGCTGTGCAATCTGTGTGGAATACTGCCAGTATCTCAAGCTGTGTCAATATGTGTATTCACCATTACATGTAGGTAATTTTGTGAATTCTTATGACACCACAATTAAACGAGATTCTCCTTACATGCCTGCCATAATTCAACATTCATCAGTGGCTAAGTATCATTCCTCTGAAGGATCTGATAGCTCATCAGTTACACAGCTAAGGTACTTCAATGCTTATGCATTGGAGCTGTGTCAGGCAGAAGGTTTGCAAATATCTCTGACCTCAAGTGAGGGGAAGGACTCTTAAGCAAAACAAAAACCACAAGATATAGAGATGATGGAAAACCAGTCAGACACATCAGACAAAGATGCTATTAAGTGATGTAAGCAGAAGTGTTTTGCTTAAAAGATGCCATTCACTAGGAAGCTTCTATCTTATTGTCAAAACCAGCAAGAATTTTAACAAGGGCTTCTGGAGAGTAATTTATAATAAACAGGACACTGTGGAGCTTTAACTCATGAAACCACTTTATTGGCGGAAACTGTACTAGCCTAAGCTTCAAATATTTCAAATCCCATAACGTCGGCTTCTACGCCAATTTGGATCTCAGTGTGGTCCATCTACACAGAATTCCTGTGTGTGTCAAAAAATATGTGTATATAGCAGGGAAGCCCTTGTACTTTCCCATTGGAATCTTCTTAGAAAGGAACAAAACTCACCATGTTCACACTTTTTTTTTTTTATGATCCAGCCTGTGTTTGATAATTTTACAGTTTATTCACAAGAGAAAGAAATGAAGATTATAAACAAAACATAGGTGCCTTTTTCTTACAATGTCTTCTCCAAAAATGCTTACTGTTGTGATCAGCATTTCAGTTACAGCCATGTCTTTTAAGTGCTTTTTTCCAGTTTCAATCCCACTTGCTGTAACAGATCCATGGAGTCAGTAGAGCAGCACAGGTGTAACCAAGGGAAGCATTTACTCACTGGAAGTTAAGGCCATGGCCCCAAGCAGTTTTAAGTCCTGCAGCATGTCACAAATGATAACCATATTGAATTGCTCACAGCATCTTCTTCTCCATTTTAATTTCCAAGGATAAATGAAGCAGCAGAGTCTGAGAGTTCCCAGAATACTCCCTTGAACATATGCATCTCTCCTAGGATCCTTTTATGGGCACAGCTCCCAGCCTTATCTGCCCATTTGTCAGCTTCTTATGCCTTGCATGCCTTCCCTTCAGCCAAGCTGCCCTTACACAGAAAAACACCTTGGAAGTGACCGATTTCTCCCAAGATACTCTACAGATTTCTTTCTCTTATAATGACTTAGGAAGAAAAAAATCACCAAAAATTTACTTTCTATGGAGTTTAGAGGAAAAGGTGCAATTTGGATATAAAAATGAATGCAAAAATCATTAGCATATAGGAAAAAAATATATATACAGTCCTTAATAGATTGTATTTTCTTGCTCTGCATTGTGTGACTTGAGCACTACCAAGGTGATCACAGGTATGGAGTGCCTCAGCTACAACGAAAGACTAAGGGAACTGGGGTTGTTCAGCCTAGAAAAGAGAAGGCATTGGGGTAACCTCATTGCAGCCTTCCAGTACCTGAATAAAGCCTACAGGAAAGATGAAGAGAGACTTTCTATGTTGTATTTCATTGTTTTGGTTTATATTTTGCACTGAAATGGTTTCTCCTGTGGTTCCCCCCTGGTCTGTTACATGGTTTAACCCTCCCCTTTTTCCCTGGACCTGACCTGATTGGCTGTGATTTGGGGTTCCACTGCCCCTGGTACCACAGTTTGAAAAATCCCCACATTTCCCATGCTCCCTCTCTTTTTCCCTGGAACACTTCAGGAATGAAGCTTGGATTATCCCAGGAAGAAGAGCCTCCTTTGGTCTTTTATCTCATTCCTGCTGGATTCTATGCCTCCTCCTGATATTGAGCTAGCCTAGAAGCCAGAGAGGAGGCTCAGGTATTCATAGCATTTCTACAAGAGCCTGGAGAGAGTGACAGGACAAAGGAGAAAGGTTTCCAACTGAGAGAAGATTTGGATTAGATGTTATGGAAAGATTCTTCCCTGTGAGGTTGATGAGGCCCTGGCACAGGTTGTCCACAGCAGCTTTAGCTGCCCCAACCCTGGAAGTGTCCAAAGCCAGGTTGCATGAGGCTCTGAGCTACCTGGGATATTGGAAGGTGTCCACCCCTGGAGGTCCAGTGGTGATGTGGAGAAATCCGGTTTTCCTCTGGAGTCCAGTGGAGAAAGGGGCTCCCTTAGTGTCCCAAAACCTCTGTTTTTATCTTGGTAAGAAATGTTGGGCTCTTCCACCTGGCTGGAGCAACTTCCAGTGGAATGAAGTAATTTTATCAGTCACACAGTGGGACTCAATGGGCCATTAGCAGAAAATGACTCTCTGAAGGAAGGATGGGTTGTGAAAAGATAAAGAACAATGCCCCTTCTGGTTTCAATGGATGGCCCATTAGCAGAATATCTGCCGTTGAGATAAGGATCACTGCCCCCACCCTCAACAGATGGTGATAGAATAGATACCTTTTATCACACTCTGTAACGTGTGGTTTATACTCAGTGCGGCTTATAATCATGAACTTACTGTAATTTCCAACTCAAATAGTTCTGTGACTTGTCCCCAGGTGTGAGCAACTGAGGGTACCCTATCAGCCAGATTCTCACATGCAGTAAGGTTTTTCATCCCACTCTGACAGTGTAAAGAGATTTGAAGTATAGTTATTGCAACTTTGAAACACCAAAGAACGCTAAGGAAGCTTTGACATAGAAACTAATAAAACCCTTCAGTTTCTATATAATTGTAATATTGACAGTGATTGCATTTTCCAGGTGAGACAGCCCACACATGACTGTGTTAGCCAACAAATACAATTATAAATGAAAAAAAGAACATTGCCTAGGAAAATATTGCATGTGAAAATCACAGCGGTTTGATCTTCAGTACATGTCTCCCCAGGTACTCAGGTACTCCACAGGACAAAGACAAGTAATCTGAAGTTTTATGTCTTAGCAGCAAGGCATCATGTAAACACCCTCTCTGTCCTTTCTGCTCACATTTCATAAAACAGAAGAACTAAATGCCAGACACCTTCCATAACTCTGCTGCCTTTGCTTACTTTCCTGCTCTTTTCCTTAGAGGTGCAAGGAGTACGCTGAACTCAACACATCCTGACAAAGAGATGGGATTATGCGCTTTTCCTTGGCAATCTCCAACCTGGAGGCCAGGCCCCCCCTTCCTGACTAGAAGTTTGTATCAAAGCTTGTCTCTTCTCTACACTTGTTATACTTCTGTCTGTGCAGCTGCACAGAGCTGGTACAGTCCTGGTCCCTCTCACACTCTGAACATTCTTTTTCACCCACAAATATTGTTTACTTCTTGAGAAACTGGGTCTTTCCTATTGTATGTACAAAAAATTCTCAGCCTTCACCTGATAATCTCATTGGTCAGGTTCCCTGATACTTAATCACAAGATAGGAAACTTAAAAATATTCCATGCTAAACATCAGAGAAACTACATGAAATAAAGCACTTCATGTATATCTTTACTCTGGCACAGACTTCAGTCAGGGCTTCTTTAACATGACAGACACTCAGCTGCAATGCGCAATTCCAGAGGAAACCAGGCTCTCTCAGTTACAGCTCAAAACCCCCACATTTGAGTCCTCTGCAGCACTTGGAACAACTCTTGAGCTCAGAGCAGAGTCTTCATTAGGGCTCATGCTGGAATTCCCAGGCTTTTGGTGGCCACTGACCCTTGGGCCATCGCCATCACTTGGACGGATTTTTTCTGGCACATGCAGCTTGCTCTCCTCACAAAGCCAGTGGCAAAGAGCTTTGAGCAGAGCCTACTCACACTGACAGTACCCAGGGCTGCAGTGCCAGCCCCTGACCTGATTTAACTGGGAAGCCAGCAAAGGCCTTTAATGCCTTTAAATTCAACTGGTATCTAATTATGAAATAATTCAGCTGAGAAGAGTTTTTAATTCTAGGAAAAAAACCCATTCTAAATATTAATTCAATGAATTCATGATTAATGTAATCTGCATAATTTCAATGCATTTGACAGAATTGCACCATTTTAGATAAACTAAAAAGCTGAATTCTAACCGCTGACCTTTACTTTGATTAACTACCTGGCAAGCACCTCACTCATGCTCAGTTTATACAGGATACAAAATCTTTGCTGTTCTCCAGAATTAGCAGAAGCTTTACCCTCTTAATTACATAAAATAATACAATGAGGTGGTCAGTAATGTGGGAGAATAATGAGAGAGACAATCACTGAGCTTTAGATCATCAGCACAGAAATTACATCTCCATATTTTCTGTGAAGTTACAGCTCCTGGAATTTATTCAACACTGCCATCTAAACGTCAAAAAAGACAAATACCTTTTTTCAAAATAAAATGTGGAATCTTAGTGATAGACAAGTAAAGACCAATATTTTGCTGAAATTTGTGTCAGGGGGTACTAAAATGTTTTACCAACAATATTAACCTTCAGATTGTAGAATCTTACCTTCTTCTGTGCAGTACTGCAATTTCTGCCCCTTCCACTCCTTTCTCTCATTTCTCTAAAAGAATTGCCATTACAAGCAATGACTAAATTAAACTATTTGTTTCAGAATCGTTCCTAAAAAATAAAAACACTCTTGGAGAAGCCTCTGACAGCAGTTGGATTGACTGAAAGGAACTGGAGTTGAATTATGTAAGCCCTACATATAAATCCTTTTCTGCATAAAACTATGCTTTTCAATTTATGGACCTGATTGTTTCTTAAAATTCTTGTACACAAATATGTTGAATAAATGAAGTTTCTAAAATAAATTTACCATTTCCACTGTCCCTTTGCCAAATGTGCTGGTGTGACTGGTTGATCTCCAGTCTGTTCTGTTAAAAGTTTTGGCTTATCTGCACTTTCTAAGCAAGTGGCAAATTGGGAGAGTGACTCTGCAGTCTGATGGTTACTTCAGAAGTACAGTCTAAGAAATGTTTCACTTTATACATAAACAGGAACAAGGGGAAGAACTGAGATCTGCGATTGTTTCCAGAACATTTTCTGTGTCAGACTTTAGATATTGTCAGGAGAAATTGAAGATCCACACACAAATCCCCACTCCACATTAACTCAAGGCAGGTCAGTTCTCATCTGCTTCCCAGAGGCACCACTGTACAGAGATGTTTTACCACCATTATAAAGAGTCCTAGATCATGGGTACAAGGTGAATCCTGGCATGTCTCAGGTATGGGCTGAGATTGTCATCAAGTATTTACACAAGTACACAGAAAAAGATTTATAGGTGTTTCACCAGAAAAATCTTCACTGCTGAGGGACAACTGCCCACATGGTCAGTCAAGAGTTTTGTGAATGCTAGTGACATCTAAATACTGACATCTAAAAGAAGATTTAGTGCCTATTTGTTGCTGTAAATCAACCCTAATATTCCTTTTCCCATCCTAGGCTTTCAAAAAGAAAAGATTAATTGACCATCAGTAATATTCTTTATCTTCCTGGCAAACTCTTGCTGCATACAAAATGTATCTAATCATGTAAATTCATTTTCTTCTGTTGTTGACATGAAATATAATATACCTCCAGGCTGGAAAGCTTTCCTCATTTTTGATAGTGGAATAGTTTTAGGCAACTGAACTTCCAGACAGGGGAGTGAAATTGCCAAGGGAAGAATGCAGAAAGACCAAATGCCATTTTGCACACAATTCATTATTTCTCTTTGCTCTAAATGCTGGTTGAAAACCGTGTAACCTATGGATTGCATGTCCAGGAGCACTGGGAACAACACACAGAGCATGGAAGAGGGTGAAGTAAATTATATGAACTATGTGACTCTATGTATGGAAATAGATACTGATATGGTAATGAGTTTGCCGAGAAGACAAACAGGTAGACATAATGATTAAATCAAATTTTTCACATAGATTTTAAAATTTAAAAAAAATAACACTAATCCCATTCCTCCTGTGCCTTCATTTTTCAGGGTAATACTGACACTCACTAAAGCAGTGTTTTGCTGGATTGAAAAACAAACATCCTGTAAGACTGGGCTTATTTCATGTTCTGCTGATTTCATCACTGAACCCAATGAAGTTGTCTAAGATCAGCTTGTTATAAATATGATTCGTGCCAACCAGATTTGTAATTATATTAGCACAATTGTTGCTTCATATCAGTAGAAAAATTGTACTCAATTGTTACAAAGTAAAAAGGGACAAAGCAGATCCTCCAATCCTCCAGATGTTAAGTGGGAGTAGGGATAGTAAGGATGTAGGTCTGATAACAGCATCTAGAAATAAAACTTTCAGCCTTGAACTGGGCCAAATAAGGATGATTCCAGGCATTAGACACTAGAATAAAGCTTGTTACAAGAACATATACAATGATTTCACGATTACAAGCCGCACCAATTATAAGCCGTACTTCCAGGGTGTCAGCAACGCTTTGTTTTTCCTCCATATACAAGCCGCACCGGATTGTAAGCCGCACATTCGTTCGCAGCGAGGATCCACGTGCAACTTGCACAAAGTTGCCAATCAGTAACAGAATCGCGGGAACGCAGGGTTTACTGGTTTGGGGCTGTGCAGGCTCAGCCCGGCCCCCTGCCACCACCGCGGAGCTACCCCAGCCTGTCACTGCCCCCTTGCCACAGCCGTGGAGCTGCCACAGCCCAGTTCGGCTCCCCCTTTCCCTGCCGCGGAACTGCCCCAGCCCGGCACGGTTCCCCCTCCCCTGTCACAGAGCTGCCCCTGCCCGGCTCGGCTCCTGCCTCCCCTGCTGGGGAGGTGTCCCAGCCCGGCTCAGCTCCTGCCTCCCCCACTGGAGAGCTGCACCGGCCCGGCGCAGCTTCCCCTTCCCCACCGCTGAGCTGCCCCAACCAGGCTTGGCCCCGCTGCCATAGAACTGCCCCGGTCGGGCACGGTTCCCACCTCCCCCACCGCGGAGCTGCCCCAGCCCGGCACGGCTCCCCCCTCCCCTATGGGCGCTGGGGGCGGCCCTGGCCCTGCTCAGGGCCATGCAGGCTAGGCTCGGTTTGGGGCTGCTGCGTGCTGGCATTTCCGGTTGGAAAATTTCTGAGCTTTTTTTTCATATATTAGCTGCTCTGGAATACAAGCCGCACTTCCAGGTACGGAGCAAAACTTTAGTCAAAATGGTGTGGCTTGTAATCATGAAATTACTGTATTTAATTATATAACCCAAAGCTTAGTGCACTTGCGCCATCTGCAAGGTTACACAGTAGACACTGATGAAGACAATGAGTATTCATCAGAAAGAAGACTCCCAAAAGGATTGAGAGACCCCCAACTACTGGTGGAGCATGCGCAACACAACGTAGTGACGTAGATTTTAGGAACAGAAACTAGAAGGAACTTTCCAGAAGATTCTATATTAATATGTATTAGCATGTAGTATATAAAAGAGATTTTTACCTTGATTAAGTTGTTGCGGAGGGATGGGCGATATCCGTACCCCTGGTTGGTTTTGCTTATGCTTTATTCAAACCAAACCTCAATCATGCTGAATTACTCACTGCCAAATTTTGTATATACCTAAATATATGTATTTAATACAGTAATTTCATGATTATAGGCCACACCATTTTGACTAAAATTTTGGTCCAAACCCAGAAGTGCGGCTTATAATCAGGTGCAGCTTATATATGGACAAAGAACGAAAAGTTTCTGTTTTAGTTTGGAGGACAGGTGTCTGCTGAGAAAGGCAGGAACTTCTCTTTGAAATGAAGAATGTAAACTGTCTCCCTCCAAATTATTATCATTTTTAAATTAAGGGGCTTCCAGGCAAAAATATGGGAATTAGGAATAACAGTTCTTTACTAGGGAAATTCAAATAGAAATACAGTACTACAAAGAAACAAACCCCAAACCCTGACAAAGTCAGAGTACAACCTGACACCCCATCAGGCAGGGTGTTGGTAGCAGTCCCATTATATGGTGGCTGCATCCTCCTGCAGTGACAGATGTGATTCAGTTGGAGCAGTGGTTCTGTAGAAGGTGCAGTTTCCCTCTGGAGGTCCAGTGGTGATGTGGAGAAATCCGGTTTTCCTCTGGATTCCAGTGGAGAAAGGGGCTCCCTTAGTGTCCCAAAACCTCTTTTTTTATCTTGGTAAGAAATGTTGGGCTCTTCCCCCAGGCTGGAGCAACTTCCAATGAGATGAAGCAATTTTATCAGTCACACAGTGGGACTCAATGGGCCATTAGCAGAAAATGACTCTCTGAAGGAAGGATGGGTTGTGAAAAGATAAAGAACAATGCCCCTTCTGGTTTCAATGGATGGCCCATTAGCAGAATATCTGCCGTTGAGATAAGGATCACTGCCCCTACCCTCAACAGATGGTGATAGAATAGATACCTTTTATCACACTCTGTATTGTAACCCAATACAGTTGCTCACACCCAGACATGCGGTTTATAATCAGGTGCGGTTTATATATGGACAAAAAATGAAAAGTTGCCAACGCCTGGAAGTACAGCTTATAATCAGGTGCGGCTTATAATTGTGAAATTACTGTATACTTCAATTGTATTCATTTTTATACAATTGCTGCTATTAAAAATTGCTACTAACTTTAACATTGGTGAGTAATTTAATTTTGTTTGATTAATTGGACAAATCGAAGAATCCATTTATAACAAGCTTGACTATTGTATTACAGCTGTGCTGCAAGGCATGTCCAGGTTATCCTTTTTTGACTGTTTACTAAGGATGTACTTGAAAACATTTTGGCATAAATAGCTTCTTTTTATGTGAACTTTTAAATTTTTATTAGTGATTAGAAACTCATTACATAATACAGAGTTCTCTGGCACCTGTTACCTGCCATTCTTATTCTCTTCATCTCATGAATGTGCTATTTTAACACTATTATTCATATAAATAATGGTGATTTTATTTTTTTCAAAATAGAAAACCTAGTTCACTGTTAGAAGTACGTAATTTCACGATTATAAGCTGCCCCATTTTGACTAAAATTTTGGTCCGAACCTGAAAGTGTGGCTTATAATCAGGTGTGGTTTATATATGGACAAAGAACGAAAAGTTACTGGCACCCGGAAGTGCGTCTTATAATCAGGTGCCGCTTAGAATCGTGAAATTACTGTAGTTATAATGGTCAAATAATGGTAGTAAAAACTTATATGTAATTCTTCTGTATCTGAAGTAAATAAAACAACTCAGGAAAATTTTATTCTACTTATTTTAATCATTTGCCTCATACAACACCAAGAAAGAATAAGGAAGATATTCAATCTCTCCTCACAAACCCACTATGAATATTGTGGTTTAAATATGATACATAGAAATTTTAGGGGAGATTTTCTGAGACTCTTAGATAATTTAAATATTTCAGTGACAGGAAGTATTCAATTTTATTTGACTCCTACTGCTACTGTAAATTTCAATTATTGTAGTATATTTAAAGAAAAATATAATTGTTTGAGAAATGTATTCCTGAAGTTGAGTCTCAAACAGTCCATCTTCTCTGTGCAGAGCAGGGATTCCCGGTTTGTGTCAGTCCTGGAGCATGTACTCTTGCAAATTCCCAGCTTCAGATCAGCTGTCACAGCTGTGGTTGGAGGTGGGAGGAAGGAAAAACACTTGGTATGCACTTTGCTGTCTAAATATTGTGATCATGTACATGTCAGCTCTTCCAAGAAGTCCCATCTCAGTCAGGGACACACCTGCAGAACAAAGTACAGTAATTTCACGATTACAAGCGGCACTGACTATAAGCCACATCTCCGGGTGTTGGCAAATATTTCGTTTTTCGTCCATAAATAAGCCGCACCCAATCATAAGCCACTCTGTCGTTCGCAGCGAGGACCCGTGTGCAACAAAGTTGCCAAATAGTAACAGAATCGCGGGATGGCGGGGTTTACTGGTTCGGCTTGGGCTGTGAGGGCTCAGGGCTGCTGACGGGGCCAGGTGGCCCAGCTCGGCGCTGCCGCTTGGCAGGGGCGCTTGCGGCTGGCCGCCGCTGCCGCTGGGTTCGCTTGCCTCAGCCCGGCACTGCGTTGTGGTGGCAGGGGAGCACAGATCCCGTCGGCACCCGTGGCAGTGGTGGGAGGCGGGGATGGAGCCCACTAGCACCCACGGCAACGGCGGCTGGAGGGGAAGGAACCCCCAGCCTCCCCCTGAGCCGTGGGGCCAGCAGGAGGGAGCCCCCTGCCTCCCCCGGGCTGCGCTGCCTGAAGGAGGGAGCCCCCTGCCTCCCCCGCCCCATGCTGCCGGCATGGAGCTCGGCTCCACCCGCCGCACAACAGAGTAACCAATTTGTAACAATCACGTAAAGCCGAGTTTTACTGGCAGGTGCTCATCGGCACCTCGGTTTGCACTTCCGGGGTTGGAAATGTCAGAAAATTATTCACATATTAGCCGCTCCTGAGTGTAAGCCGTATTTCTGGGGTGGGAGCAAAATTTTAGTCAAAACGGTGCGGTTTGTAATGGTGAAATTACTGTAATCAGGTCCTCCCCTCTATGTGCATGGCAGGCTGGATATTTACCTGTGCTGCAGTTTCTCCCAAATTCTATTTCAGTCTCTCCTTGGAAATGATTTTCCTGAATTTTGTTGTATGATACTTCTTCCAGGCCTTGTAAATGCAGCAAATTGAACTATTTTCCTCTTTCTCATCTGAGTTAATCTTAGTCACTGCAAAATTTATTAATCAAATAGTGGTATTAAAGAATGGAGGATCAAAAGCATACAGGGAAACTTGATCTCAGGTCCAGCAAGGTATTGGTCAAATGCACTGATAAGGTTGTGCTGAGTTCTGCACCAGACTGACGTTTTTAATATCGTATCAGTGATATTCTACTCTGCAAACTACGAAGAGGGACTTGTAGTTTGGAGAGGTTTTTGCACATTTCAGACGCTCAGAAATAGGTCACTTAACAGATTGGATTTCAAAGTACATCTAGCAGAGGTGTCCAAATGAATAACTGGGCAGCAGATGTTCACAGGGTCAGTATTTGGCTGCAGTGTTGCAAACTGCTTTCTTCTTTTTGAAGGGAATGGGACTTGTTCCATTTTGCCTCCCTTAGAGAGGTAAAAAAGAGGTGAACAGGAAACCCCTGGAGTTCTCTGTATGAATCTCTGCTTCCTCCTCCCACCTAGGCACTGCCCCAAGTTGAGTTTGCCCTTGAAGACAGAACACATAATGCAGGTAAATGTGATCCCATTTCAAAACAACTCAAGTACCTGGCATAGAATTAACCTTGCAAAAATGAGGCATAATTCAGGTAAGAGCCACTCCCCGCTCTTGTTCAGGACACTCTTGATCTTCAGCCAGATAAGGGAATCTGTGAAAGGGTACCTTACTGAACTGTGATGGACTATATCCAAAAGAAGATTAAGCCACAAGACAGAAATACCTTGATGGATTTATTCTATTAATCTGCAGAAGAGAGTGACATCTAATGTGGAGACATATCGACAATGGAGAGACAGGAAACATTTCAAGTTCTGATCAGAAGCCAATTTTATTGAGTATACAAAGCGTTTATATAGGGTTTTACATGTATGGCACCAATATAGGGTTCTAATTTTGGTAACAATTTCCCATTTGTTACATATTCTTCATGACATCACAGTCACCTGGTAACATTATTTTATCGCAAAGTGTCACAACACAAAGTGTTTCTTGGTCACATCTCGCCCAGGAAGCATTTATCTGTGTCTGTCTCTCCCACAGTTTCTGCTTGATAAGGTCTAAGATTATCAGGCCCCTTTATCAGTTCCATTGTACTCTCTATTTTATTATCTATAAAGAAATCCTAGTTTAAATCACCAAGCCAATTTTATTTTGTCTGTAACTAAGTTAGATCTTAACAGAGCTACAAATAGAATAAATTTATCCTCTGGGATTGATGTTTTGATTTTGTGGCTTAAATATTTTATTATTTACCTGATAAGGTTTTTTTTATTATACTACCTTTCTGGTCTGAAGTAGGAAGACTAATTTCCATTCCTGTGCTCAAAGCCATTATCTCCAAAGCATTTACTCAGATGGTACATTTCACTTTAAATTTGATTCTAGCTTCAACTGGACTGTTTTCTAATTACATTTCTGGTGGAGGTTTCATCCTTATATCCATGTGAGCTGAGTTATTCACAGTTAGAATTTTATTGCACCTAAATTTCAAGTTTGAAATGTTGCTTTACATGTAATTAATTTGAGTAATTGTCATGGGTCTGCCAAACAGCTCATGTTCATTGAAATGAGGCTTTATAAATCAGACAGGCAGTAGGTCTACCAGGAGGTGCAGTAGAGGAAGACTGCAATAGCTAGTGATATTTTCATGTGTAATTAGAAAATGTATCATTCTCCAATTAAGGAAATTAATTAAAATCAAGCAGATGGTAATCAAGGCATATTGCAATATAATTTTCTCTAGTATATGCATTGCTCTCAGGTGCTATCAATGCACACTATTGGTTTTACACTGTAAATTTAGCTCCAAGACACATTATCGTATCTATTTCTTAAGATAACCTTCTCACTCATTTTTCAGTATGTTTTTCATTGAACTATACAATTAATCCTGTGCTACACATGAAAGGCAGTGGCTGCAAAATATTTATTACAGGATATTTTTCTTGTTCACACTAGATCTGGGTCAAATACAAACTTAGATTAGCAATTATTTCATCCATATACAAATTAATATAATTGTTATATGTGATTGATGTGATGTGATTGATAAGATGTGATAGCACTGATTGTGTAATATGAGAATAATTATCATATTGACCCTTGAAAACTGAAAATGTTGCTCACTTTATGAAAAATTTAACATTCTCCATAAAAATAATCGACACAGGAATTGCATCATTTTTTATTTTCTTTTTAAACATCTCAGAGCTCCCAAGAGAAGGTAGATAATAGACTGGCAAGCCTCTGGAATGGTAAATATCCAATAAAAGCTAAAAACTAAAAATTTCAAAACAACCTGTAGTATTTTCTTCATTTATCAACAAACAATTCAAAATAGCAGAGCCACCCAGAAATCCCAGAATCAGTTTCCCCAGTTGCAAGGGCTGAAATTTCAAAAAATACAAGTGATAGTAGCTAGAGTAGCCCTTACACTTTCAGTCATTCAAAAGTGCTCAATTATGCTACTCTCCTTAACATAGTAAAGATTTACATGTACACTCCATTGTACTTATGATGCATAATTATATTCAGATTTTGGTGAAAACACGTGGGAAAACATCCTTTCAAGCCATTTTTTATCTATTCCAGTTGGTAACAATATCTGGTTCCCTGTCTGAGGCTTTAAGTACCCCTCCATTTTTTACCGAGTTTGGCCAAAATATGTCAAGTAACTAAGACTGACTAGTGTCATGAAACCAATGTTTCTGGATTGTTCTAGCAAGTAAATTATGTCAGCATATAAATTGCACTTTCAGCTTATACACTAATGGGTTTTCTGTTCTTAGAGCCATAAGAAAATTGTACCAAAGTCACTTCCACCATCTTAAGAGGGGCATAGGCGAGGGGGCAGCCCTGTTTCTGCTCACTGCTCACTCCCACCTCTCGCTCCCTTCCAACGCTCGGCAGCGGCCGAGGAGCCCCCCTGCTGCTGCCATCCCCCCGCCAATAATAGTTGAAATTATCTGAAGAGCCAAATTTGGCTGAGATTTTCTGAACCAAGCCAAGTTTTGACGAAAAGTCAAACTGAGTTGAGTTCCTGGGAATGCAGCATGTGGCATCAAGTTTGGCCAAACTGACCAGATCTCTGCTGAACGCAGCTGCTGTAATCAATGATTCTCTAAGTTTTAGATTTAATTTCTGCTTAGTTTTCAATCTTACAGGAAAGATGGACAGAAATGTGGCAACCTGCAGGAGGTGTTCCCACAGCTATTTGCATCATAGCTGCCCTATCTCTGTTCTGCTTTTCTTGTTAGAGGAGGGACTTTTTCATTTGGGTCTTTCTTTGCAATCTCTGGAGGTCAAGGTGATTTAGGCGCAGTCACCATGGAAACCCCTACCAACAGAGGGCGCGCCATGACTACATCATACTAGGAGTGACAGGTGATTGGGTGTGCCTGAGTGTATCTGATTGTGCCCAAGTGTGACTGTGTACCAGGTGGCCCTGAGTGTACCTGTTTGCGCCTGAGTGTGTTCAAGTGTGCATGAGTTTGCCCTAGTCTGCCTGCGTGTGTCTGAGTGTGCCCTAGTGTGTGCTCACGTGTGCCTGAGAGGGCCTGAGTGTGGTTGACTTTGCCCGAATGTGTCTGATTTTTCCTAGGTTTTTCTGAGTGGGGTGGATTGTGCCCGACAGTGCCTGAGGGTGCCCATGTGTTTTTGAGTGTGCCCAAGTGTGTCCGAGTGTTTCCGCTTGTGCATGAGTGTGCCTGAGTGTGCCTGATTTTACCCAAGTGTGTCTGATTTAGCCCAAGTGTTTCTTGCTTTGCCTGAGTGTGTCTGAGTGTGCCCGAGTGTGCTCAAGTATGCCTGAGTGTGCGTGAGTGTGCCTGCTAGTTCCCATGTGGCCCCTAGTGTACTTGAGTTTTCCTGAGTGGGCCTGTGTGTCCCCAGTTGTGTGTGAGTGTGCCTGAGTGTGTCTCTGAGTGCATATGTGCGCCTGAGTGTATGTGAGTGTGCCTGCGGGTGCCCGAGTGTGTCCGATTTTGCCTGTGTGTGTCTGAGTGTGCTCGATTGTGCCTGAGTGAGCCCGAGAGTGCCAGCATGTGGACAATTGCGCTTGAATGTGCCGGAGTGGGCCCTAGTGCGCATGAGTGTTTCTGATTGTGCCCAAGTCTGTCTGATTTTGCCCGAGTGTGCCTGATTTTTGTCTATTATTTTGATTTATCTAAAATTGTTAAAACAGATGAAATCTGAAGTACAGAGTAACAAGAAGAGCAGTAGCAAAGGGAGAAAGGGAGAGACTTTACTTACCAGAATATCCTTGGTCACCATCTCAGAGAACCTTAATCCATCAGAAAACACTGTAGTGCAGCCCCGAGGAAAATGCTAAAGATGGTGCTGACCGTGTGGCAACAGAAGCAAAAGCCCGGAAAAAAACCCAATATGGCAGCGGCCACGTGGCCATCAGCAGGAAAGAAGAAACCCAGGTTCCCTCCTGAGGCATTGTTCCTACTCCTACCACACCCCCTCCTTTGATCCAGCCTTGGTGGGTGGTGCCCCCAGCCCTGGTCCTGCCTCCTGAGGCAGGAGTCCTGATCCCAGCCAAGCCTTTGGAAGGTATACTTTTGCCCTAGTAAGAAGGCGTGCCTCTGCCCTGAGTCACTATGGAAACGCCTGCCGACAGAGGGTGCACTATGATGACATCATCCTAGGAGCGACAGATGACCAAATGCACCTGAGTGTGGTTGAGTGTGCCAGAGTGGGACTGAGTGTGCCAAATGTGCCTGAGTGTGCCCCTATGTGCCCAGGTGTGCCTGAGTGAGCCCGAGTGTGTCGGATTATGCCTGAGAGTGTGTGAGCATGCCCAAGCATGTCTGATTTATCCCGAGTGTTTCTGAGTGTGCCCGAGTGTGCCTGTGTGTGTGTGTGCCCTCTTTTGCTCATGTGCCTGAGTGAGCGCCAGTGTGCCTGATTTTACCTAAGTGTGCCTGATTTTGCCCTAGTGAGTCTCGTTTTGCCTGAGTGTGTCTGAGTGGCCCCGAGTGCGTGTAAGTGTGCCTGCCTGTTCCCACGTGGGCCCTTAGTGTACTCAAGTTTTTATGAGTTGGCCTGTGTGTCCCTCATTGTCTGTGAGTGTTCCCCAGTGTGCTGTAGTGTTCCTGAGTACAGCCAAGTGTGTCTGAGTGTGGTCGACTATGACCTTTTGTGCCTGAGCAAGCCCGAGAGAGGCTGGGTGTGGTTAATTGTGCCCATGTGTGTCTGAGGGTGCCTGAATGTGCCCAAGTGCCGAGTGTTCCAGCATGTGTCAGAGTGTGTCCGAGTGTGTCTGATTGTGCCTGAGTGTATCTGAGTGTGCCCAATTGTGCCTGAGTGGGCCTGAGTGAGTTTGAGTGTGTCTGCTTGTGCACAAGTGTGTCTGATTTTTTCGAGTGTGTCTGAGAGTGCCCGATTATGATCTATTATTTTGATTTATTGTCTAAAATTGATGAAACAGACTAAATCCGAAGTGCAGTGATCTGTCTTAGAAACACAGAGTTTAACAGATGCCTAAAGATATTCCGGCACACTGCACTGGAGCTGAGGATCTATCTTGCCTCAAGATGTTTACTTTGCTGAATTATTTCTTTTGTAGCAATCATTAGCTGAAGTCAGAGCATGCTGCAGCTCCTGGCTCATCACCCTCAAGACACTGGATAAACATTAGTCTGGGATTTTGATTTATTCTCACTTCATCTGTCGAGGCTGTTTTGATGACCCAAGTCTGAAATACAGGAGGGAGATGGAAGGTCACATAGTGCCTGAGTGTTCAGATGTCACTCAGCCCTTGGTGTCTACAAGTTCTTGCATTACTGCACAAGATAATAAAGTAAAAATAGCACAAAATCCCTGATTTTCTGCATTACTGATTTAACTCATTACTGGGAAGTCTCTTTATGACTGGAGCATACAGGCCTACACAGACATCACTGTGAAATGGTCCTGGGCCTCCAACTGAAAAAAACCACCAAACCCTTAATTTGCAAAAGAAGATTAAAAGATTAAGTTGGGATTAACAAGATGTTCATCATATTCTCATCTTCCCTACTTCCTACAAATTCTTTTCCATGAGTCTGTACATCTTCCTCATGTATCATTTCTTTAATAACAATCAGTTTAACAGCACAAACATGACTCATGGTACACAGCAATGTATACATGGTTATATAACTAGGCTATCACAAATATGTCCAGGTAGGATGCAATTTAGTTAAATTTCTCCCAGATGGCAGACAGGAAAACTTGAAGTACTTAAAGAGTAAAGAGAGCTCAGTAACACCTGCCATGTCCATGCCAGCTTGGCTCTATCAGGCCTTAAAGAATTGGGGTTTTTACAGCAAGAATATCTTCTAACAGTTTTTGTCATATTATTAACAAGATCTCAAACTAATTCATATTTCCAAATGGCACATTTGGATGTCTAACTGTACATCTTTCTTATCTCTACACCTCTACAACTTTTTCTCTCTCCTAAAACCCTAAAATCTGGAGGCTTCCTGTGGTCCCAGACTCAGCTCCAGAGTGATCAGACTCATTTTAATGAGAGCTGGACTGCAATGAGCAGTCTGTCAAGTCACATCTAGCCCGTCCAAGGAATCAGCAGAAGCTCTTGTGGTTCTCCTGCAACCTTCAGCACTTCAGGCTGCACGCCAAGCCCACATAATCAGCACAGACGGCTCCAGGGAGCTGCAGCCCAATGGAACTGTGCTAATGAAGCCATGTACTTTCCACAAGAGCAGCCACAACAGGGCACCGTTAGTACCTGGCAGGGAAAGGGAAATACCAGACTACACTGAGCAAAAGGGAGGCTCCCATCTGTGTTTTCAAGAACACAACAGCTCCCATAAATGAAAAATTTTGGAATATGTGCAAAAAGCATTCTAATCCAACAGTGATTTGTGCTCTGACAGAAACACGCACAGTCATATTTCCCAGATCCTGACAGGGAGTGATCTGCAGTGCAGAACCCAGAAATCTGGAGGGGAGGTGGTGAAAATCTGCCTTACAATAGCATTTCTCTAAGACATTAGATACTAAGAAACTTTCTGGCTGCAGTCCACCCGAGAGTCAAGCTGCAGGCTCTGGTTGCTTGTAGCAACAGAAGATGCACTGAAAAGAAGAAGAGTCACTTGGATGGTGCAGGATATTTCTGGTCCTCAGTGATCTTTTAGGGCAAAAAAACTGGCACCAAGCCTTTCTGACGGCACCCTTATGGTCACCACACACCCCCCTGGTTCTGAGGCTCTTGTGTGGAGCAGTTCTGTGCCGACTGACAGCTCAGTGCTCACCAAAATGGAACATGTGGCAGCACAGACCCAGTGTCCTAAACTCAGAGTGGAAATTCAGGAGGATGGCAAAAGCAAATTACTCTTGAGAGTAACTGGGATGAGAATAAAAAGGCAAACAAGCAGAAGGCTTTACATTTGTACTCTGCTATCAGCCAATATTTTACTGCCAAGCTGAAGAGGTACCAAAGTGTTTACTTCCGTTACTACAGCAGACAAAAATCTTCAGCAGCATGAAGATGAATGACACCTCCTGAGTAGCCTGCAACAGCCCTTACCTTGGAATGCTCTGACAGGAATTCTGGCAGGAGGTAGACCTGGGCCAGCAGCCCTGTGTAGTCACGACAATGGAAGTAATAGATGTGAGAGAGGATATTTTCCAGAGAGAAAGTCTCCAAAGTTTTCTGATGATCTGAGAACAAAACAAACAGATGAGTAAATGAGTCAGAAGTTTGTATGAGCATATTGTTACTCTCATCATCCCACCAAGCCCTGCCCTCCACACACAGCAACAGCAAAGGCCCCAGAAACAGAACAGGCAAGGTAATGAGTGTGGAAACATATTTTCCATGTGGCTTGAAAGTCAGGAAGGTGGTGAGCAGATGCTATCCCAGCATTTGCACACAGACACACCAGAGCCTCCAAGCGAGGCCTCCAACAATGAAAAATTTATTTCTGAAGCAAGAACTTCTCCAGTAAATAATTTTCAAGCCAGAACACCACCAGAGCATATCAAGGACTATTAATCATCCTTTGTTTAATATACAGGCAGTAACTCATTTAATACAGCATCTTTTTACCTCAGTTCAAACAGAAGTTTGGTGCATAAATTCTCCATGAATAACACAAAAGTTGTGTCCTTATCCCCAAGAGACTGATGACTTAGAGAATAAAACTCTTATTAAAGCAGCCTGGTTGCTGTATTGATTTTATGGATGAGCTGAATTCCAGCTAAGGTTTTATTTACTCTATAGGCCTTCAGCAGCAACATTGCCTCATCAAATTTTGCTGTTCCTCTTTTCTTTGCCCACCTGTTCCTGTGTTTAGAAACAAAACACTCGGTTTTGCTCAACAGGTGCAAATATGATCAATAAGATGCTGCAAATATCATCATTAAGGTGCTAAAAAATTGGAAGGAAGGAAAGAGGAAAGGAGAAAGGGGAAACACCAAAACCCCACACACCACCTAAAACCCCCAAGATTAAAATGTTCACAAAATCACCATGTAGAAAAATAATTATTTTCAAAGTAGCCCAGCTCAGTCTGCTCCACAGATTTAGTTCAGGGTTTGATACACACAGCTGGAAATAAAAAGCTGTCAGCAAATACTCCAAAAGTAGAACTGCAGCCTACGAGACACTTGTTTCACTCCATCCTTCCCTCCTCCACAAAGAACTGACTTAGCAACATACCCTCGTCTTGCTGAGCCTCAGCAAGAAGGTGGCAGTGCTGCACACAGGCAGCTGCAATGTCCACAACTCTGTCCACCATAAAACTTCCCTCAGTGTCACTGAACACAGCTTCTCCAGCAACGCCCCCAAAGCACTCTGGGATCTGCACATCCACTGCCAGCTGCATGCTGAAACAGAAACACAGATCAATATTTGCATTTTGCTGTCCCAGCTCACTCCCGGACGGATATTCCTGCTGAGGAATACACAGGACAGGGAGCAGTACAGCCATTATTATATTTATAATGCTGGAGAAGAATCAGAGATTGCAGTCATGACAAGAAGAAAAAGCTGAGTTAAACAAAAAGTGAATCTGGGCTGCACACGATCAGGGGACAGTGAATTACCACAGCTGCGTTTTGCCAACACTGGGTGCTCCGCAGATCTCGGTGATTTTTGTCAGCTGCACCCCACCTCCCAGGATGTTGTCCAGTACTGAGCAGAAGGTGATGATGAAACCCTGGGTTTGCTCTTCTTCCAGAAGCTCCAGCGCTGTGAACTTCCTAGTGGCACCTCATCCCCCAGCTGGCCTTGCTGCATTGCCATCACATTCCTGCCTCACCACCTGCAGCGCTTCCAGCGCCTCTTCCCTGGAGATTCCAATTTCTAGAGAAGCAAAAACCACAAAACACCACCTTTATTTTATAAGCAGTGACTGATTCTGCAGCATGACACAAAATGATCCATATTCACCCTCTCAGGATTACCTGCCACTAATGATGTGATTTTCAAACATTTATTCTCATAGATAGCAAACTATTGATATTCAAAATCCCAAAATGGATTAGAAGGAGATGTAAAGAACACCCAGTTCCACCCCTGCCATGGGCAGGGACACTTTCCACTATTCCAGGTTGCTCAAAGCTTCATCGAGACTGACCCTGGACACTTCCAGGGATCCAGGGGCAGCCACAGCTTCTCTAGGCACCCTGTGCCAGAGCCTGCCCACCCTCACAGGGAGGAATCACTACACACTCCTTGAAAACGGCAGTTTTCTAACTTTAAACAGACTTATTTTGTTTAAATCACACAGTAAAAAAATAGAGCAAAGCTGGGGAAACAGAATACTTTCATTTTCCTGCATCCCATTTACATCCATCAGTGTCAGCCAATCTTTTACCAGAATCGTCTTTTTTTATTATTATTATTCATTGTGCCCATTTCCTGGAGGTGGGACAGAGCAGGGGAAAGGACCCGGAAGATGCCAGGGAGGCCCCGCCGTGCCAAATGCTGACGGCGGTGCAAAAGAAGGGACGGGGTCTTCATGACTTGCAAGATGCCATGAAGCCATTTATTGATCCACAAAGCAAAATTTATATATTTTTTCTATTGTTACTAAAAATAACGTGCCAATAATATTCGTGTAACTAAGGTATATTGCTTACATGTAACTAGATAACATTGCTCAATCTAGGCCTCATCTAAGCTAGCCAGGTAGATACAATATTTTCTGTAAATCCCCATAGAAACTTCAGGCTAAGCACTCTGTACCAAGTACCTTCTTATCTTTTGCATTCCTTCCCCAAAATCCCGCTTTCTTCTGGCAAGGCTTGGGCCTACTCACTTCTGCCAGTGCTTGCAGCCTACTGAGCTGAGCAGTACCAGCAGTTCTGCTCTCTAGTTGTATTCCCACATCTCCCCCTTTCTGTTCTACTAGTAAGATTTTCTTTTTTGACTTATCAATCAGTTTTTGCACACATTGCAAGATACAGGGTAAACATATTGCTAAAAGCAGTAGCATAGCTAATACATAAAATCCAGTTTTTACTAAATGCTTCAGCCAGCCAGTAAGTCCCCACCCTCCGAGTATGTTGCCAGGCCAGTCATTGCCATCTACAACTCTTAGTTTGTTAACACTGTCTCGGAGAGCTTGTATGCTAGCATGAATGGACAGAGAGTTATAAGAAGGATTCGTGCGGCACATACCTTCAAAATCTTCACAGCCATGCCCATGCGCTAAAAGCAAAAAATCAATAGGTGCTCTATTCTGAAGTGCAGCATGCCTTATACTATCAACATTTGTTAGTAAGCCGGTTAAAGCAGAGCTAGTAGCATTAGTTTGTTTTGCAAGACAACAGCCATAATAATTTAAAGTTTTCAAAGCATGTGCAGTTCCAATGGATGGGATAATTGAAGCAAAAATTGGAGCTCCAACATTCCAAGCTTCTACACTATCATCACAATCTGGGCTGTAGGTGTGGGTGCTGCACTTTGCTCGCACTAAGCTGTGCAGAGCTGTCAGATTATGTTGCAGGGTATGAAACATGGTCAATCGGCCAAATGTACAAGGCCCTCCTACAGCCTTTCCTGGAATTCCTTTCCAGGCTATATTTCCACATATTAAAAAGATGTTACCAATTAATCCAATTGCACTGTTTCCAGGTAAAATGTGCTGAGGCAGAACGTGATTACACCAAGCAGAACCATTAGAGTAAATTCCAATACCTGTGACATCAAGGCCAAATCCTAGTTGGGCAGAGGGTCTGCCAGGAAAATTTAAAAAGAAACATGCAAAAGATTGCATGGATCCAAAAATGTCTAATTCTTGGGGCTGCAGGGGTATAGGATAAAAGTCTCCTACTTTGTTAACACCTAAATAGCTCTCATTTGCTAGATACAATCCAGCTAGTTCACCCCTTCTCTTTCTGTGTTTGCCCTGACACCACCATATGGGTTCCATTTGACCTGGAGCATCGCAAATTTTGTGCATAGTTAGATTATATAAAGCATCCCATTCATATTTTTCTAAAGGCACAGCTATTAAGCAAGTTTGAAAAGGATTACCTGCAGAAGTCATAGAAAGGCACAGTGTAGATTCATTTAGAGCATCAGCAAGCGTAAGCCAAACATTACGTTCTGGAAGGAGTGGCAGTATTGCCACTTGTCCTTCGTGAAGGCCGAGTCCTAATATAAGGACTAGCCTTAGGAGTTGAATACGGCTCCCAGAAATATTGATGCGGAAGCCAGCCATGGTTTTGCCCACACACAAATTTCAAGACAGCACAATTGCCAAAGGAATACTGCAAAGGATCACGCTTAGGACAATGACCACGGCGGCGGCTGGCAACACAGTACCACTGTATCTGGCACGACACCTGCACAAAACCCACATTTGATGCCAGCTTTCCTTACAAATGAAACAAGGTATAGGGTTGCATTCAAGTCCAAGTTCCTGCTCTAGCTGTTCCAGTTGTCGTTCTCAATGAGTTATCTGCATCTTAATGATGTCTTCAACTGTGTCTGGGGTCAGATGACCACGGAATTCAAAGAGCGGTGTGAAGTTGATGAGCCCTCTCGTATCAAGGAGAAGCTGATCCAGATGATGGTCCGGCGGGATCTGGGTCTGGAGCCGAGGATGGCTGGGTCGGGATCTCCAGTGAGATGCCAGGGCTACAGTGGTCCTCTTTCTGAGGAAGTTCCAAGGATTCTCGGAATGGTCTCATGTTCTTGGCCAGGATTCAGCTCGAGCCGTTCTCTGTGGAAACACAAGCATACCCTTTTCCCCAGGTGACAAGGGGATAGGGTCCCCTGATCTTACCTGTTTCTGGGCCCTTTATAAGGACTGGAACCTTCTGTTTGACCTCTAACTGAGGATTGTTGCCAAAATGCCTAACAAATGGAGGATTAGGATCCATTAGAGAACAATTTAAAAAGTTAAAAACATACAATGCTTTTTGCAACCTTTCATCTGGGGTGGCATTCCCCATTCCCCTTTCCTGTTGTAACAAAAGATGCTTAAGTGAACCATGAGCTCTCTCAATGATAGCTTGACCTGTGGGGGAATGAGGAATCCCTGTTTTGTGTGACACTCCCCAGAGAGCAAGGAAACTTGCAACTCTTTCAGAAACGTATGCAGGGCTGTTGTCAGTTTTAATTTCAGAGGGAATCCCCAAGACTGCAAATGCATTTGCAAAGTGGCGACATACATCTTTTGCAGATTCTCCAGGGTGGCAAGATGCATACAAGGCACCCAAAAATGTGTCAATGGAAGAATGAATATATTTAAGTCGTACGAATTCAGGAAAATGAGTAACATCTGTTTGCCAAATTTTAAGGCTTTGGGGACATCTAGGGTTAACATCTCCTGCAAGGGAGGGAAATGAATGTCTTTGACAGTCTGGGCACACAGTCACAATACTGGAGGCTTTCGAGTGCTCAAATCAAAGGTGTGTGCAAGTGCAGCAGCATTTTGGTGGAAAAACGAATGACTGAGTTTTGCTTGAGCAAAGCGGTCTGGTAATACAGGCTGAGTTGTTTGAACTGGCATAGTAAGTAAATCTATTTGCTGATTCCCTTCTGTAATCAAACCAGGTAACGTTGTGTGAGAACGAACATGCATTACAAAATATGGATGTTGTCTAGTATCTAAAAGAAAAACAAGCTGTTGCAACCATTGAAACAACTCTGCATTAGGTACTTCCTTGAGTACAGCAGCTTCAGCTCGCTCCACAATTCCTGCAACATAAACAGAGTCAGTTACTAAATTGAAAGGGGTAGGAAATCTTTGAAAGGCCCGCACAACAGCTGCTAATTCAGCTATTTGGGGAGAACCTGAAACAGTAGTAACATCTGAGTTCCATCGTTTGAGGTCATCATTCCACCAAAGTAACACTGATTTGTGAGTGCGGCCAGATCCGTCTGTGAAGACAGTTAAAGCTTGCAACGGAACCTCACTCCTTTTGGGCTGCATCAGGAGAATGAAGCTTGCTATCATGAGCTTGTGCTTCAGTGGATGTGAAGAAAGCTGTCCGGAAAAGTTTGCGAGAGCCATTTGAAACATATCTGACTGCTGCAGTAGCCACTGCAAATAAACATTAGTAACAGGTAGACAGATTAGATTGAAATCCACACCTGCAAGTGTGGTGAGCCTGTCTCAAGTTTTGATAATAAATAATGCCATCATTTCATGTTGAGTACTGATTGTTTTGGACATCTGATGTGACAGAAAAATCCACTCAATAATCAACAGTGGGTCTGGCGCTTTAGGATCCCATTGAAAAATTAAAGCATGTGGTTGCTTAGTTGGGTTTAGAATGATTAAAGAGAAAGGCAGCTCAGGGGCCCATCGGGCAGCTTGCCTGCTTGAGATAGCATCAGATACTTTTTGCAGTGCTTGGCAAGCCTCTGGAGTGAGCTGACGAGGGGACTGGAGATTTGAATCTCCCTTTAACAGATTACACAAAGGGCTTAGGTCTGCATTTGAAATTCCCAATAGGCAACGAACCAAATTAATTGTCCCCAAAAGTTTCTGAGCTTCATGCAAAGTGCAGATGTTTGTGTGAATTCGCAAAGGCTGAGGAGAAATAGATTGGGTCCTAATGTGCCAGCCGAGGTATTTCCAAGGAGGTAGTTGTTGTATTTTTTCTGAGGCAAGACTAAGTCCTGCCTGTGTCACAGCAGCAATGACAAGGTCTAGGGTTTCCTCCATCACCTCCTGTTTTTCTGCTGCAATTAGAATGTCATCCATGTAGTGATACAACAAAGCAGCAGGCATTTTTTGGCGAACAGGACTGAGGACTTTTGCAACAAATCACTGGCAAATAGCAGGGCTGTTTTTCATTCCTTGTGGAAGCACAACCCAGTGGTATCACTGCAAGGGAGCTTGCATGTTAGTGCTAGGTACAGAAAAAGCAAACTTCAGAGCATCATCAGGGTGCAAAGGAATATCAAAAAAGCAATCTTTTAAATCAATGACTGTTAAATGCCAATTTCGAGGGATCATGGTAGGGGAGGGAAGGCCGGGCTGCAAAGCCCCCATTTGCTCCATCACAGAATTTATTTTATGGAGGTCCTGGAGCAAACGCCACTTGCCAGATTGTTTTTTAATTACAAACACAGGGGAATTCCAGGGACTGGTGGATGGAACTATGTGTCCCTTTTGAAGTTGTTCTTGAACAAGATCAGTGAGTGCGCGCAATTTAACTAATGGCAGGGGCCATTGATCCACCCAGACGGGTGTTGTGGTTTTCCAGGTTAGTTTCAGGGTGTCACGCACCTCAATGGCTCCAACTAAAAATCAGACTGAATTTTGAAACCCCATTGAGAAAGTACATCACATCCCCATAGCACCATAGGTACAGACAAAACAAATGGCTTAACAGAAGCAATGAGACCTTCTGGTCCTGTGATTTCAATGAGATTTTGGCTTCGAAAGCTTTTGCTGACCCCCCCCAATTCTGGTGAGGGCATGGGGTACTTCAGTGAGGGGTCAATTAGAAGGTCATTTGTCTTGAGAAATGACAGTTACATCAGCCCCGGTATCTATGATAACAGTGATTATTATTTCTTGTCCCTGTAGTGACAGGATACATTTGCAAGTGGGGCGCTTATCAGAAATTGTCTGTACCCATAATATTTGTGAAGTTCCCGTAGGATTAGACTCTCCCCCCACCTCCCCTTTTTGTTCCCCAGCAGCAAGCACTGAATCATGTGAGAAAGGGATTAACTGTGCAATGCAGATTCCCTTAGGGATAGTACAGGGGGGAAAGGGTGTAAATGCCATGATTTTTATTTCTCCAGTATAGTTAGTTCAGGGAGAACAAAAGGTCTTGCAGGGTTACTTGAAGCTTTCACTATCAGCAAAGCACCTTTTCACGGTCCAGGTGATACAAAGATTCGTGTAGGGAGTAAATTAACAGAAGAATCAAGTAACGTTACTGTGACTGATGTGGTCAAGTCCATTCTGGCACTACTTGTGGTTGCTGGTCGAAGACTTGTGGAGACGCTACATGGGACACCTGCGGTGGTGGCACTTGCGATGGCATCTGTGGAGGCGGCCGGAGCATTTGTGTCGGAGCGCGGCGGTGCTGTCCCATGCTCTGGGAGTGGTTTCCCTGGATCAGGCGACCTTCAGAATCATACTTAGAATGACATTTGTTAGGAAAGTGCCATCCCTTTCGACATCGTGGACACAAAGTTGGTGCTTTTTTCAGAGCCAAGCAGACTTTCTTAAAGTGGCCAGGCTTGCCACACCCATAACAGACTTCTGAAGACTCAGAGGGACCTCTTATGGCAGCAAGAGCTTTGACCATAGTTTCATATTGATGTTCTAAAGTCCCAATACGATTACATGCCTCAATCATTTCTGTTAAAGTTGGGTTTTGATTTGGCAAAGACTTAAGGAGTTTTTTGCAGTCTGTGTTAGCATTTTCAACAGCAAGTTTCAAAAGTAAGATTTCATGAGCTTCTGCATTTTCAATTTGGCGTTTGAGTGCTTGCTTAGGCGGTCCACAAAATGCATGTATGACTCTTGTGCCTCCTGAGTGATGGAGGTAAAAGCTTTTTGGGATCTTTTAGTATCAGGGACCTTAAAGAACGCCTGCCGAGTTGCCTCCTGGGTTGCATCTAAGGCTTCCCTCGGGCAGTCTCGGGCTTGGGCAGCAGGATCAGTATGTGGCCCCATCCCCATGAGCTGTCTGATTGTGAGGTTTGCCAGAGCCATATTAGCATGACCCACATAAGTAACAAGTAAATTCTGCACACCTCTCTTCCACTCTTTCTCCCATAAAGCAAATTGGGCAGGTGTTAGCAGCAATCGAGCAAGCATCCTTAAATCATGTGGGGTCATTGTGTGGGCAGCAAACACAGATTCCAGAATGCTCGTAAAAAATGGAGAGCTAATGCCATGATCAGTAATTGCCCGTCGGAGCTCCTTAATTTCTTGGAAAGAAAGCGGTTCCCATTGGGCTGTCCGTTTTCGCGTTCCCAAATAAACAACTGGAGCGACAATATTTTCAGCGATGTCCAGATCCCCCTGTATTAATGCTTGTTGTTTCAAATGAACCCAGTTTTCATGAGGGTCAGGGGGAAATAAATTTGGCTCATCATCAGGATCAACAGTCCCAGGATCAAAGGGATCCTCCTCTCCTTCTTCTTCGCTGTCCTCTGGGCCATAGCCAGCAGCAAAAGCCCCAATAGCTTGTGAAAACTCTCTCACCCTTACGGCTGGTCGAGTGGGGGCTGCGAGAGGGGGTGCCGTGGGTTGCGCAGAGAGAGATGGAACAGTCTCTCCTGTCTCTTTGGATTGCGAAGAGCTCTGAGTGTCTGCGGCAGAGGGGGTGGGAGCATCCCCCTTATTTTGAGCCTGTGATTTTTCTTGGGCTTTTGAAGTTTCAAAGACGACCCTCCAAGAGGGAATCATATTTGCAGCCGCTTTGTCTCCCTTAGTTCAGCATTCCAAAGTTTCACTCCCACTTCGTCCCACAGATCTGTTGTAAAGATTGTGGTTCGGGAAACCCCCAGCAGCTTTAATGATGTCCATTTCAATAAAGTTTTTAACTGAATTGAAGGCAGATATCTGCCATGCCGCTGTAACAGTTTTAGCATAAGTTCAAAAACGTCCCTTTCATCTCTGGACATTGCCTGTCCCATGTTTCCCTGTAGCAAATTAGAATTCAGGGGAACCAGCCCCTGTGGCTCACCTCTTCTCCAGAGGGGTTGAAGACTTGCTGCTGGCCAGCGTCTCCTGTTTCTCCCGAGCGTCTCCCGCTTCTGTGAGTGTCTCCCGCTTCTCTGAGCGTCTCCCGCTTCTATGAGGGTATCCTCCCTCCTGCTCCTCCGAGCAGAGTCTCATCCTGCAGGGGACTCCACCGTCCGGTAATTGCATTCCTCACACAGGGCACCATTTGATGGCAGTGGAAAAGAAGGGACGCGGCCTTCATGATTTGCAAGGAGTCATGAAGCCATTTATTTATCCACAAAGCAAAGTTTATATACTTTTTCTATTGTTACTAAAAATAACGCGCCAATAATATTCGTGTAACTAAGGTATATTGCTTACTTGTAACTAGATAACATTGCTCAATCTAGGCCTCGTTTAAGCTAGTCAGGTAGATACAATATTTCCCGCAAATCCCCTTAGAAACTGCAGGCTAAGCGCTCTGTACCAAGCACCTTCTTATCTCTTGCATTCCTTCTCCAAAATTCCACTTTCTTCTGCCAAGGCTTGGGCCTACTTGATTTACCAAAATATGAGTATTGGTCTAGTACCGATACTCAACTGTGACGGACAAAAGACTCTCTAACCATTTAAAGTTAGAAAGGGTATGTTTATTCAGCGCTGGGCAGCAGCGTGGGGTAGTCCCCTAATACGCACTGCGAAATTACAGGTGGTCACAGAGTCTATTTATTGACTAAAAGTTTAAATAAATACATATTCATAATACCAGCCCCTCCCATTCCTTGCTTCCTATGGTAATTATCTTGAATGGCTATTAAGCATGCGTGGTTGGCTTCTTGAATTAAGTCTGGGGTCATTTTTGTGGGGAGGGGTCCTAAAAGGAGGAAGTAAGGCGAGTCTTCCTCGCCCTGAACTTTTGACCCTTTTCTATTAATGGCAATACAAATGATTTCTGGGGATATTCCAATTTTTCAAAGAATGGGTTTTTGGTTGCGATTGTTCGTGCTTCTTCAGGCTTGCTTACCAGTTTTGTCTTTTCCCATTGTAAGTACAGTTGAGCAAACATGAGATGACAGACGATCAATCAATTATTTAAGTTTAACTAAAATCTTAATTTTTCTAAGATTAGTGTTTCAACTCACTCCTGCCAAGGCTTGCGGCCTACTACGGCTAACAGATTCACATCGGTAGTGACAAGCTGAGCAGTACCAGCAGTTCTGCTCGCTAGTTGTATTCCCACAGGATTCTACCTCCAACATTGCCTACTGTGACAGACTGGAGGAGATTCTTGGCTTGAAATATTTCATGTATGGGGGAGGAAGGGACAGGTGCAGCCTTGCCCTGCCCTGTAACCCCCGCATAGAATTGCCCTGTGACCCCAATCCTCCCACAGTCTCTATCCCAGCCCAGCAGTGTCTGCCACTCCCTGGCACACCAAAGGCAATGTTCCACAGCCACCCCTGGCGCCCCAGCCCAGCTCCTGAGTGACCAAATGACTGAAAGTGCTGTGGTGAGCTAGAAAGTTTGTTCGGAAGACATCGTGATGTACGAGGAGTTAGGGCCCACCCTCTCCATGACGTTAGCCAATCACAACTGTACCAGAGTTACTTAAGCCGGCGTTTGCCGGGAAATAAACGCATTTCACTATCGACCGTATCGGTGTAGCGAGTGATTTGTCCGGCGACTGGGATTGTAAGTGTGTGTGTGTGTGTTCGCCGTGGTCCACTCTAACCAGGTCGCCACTTGCCTTCGTTTTCCCCCAACGAAGGCAACATAGTGGTGCCGAAACCCGGGATCACCCCCAGGTGTTCGGGTGAGGGAATAGCCCCCGATACACGTGGCTGAGGGCGATCGGGTGACGGGACTCACACTGGAAGAGGTGGGCGGTCAAGGCAGCTGGATTCTGACCCCAACGGTGAGGACGCTCACGTACCGCCAAGAAATGGATGCGCTTGGCAAGGTAGTTTCCGAATTGCATAGGCAATGGGGCATCCAATGCAAATTAAGGGATTTTGATTGCGTAATCATGCAGTTGTTAAAATCGAGGGTGTCTGCCCGTCCCGCAGACATCCTGCATTCAGGGTGCTGGAGGGAGTGTACTAACGCGCTTGCTAACAAGGTGATTGTCTCCGGCTCTGGTAAACATTTGGAGAGCTGGGGAGGAGTTGTGAGGGCTCTGGAGGGAGCGTTCTTAAAACGGGAAACTCGGAGAGCGGCCTGAGGCCATTTAAAAATCACACCGAAAGTGGAGGTGGCTGCCACTCAGACTGCGTCTGGCGATCACGCGGGGTCGAAAACTAACAACCGCTTGTGGCCCCAGTCCCTTATCTCAACCCCCAATCCAGCTACTAATCGGTCACCAGACTGCAAGAAAGTATGTGAGCCTTTTTAAAGAGGCGAGCCCTGAAGAAGTTTTTAAAAAACTGCTGCTCTATGCGTCACAAGATGGCGCCGAGCATGAGGGAAAGGGGCGGGACAAGGAGTCCATTCCCACCACAGGCATGCGCAACTGCGAACACCAGCGGGAGGGCACGGTCGGCAAGAGGGAGGAGACCCCAAGATCCAACCAGGGAGTTAGCCCCAAGACACTCCCCTTAGAGGAGGAGAACTCCCCCAAAGAAGGACAGAGAAGGGGAGGGGGAGAAGGAAGGTGGAGCTCGGACAAAAGTCACCGGTGGCCGGAAGCTCCCTATCACTCCACTTCCTCCGACTCAGATAGCGAGTTCGGGTGGGCCGAGCAAACATCACGGCACGAGCGGTGGGGAAAGCAAAGACACACAAAACAATACATATCCAGTACAGAATCGGAATCCGATTCTGATAGAAATTATGCGCCAGCCGTTCCCATCAAACATACCGGCTCACTCACACTGCGTGCAGACAAACGGGGCCCACCAGAACCAGGAAGTGAAAGTCCCGGAGCTCTGAAATTTTGTGTCAAAAGCCAAGGGTCCAATTAAGAGGGCAGCAGCACAGAGGGACGTTTAAAACATTCAGGAAGGGAACACAAGCTGTCCTGCCAATGTTACGTGGCCAGGGGTGGCTCCAGCTACATCTCACTCAGCGTCCACGGAGACAGAAGGGTTTCTCCCCGGGTCATGCCCTCGGGAGAGTTCGGCAACTGCTTTGCCCGTCTCAGGACCAAGTTTGTCGGAACCTGTATGTGTTTTGCAGACCTTGCCAGGTCGATATTCGCCTTGGTAACTCGTTCTCCTGCAGTTGCTATAAACGTGCCTTACCAATACAGCAAGCACATATTAGCATTTTTTAAGCATATAAGGAAGTTTACACCACAATGTTTGTTACTGTTTTTTGTGTACATTGCACTGGCATCGTATATTGTTAGCCATTCAGAGAACTTAAGGATGTTGCTTCCTTTAACATTATAGGTTTGAGGAATCAAAATTGGGTGAATTAGTTTGGTGAAAAGCATTTCATTGTTGAATTAAAATTGTGTAGTTTTCTAAAATACTTATCCCTTACCACTTTTCAAAATTTAGTAAAGTTTGGGTTTTAAAATATAATAGGAAAAAACATTTTGCCTAGTCTAATATCTCAGCCCTGGCCAGGTGGGAATATTAGCTAAGCAAAGAACGTTTGCCATCGAAACCTTCTCAGTCTCTTTCAATTGTGGTCAGATTGGAATTGACTGACAAGAGGAGAAAATTATAAAGTTCAGATATTTCCGAGTTAAAATTAAAAACAAGTAATTTGGACGGGTTGGTTTGGCCTCGTAAGGCCTAGAACCTTTTCCTTTGAAGGGAACGTGGAGAATCTTGTCCGGAGAGGATTCATTTGAAAGGAAAGTTCTCGAACAATATTAAATACTAAGATGGGATTGTAAAATATCGGGAATCGTGGTTTTCACCAAACTAAGGGAATTCAAATGCATGTTTTCCTCTGTTGTGGTTTCAAAAAAAAAAAAAAGGAAAAAAAAAGGGAAAAGAAGGGGGGAGAAAGACAGGAGATTTGCCCCAAGGCATCTGGGCATCAAACCAGCCAGTCACAGAAGAAGAACATCTAGCTCCCATCCACGCAGCAGTCCCTCCATCAGCTTCTTCTCACGCCAGGACTGCGGGCGCTCCTCCTGGAGGGGCACCGGGTCCCCGTCCAGCAGTCCAGGCGGGAGCGTGCCCACATATCCGAGAATTCCTCTGCCAGCGCCCTGGTGCGTGGGCTCAGCTGCAGGTAACAAGCAAGAGAAGACATGGTGGAAACAGCTGAAGAACATTCCGATATTCCAGTTGTTGTTCCTTTATCGAAGTATGAAGCAGCAGAACAGGAAAAGATGGAAGCCCAACGAGTGAAAGATGCTGAAGCAATGAGAGAACAAACCTCAGAGGAAGAAAGAGCAGAAAAGTTAGAGGAGACCCTGAGGATGGAGTAAGGATCTGAAGGGCTGGTACATGCAGTTGCTGTTACCGTTGTGGAAGAAGAAAGGGTGGTGAGTAGCACTGAGGAGAGATCACCATCATGGATATCTGCTGCTCTGACAGAGTGCATTGAGCAGGCAAGAGAAGAGGAAGAGAAAGAAATTCAGAAAGCAGCTGAACTGGGTGTTACTGTGGAGGATGCACTGCTAAGACAGTGCCAGAGACTAGAAAGAATGTAAGTGATGACACCACAGCAAGTGGACTGGAGCTAACCTCTGAAGCAGTGACTGCTCTGGAGACAGCAGAAGCTTCCTGCACTGAAGAAACAATGAAAGCATCCCTTGCTGAGGAAACAACTGAGATGGTTTCTGCTGTTTCACAGTTGTTAGAAACTCCAGATACTACAGAGGAAGCTACACCAGTTCAAGAAGCAGAAGCCTTCAGAACAAAAGAAACTGCCTGTAACAGAGTTGACACTGAATGAGGCAAGAGATGAATGTGCTCTAAAAGTAAAGCCTGCAGTTCAGGACGAGACAGAGGATGAAACCTCATCCTTGGGGCTAACAGCTGAAAAGCCTGCAGCTTGGAGGAGAGGGCAGAAGGCTTACTGTGAGACCAGAGTACACAGAGGCAGTTGTCACTGTGGTCCCTGTTAAAACTGAAAAACAAGATGGAATTCCTGACTCAGAAGAGCAGGTTTGTACTAAAGGAGGTCCTAGCAGGACACCTGCCCTGAGAGAGGAAGATGATGCTGTGCTCAACAGAGTGAAAAGCACAGAAGTCACTGTTCCTGAGGTTCTACCGCAGAGCAAGGAAAAAACCTCTGCCATTCCTTCAAAAACAGATGACTCAGAAGCAGATGCTGAGCAGAGTGTAAGCAATGAGTCTGACAGAGACTTTGCAACAAAACATTCTGTGGCCATCACAGAGCCACAATGCAGAGACAAAACAACTGAAACTCCCTCCAAGAATGATGAAGTAAAAGGTGACAAAGTGGAAGTGCTGTTATCACTGATGTAAGTCCTAAGAAATGCGAAACACCCAGCAGCTTGGTTGGAGATGAGACTGTGGGAAAAGGACAAAAACTCGTAGAAACCTTGAGCTGTCAAGGCTTTCAGAAAGAAGATAAGAAAAATGAGCATTTGCTGGAAGAAGTCGAAAAAGCATTCGAATATAGAAAACAAAAAGTTGTGAGGCTTGATGAATGTTCAACTGCTGTCTCAATGCCCTCCTAAATATATGCATGCCACCAAGCCGTCTCTGGTGCATGGCATCCCATGCAACAGCACCGGGCAGACCGTTGTTGAGAGAGCGGGTCAGACTCTGAGAACTAGGCTGGAAGTACTGGCAGAGACAGAGGGCTTTACCAATTCCATTCCCCCAAGTGACCGAGTGCGCATACTAGCAACTGCACTGCCAGCATTAAATCAATTCCCCAGGGGGGATGAGATAAATAGTCCTGCCCAGAAATACTGAACCACCCGAGCGCTAGAGAAAGGCCCACAGGTTATAGTTAAGAACGGAGTAAGGGAGCGGGAACAAGGTAGGAGACTAGTGCTCACGGAGCAGAGGGTACGCGGCAGTAAAAAATGATGATGTCATCAAGTGGTGCTCATTAAAATCCATAAAGCCTGTGCTGTCTAACAAAACCGATGAAACTAACGAGATCTCTGAGTTTCTTTTGACAGGTTCGCCGCCGTGATCCATCCTCGTCAGCATTCCATCTTTGTGCTTCGGTGTTCTGTCGTTGCCAAACCCGCTTCATCGGCCAAGCAAAGAACTCGAAGACAAGTTCCAACGTCACGGCCAAACGCTCCGGCAATGAAATCAGTTCAATTCCCCTGTTTACCCAACAGCCCTAGTTTACCACCCATGTGTTCACCCTAGTGGGACCAGTTGCAGTTGTTGTACCCGTGTTAATGTTCGGTCCCCGTTTCATAAGAAAACTAGCCTGGTTCGCGAAAGCTCACTCGAGCAAAGTCGATATTATGCTGTAGAGCGAAGTGACTTCAACTGTTTATGTGATTTGTTGACTGGATAAGTTATAACCAAGTTGCGATTGCATTTGGACGTTTAAAATAGTTCGCATGTTGTTGCTAATATGTTTCACGAGTTGTTACTAACATCAGTTTAGCACAGCTGTGAAGGCTTAATCGGTCATGGAGATGGGGGAAATGTGGTGAGTTAGAAAGTTCGTTCGGAAGACATCATGATGTATGAGGAGTTGGGGCCCACCCTCTCTGTGACGTTAGCCAATCACAACTGTACCAGAGTTACTTAAGCCGGCATTTGCCGGGAAATAAACGCATTTCACCATCGACCATATCGGTGTAGCGAGTGATTTGTCCGGCGACTGGGATTGTAAGTGTGTGTGTGTGTTCGCCGTGGTCCACTCTAACCAGGTCGCCACTTGCCTTCGTTTTCCTCCGACGAAGGCAACAAAGTGCCATCTGGGGGAAGGTCTCAGGAAGACCAAGGGGCATTCAAGGCTGACCACAAGGCAAGCACACATCTGGACCCTACCTCCTCTTGGAATTTCTGTTTGAACACTGCTGTAATCCAGGATTTCGTAGCTGTGTGGTGCATCGCTCTAATTTTTTTGTCTTTCTCTCTGTGTGTTCTGTTTCTTCAGTTTCTGTCCTCTTCCAAAGTTGGAGTAACTTGGGGCACAGGGATTGCAGGGCAGGGTCATTGGCTGCTGAGATCCTGCCTGATTTCCCCTCCACCAGAGTGGCCAGACTGGCCCGTGGTGTGGCTGGAATGCTGCTCCTGATGAGTTTTTCCAGAACCCACCAGGCAAGGGGCAGGGAGAGACATCGGCCCGTGGGTGCAGCCCCTGAGTTCCAGCCTGGCTGTCGAGATCCTAGCCCCGCTCCCAGAGCAGCCCCTGCCCTTCTGGCCTGGGCCCTGCTATCCTGGCCCGGGCCCCCAGCGCAGCCACCAAAAACTTTTCCATTGTAAAGTAGCTCCGGACTGCGGCCCAGGAGAGATCGCATGGCCATCTGCAGGCCTGGGCAAAATATGAACTCTTTCACTGTCCAGAATGAGACTTGCAGACACTTTGCTCTTTCTCCTGAGTGAAAGAAGAGGGTCAAGATGAAGATAGGCACAGAAACAGCATGAAAACACTGAGGTCCGACAAAAGGAAGAGTCAGGTCCCAGATGACAGAAGGTGGTGAGTCATGGACTGAAATTTGCCATTTTTTTGAAGCCGTGGAGAAGATACTCTTGTTTCCCTATAACTCATAGAAAATGCATTATGGGATGGATGAAATGTTTGAAATGTAAACATGAGCAGAGGCATTTGCGCTAAAGAAAGCAGATGTTGAAATAGCTGTGATCCCATGATAAATTTGAAAAGAGTGGAAAGAGATGAAGATCCCTGATGCCTCTCAGGGAAGAGAAGAAAAAAGACCTCTGTTTTCAAAGATGAAGAGATCTTTCGTTTGAACTATTATAATCCTTCAAAAGTGCCACATAATACAGTCCTAAATACCAGTTGCAGGAAGACTGTTTGCCAAGGAAGGAATTTCTACACAGTGATGAGATTTCTATTCTCCAGGGGTGCTGATTCACTGTGACATAGAGGCCAGGAGAAAACTGTTTTCTTGTGGAGAGATATCCAAAGACTGAAGAGAAGTTCTCCTCACCCAAATAAATTGGTGAAAGGTTTTTTGTAGAGAGTGTAAACTGACTGAGTTGCTTCTGTGCGTTTTTAGTGGGAAAGAAAAAAGTAGTGGGGTTAAGAGAAATGTTCTGAAAGTTTTATTCTGACTTTATTTTTTCTTGTAGTTCCTAATAGTAAAATTTTTCATTGTACCCTTTGAAGTTTGAGCCTGGTTTGCCTTCCCCCTAATCCCAACTCACAGCAGGAATTTAGTAAATAATTCTAGTGAGTGCCCCGGCAATTTGACCAATGCTAAACCCATGACAAACTCAAAATTGAACTCTTCTTTCTTGAGCTCTGCAGTTTGGGAATTCAGTGAGAAAAAATCATATGTATTTGTTCAAAACACCCAAATTAGAAATGCCCCTGGGAATAATTTCAGTTTTAAATTGATGTGTGGTTAATTAGACAAATTTCAGAAGTGTATTCAAGGTGAATAAACTATATACGATACTAAAAACAATGCAGAGAGAAGCGTTTTGTCCCGTTAAATTTTTTTTTCATCTTTATAGATTGATACCAGCAATGTACAATTGATAAAGAACTCTCGAACCTTCTAATTCAGTCTGAATATACAGTAATTTCATGACTATAAGGTGCACCCTTTTGACTAAAATTTTCCCTCGAACCCGGAAGGGCGCCTTATAGTCCGGTGTGCCTTATCTGATGTACAAAGTTGCGAAATTTGTCAAACCGGAAGTGGGAGCTGTGAGCTATGGGGGGAGCCGGAAGTGCCACGGCAGCCGGCTGGGGGCGGTCCCAGAGGCCCGCGGCACCACCCCTGCCGGGTGGAGGCAGGCCAGGGGGCCCGCGGCAGCACCCTTCTTCCCAGGTCCAGGCAGTCCTGGGAGCCCATGGCTGCTGGATGAATGCGGGCTAGGGGGCCCGTAGCACCCGCCTTCCCACGTCCAGGCAGTCCCGGGAGCCCATGGCTGCTGGGTGAAGGTGGGCTAGGGGGCCCGCGGCACCCACCTTCCCGGGTCCAGGCAGTGCCGGGGGCCCATGGCCGCCGGGTCCAGGGGGGCCCGGTGGCTCGCAGCACCACCCCTGCCGGGTGGAGGCAGGCCCGGGGGCCAACGGCTGCTGGGTTGAGGAGGGGCCTTGGCCAGCAACCACGCGGGGTGAGCTGGGGGCAGAGCCTCGCTGCAAAAAAAAAGTGCGCCTTATAGTCTGGTGCGCCTTATCTGATCCACAAAGTTGCGAATTTTGCCGACTCCGGGGGGGTGCGCCGGCCTTATGGTCGTGAAATTACTGTATATGAAAATCAAGACTCTTCATGCTTGATAAGTTTACATATCTGGATTAATCCTCCAATTACAGTTTCATGATATTAAAGTCATTCATATTCCCCCAGTTCAATGACACTGCCATTGTGACCCTGCAGGGCCCCGATGGAAACAAGGGAACAGGTAACAGGTCTGGTTGGCTTGGCCTGACTGCTCCAACTGCCCTTGGCATGTCGAGGGTCTCTTCTCACGTACCCCTGAAACACTGGGACTCTGGGTTTTCCTTTAAATGGAAAAGAACTGTCTTTCTAATCCAGGCACCCATGGTCAAAAGAGGATTCTGCCTGCAAAATTCCCAATATCCAGGGATTGCTCCCAGACAAAAACTGCCATTACAAATAAGCCTGGTTGGCCTTGGTTTCCTGAGAGCTGGGTCTCACCTGCCCACAAACCCTGAAGCTCAGTGCTTTCATTCAAATGGAAAAGAATTGTCCCTCTTGCCCATGTATCCAAGGCCATATTTGGTATTTTCCTTCAAAATTCCCTATACGCACGGGTCACTCCCAGACAAAAGCTGCCAGGACAGACAGGTCTTGCTGGCCTTGGCCTCTGGTCATTGCCTCTTATTTGCCATGTTACATTGGGGCTTTATGCTCTCCTTTCTACAGGAAAGAATCATCCTTCTTCAAGTACTCATGGCTGAAACTGGGATTCTGCCTTAAAAATTCTATGTAACTAAGGATTGCTCCCATATAAAAGTTCCCAGGACAGAGAGATGTGGTTGCTCTTGGTCCCTGGTTGCTGCTGCTTACCTACCCCTGAAACTGGGGCTCAGTGCTTTCCTTGCTGTGGAAAAGAGCTGTCCTTCTTTTCCAGACGTCCATGGTCTAAACTGGGATTCCACGTCCAAAAGTCCTATATCCATTGATTGCTCCTAGACAAAAGTTGCCATTACGGACAGCTCTGGCTGGCCTTGGCCTCCTGAGGGCCAGCTGTCACCTGCCTTTCAAACACTGGGGCTCTGTGTTTTCCTTTCTATGGAAAACATCTGGTCTTCTCCTCCAGGCACAAACGGCTGAAATTAGTATTCCACATTCAAAATTGTGTGTAGGCAACGGATACTCCCCAAAAAACCTGTCAGGAAAGACAAATCAGCCTGGCCTTGGCCTCTGGTGGCAGCAATTCATAAGCACCTGAAACACTGGGGCAACATACTTTCCTTCCAGTGGAGACCATTGGGACATTTTGGGGCCTGGTGAAATGAAGGGGCCATTGTGAAACTGTGGGGAACCTGTGGAACCAAGGGAACATTGTGATTCTCTGGGGCCTTGTGTTACCAAGGACATCATTGTGGCGCTGCTGGGCCGCATCGTCCCCAGGGCCTGGTGCGAAGCAGCAGGGCTTTGTGGAACCAAAAGGCTATTGTTGCATTCCAGGGCCTCGTGCAGCCATTGACCCGTTGTGATCCTGCAGGGCACTGTGGATCCATGGAGACCATTGTGGCATTGTAAGACCCCATGGAATCATGGAGACCATTGTGACACTGTGGGGTCCCATGCAACCAAAGGGCTACTGTGACACTGAAGAAGCAAGGAGACCATTGTGACACTGTGGGGTCCCATGGAACCAAGAGAACATGGAAGAGATCTGGCTGGTTTAGTCTCGCAGGGGCCAGCTAATCCTGGAATGATGAGGGCTGCCTCTCATAAGCTCCCAGAGAAATGGGGACTCATTCTTTCCATCCTATGTAAAAGAATGATCTATCTTTAGAAGTGCCCACGGTAAAAATTGGTAATTGCCCTGAAAAACTTCCAATATGAACCACGTCCCAGAAAAAAAGCTTGCAGGACAGAGACCTCTGGCTGGTCTTGGCCTCTGGTGGTCACATCTCATCTCAAGGAAGCCCTGAGGAAAGTACTGGTACTACTCGGACTACTAGAACATCAATAAGTCTCTAATCTTCCATAAAACTCAGACACTCTTCTGATGATATGTGTCTTTTTTTTCTAATTGTGCATTATGCATTTAATATTATTTTCAGCTAAATAATATTATTCTTATCACTCTAGCAGTGTTATCTGACACAAAACACCTCCTCTACATATGGATCCAAGGCATCTGTATAAACAAACACACTGAAGAATCCAGCAGGAATTATTTGTCTCGGCTCCCATCTGTCACATCTCTTCTGGAGCTGGAGGTGCAGCCCCAGCGTTTCGCAGAGCTCAAGGGCTCACAAGCTCAGCTCCCACACAGAGAACTTGTGAACCCTGGGGTGCCCCTTTCAGCCTCAGGGTCCAGAGCCTTTCTGCAACCTTCCCCCTGGAGCTGCTGCTTCCTTGCAGCCTCGGCCATGGACAGCAGCAGAGCCTGGTGTCTCCTGAGCAGCAGTGCCAGCTCAGGGCCCTGTGGGGAGCAGTGGCTGGGCCAGCAGGACAAGCCAGCCTGGCCAGCCAGTACACGCTCAGCTGGGGAATGGGATGTCCAGGGAGAAGAGCAAGGGAGCGTTTCTGTGCCTGCAGGGAGGAATGCAGAGGAAGCTGCTGCTGCAGGCACCAGCTCTGGCCAGGCCCCTCTGCACCTGCCCAGGGCTGCTGTGCTGGCCTCGGGAGAGAGAGGGGTTGGCACTGAGTGGGCAGAGGCAGCCTGTGCTGGGCATCTCCTGGAGCCAGGACCAGCAGTTCTGCACTGTCACTGAGCTCCATTCCCCTGCCATGGGGAGCTCCAGCCCCAGGGCTGATGTGGAGGCTGACCTCCCTCTCTTCCATCAGCAGCTGCAGAGCCCTTCAAGTGGGCCAGGGCTGTGGGGTGAGCACCCTCAGTGCTGGAGCATCCCAGAGCAGGCACTGCCACGGGGCTCACCCAGGATGGGCTGCTGGGCTGGGATGAGGGCAGAAGAGGTGGGCAGAGCTGGGCAGAAGCTGGGCTAGACTGGGAAGTGCCCAGGAGATAAAATCCACTCCTGTCAACTGAGCTGTGTGACTCTGCAGGGCCAGGACACATTCCAGCAGGTGTGTGGTGCTGTGCCAGTCCCCTGGCAGGGATCTCAGACAGGCAGGTGCAGCTCTGAGGAGCTTGGTCTGTGGCCTTGGTGGCATGGCCAGTCTGGGAAGGTGCCCCAGGGCTTTGAGCATCCCTCCAGCCTCTTCCATTAGCCACTTTCAGACCTGGGTACTCACCCCAAATTCCTGGTCTATTTGTTCTGTGGTTATCTACCTCCTTCTTCCAATTTCAGCACCACTATAGGGGCAGCATCAGCCCTGCCTGAGCTCCCTCCTCACCCAGCTTTTGGCAGACCTCAGTGCAGGGCTCTCTGTGAACCCTGGTATGAGATGTGGATGGTGGGACTGGATGGTGAGGTCTGGACACTCTGGTGAGGAACATTGGCTCAATGTGTGCCCTGCTGCCCTGTCCCTGAGCTCCTGAGAGCTCTGCAGTCCCTCCTGCCATCCCATCTCACCAGGCCAGCACAACAGCCCCGGCCTTGGGGCCCTCCAGAGCTGCTCCAGCTCCAGGCCCAGGGCCCATCCCAGAGCTGGGGCAACCAGAAAGCTGTGACCATTTCTGTTCATTACTGCTCTGATGAGGATGGATCCTCAGGCACTTAGAGGCTGTTATTAAATTTTCCTACTCCAGAGGCCTCTTCTTTCTTGAGCTCCTCAGTTCAGTAATTCAGTGACAAAGACTGATAAACATCTGTTCTAAACACCCAAACAAGACAAGCCCTTGGCTATAACACCAGTCGTCGGTTCTTCTGTGGTTAATTAGACAGATTTAAAAAGTCAATTTCAGTAAATACACTATATTGAAAAACAATGCCAAGAGAACTGTTTTATCTTGTTGTCTTTTCCTGTTTCTAGATTGATACCAGCAATGTTCAAAAGATATTGACCACCATCATCTTCAAATGCAGTCTGAATAGATATGAAAATCAAGACCCTTCATGGTTAACAATCAATAACACTTTGTTCCCACCCCGTCTCCACCACTTCCCTCATCCAACCCCTGGGATTCCTATGGATCAGATATGATGTAGCCAGCAGGACCAGGGCAGTGATTCTTCCCTTGTACTCAGTATTGGTGAGGCAGCACCTCAAGTACTGAGTCCACTTCTGGGCCCCCAATCTAGGAAGGACATGGAGGGGTTGGAGCATGTCCAGAGAAGGGAAACAAGGCTGGTGAGGGGTCTGGAACACAAGTCCTGTGAGGAGCAGATGAGGGCATGGAGAATGCTTATCCTGGAGAAGAGGAGGCTCAGGAGAGACCTCATCACTCTCTACAACTCCCTGACAGGAAGGTGCAGCCAGATGGGGGTCAGGCTGTTTTCCCAAATGAACAGTGACAGAACAAGAGGACACAACCTTAAATCTGCACCAGAGAACATTTAGGCTGGACATTAGGAAATATTCTTGACAAAAAGGATGATTTGGCATTGGAATGGGCAGCCTAGAGAGGTGGATGTGTCACCATCTCTGGAAGTGTTTCAGTAAAGACTGGATGTGGCACTGAGTGCCATGGTCTGGGTGACAAGGTGGTTTTAGGTCACAGGTTTGACTTAATGCCCTCAAAAGTGATTTCCAGCCAGGCTGATTCTGGGATGATTGTGACACTGCAGGGCTTTGAGGAACCCAGGGGCCATTGTGATTCTGCAAAACCAAGGAGAGCCTTGTGAGAGCCTTGGGCCCAATGGAATCAAGGGGCCATTGTTCCACTGCAAGGGCTCTTGGAACTGAGGGAACAATTGTGACACTGTGGTGCCCCATGGAACCAAGGGTCCCTGGTGACACTGCAGGATCTTGTGGAACCAGGGCTCCATTGTGACACTGCAGCACCAAAGAATTCATGGTGGCACTCGAAGGTCTCATGGAACCAAGAAACCACTGTGACACTACAGGGCCTTGTGGAACCATGCAGAGCATTGTGACAGAGCAGGACCTTGTGTAATGATTGGGCCATTGTGACACTGCAGGGTCCCATAGAACCAAGGGGCCAGTGCTGCTCCTCAGGGACTCATGGAATGAAGGAAACCTGTTTGACACCGTGGTGCCCCTTAATGCAAATTGATATTATGACACATTCACATATTTCACTTCAGACTAAGTTATACAATTCCTTGGGTAACACATCAAAATAAGGACATGTGCTTCAAATCCTAGTTCTTAAATAACTGAAATAGTTTTCCTGCCTTTAGTCTATGATTGTTTCTTTCAGCAAGTTCTTATTAAAAAGATAATGGTCAGCACTCAGCAGATTATCTCAAGAGTTCTTTTGAATTGATTCAATTTTACCTTTCCTCAGAGCCAAGAGTCTTATCTTATTACTTAATTTTTCCCTCACATAGAGCCAATTAATTCCAATTTCATTACTCAAAGTGAAAGTTTCCAGTCGCATAACAATCACATGCAATGAATTTCAATTAATTATTTTTCATTCTTATTTCATTGATTGTTAACTTTTGGTTTGCTTTGGTTTAGTTTAGCTTTTATCAGTATGGAGTGTATAATCAACCTAAGGAGTCTCTCTTAGGGTCTCTTATTCCCTGAAATACATCTGTAAATTAAGCTTGATACATTACCCACATTCACACAGTACATACTACTAAAGTTCAAGAATCAGAAAGCTGCAATTCATAAATGCAATATATATGTTTCAACATCAAATAGACACATTGCATTGAACAATAGAACTACCATCTCCAGCATTTCCTGTACCTGGTTGCTTTAATTACCTCACTTGCTATTTCTTCAGCTTACTTGCTTTTGCAAGGTTATTTTAACTAACTGCTGTGCAGGAGTAACATTTTAATTTGGTGCTTAATTCAGATTTTTGGGGACACAGAAGCAGCTCCAGCAGGCTCTACCTCAGGGACAGTCACATTCTCAAGCTGAACCTCATAGAGCAGTCGCCAGAGTTGCAGTTGCCTTGTCTCCTAGGGGATACCACAACCCATAGTCTTTCCTCAACTTTTTTCCATGCTCTAACACTACAGGGAGTACTTTCACCTGTCTTAATGCCTTTATTATTTTTCCACCCCCAAGTTTTTATACAGATAAAACAGTCTGTTCCCAGTGGCTCACCTGGGTAACCATCCCTCCAGGTGTCAGAAATCAGTCTGGTCCAGACCTGGCAGCTTCCCCCTGATCTCAGCTTCAATAGGGCTCTGTCTCCAGCTGTATCTCACCCTACAGCCCAAATCCCAAGGCACATCAGAGTCACCATGATGTAGTAATTATGTCGAGACAGACACAACTGGCACCAACACCAGGTTTAATTAAACAATTTACATGCTTTCTTTCAGTGGACTTCTTCCAGGCAACTCTGACTCCTGTCCTCATTAGCAGCTCCACACAGCACAGACTCCTTCTCTCCTCTCTGCAAGTTTCCTTATTCCTTCTGCACGACTGGCTAACTCAAACTTGTCCCTTACCTGGCCATCTAACCCTGACTGTCCCTCACACAACCTCTTCTGACTTTATCTGTCCCTTGCATGACCACATGTCCCTTCCTCCTCACAGCACAGCCAGCAGACACCATTGCAAACTATATAAGACTCCGGCACTCAAAATCTAACCCCTCCTGTAACTGCAGCTGATAGCCTGCTAGCCCACACTTTTATAACACCCAACCTCATTGGGCAGGCAAGGCTGCTTCCACTCCTAGGTAATCAGTACAGCTGTAATTCATTAGGAAATATTGCGTCCTGCACTGTCCTTTGAACTTATCTCCCCACACCTTCCTGCCTTAAAAATTAACATTTAAATAATGTTAAATAATAACATTAAAATTAATTAAATAAAACAATAATAAAATTAAAATTGAAAATAACATTAACAATAAAAATAACAACATGGAGTTATAATCCATGGTTCCATTTAATGGACACTTTGCCCCATCTTCTAATTTATACAGAGGCCACCATTGATTAGAATATTTAATTAAAACCCTTTTACTCTCCATTCCTCCTGTCCCCACAACTTCCTTCCAATGGGTTATTATAGATCCCAAAGGGCTCTTCTTAAGGCACCTCTTAACTTTGCTGGCTCCCCATGATTTATCTCCTTATTTCTCTTATCTCCCTCTCCCAAACCTCTGCTGGCAATGTTCTTTCACTTCCTCCCAGTGCTCCTCAAAAATGTGCCAACACTCAGGAACCAAATGACCCTTTCAACAGATCAACTCCACAATCTCACACTCCACATGAATTAATTCCTGAATATGATGCTGTGGGTCTGGGGTACACCTGGGGCATGTAGGTGTTTGCCTCCTAGATATGCAGTACCCCTTCCTTTTACACCAGTGACACCGCAGGAGGACCCAGGCTGGATGCCACCTTGGTGCCCAAATTGCTAGTCCACATGTAAAGCAAGGAATTGATCTAACCCTTCCAGGTTCCCTTTCGATTAGAGGTTGCTCCCAATCAAAAGCCAGATAGCCATCTCTTCAATCTGAGTATATTCCTCCCAAGTTACCTGCTCTACTCCCCCGTCCTCCCATACCACCCATACGAGTTTCCCTTGATCCCTCAAGAAATCCGGGGGCTCAAGCTGGAACCACCTAAAAAGGGCTTCCTCGCTTGGTCGAGCCCTCTGCAATCTCTCCCTAGCTTCCACCACCTTTTCACCTTTTTAACTCCTACAGTTTCACAAAAAATCACTACCCTGTTATTTACAGTTAGAGACACAAGAGGGCAGAATTACCTCAGAAACAACAGATCCTCAGGCCTCAAAAAAGAACAAAAAAATCCTAACCCATTGCAATTACAGTTAATAGCACAAGAGGGGAGTGTTACATCAAAGATATTGCAAAAGTCCACTACAGAAAACAGAAAACACTTACCCTAAATCCAAAATCTCCACCACCAAATTTTAAATGACACAAACACAAAACACCAAGCTCCATATAAAATACTTCCTTCCACCACCCTACAACAAACAGCAAGCACAATTTACACAGAATATTTCAGTTAGGGTTAGAGCAGTGAGTTATGCTGTTAATAATACTGATAATACCTTGGTTCCTATTACAGTTACCCCAAACTTGCCAGCAGCCACCCCGTATGGTCAACAGAAACCCCTCTGCCGTCTTCCAAACACCTTCTCCAAACCTGTCAGCTCTATGTGTCGGACATCTCTGACACACTGTTAGCCATGCGCAGGCATACCCAGCATCTAACAGGCTAACCTTACCTTGGGCCCCGCAAAAACATTTTAATAAAACACACCTCTAGGCTGTACAGGAGGTTGTTGTTCATCCCCCTCCAGAAAAAGTCCGGGGCACACTGGAATGTCCATGTCCCCTGCACTCCAGCAGCCAGACAAAGACCTCCTGGCTGGCTCACCAACTGATTTTGGGAATCAGGAATTGACACTGGAATTGTAGAGAGTATGTTTTATTGCCAGCTGGGACACATGGGGGATATCTCCTCCAAACCATGTGTACCTGGTCAAGACAGGTTCCAGGTATAAATACACATTGATCCCACAACCCACACCTCCCTGCCTGCCCATCTCCACCTTCTCCCACTCCGTATTATAATTAGCAGCCACACCTCCTGGTGGGCATGTTTGGTGGTCTTTGGGATGAAGGCCGTGTGTCTTCCTCGGTGATTGCAGTTTGACCTCAGCATCTGGGCAGGCACAGGGGAGCTCTGGCTCTTCCTCTTCCTAAGGTTAACCTGTCCCACTCAAAACCACCCATCTGGTCCAGGCTAGTGTTTGGACCCACAGGTTTCTGCTTTGTCGGGCTTGTATAATACCTAGGTCTTGCTTTGCTGAGTTTTGGCAATATATCTTATCTTAATATTTTTCCTGGAAACTAAATTCCTATGTGGTTTGTTTCATACTGTTTTTGCTATGTGTTCTATTTCTCCTCCACCTGCTTAAGCTTATTATAACCTTCTAAAATCCTGAATTTTAGAAACCATATATGTGTCATCCCATCTCACTGATCCCAAGGGAGCAGCAGCAGTGCCTGGATCTGATCCCTGACTCTGGGCAGGGCTGGACAAATGACCCCCACAGCAGCAGCAGCAGCAGCACATGGACCTGACTTTCAGCACAGCCCCTGGCACTCTTCCCTCCCGTGTGCAGGGGTGTCACAGCAGCCTGGGGCACCTGGGAGCCCCCAGTGCCAGCAGGGACTGGAGATGGCAGCCCTGGGCTCCTGGAGGTTGTGCAGGGAACAGAGCTGGGGACTCCCTGTCCATGTGGAGCTTCCAGATGGAAAAGGCTGCTGTGAGCAGGCAGCTCCAAGGGCACAGAAAGGAGGGGCTGGAGCCCTTGATCTGTGCCAGTTCCACAGTCCTGGGCAGCAGCCACCGAGCACAGGGGGAACAGAGGGCACAGCAAGAGGGACAAAACCAGTCAAGGTCAGAGACTGGGAAGAGCCAGAGCTGGGAGCAGGAACAGCTGCTTCACTGCACTCTTGGAGAAAGCTCTTGGCTGGTTCAAAGTGCTGAAAGGTGTGAAGGGCAGAGAGGAGGTGACACCAAACAATGCTCCTGTTTTCACAGCCTCCCCTCTCAGTGTCCCAGAAAGAATTGGATGAACTGTATTCCTCTCTGAGTCATCTCGTTCAGCATGAGCAGCTTAGCACCAGGAGCTAAAGGAGCTGAAGCCTTAGGCCACAAGAGCTGACCAAGAGGAAACTTTTTGACCAAAGTAATGCTAGCAACATGGACCTGGCTGAATGCAGCAGATAGAATCCTGGAATTATAGAATCCTTTCTGTTGGAAAAGATCTCTCAGAGCATTGAGTCCATCTGTTCACACAGCACTGTCAAGCCCAGCACTAAAGCACATCCCTGAAGTGCCAAGGCCTGGACAACAGGCCCTGAGCCAAAGGTGATCTCTGGATGAACCTTCCAACCAAAGGTTATCTTTGTATCCACTCATTAGATGAAATATGCATGGTCATTAGTGCTGTGATAGATGTATCCACTCATTAGTAAAACATGGATTGACCTTTCTGTATTTAGAATCTGGACAAGGCCATGAAATCCAACATCTGGCCTTGTTTGGGGATGTATGGTCAAAGTCAGCTCCCTTGGTTCCTCCTTGAGCCCTGGCCAGGCTTTGGGAGTGACCCAAGAGCAGAATGAAACCAGCTGTTCCTGCACTAGAAGTGCTGTCAGTTTGTTTATTCAGCACTGTCAGAGCTGGGCCCTCTCCCAGCAGGGTTGGAAGCCTCACCTGTGGCTGGAGGCACCTGCAGGAATTCCCAGTGTCCGGGAGTGGCTCTGCAGTGCCTTGGCTGTGCCAGCTTCCCCCAGCTGATGTGAGCACCTGGGTGATGGCAAAGTCTGAGGGAACTGCTGCTGTCTCTGTGTTAATCACTGCAGGCAATCTTTGGTAGTGATGGTTGGGTGCATTGCTGAGCTTCTCCTTTTGTGCTCCTTTGCTGCTCTGAACTACAGTAAATGACCCTGATTGCTGAGCTTGGTGTCTGTGTCTCTGCTGCTGACCCTGCCCACTGGTGAAACAAAGTTGGTGTGGTCTGGCTAGATCACCACAAAATGTTACTTCTAAATGTGAATGTAATGGAATCAGTCTTGTCTTAAATTCCCAAGTATAGGGAAATCCTTCCCTAGAGTTTGCTGGCTCTGGAGTGGGCTGAGGTTGGAGCACTGTGAGAGGAATGGGGAAATCAGCTGAAAGAAGCTGAACCACTGGATGTATTAAAATATGGAAAAATGAAAACTTGTGTGTTTGGGAAGATGAGGATGAATTTTGTTTACAGCATCTCAGAAACAGCACCAACAGAGGGAATTATTGCTGTCAAAATGCTCCCACATGGAGCAACAGAAAAGGTTTTTAATCTTGTACTTGGATTCATTGGTGCAAAGGAAAGAGTAAAATGTAATAATCAGTAATTATATATATATAATATAATAAAAATTTGATGCATATACTTTCACATATATATAATGACATTGTAAAACAATGCTCCAAATACTAACTTTTTTTATTTTTAGCTGCTCAGCAAAGTAACACTAAATACTCTACACAAAATGACTGGCCAGGACCCAAACATCACTGGTGAACTCTGTGAGATTGTATACAATAAATGAAGGAGGAAGGGATGAAATTGGCAGTTTTTATAGGGTTTGCTGACACTAGGATGTGGAATGCTTTCTCTGTTGCTGTGAAAAATAAAGTGAGTAAGACTGCAGGGTTTTTCATATACCAGACCACCCACAAGCTGCAGCATTGATTGAACAGATGAAGGGGTTGTTAAATGAGCAGTTGAAAACAAATAGGAGATAGGAATCTGTCACCATGAAAACCCCATCTCACAGATGTGCTCCATACCCTTAATCATGGGAACACTGGGAAATGGAAACCCCCTGGATGTGCATGGCTGCACCCAATTTGCAAACACAGCCATGGACAGTGACACTGTGACTGCCTGGGAAATTATTCTGGGTGTGATGGCCCCTGACAGGGCCAGCCCAGAGGCTGCAGGGCTGGACCTTGATGCATTAGAATTAGTTAGGATAAATCAGAAGTAAATGAGAGTTATTAATACTGGAATAGGAATTCAGATTGCTCCAAGACACTTTGGTTTGATCAATGCTCACTTAAGCTTGGCCTTGAAGTGTTCATGTCTTGGGAGGAGTGATTGGTGCAGATTATCAAGGAGAAATTAAAGTAATTCTGTTCAACAATAGTGAACAATTGGATTATTCAACCCCATGGCAGGGTATGCACAATTATTGATACTGCAGTTTTAAAACAATGTGAAAAAAAACATCCACCTTAAATCACTGCTGTTCATGGAGATAAAGGGTTTGGATGCACCAGTCCTAATAATGGAGCCAGAGTGTGGGTGCAGAGGCCAAATGGCCCTCCCAGGCCAGCTGAAGGAACAGCTCTGGGGAAAGACAACACTGTTTGAATGCTGAACCCTGGGTGAGAAGGATGGGAATATGTCCCTGCAGCCAAGTGCTCTGTGTGAGAACAAGTGGATGTTACAGGATATTGTTTTACAGATCCTGTCAGACCAAATCTCCCTGTTTGTCCCAACAGCTCTTTGGAAAATGCTCTGATCCACGGGGCTCCCTGTGAAGGCTGATGTGACACTGAGGGACTTCCACAGGAATTCCATCCAGGAGCCTGGGTGCCCTCAGGGACTGGGACCCGGCCCCTCTCCAGCCGGAGGGGAAAGGACCCCACCAAGCCTTGTCAGCCACAGACAGCGCGGTAAAGCTGAACAGCAAAGGACCTTGGGGGCATCATTCTGGAATTCAACAGGTGTCAGCTCTGTGGAGAACAGAATTATTGTTCCTAAGTCCAAATGAGATTGAGGAAATAGAATGTAGAACCATGTCTTTAAGTACTGATGATGCCTGTAAATTGTATCTTGATAGTCAGCCAGAATTTTTGATTGCCTCTAGAAACACCTCTAGAGTTTTACCAAGGAATAGTCATGAAAATGGTCATGAAAATATAAAGATAAATGCAGCCCAAAATACTCAATCTAACTAATTGCTGGATACATTCTCAACCTGAGGGAAGTCAAGGCAGAGCCAGGGTTTGTCATGTTTGTCATGGTTTGCTTTTTTAAAATGCTCCCCATAGTACATTGGTTGCTGAGCCCTTGAGCCTCAGGGCCTGAGAGGAGATTGCACAAACCTTTCCAGGAGTCCAAGTCAGAAGAAAAACCCAAAATGTCTTAAAGCATTAATGGGTCCCACTGAGGTCCATCCCCAACACAGGCTCCTCAATGGAGTCCTTGGAGGAGAATTGGAGAATTGGAGGCCATGATTGCCCAAAAACTTCTTAGAGACTCAGAGAAGAAGGTAAAATGGAAAGTACCTTAAAAAATGAAGTACCTTGAAGCATTAATGAGCCCCACTGAGTGCTTGTTACTGACAAAGGCTCTCAAGAGACTAATTAAAGCAGAGAATTGGAGGCCATGATTGCACAAAGCTCTCAGAGACTCCAAGGCAAAAGCAAAACCCAAAGTCCTTGGAAAAACCTGCAGTCCCTGGGAGCATGAAGGAGCCCCCAGGGCCATTCCTGACCAAGGCTCCCCAGGGACTGGTCCCAGCAGATCTCTGAGGCCACTGGGATGTGGGGGGATGCTGAGGGCAGGACAAAGGGTGACAGTGCCCAGCCTTGCTGGGGTTGTGCCAGGAGGCCCCAGTGGCTCAGACCCTGCTGTGCCCCGGGGCACCAGGACTTGGCTTCTCTTTGTTCCCACCTGTCATCTCTGCCTCCGATTTCCTGCTCTAACTGGAACCTGGGGACACTTTCTCAGTCATGTTCCTCAGTGGGACCTATGAACTGTATCAGAAACTTTGGAGTTTGATTATGACTGAGTTCTTGAGAGGTTTCCTAAACAAACTACGGCTGTTCCTTGATTTCCCTCAGGTCTGATGCAGTTCATGAGCAAAGTTTCCTACTCCAGTGATGGAGAAATATTTCAAAGAGTTTCTAAGAAATACACATTCCTATTTTAAAGGTTGTATTTTATTGCTATCCTCTTTAGAGCAGAGGTGATTGCAGCGTTCTGTGATTGATGTTGATCCAGGGTCTCTCCTCAGGAAATCTGGCCTGCTCAGAGAAGCTATGCCTTGAGGTCTTAGCCAATTTGGACACCCTTGCTCCTCACTCCCCAAGCCCATCCTGTCTGTCCTCCCTCACCTGGGACCTGCTTTGCTGGGAGAACTGGCTGCAGTCAGGCAAAGAGGGATTTTTCTTTTTTTTTTTTTTTTTTTTAATTTTTGATGAGATCTAAAACTCTTAATTTTCCCCACTGAAAACAAACACACTCCTCAGGTGTGTGCCAGCTCAATGTGTCATCAAGGAGGTTCAGCACCAGGGATCGGTGCTTTGGGGGTGGTGCCTGGACGCAGTGCCATCTTTCCTTTCTGCCTCTAAATCCCATCATGCCCTGTGGCCCCATAGAGCCTCATTGGAGCCAGGACTACAATGCCCATCATGCCCCAGGCCCCACAGAACCCCCGGTAACTGCCCCAAATATGTCCCATAAGTTTCCCCAGACCCTCCAGAATCCCTAAGTGCCCTCTCAGCTCCCATTCAGGACTCCCCAAAAACGTCCCCAGATCTCCTGAATGCTTCCAGCCCCATAGATTTCCCTTACAGCCACTTCTGGGAATTCATCTCCTGCCATCCCCTGTGAGCTCAGAGCACCTCATAACCCAGTACCGCAGCTAAAATTTCTGCAGTGCTCCACGCCCTAAAGAGCCTGGTTAGAGCTCCCCAAGCTCCCCCCAAGTGCTCCCGAACTGTATACGTTCCTTCCTGAGGACCTGAAGTCGTTCAGAGGTGAAAGTGTCCCCAGAGTGCCCTCCCAGACACCAAAGTCTCCCTAAGTACCCCTTCCGGGACTACAGCTCCCATCATGCTCCGCAGTTCTGGTAAAATGCCATTCCACCCCTGACTTCATCTCCCATCATGCCCCACACCTGACCGAGAGAAATTGCAGGTGCACCTGGAACTCCTGTGATGCTCCACAGCCCCATTAAACTGTATTATAGCTGTGCCTACAATTCCCATCACCCCCTGCGCCCCAGAGGGCCCTGTCAGAGCCCCCCAAGTGCCTGGGCTGGTTGGAGGAAGCAGAAAGGCAAAGGCCTGGCACAGCAGGGCCTGTCCCTTTTGCGTGGCTCAGGGCTGTTTGTGGGGCAGTGGGATGTGAGCAGCAGCGGGATGTGAGGGGCAGCAAGGACAAATGTCATCAACCTATGTGGCACTGCAGATGCTCATGGAACCAATGGCCATTGTAACACAGCAGGGCCTCATGGAAACAAGAGACCACTGTGAGCCTGTGGAGTTGTAATACCCCAGAACACTGAAATGCTGGGGGTGACCAAAGGTTCTTCTACTCAAATTTGGTGCACAGGAGAAACACCAGCCAGATATTCTCAAGAAGTTAAAATTACACAAAATTTTACTGGCAAAGTATAGAAAATCAGGGAACTTTGGAAAAGGATTTAATACAACATCCAAGTCAACATAAAATACTTATCATAGGAGGACCTTCATTAACTCAGCCAATTTAACCTAGAAACCTGTAAACACTTAAGTTGTTCATGTACCAAAGCCTGTTCCATATAAAGAGTATTAGAAAGAGAGGAAAAAGAGAGAGAGAAAGACAGAAGCTCTATAGAAAGACACACACATATGGCTACCAACTCCTAGGGTTCCAGTGTGGGTGAGACACAGACCCCAGAAGCAGGCAGGGTACGGACAATGGGCTGAGTGCCTGCTCTGTGTTTTAAGCCCCTGGGCCTTCGTGGGCCTCCCCCAGGTGGGAATTGTGATTGCTCGGGCAATCAGAGCCTGGGTCAGCACCACCCCACTGTGTGACTGAATGACGGCTCATCCCAAGGTGTCTGGGACATTGATCTCATCCAGCCTCTGACAGCGACCGTGGTGACACTGTGGAGCCTCATGGAACCATGGGGTCATTGTGACACTGTTGCCCGACAGAGAGACACGAAACAACTAGGTTGTTTAGTGCGGTGCTTTATTGAGGGCCCTGGGGTCTGAGGACTAGCGTCCAAAGTCAGAGCCCACCGCCTCCTTTTCCATATAAGGTTTTTATATCCTTTTACAAAGTGATTTACATACAATGGTACACATTCTTCAAGAAAATACAGTTACATACAGTTACATAGATATTACTTCTAAAAGTCATTAATTCTACACGCTTGTCTACTTAAAACTATAGGTTACCCCCCTTTAATCCCCCTTGCTTGTCATCCCACCACCAGAACCCTTTATCATTGATTATACATTAACCTTTATCATTCATTACTTCACTACGTTCTGCATGCTCTACTAGTTTGTGATTCTTAGTACATTCCAAGCCTGTCCAGGCCTGCCTGTCAGGGCCTGTTTGTGAACTGCTGCTTTCTAAGCCTTAGCATAACTACTGCTATTCCTATATCTACATTAGTTCTTTTTCTCGTTATTTCGGTATCAACACTGTGGGGCCTCATGGAACTGAGAAGTCCATTGTGACTGATAGGGAATGACTGAAGATTTGCGTTTTAACACTTTAGAAATGAGTATTCTTGTCTCTTTTTGTTGTAACCCTATACCCTGCTACTTTAAGAATGGTATGTCCCTTTAACCCTGTAACCCCTGCAAGACCAATGGACTGACCCCTGTGATGGGATTGGCAAGAAGCCAAGACTATCCCCTCCCCCTTTCCTGACCCATAGAAAAACCTGAGCCTCCTTGGGCACTTCCTCTTTATCCTCTTTTTCTCCTGCTCTCCTTCTCTCCCGCTCTGCCCACATGGAAGCCTAAGAATTAAACCATCCCTGAGATAAAGAGCCTCTGATATCTCATCTGTTCTACATGATACAGCACCCCAGGCCGGCTCTGCAGGATATTTGGGGAACAGGGTGAGGCCCAGGGTGCAGTATCAGCTGGCGCCTGGTCCATGGTGGTTTTTTTTATAAAAATCCACGTGAGAGGCTGTGACCCTTAAAGGGTTAAGAAACCGACAGGAAGCCAACTACCCTGCGGGCGAAACTTGTTTTTGTAGCAGGTTTAGCTTAAGGGGACGAGGTCGGGAACTCATCAGAGCCCGAGGTGAACGACCTCAGAGAACAGACTGCAAAGCACAACTTTCCAGCTCCTTGGCACTTCGCAGAGATTCGTAAGTATATCAATTTTCCTCCATGGGGGGGGGGATTCTGAGGTGCTTTCTCTGTAACATCAAAGTGCCGGGGGCGGCTGGCACAGCGTCCACCCTGGGGGGTTTGGAGCTGTGTACAGCCGGAGACGCTGGTGGGGGTGGTGATAGCAACCTGAAGCTGTTTTCTACCGTGTGTGAAGTATCACGCCAGACAGACGGTTTCAAACACAGGCGCCATCACTACAGCCAGTCAGTCTCTGTGGTGGGAGGGGACAGCAGGCTGGCAGCTGTTTTTGCTCTCCTTCCACGCGCGGGAGATACAAACTAAACCGCAATTTTACTGTGTTTTAACTGTGCATTATAGTGAGATTTTAGAGTAAATTGCTGTGGAAACATGGGCTCACAGCAATCTAATTTGAAACAGAGTGTGGCTTCACAGCTTTAAGAACTTTTAAAAATTGCACATGTGAATATTACTAACAGAAAACTAGAACGGTTTGCTAAGTGGCTGTCTGTGGAAAGATCAGATCTTAATTTGAAAGATATGAATTTGGTTTTATTTTGGAATGAAATTGAAGATTTATTAACTTTAAAAGTCGAAAATGGAGATGAAAAAGCCTCAATATTCCTCCCAATATTTTTGCAAATTAGAAAACTTTTACTTCAAACAGAAAATAACAGCCAGCCACAGCAAACTACCTCAGAGTTCAGCAGTTCTTTTATCTGTCCCTCTTCATGTAATATTCTCTCTTCAAACCAGACATCTGACTCCCCTGTATCTCTAACTCA